>NC_060248.1:35121085-35746085 GCF_921293095.1 Ischnura elegans
TTGTATATAAAGAGCACTTTGAAACAAGGCATACTGGAACGGCGCGCGGCCATATTGTGGAAAAAAGTTATGTTTAAGGGATCTGCACCATGCACGTAGGACGACGTTGATGAGTTATAAGTGGCATTATACGCTTTAACAATATAAATCATGACTAGAGATACATGAAAATCGCACTTTCATTTTTATTTTATCGCACTTTCAATAACAGTTTATCACATTTTGTAGCGTCTATTTTTTTATTTTCATAATTAGGTAAATGACGATAAAATGTCGTGAAACACAGTTATATGACAAAATACAGAATACTTTAAATAATTAGGTTGTAGCACAATAATAAATTAAGGAATAAGGCGTTTATGTTTAGAAGTGGCGGAGGTGTAGCTTGCCCGCGCCCACTTGTAGTTCGAGGCCACGTAGAGTCTCAGCCAACTAGCAGCTGGCCAGTCGCTCACATGCTTTAAGCGGTGAGTGTCGGCGGAGCATTTAAACTGCGCTCGGCACAAAATTTACGAATTTTGCCGTCGAAAAGGCAAATTTGCGTAAAAATATCAAAGAAGTCCAGTCATCGCATCTATGCCGCATTTGTTTGCGCACATCGAATATATATCGCATTTATCGCATTTGCGATTTTCTCGCATCTCCAATCATGACACAAGAGGAATAACCTGTCCCAGTGTGTACCACCTGAATGTAAATCTTGCTAAGAGGGGCAGAGACTTTTACGAGGGCGGGGAGGCGGTAGAGTGGAAGTCTCTGGCAAGAGGTGCGTGCCGTACCACAGCGGCGCCGCAGTGCACGATAGCGTCCTGGGAGGTGGATCGCACGGCAAAATCTCGTAAGCGCTTAGATAAATATGAAAACAAACGAAAATTCGGCTCTAATATTCCATCAGGGCAGTGCCTTTTCTGCTCCCAAATTTTAATTGAAGGTCCTCACTACTTAAGGCCCTTGGGGCAAAGGTTCCCATTATTTTGAAGTAACCATGTTTTAACACATGAAGATAAACCTCATTTGGATCATTTTGGAAATAGGAAAACATAAATTTTCTCAATGCTGAAAAATAAGGGCCGGCCTAGTGCACACATTTCCTCATCTGATGTCAGCCAAAAAAGCTCTCACATATAGAAGTTCCTCAGTGTTGTCATGCTGCCGGAACGCCGTTCCGGCACTGGTTAAAAAAAGACGTAATCTTTCTCACACTTTTATCAATTTTGTTTCCCCAAAATTTCTAATACATAAATTCGTAACCGAAACATAAAATTTTGTAGTAATATGTAAATAATGCCTAGTATTAAAATAACAAACAGAGTAATACTTCACTTCTAAAAAAGTTAAGGGAAGTGCGTTCCGGTACTGCTTATTTTCCCATGACGTCACGGAAGTTCCTAGATCCTCACTTGTAGAGGCCTTCAAGGGTAAAAATGACGTGTCTTAGAAATTAGTTTCACTCATAGAGGTTTTCACTTATACAGTTCTCGTATATTGAGGTTTGACTGATCGCAGTAACAAAATGCTGACTAACAGAATAACGCATTACCAATTATACTCAAAAATATATTTTCTTAAATATATTTTTATCCGCAGGACGTCAGGAGAGAGGAAATGGGCTTTGTGTTCGACATCGAAGACCTGGAACGCTGGAAGACGCGGATTGTCGAAGCCATACATTGGAAAAGAGTTATTGACGTAAGTTTCGCGTTAGTGGAGTGAATAACCTGTTAAGGTAGGTTTACATGGAGCATTTTGAATATCGTGGTACTCAAGATAGATGGATATATAGATAATACAATGAATTGAAAAAAATGTACGTGCCATGATTGCAAGCAAGGTTGCCTCGAAAGAGTACCTTTGTAGGAGTAGGCCTTACAGTTAATTGAAGAGGTTATGATTGAAGGAAGGGGAGGCTCCCAGAATGCTTCTCAATACTCCATAGAAACCTACCTTGATCGAAAGAATACTTCAAGAATAAGAATAATAATGTGCATATATATTGCATTGTTTATTTTTTCCGGAAAACCAAGTTGTATTTTGTCGATTTGAAACCATGAAAGACACATGCTGCCAATTTTCATTGTGTACTTCGAAATTTTAAGTCTAAAAGTGATCAGTTATTTTTTGAGTCAATAAATGGCACTAAGTTTGTATTAAGGTTTAAGTTTCTGAGCCAAAACCATCTCAATCATATTGTGTGTACATAAAAATGGGGTGGTATTTTACTGAAACGCATAGCCTGTTCAAATTTTAATACAAAAACATATTGACCTAAAGTCACCCCATGTAGTGGGGTGAAATTAGACCATACTTAGGGATTAACTGTTGGTTTAAATTTCACCCAATTTCAGAATTACTAATTTGAGATGAGAGAGAAATGTTGATACTTTTCATTGATAAACGTGTCTTAAAAGAAAAATTATAAACGCAAGCCTTATTAGAGAAAAATCTTTTTTGACTGGTCCTTAGTCACGTCCGTTTTTTTTCATTCATCCTACAGAAAGATGGAAGTTCTGTGGCGCTGACGGAAAACGAAGGTATCGATATACTCGGAAATTTGATCGAAGCCAGCCCTCTACTCTCCAAGAATTACGATATCTACGGTGACTTGCACAATTTTGGCCACGTTACCATCAGTTTGTGCCACGATCCAGACGGAAGGTATAAGGTAAGCCATGGCCACCTATAATACAGGCCGGAACATGCAATTTGGCGACAGCGCTTTACGTGACGTCAGGGGTGCTACTCTGCACATCGCCTGGGGTGCGGTGGATCGGCCTCTCAGCTGTTGACGTTAAAACGGTTGGACCTCCGTTCACCTTCCCTAAAGTTAAGCTAAAAATTACGGTAGGGTTGAGTTATTCGAGTAGTTATATTTTGTATTTTAACAGCTATTTATTAAAAGTAATCGTGAGAACTAATAACAAGCCAAGGGATACGAGAGATTATTCACGGAAATATATTTAAGTACTGCGATCGACGTCCCAGAAGTTCAGACCAAGAAGGAAATACCGTTTAGTTTACTACTTAACCCATTGGTTGTTAATATGGAAGAACACCGTATAAAATTTATTGACTTAGAAATAAAGAGCGGCTTTTAAATAAACATCATTTCACCTCCCTGCATAACCTAAAAAATTAACATGTTAAAAAGTAATTCGTTATTTTCTAGCACCTTTCGTCGCGGTATTTCAGGAGAGAAAAATAATTTATGAAGTTCAACAACATTTATTTAAACTAAAAATCAGATATATACATTTTCCGGTAAACATTTCATATTGAAGAGGTCAAACAACCTCACAATGTCACAAGACATGGCCATAAAAGCATAAATATTACTCCAGAAAGTGGAATAAATAAAAGCTGCCACAGGTTCTTAATTTCAATTTCAGCTGGAAACAACCTCCATAGATCTTGCCATTTGAAGTTCACCGATGAACCGTCACCAGCAACAGCTATCAGTTTCACAGGCACCACATTACCTGATGGAATAAAATGATCAGTACAAATGTTAGGGCTAATTAGAAAACTATGTGATATAAAAAAAAACTAGTCTTAGCATTATATAAATTGGACAACGTTTAAAAAATATGAAGCCACAAGGAAGATAAATATATATTCAATCTAATATTTCTTAACAACAAGATCAGTATAATGAAATATTAACGACTTCCGAATTGGAAAAATATCTCAACAAATAACATTATACTAACATTTAACTCAATACTTATTAAAAGAAAATCAAATTTTACAAACGAGAGGAAATTATTGAATTAATCTCGATAATGGTAGCCACAACAGGTTCTTCATAATTGATTATATGGCCAAATTTTCAAGGTTCACTAACAAACGTTCACTCAAAAGGGAGTTTTAGCTGCAGAGAAAATTATTATATTGTTCTAAATACTACATACATATATGTAATTTCACTCAGCACTCATGGATTTTCCAATATACCTACTGTATTGGAAGGCGGCTAGACGTCAATTTACTAAGTATTTTCAATATGAAAACTTATATAGTCATTTCCTCAGAAGTTCTTTCATGTTCCACTAATTCATACAATATTCGTTCATTTCATCTTTAATTATTTCCACAGATTTTCATGCTTCACTGATCACAATAAGGAGTTTTACCTGCAAGAGAAAGATGGATTAGTTCAAAAATACCACGTATAGATATATCACTCAGTACCCTTGGATTTTCAATATACCTAGAATATTGTAAGGCGGATAATTATCAATTAAGGTGCCCTTATCGATAAGAGAACAAATATTGACATTTCATCAATGTTCTTTCATGTTCCACCGATTCATAAAATATTTGTTGATCTCATTTCCAAGATTTACATCTACTTATGTTCACAGGTTTTCATAGTTCACTGATCACAACAAGAAGTTCTACCTGCAAGGGAAAGATGAATTAGTTCAAAATACCACTTATATATTCCGTATCACTTAGTAGCAATTGATTTTCCAATGTACCTTCAGTAGTAGAAGGCGGCCAGATGTCAAATTAGCATGTATTTCGGAAATAATGATAAATATTATCATTTCATCAGCAGTCTTTTCCTGTTCCACTGATTCATACAATATTTCCTGATTTCATTTCTTAGAAGTACAACTCATCTACTTATTTTCACAGATTTTCATGGTTCACTGATCACAATAAGAAGTTTTAAGAAGAGGAGAGGGCCTGAAACACTGTGGGAGTAGCACCAGGGGACAACTTAGGCGATCTAACTCGTAACTTTTCACTTCAACGTTCTTATTCATGTAAGTTACACGGTGTAGGATATCCTGCTCAGCAAAATGCTTGACGCAAACTATTGCGCTTGAAGAAAGATTCCAATCCTTCCGAGGGATATTCTTCAGCCACTTCTGTCAACTGCGTTCATCTTTGGTGAACTGGAACACAGTCACATACCCCTTGTTCTTGGTGGATAGGTAGTTGCTTCTGCAATATGGCACACGATAACGTTTGGGCACCTTAAATGAAAACAATGGAAAGTTGCATGAATAAAAATAGTTTCGCTGATTACAGAAAAAAAGGAGTGCATTCATGATTAGTTTGGAAAATATGAATGACATTAGTACCTAGAAACATTAATAGAGTTAATGAGTAGCCATTCTTCCTTCAATAATATACGACGTTATTATAGATACAGCTACACATAGTTATTCATAAGGCAACCAAATATAGCAATCACTGTTAACTCAAGAATAATAATATTATAAAAAACAACGCAGCATTTAAATACCCGACAAATACACTTCGTTTCATTTGTGTTCTCTTAATGTTCCTTCGTGACCGGCCGCCAAGAGACGCAATGCTTTGGATGAAATACTGCTGAATATCCACTCACAATACACTGAGAATATCTTTTAACTATCACAGTACAGAAAAATAATTATTTTTCCCCATTTAAAACCAGTATTGTTGCACTCTCAATTCCCCTCCATTAATGGCCGGCCGGCATGTGATCACAATACTTTTGAAGTAATAAACGTGATTTTCCTCCTTCAGCTCCCAAAAAATATCTTTAAACTATTGTACGTACCTTTAGCCAATGGGATATCCACAAAATAAGTCCAGTTCTGCCTTTTTAACAAGAGATTTAATGCTTCTTAGGTCACACGGACACTCTTCACGCATAAGTCGCCATGCTCTTAAGCAAACACAATCGCACCCCGGCACAGCGTTGCCAAAATTCCATGTTCCGGCCTGTATTATAGGTGGCCATGGGTAAGCGGGCACGACTTCAATCAAGCGGAACGATTTTTCACGTTCGGCCATTTCCGCCCAGAAAATTTTCTGCAACCGATTTTGAATATATTTATATTCTATTTCCATTTCATTTGAACCTTATTTACAGACGGTATGCGTCCGAATTGAGATTTCGAATTGCACCTGCTTCTTTCGACAAGTTGGACTATTTATACCTGCTTCAAAAATAAACCAAGAGACGGATTAAGTTATTAAAAACATTAAACAGTATATTTCCTTAACATTTTGGAAGCAAATTAGTGCGCAGCTATTCATTCAAGAGCCTCATTTACCCAGCACGGTAGGGTGTATCCACACTGCTACGGAAATGGGTTTAAGGAATAGGGTTGTTTCCCTCATCAAAGAAAACGAAAGGCATTGATTGCGATTCATTACCCACCATCAGTGTATTCTGAATATACAAATTATTTGGTTTAAGAAATCCCAGTTTAGACGAATGTTAATTGTCAATTTTAACTGCATTTGAAAAAGCCCAGATTGGCGCCCATGCGATGCCACTCCATGTGAGGTCTCAGGGACCTAGTTTCTATACGAGTAGATAGGAGTTTTACATCGTCTGAGGTTACCAATGCATGCATGAGGAACAGAGCTCAGGGAAACATGTCTTAATAATCACCTATTAAAACTGCCTAAGGTCGGAAAGTTTCCTTCGTTTGATAGGGTATAAATAATCTCTATTTAAGTCAAGCGCTACCTGTTAGCAGGGTACGCTACGCTACCGCCATGCTCGGCAGCAAGCAGCCTGCACCGTAGCGGCGTTCATAGCCATGCACCCAGGTGGCCTCACACAGCAGCAGCCAATCGTCACACGGGCTTTTCCCAGCATTCATACTTTGCCGTCGCGTTTTCAGGCGCTTAAAAATTTTCGCTTTTCATTAAATCGCAAAAAAAATTATTGTCATTTAAAAATCGAAAAGCGTTAAATGCATACTCCAGGTGTAATAATCTTTCGATGTAGGCAATTAAAAAAATAGGAAACAACCCTATTATATGAGTTACTGGAGGAATGTCAGCGTCAGTGATTTAAAAAATCACCCAATCCCCATCCCAGCGTTTCAGTGCTTTACATTTTTAGGACTAGAAAAGTTTCTATAAATTTAAGTATTGCTTGAAATAGTTGTAATCTTCCACTAAAATTAAATTTCCAGTTTATATAGATCCACATTTAAACGTAAGAGGTGCGAAGGAAAGCGAAGCGAAGGAAACTTTCCGACCGTAGGCAGTTTTAATAGGTGATTATTAAGACATGTTTCCCTGAGCTCTGTTCCTCATACATGCATTGGTAACCTCAGACGATGTAAAACTCCTATCCTCTCGTGTAGAAACTAGGGCCCTGAGACCTCACGTGGAGTGGCATCGCATGGGCGCCAATCTGTGCTTTTTCAAATGCTGTTAAAATTGACCACTGTCATTCGTCTAAACTGGGATTTCTAAAACCAAATAATTTGTATATTATAAATACACTAATGGTGGGTAACGAATCGAAATCAATGCCTTTCGTTTCCTTTGATGAAGGAAACCACTCTATTTTGTCCGAGTTAAATGACTAGCTGATTAATTAATTGTCTGGTGAGCAGGATCATCCCTATTTCAACATAACTTCGAGTTTTTCTCAATCAATGATTTTTATTTTAGGTCAAGTTACGCTGTTTAAAGTTACTGTGAAAAACGTGACATTCTTCATAGATTTCAACTTCAAAGTGTAATGTGTAAAAAGCGTCCGGGAAGGTTGGAGGTCGAAGAGCAGGTGGGAGAAGTTAATGTATTAAAAAAATATGTATATATTATGTATGGAAATAATGTAAAGAGATTATTAATTGAAACTATGAATATGTATGTTCTTTTTGGGACTTCAATCCACTTTACTTTCATTATGTAATTAATCATTACACTTGTTTCTTTTGTTCTTCGGTATCGTCTCGCGTGTCCCAAAAGGGGGGAGCATTGAGGCCAGATAGCCACTTACGTTACGTGTGTGATGTGTGTTAATGTGTTTTCTTTGTTTTCTTTTATGTGTTTGTGGAGCATGAATGTTGAGAGGAGAGGGAGATAAATTGGAAGTTTACAGGCATGCCGCAGGACTGCAGCGAAGAGATTGGTCCTCTCTGAGGGCAGTTTTGAAGAAGATCTCCACTTTACTTCCGCGGCTGACCACGGCGGAGTAACTTGGGCGACGGGAGGCCAGCGGTCCAACTGCGATGCCAGTTTAAAGACCCGCGCGTAAGGAGAAGAGCGCGCGCGGGCCGAACAGATGACAAATGGTGTCGTCTGCTACGCGGTGTTGGGAAAAACGGTAACACTGTGGGTGCTAGGTAGTCAGCGTGGCGAAGGAAACCGCTCTCTCGGACTGCAACCTTCCCGCTGGACGCACCTAACTTGAACTCTCCTGACTTGAGATAATTCTCAGTGATGAAGCATGGACTTCGGAGTATGTGGGTTGTATGATTGTGTGTGTGTTAGCGTAAGGTATGTGGCTGTTGGTTTCATTTTGGTTTAAGGGGAAAGATCAATTTATTGTTGTAATTTTGGGGGAACCCATATTTGGGACTATTCAGTGGACATTTGTCTCCAATTTATTTATTCATGTGTGTGAGGTTCGTCGAGTGCAGGGGTAATTGTGATGTCAGTGGATTGGAGTCGTTAGTGTGGATCAGGGAAACTCTTATTTTGTTTAATGCAATTGTCATTTTGTAGAAAACCCAAAAGGTGCAATTGTCAAATAAATGCCCAAGTTGTGGTACGATTTGTTTTATAGAAGTGATTCTCTTTTCTTTTGGTTTATTGATCCCTTGCGTGAGGTGTCCCGGACGAATCCTCGTGGTTCTTTTAGTTTTAATTAAATGATTTCTCCACTGTTAGCTAGTCGCGAGCAAATTTATGTAACGCGGTACTACCCTCGTCTTTTGGGTTCTGAGATTTAGCATTGGTAGTTGTAAGAGGGTTACATTCTGGCGTTACAAAAGTTATGCCAACTTAAGTCAAGCTGTTGTTGCGAACAAATGTTCACTGTTCTTGATTATCTCTACCGTTTTAGGCTCAACTTAGTGGAAGGTCATTTTACCGTTAGTGAAATTAAAAAAACTTTGCTGTATTTTACCAGCTCATTTTAAGGTATGACTAGTTTCGACGCAGCGGCGTCATTATCAGTTACCTCTGCTGTCCATAGTTGTTTATAGTTATCTCGCGTCTATAGTTGTCTCTCGTTTGTAGACGTCTATACTTGTCTCGCGTATCTGACGATGACGCCGCTGCGTCAAAACTAGTCATACCGTAAAAGAAATTGGTGGAATACCACAAAAGTTTTTTTTATTATTTCATTAACTTTTTCAATGTTCTCGTAACAATGATTTTTCCTCTTCCTTACAGGAAGGCATGGGGGTGATGGGAGAGACATCGACGGCAATGAGGGATCCCGTGTTTTATCGCTGGCATGCTTACATTGACTACATCTTCCAACTGCATAAGGATACTCTTAAACCCTATACCCTCGAAGAGGTAAGGAATTTCATAGGATATGCCATTGCATGTAGGTATACGCCACTCATGACATTTTCTGGGGTGAAATATTATTATTTTATCTTACGAATAAGGGGGCGTCCATTAATTAGGTGAGGTGATCATCATTCGTTGTAGCGGTCGTGCGCCGTGCTCTGCACGTTCGTGCAATGCTGGATGAAAAATTCTCGTGTGTGGAGTACAATTGGACTATTAGGGAAAATTCTGGACTAGTTAAAAATTTAGGCACGACGAGTGTTGCATAGCCGTTAGTCACGTGCATGGACTACTGAGAGGCAGACGCGCCAAAGTGATCGTTGTTATTGGTCAGTTGTGACTGCGTTTTTGATACTTGTTTGTGACTGTGCAGTTTTCCTGGAATCATGGCCGACTCAAACGCATTTATGTCAGTAAATTTCTCGCCGAAATTTGTCGAAGATTACAGATGTCATCGCTGTTTGTGTCGGATAAAATCAAAGGAGTACTCAAACTAACAATTAAAAGACAATGCCTACAGAGAACTTCACCAACAGACCCAAACCCCAATCCACAGAACATCAATTCTTCCGTTTTCTTTTCTACATCTACATCTACATAATACCCTGCAAGCCACCTCTAGGGTGTTTGGCAGGGGGTGACCAATCACCAACTTGCAGCATGCAAAAGGACCGCCACATGCACACCGCACGGTCATAGAAATATTACGCACCCTAGAAAAATATACATGCTTATTCATAAAAAAAAATTGCTAACGGTTAGTAATTCCTAGTGCAAATACATGCAAGGTTAGAACTATGAAAACCTTTTCCGTGGTTCCTTGTCACACCAACAATCAATTAGTAAACTGCCATTAACTTTTCTTTCCTTATTGACGGCACGACACATTTGACTGAGCAGCACGACCGTTGGTACACGCTTTTGTGGTGTACCGTGCCGTGCAGCGCATGGCGGGCAGAGCACGTCGTGACCGTGTATGGACCGCTTCATGCGATCCACCCCCCCAGGGCGCTACCCCGCACCGTGGCGCCGCGGCCGCTGCGGTACGGCCCGCACCACTTGCTAAAGACTTCCCCTTACCCCCTCCCCAACCTCGGCAAAGTCTTTGCTCCTGCTGGCAAGATTTACATTCAAGTAGTAGATACAAACTTGAGCAGGGAATGGGAAGGACGTAACCCTCGATGGTTTGACGCATTGAATAATTAAGTTTATCCGGTAATTGGATAATGGGAATACATACAAAAACAGGATGCATCTAAATGCTGTTTTAATACTTGCGAGGGCTGTTTGGACATTTTCACTTAACGCCAATTATCAGATAGTGTAAATTTATGTGTGGCTTTAAGTTCCTTGCCCTCTAAAGCTTTAAAAATCCGGGTGACCATGGTATTTTTGTGATAAATTCCCCTCTGATGGTAATGTAAATATGTATTTTTTATCTCCCTTGCTCGCAGCTCAAATACGAAGGGATACACGTCGAAGAGATAAGAGTGCAGACCGATGCACCGGTCAGAGAAAATATCCTGAAGACATTCATGGAGACGACGACCACTGATCTGCAAGGTGGGCTTGATTTCATTGGCTACACGCCCCTGAAAGCCCAAACGATTCGCCTTCAGCATGTACCATTCAGCTACACGATCAAGGTACTTCCGCCCATATTGAATGGCTTCAGACTTCGCAGGAGTTGATTGCATTCATTTTGCGACATTTGTCATGTAGTTTCTCACAGCTACATGGCAAAAATTTTGTTAAATTAAAATCGTAAGCAATTGTTGCCATTATGTTGATAGTAATTTTTTCATAGAAGGCAAACATAAAGCTATCTTTCGTTTATCTCTACTTTCTTTCAACTAGAGTGCTAATTAATTGTCTATGCATAAAACCTCCATTCAACTATTATTCCAAATCAAGGAGGCAATATATTGCTGAAGTTCGGCATTATTCACAAAATGGATACGTCATTTAATTAGTGAAACAGCTTTGATCCCGAAGTAAATCGTGGTTTGGGTTAAATAAGTTTTAAAAATACCTCAATAACAAAGAGTATTTCTGGCTGCACTAAGAGTACATGCTATTGTTTTTCACTGTTTAATGCTGTCAAAATTTAAATTCAGGTGGGAAACAATTTGAACAAAATATGTAAGGGGACTATGAGGATTTTCCTTTCACCCAAATTCGACGAGAAGGGCGAGAAAATGCTCTTCCTTGATCAGAAGCGACTCTTCATTGAGCTCGACAAGTTCAGCGTCACATGTAAGTATCAATCAAAATATCCCTAGTTACAGACGAATTTCGTGTCACCACGAACTTCAACATTTGGCGCGTTCCAAAATTAAATGTAAGTACTGCTAATGCTACCGCGACGGAAAACGATATTGCTACGGAGAACAAAGCAGTTATTTCGGAACGGTCAATAGTAGCTGCCATCGACAGCTTCCCTGGAAATTTTTAAATCCTGCAATGACCACTTCTTAAGTTAATTGAAACAAGAAAACTTAGAAATTGATGGTTTGCGGCCTGAAATAATGTTACACCAATTGCAATCGAGGAGACTCACTAGTGAAGGATAAACTTGAAAATACTTCAATCACAGGTGGAAAAATGCCTTTAATTATTAGAATTTCTACGCTTAAACGTAATGGAGAACAATAAAAAATGTGTCAGTACAAGAATTAATTGGTTAACTCCTAATTCATGTCTGAAGCAAAGTAAAACTCGATATACGCATTATTTTATCTTAAATTTAGTACTTCATGAATTGACGCAATTCATGCGTATATCCTGAAACTTAAACAGACGAGGTAGAACAGTGTAAAGTAAGATGAATATCCTACACATAATTAAAATAACCACTACCTACAACTCACACTTTTCCACAACAGTCGTTAATCGGAATAAGACGGGAATCATCATCAAAAAGTTCAAATTTTTCACGTCAATTAAATTCATTGGATCCTCTATAATAATATAAAATATAAATCTGTGAATCTTACGCCTCTCAGAAATGTAAGAGAATGTACATTCTCATACTAATCAATGCTCACACATTAAACCAGTATGGCAGGACAAGAAAGTGCATCTATCACAAATCCTCCTTTACTTCGATACTTAATGTAACGTATAATCCATGCATGGAAAACGTAATTCTCGTAATAGCTTCTTGCTTTGGATTTGTCGGGAGTATATATTCAAACATCACTGGAGTATCGTGGGATATTATTCAAAACACCTTCGGTAAATCAAACGAAGTTGCAAACCAAAAATTTCATGTAATCAGACTTAATCGCACACAACTTGCCATTGGAATTATAAGTGGATATATTTCATTTGAATGCGTACTAAATGTTAGTAAAAAACGGTCAATGTGTTGCAAAAAAAATCGAACAATGACTTCCGTCAGTTCCTGCGGAGGAAAGCGTCACGATTGAGTGACATTATTATTTACTGCTACGTACTGCCAGTGAATTTCGGAACGCGCCCATAGAGTACACATCAGTTTATCATCACTGGTCAACAATACTAAGATTGGTTTGTCACAGCTCTCCACTCAATTCTCCTATCAGCTGATCTTATCACACCCATATATTTCTTCTCTTTCACATCTTTCTTTACTTGTTCCATATATTTTGTTCGGGGTCTTCCTTTTCCATTCTTGCCTTCCACTTGTCCTTCGACGATCGTCTTCATCAGGCCATCATGTCTCAAGATGTGGCCTATAAGGCTGTTGCGTCCCCTTATTAGGGTTTTCATGAGGCTTCCCTTCTCTCCTGCTTTTCTTAGGACTTCCCCATTACTAACTCGGTTTATCCATTTGATTCTCATCATTTTCTGTAGCATCAAGGGCGTATCCAGGATCAAAACAGGGGGGGCAAGCCATGGTTGTTCAAGTCGCGGGTAAGAGTTAAGCATGGAAAACGTGAATGAAATCAACATTTTAAGGAAACTGTAACAGCTCTTCATTAGTTTTTAAAATTATTCCCTTGAAAAATATTATTTTCCTTAAAAACATTTGCGATTTTTAATTCTGGGGGGGCAGCTCCCCCCTCCTGCCCCTCACAGGGTACACCCATGTGTTGCACCATATTTCTAAGGCCTATATCCTTGTTGTCTTCGCTGCTATCATTGTCCATGCCTCACCACCATATTGGAGCGCACTCCAAATGTAGGTTCGTATAAATTGTTTCCTTACTTCCATATTTAAGTTTCCCGCTGTTAGCAGGTCTCTTTTTTGTTGGTATGCTCTCTTCGCTTGGGGTATTCTTTTGATAATTTCTTTCTTGCTTCTCCCGTCGCTAGTGATCCTGCTTCCCAAATATCAGAATTCATCCACCTACACCAACGCTTGCCTCCCTATTTTAACATTAGTCTTGAATTTTTCTTCTCTGGTGCATGCTAATATCTTGGCTTTCTTTGAGTTTATTTTCAGTTAGTATTTACCCATTACCCTACCCATATTAATCAGAATATTTTTCAGATCCTTCCGTGTTTCTACTATGACGGCTATGTCATCGGCAGATCTTAGCAAGCTAATTTTTTTCTCCATGGATATTCACTCACGGAGCCTATTTTTTAATTTCATTAATTGATTTCTGGATGTAAACGTTAACAAATACGGGTGACAAAGCAGAGACACGGTCTCTTTCAAGGCTTATGTGAACTTGATGAAAGGAAAAACCGCAATGTACTATTTTTTTATTCTTCCTTCTGTGAAACATTTTCGGAGAAAAAAGTCTGATTGAATAAGAGAGGTAATTTCTGATAAAGATTTGTTTTTCCTCAAATTGCTGGAAAAATCACATTTATTGACGAGATGTTATATATGTTGTGATTGACTTCATAACCTTAGAAAATGGTCCTTTACTTTTCCCACTTTATGACAGCTGTCCATGTTCGGCTTGTACGAAGAAACAGACTTCTATGTAGTAAACGTTCACAATAATTTTTATGAAAAATGACGTGATTTTTGTAGCTAATATACGAGCAAAATAACTGTTGTTTGAAATTTTCACCTTTCCCTTGGTATTACACCTTATCACGGCCATTAAAAACTTGCGTGTCCCTATGATCCCTCGAGCTGCACTGGCGGGAGTTATTCTCAATCACTCTCGGTAAGGGCACCCAAGCCAGATAAGTCGAAGGGAAAAAGCCAGACGAATTGTAGTCCACGTGTTGGGGTAAAAAAAAACTGTTGGAATGTAACTGGGGAACCCTACCAACTATCTCTTCCCTGAAAACATTGAGCTTAATCAGATGAGACTCAGAATTTATTGCGGGGCCCGGCCCTCGAGGGCGGTTTTCGTTCAAAGCAGCGAGGTCTCCATCTTTTTGTTCAAAGAAAACCTAGATGATAGACAAGAAGAAAGCAAAAAGTAACATATGGACATGGAATGTCAGGGTAATTAAAAATGCGAAACCTGCTTTCACTTCGATTAAATGGAGGAGCTTCTTTTCCCTATCCACCGTTTCAACCACTTCGTCGTTCCTCCTTTCCGTCCATTTCACCTTCTCCATTCTTCTCCACACTCACATCGCAAACGCCTCCAGTCTTTTCTCGCCATCCTTTACTGGGTGCCAATGCTTCTGGCTTCCGCAGCATAAAGCTCTATACTTCACTCTAGACCAGACTCGTCACTAGGCTGTTCATTAAACTCTTACATAAGACATGAATTATTGACTTCAGTGGGTAAAGCAACGTGCTGTCAAGTTTATTTCAGTCGATTAAGTATTTTACGTTATGATGACCCTATCATTCTCTACTGTTAAGGATTTTTTTATGGATAATTCTGGTCCTGAAGCGCATCGAGACAAAAAAAACTTTAACGCCAGCCATGTAATCATTATGCTATCATGCTATCCTAAAGGTCACAAGTATGACATTTTCCTTTTGTTGAGATTATGGAGAGAACTGCTAAGGTAAACATAACAGAGATCCGTTACTATTTCTCGATTCCAGTGACGAATGATCCTCTAGGAAACAAGATAAGTCGACAATCTCGCGATTCAAATGTCACACGGAAACTGGGAAGAAACTTCTCGCTATTGGAATGTAGTTTGGCGTGGCCTTGTTCTGAAAACGAAGAAGATGCATTCTGCGGCTGTGGGTGGCCACAGAACATGCTCATTCCTAAAGGAACCCCTGAAGGTTCTCCATATCAACTCTTCGTCATGGTGTCCGATGCAGAAATAGACTTGGTGAGTAATATCCTCTTGCTACAACTTTTTTCCAAAACATGAAGGATAATTAATTCTAATAATAGTATTCTACCGATCAATGTAGGTTCCCATGGAGTCTCATAAAAAATCTCCCTTGAAACTTTTTAAAGCTAGTTTTAAAAAACTCAGCTGAAACAACCTTGAAACTCAGTGCCTTGCATCTATGCTGAAACTGCATTGAAATTGAAACAAAATCAGTGGAGTTAAGGATACGAGTTAGTCTCTCTTCTGTGCTGATATCGGGTAGAAAATAAAATGCACTAATGAATATCAAGTTGATCGCGTATGCTCTCTTTTCCTAATTTCTGTATCTGACTCTCTTTAGAAAAGATAATCACTCGTACCCCTTGGATTCCCACCCCCTCACTCAATAGGGTAGTTTCCTTCATCAAAGAAAACGAAAAGCATTGATTGCGATTCCTTACCCACCATTAGTTAATTCATAATATACAAATTATTTGGTTTTATAAATCCCAATTTAGACGAATGGCAATGGTCAATTTTATCCTCACTTGAAAAAGGCCATATTGGCGCCCATGCTATGCCACTCCACGTGACGTGACAGGGACCTAGTTTCTATACGAGTTGTCAGGAGTTTTACATCGTCTGAGATTACCAATGCATGCATGAGGCACAGAGCTGAGGGAAACATGTCTTAATAATCACCTATTAAAACTGGCTAAGGTCGGAAAATTTTCCTCGTTTGATAAGGTATTAATAATCCTTATTTAAGCCAAGCGCTACCAGCTAGCAGGGTACTCTGCTACCTGCTAGCATCCTGCGTCGCATCAGCGTCCAAAGCCTCGCCCCAAGGTTACCTCACTTGCGGAGGGACCATGTAATTCACCTCCGAACGGTTTAGTTTCGACCCACACGCCGAGTACGAAGAATGGTTAAATGAGGATACGAGTTAGTCTCTCTTCTGTGCTGATATCGGGTAGAAAATAAAATGCACTAATGAATATCAAGTTGATCGCGTATGCTCTCTTTTCCTAATTTCTGTATCTGACTCTCTTTAGAAAAGATAATCACTCGTACCCCTTGGATTCCCACCCCCTCACTCAATAGGGTAGTTTCCTTCATCAAAGAAAACGAAAAGCATTGATTGCGATTCCTTACCCACCATTAGTTTATTCATAATATACAGGGTACGCGCGCCTACCGCCAGAGGCACTCATATTTTGGCCACAAACAGGAGAATGGTGAATGCAAACTGGCCATTCGATTTCTATGCTCAATGTTTCATCGTCACTACAAATATGTCACTGTGCTCCGGTGCGAAACATTATTGTGTTTCGTTTCGTCCCAAAGGTTTAGTTTAGTTTCGACCCGAAGTAGTTTTGACTCCGATTTCCTTCCGACCCCGAGTTTAGCTCCCCGGGTTTAATTCTTTTTCGTTTCGTTTATACATTTCGCTCCAGGGAACGAAATTATTGAAATTTTACTTGTTTTGACTTTCGTTTAGTTTAGAACGCCATCCTTGCTTTGAGGCCGACAGGAGAAACATCAATTGCAATATTCGGGCTAAAGTAATGTCTGCCCTATCATTGGTCCCACTATCCTCCCGTATGAATTTTCATGACCTTTATATCATTTACATTGCCTTAAATGGCAAGTTCCGATCTTAGAAACACTGTTTTTCTTTTCACTCCACATTCCTACCCGCGCCTTTCGTAATAATCACCTACTACACCAACCGAAATTTCGTCTTTCTCTTTCTCAGAGATCACTTTTTTACAGACTCCCTACCTCTTTCAATATCATCTCGACTACTCACCCTTCCCTGGATCTTTCAATGCCCATCAGATCATTCAAGAGGCATCTTCGAAAAGCCATCTTCTGAATCTTTTTTTTTTCTTTAATTTTATATCCTTTCTATAGTTTTGTTATAGTTTATATTTGTTAAAGCTGCAGATTTTAAGTTGTCTATTCAATGTAAAAGCCGTTTTGGCTGTTTTTGAATGATTCAATATGGAAATAAAAAATCGATCTATTTGTTTTTCTTCAGGTTCAACCAAGAGATAGGCCATGGGATAGGAGCAGCTATTGCGGTGTGCGCGACTCCAAGTACCCCGACAGTCGCGCGATGGGTTATCCATTTGACCGCCCGCCCTCAAGCGAAGTGAAATACCTGGAGGACTTCGTGCGCCTCGCGCCGAACATGGCCGTGCAAGACGTGACGATCATTTTCGAAGATGGTCCTCCCAAATCTCACAAGCTAGATGATTAGCAATGATTACCTATCATGTGAACTTCGAGAGAGCCGAATGCGGACGATCATCGGGCTGTTGACTACATTTGAGAAGTAGTGTTATCGTTGTTGGGTGGGTCGTAAACAAAACAAAAAAAGCGTGACGTCGCGTCGCGAGGGTTGCCCGGCAACGCCATGGGAGTTATTCTGTATCTCCGATTTCGGGCTCAAAATCGGATAGCATCACATATAAAGCCAAGTTGGGGCATTTTTCGGAAATTCAATTGGTGACCGACTTCGGCGCGCGAGTAACGGCTCACTTTTAAGTCTCTCTTTCTCTGGAACGATTCATTTCGACATTCGTTTACTTTAGCAATGATCGATTCAATGAACGATTCATTTGAGCGGCCATCGTGTCTACGAATGGGTGCTTTCCAATCACCGACACACGTCAACACAAGTCGACTTGCGTCGCGGTTTTCGTGTTCCATTCTCTGTGTGTCGCCGACTGTTGTGACACAAGTCAACAAACGGTAACGCACGGAAATTGGAGAGTTATAAACAGTTACCGCGAGTAATGTGGTCATTTCGGAAATGCAACATCACAGCTCATATATATTATACTGAATTAGCACCCAGGCCTGGCTCACTTCTTCCGTCCAGGAAGCACTTTCGGAAGACACACAAGTGACAGAAATGAGAAAATAAACGCTTTTATTTATAAGATGGAATAGGTACTCACTAAGCTCTTTTTCACTCTCAAAACTCCTCTTGTGCGTTTTTACGGCTCGATGATCATCCTCTCTCCATTTACATGTATATGTTCTTATAGTTAGTCGACCTCGGTAAATAAAGAGAAATTTTCGGCTTCAAAAAAATTAATGAAACCTCAAATGTGGTACAGTGACAGATGAGAATGAAAGTGGGAATCTATTCTCCTGTTCCAATATTTTACAAAAAACAGACTAGATTTTCAATCCCTGTTTCACTCTTTCTGTCAAAGTATTTTAATTTCGAAGCCTTGAAGACAGCAAGGAATTGGCGGAAACAATGTAGATTTTTATTGATATTTAAGTGAGATATGAGTAATTTAAGCGGCCAATTGACGTTCAACATTTTTATGCAATGTGGGATGCATACGTAATACTTAGACGGCGGCCCCAAGACGGTGATTATTATTATTGTACAATATTTTGGTTTGTGCAAATTATTGTACGTTTGACGGCGATATTGAAGATTGTGCAATGTATTGAACAATCGCGAGCACAGACGTACGACCGCATTGTGCCAACCGTCCCTACCAGATATTCATGAAGTCAACGTGCTGAGTGAAAGTGATTTGTGCTGCGTGATAATAATCACTTTTCTCTGCATTTCAAACACGTTTTAATTCTTTCCGAAAGTTTGTTCGCAAGGAAATCATTTTTTCACTACTGCTTGTTTATCAGCATCCGGATATTTTTCGTGGTACTTTGCTATCAGCAGATCGCACTGTTCCCCCTTTTTAGCACGATTACTATAATCATAGAGTAGGTAAATATATGTACTTGCTCTATGCCAGCGGTCGGCAAACTTATTAGCCTAAGAGCCAAATATGAACATAACAACAATTTTTAAAAAGTTGGGAGCCAAATCTGCTTGTTTAGTAAATATTTATTGCATTAAAAGTAGTACACTAAATAAAACTAAATTTCATATTTAATAAGTATTTATTAATACAAACAATGTGCTTGCATCTCCTTGGAAAGTTCGAGAAAATCAGGTCTGTATGTTGTTGTTTTCAATTTTAGGCATGATTCCAAGTTCTCATCATTAAGACGACTTCTCAGTTTACTGATAATGTTCGTACTTGAAAAAGATTGTTCTCATATATATGTAGAACCAAAAAGGGAAAGAACAGCGAACGCGAGCTTTTTCAGCTGATCGTAAGAGTCAGGAATACTAATCCAAGGGATGAAAATGATCATGTCTTCCTTCTCCAGGTCAATCAAAGCGGACCACTTGTGTTGTGAACTAAGATCACATTTTTTTCTTCTCCAACATTTCCAATTCAACGGAAAGACGCTCGAATTTGGAGCGCCGCATCTCCTTCTTTTTCCAAATCCTGCAATAGGGTAGTTTCCTTCATCAAAGAAAACGAAAGGCATTGATTTCGATTCGTTACCCATCATTAGTGTAATCATAATATAGCAAATTATTTCGTTTTAGAAATACCGGTTTAGACGAATGGCAATGGTCCATTTTTATCCTCATTTGAAAAAGGCCAGATTGGCGCCCACGCGATGCCACTCCACGTGACGTCACAGGGACCTAGTTTCTATACGAGTAGATAGGAGTTATACATCGTCTGAGGTTACCAATGCATGCATGAGGCGCAGAGCTCAGGGAAACATGTCTTAATAATCACCTATTAAAACTGGCTAAGGTCGGAAAGTTTTCTTCGTTTGATAAGGTATTAATAATTCTTATTTAAACCAAGCGCTACCAGCTAGCAGGGTACTCAGCTACCCGCTAGCAGCCTGCGTCGTATCAGCGCTCAAGCCTCCCTCAAGGTCACCTCTCAGGGCGGCAGCGGGAACGAGAAATACGTCACACCGAGATATTTCCCGGCATTCATACTTACCCGTCGCGTTTTCGCGTGCTTGAAAATTTTCACTTTTCGTTTAATCGCGAAAAATAGATATCGTCATTTAAAAATCTAAATGCGTTAAATACGTACTCCAGGAGTAATAATCTTTCGATTTAGGCAATAAAAAAATAATAGGAAACCACCCTATTGTATTTCAAAGCTACCAATGGCAATTTCAAAAGGAGAAAATATCAAATCGGTTATCGTAGCATTGCTAATGCTAAAGTTGCTCTGCTGTCTTTAAAATCCTAAAACCTGCTGAGAAATTCTTCCCTCGTGCTTAAGATTATTGTTTTATAATGATGTTTATCAATAGAGGAATTATTTTCTTGGCGATGATTCAGCAGGGTCGGAAACTAAAACAATGTTTCCCTCTCAAAATCCTCAGCAAAGATGGATAATTTGTTTTCGAATGCTTCGAATGTTATTACTTCTTCTAGCATCAAAAAAATTAAGTTTGCTTTCCCTTGCAATTTACGATTAAGTTGATTTAGATGAGACGTAACGTCTACCATAAAATAAAAGTTTTGGATCCACTGATCGTCTATTAGTTCTGGATAGTGAACGCCCTTCACAAGGAGAAATGCATTAATTTCCGGAACAGGAACGCGAAACGTTTTAATAAGATATTTAGTACTAAATGGCGCGTGCTCCCTTGTAAAGTGTCTTTCTAAATTTGACTACTTGTTATGCGCGAATTTCGCCTTACAAACAAGACTTGTCGGAAGCTCATTCAAGTTTTGAATGAACGCAAAATTCTCGGTCCACTCAGTTTAAATTCGCAGTTTTCATCTTCTCATTTTTAGCCATATTAATTGGGGTGGCTAGAGAAGTTATCGAAATATCGATTACAAATTTGTACCGGTACCACAAACATATATAGCTGGTGTAATAAAATCGTATAAAAATACCTGTGAGATGTGCAGCTAAATTGAAAAATACAAGAACTTCTTACTAAGACGGGCCTACGGCAGACACGGTAAATGGGACAAAACTGTTCACACTGCAACTGCTGGTCTGTGATACCAATTTGTACCCCCACTACTTTAGAAAAATTATGCGCGCGAATGTTCGTGGAACTTTTGTATCACACCGGAGTACGCCGAAAACTTACACAAACAATTTAAGCCGGTAGCTTGTACATGGTTTGTGTTTACGTTTACGAAAACTAATAAAATTAAACTCGTTGAAAACTAAAAATGTTCGTTACGAATTTTTACGACAATATAAAATTTTAATTACCATTCTATCTTTTAATTTAAACAAAAAATGTGCATGTTCTCGATTTAACACTAGAATGCCCGGCTGGGTCAATTTGACCCTTAAGAGAATATTTATGTTGGTTATTCTGAAAGGAAGAAATATTTTAGACTCATATTTCATTACTTTTAATTATTCAGTTCGGTTTACCACTGTGCAAAAGTTAGGCCTGATATTAATATTTTTTCTATTTTTTTCTCATCACTTACACCTGCCATGCCCGGATTGCTCATTTTGACCCAGGCTATCAAATCAATTTTAAGCCTTTCTACTTTTCATTTGTATTCAATGTAACGGTGTGTGTTTACACTGATTTTTTGTCAAAATGTTACTAATTTTTTTAACCGGATACCATTGAAATTCATTGTACCTCTCAAGCCCATCAGAGGAAAAGTTATGGGTATTCACAAATTTGTGGAAGCTAGTTTCCCATGGCACCATACAAATTGTTGAACAACTGCAATTTTAATATTTTTCGTCTAATTAAATTTTCTACTACGCTCCTAATAAATGCATTATAAACAATATTAATAAATAAACTGGGAAGGAATTAATTATTTTGAGTAAAATATGCAAACATGATCATATTGGTTCATATTGGCCCACTCGGGCATAATAGGGTGTGAGGGTTGGTCGGACATGCTTGTATTAAAGAAGAATTTTACTTTATCAAAACAAGATGTAATATTTTTCTTAACCTAGTTTTTATTTCTAATGAAAATATTTTTGCCCTTTCCGTGGATATTTGTGCCAGAGCCGCACTTAATAGGCCAAAGAGCTATATGCGGCTCTGAAGCCGCACTTTGCCGACCGACTTTGCTCTATGCCATAATCTTTGCACTTCACATCCCACAGAGCCGGAAAACCACGATGCACCTCAATAAGTAAAAAAAAATCGTTTTCGGCTTTCCTATCACCCTTGATAATAACGCGTGGTTTAGGCGAATACTTGGCATGATATTGCACAATATTGCTAACTAGGCGGCACAAAATTATCCCGTTTGCGCAATATATATCTTAAATATTTTGAAAATCACACCATACATATTGCACAACATTTCAATAATGCCCGCATAAGATCAATTATATTGCACAAACCAAAATATTATACAATAAAATTGACCTTGTAGGGGCCGCTTCATTGAGTTATCAATGTATATTTTATTGAAGAAGTAAAATATAAATTTAAAATTTTACTCTAAATTGGAAAAATTATCAATGAAACTCAATCAAGTGGGCGAATACACAATTACACATGTTTCTTTTCCTCAGAGAGATAGGAGGGGGGTACGGCCGCCCCCTCCGCCCTCTCATAAATCCGCTTTGATAAGAAAGAAAGGCTCCATCTTCTGAGCAAGTGATAGTCAGAAGAAACGACGTCTCTACTTTCATGGCAGCACAATCCAGAGGAAATTCCATGGAAATTCCACAGCCCTCTGTCTAATAACCGTATGGTGCTGCCGTTGCGTCCTTCATTGCAAGTGTTCAGCAAGGTTGAAATTGTCTGCAATGTGCTGCCATCTACTTTGCAATGCTTCCAACTAAGCGCTGAGTTGTCAGCGTGACAAGGAACGGCGGGAGGTTAAACTGACACAATACGGAAATGAACGTGTTTGTATCTTCCCTGGTGCAGCGTTTGAGGGTGAACTCTTGTTGATGTTTAAATACTATTGATATGTAACTGCTAATATTTAATGTTCTCAAGGAAATGTTGATGAAGGGAGAAAGGGATTATTGACAAGAAAAAGAAATGGGAGAGTTACTCGAAGGAGTAAGACAAAAAAACTGTATCTGAAAGAAAATGAAGAGGTTTTGGAAAAAAAACGTCTGATGTTTCACTGGGGAAACTTCAATATTATTGGGGGAAAATGGAAGAAAAATGGGCACATACTAGATACACTCTGGAGGGGGTTTATCAATCTCAAGTTTTATTTTTTATAGTTATAGAAAAATCTCTCATCACTTCAATTACTGTTTATAGTCAACATTGTTAATTTAAATTCCATGAAAGTGTTTGAAGGCGGGTTTCCTCACCCTCCCATAAACTCAATATAATTATATTTATTGTTTGCTTCCACAGCTAGCTCTAGGTCATATCCTTCCATTCTTAAAACTTACATATACCTCCTTTATTTCCAGTAATAGATGACATATTTTTGCCCATGATGCAATCTAGGCAAACCAAAAAAAAAGTACTCTTCTCTGGAGAAATTTGAATTAATTTTTTTCTCGAATTTTTCTTCGTTGAATTAATATCCCCCCAACCTCGCGGCCCACAGCTATCACCCACCAGCCGAGCTTTCTTTACGTTGATTTTCAGCTTAATTCGGGTATTTATGATACCTTCCTTCGACATAGTTAACATCAGTGCCGACAGAGGTCGTGAGAATGCTAGACAAGGAAGACCGTTAATCGCTATGACTCATGCACCTCACGCCGCCTCGTCAGCTGATGTCTCAAGCTGTTCGACGATTACGCCGCTTTGCCCCTTTTTTTTACTACTTCCTTCAGTTGCTGGCGTTAATTTCTCGTATCTTGGAACGATTTTTTGATCGAGTAATATTTTTCGTCCTGATACTCATATTCTTTATTCACCCACATTAATAAGTATTTGAAACAACATTAATTTTACGCTTGACAAAATACTTCCACTACTTGTAAATTAAAACTTACCAGCAGTTTGTCACATGGGGGCATTCATTAATTACTTGAGGCGTTTAGGAGTGGGCAAGGGGTCAGGCCCATTCTCAACCAATCTCACGAGGGGGAGAGGAGGTTTTCTGGCAAGTATCTCCTCTCTGGTAACGCGTAATAATTTTCCACAAGTAGCACTATGAAATAGCAATCTTAATAATCTTAAATACTAGTCTCAACTAATCTTACATAAAAATGATCAAACAAATTATTTTTTCCATGAATGCAATATTACCGTATTTACACTGAAAAAACGCGTTTTGAACAATGTCACGTGGGATTAGAGGGAGGGGGTCGAGCCAAATCTCATGAAATCTCAGTAAGCCAGTGGCGTAACTACCCAGACGGCACATAATCCTCCGTATCTAATTCGTATGCAGATAGTATTCATTGACAAAAAGCGACGGAGCGGTAGTCAATGGATACTATCTGCATACAAATTAGATACGGAGGATTCTGTGCCGTCTGGGTATGGGGGGTGTGGGGATAGATCCCCCCAAAAAGCATCAGAGAAATAAAAAATTATTTAAAAATATTGCCTAGTTGCCTTATTGCTAAGTTATTGAATGCTAAAATATTGCCTAATAACAGCATCTGCTTAAATTTTACTTTCTAGTGCCAAAATGATTTAAAATGTGTATTTAGGGGTGTCATTCTTCAAAAATTTTCCCGCCCCAGGCCATCTCATCCCCCCAAAGAATATTCCTAGTTACGCCCCTGCAGTAAGCGGTGAAGGGGGTTTATCAGTTTACTTTGCATGTGACTTGATTATTTTTTTATTTCGATAAAAGTAAAGGTAGCTCAAGTAATCTTTTGCGCCCGTGAGTTTTTTCTCTGGTGAAAGGACAGGGTGAAAGAAAGGCCGCATTCCATTAGAAATGGAGAGGGTATTTCATTCACGTATTCGTTAATTTCCTACTTCTCGGTAAACATTACATAGGTAACTAACTTTACAATGGGAGCTGCAACAAAAGTTGCACACAGTTACTCCGCATAAACACCCTTTACCAGGTAAGGAGTCCCGTCTTACCACGCGTAACTGGGAAAAATATATAAAGGGAAAAGAGCTCTACGGCGTATGCATTATTATTATAGTATTCTAACGGTTGAGGTATGCAGGGGCGCAGCTAGGAATTAAGGCTATGGCGGGTTTCAGGCGCAACTAATACTGGGATGATTGGGGTATTGCATACCCGCCAGGGTAGGCGGGAGGTGCGGAGGCCCTCCGCCGGAAAAAAAATTAAGATAAACGGTTCAAAATGGTGATTTTTACGGCCTTCTGAGGGATATTATATTAATCCTCACACTATTCTATAGGCAATATTAATCCAATTAAGTAAAATAGATTTAACTTAAAAATTTCTATGAGCTCTGGGGGGGGGTTTTATCCCCCAAAACCCCCCCTCGCTGCGCCACTGAAGGTATGTTTCCATGGAATACTAAAGAATTCCACCGCGACAAGGTTGTAGTCCAAGGGAAAGGGCCTAAAGATTAAAAGTTTAAAAAATTGTCTAAAATGGCCGTAAAATTTAGCATAAGCCGTCAAACAAAAATCACAATACACTTCTGTATTTTTTACGAGAATATTACATCCTTGCCAGGGGCTACCAAAGCCACATACGTACCAACCGAATGAAAACATTTGTAAGGCTGTAAATACCTCGCTTAGGTAACCTGCGTTAAAACCCTTTCGCAGAGCTTATGAGACCCCACTAGGGATGCCAGGTTATTGCTACAATCACACTTCTGAGGCGGTTAACGGGAATGTTACTTCCCCGCCAGGGACCATCACAGGCCATGCACTCCACCCATATAATAACAATAATATATTTATTAAACGGGTTGATATAAAACCCTTTTTAAAGTTATACGTCTATTACAAGTTTCAAGGCTGCATGGAATAGCAGCTTAAGAGTAAATAAAGGCACATCAAGGATATGAAGAAAAGCTTCAAAATAAAGACAAGAGAGTAAGAGAAAACAAGTAAATATGACTTAATCTAACAAGAACATCAGACATTCGTTACCGAATAAGGCAATTTTAAATAGGAATATACATGGTACCATAAATACAATTGGTATTCATTTCCATGGTGAAAAAAAAGTAATATCATCAATGAGAAATTTCCCTCTTAATTTCAAGTCTTCGCTTTCCTGTGATGGACCTATGGCTAACCTAGCGATAAAAATTTCAAAGCACCGCACGGTTGATTGATATGCCTTATCAACGCACTGGAAAATGATGACCGTCGCCCGCCGGACGTCTGCCACAAAGCAACCACTTCAGATGACCAGCAGTGCATGTTTTCCCTCGAGATAGCAGGGTAGCTGGACTCCTCATGATCATGACGAAACCGTTGCAATAAAAAGTCCCGAGGAGTTGAATCACATTTTTCCGCGAACAATCAATTAGATAAAAAACGGGCTTGGAGAGGAATTCGGTTTAGAATCCCAGGGGTGTTAGGTTTTTCCTGAGAACGGCGTCTAACATGTTTCGAAAATATCTTCCTCGTATCTCCGAGAAAAATTAATATCTCCGAAAGGAATAGAAGTAAATATTTTCGTGCAGATAGCCCACGTCTACGCTGTGGGCTGAAATCGAAATATTATGGCAAAAATTATTGAATGACGCTTTTTCCGAATAAGGCACTTGAAGCAATTCAAAAACTTTAAAAATATTCAAGGCAATAAATGAATGGGATACCGATGGTCAATATATCCACCGTTATTTAGACACGGGCATGCAAACATGGAAAACTTACATAAATTCGGCCTTTACTGTTTGAAACCCTTCCTTAAAAGAAAATGAAAGTAATACTATTCTTTAGATTCACATACGGGGTTTCAGGTTTCTTAGTTACCGAGCTATGGTAAGTTAATATTTTTTGGATGCATTATGAAGTTACCATTAAAACGGTTTTCTTGCGTGTCCAGCCTTTTTGACATTTTACTTAATAATTTGGATTTGTAAGGGAATTAAACAATTAAGGGTAGATGAAAATGTGCTATTATAATTGCCTGAAACAATCTCAAAGTGGGTGAGATTGTGAAATTTTATTGTTGGTACTACTCGTTCAAATCTCTCGTTTAATTAGACTCAAAGATAAATTATATCAGGCAAGTACAATCGCACATTCAAGTCCAGCCTTAATTATTTAATGTCCCTAAAACTCCAGACTATCAAATAAAATCTCGAAAGACTGGATACCATAGAAAAACCGCTTTATTAGTTACTGAAAAATGCATTCAAAAATATTTTTGCGTTGCGAGAGCTCAGTAACTACGAAGTTGCGACCCTATGATTATAGACCAAAAATGCGTAAAATTGTCTCTTAAGAACCCCTGAAGTACAGTAGTACTTAAATATAGTACTTAAGTACTAGTTAAATATTAACATAATAAGATGCAGGTAAGTAGCCCGAAATTTACTTGGGGGAGCATGGGTGTTATGGGGTTGGTTACGCTGATTTTTTGGTGTCGCATTAGAAAACCATACATTACATTATATCAGCTGTATATTCCGTTGGCATAATGCTCGAAGTTAATTTCATCATAGGATATTGGCAGACACATGTGTAGTATATGGAAAAATGGAACAGTGTCGAAATTTCAAGTCGACGGAGGAGGAACGATGAAGTGCTGTACATGGTGGGTGAGGAGAGGCAGCTTTTAGATGAGATACGGAGGAGACAGAAGGTATGAATGGAGCGAGTGCTTAGCGGGGAGGGGATGTTGGGCATAAGTAATGAATCTAAAGAAGTGAAATACTTTCCTTTTCCTTCTTGGAAAGGTTTCAAATTGTAAATCCTAAATATATTAGTAAGTTTTGTCATGAAAAAAGATTTGATGTTTTCTCGGCGAATAATGAGTGTAAACTTTTCTAAGGAGTCCCACCGGGATTAAAAAAACCACTTCTGCCGACATTTCGACCTCCGACTCGGAGCTCATCCTCAGGGCTGCTTAATTTCATTTCATTTATTTTTTGGTTGCTCACAATCTGTGACACTGTAGCAATAAATTTGGTGTATCAAACTATAACAAATTTACCAAAAATCATAACGTCCAATTCCTTTATCGATGCTATGTGTGTTTTTTTATAAGTTAAATCTATTTCCCTGTATAACATTTTGTAAAATTATGTTGAACAGTTATACAGGGTTGACTGTAAAGTAAACGAGGGCGAGGAAGGAAGAGAATATAGGATTTTTAGATAAAATGAAATATGGGGAGAGGGAAGTACATGGAGGAAGGGGAGGCTGCCAGAATTCATAGTAAGTACTCCATGGATCTACCTTAATCGGTAGAATACTTTAATGATAATAATCGAAAAATGGATAGTAAAAGTGTCCCTGTGCAAGTGGTCTCCTCAGCAGTCTCCTCAGTGGGTAGTCGCCGACAAGGGAAAAAAATTTAAAGGGGGAATAAAGACCACAAACCCCCTGGCCACGTGTGTATGAAGATGTAAATGAAAAATTATAATAATAATTAATATTCAATAAAAAATATAAATAGTAATAATAATATCATGATTAATTAAAGGAGGGCAATATAATAATAAAATAATATATTATAATAATGATGATAAGATAATAACAAAAAGTAATACATCCGGAATAAATTGAAATATATAAATATTAACGGTGTCTGGGTAATTTCCAAATATTTGAAGAAATTTTCCGATATTGTCTGAGAATTAAATCATTACGGAAAGGAACGATTTGTGCTCAGCTGCCTTTATTTCATTGCCAAAACCAACAAAAGCTAATCGATATCACACGCAATGGTCACATAAGGTCATTTTTGAAAGTTTTGCTGTTTTTATCCATCCTTGGTAGAGAAGCCATATATTTTGGAATATGTCAGAATAATCTAAGTCAGTTTTGGTAAACATGGCGATCTGAGTCGGCTCGCTAAGTCACTGAGCTTTCAGATCGATTTGTGCTCAGATCGACCTCAGTTCGATCAGTACGCGTGGTGATAATCACTTCGAATTTAGCGTTAGTATGCTTCTAAGGATTACAAAGAAATGGGAGAAAACCGGAAGTTGATCTGATTGATGACTGAAACAGAACAAAGCATTGCGCTGAATTAATCCGAAAATCATCCCAATTCATGAATGAAGGAGTGAATATTAAACTCTAAATCCATCATTAGGGTGAAGTAATTGATGGTTGATTCCGTGTAGGAAATGAATCATGAGCCATTTGGTAATTCGATCATTCTTAAAGTATCGATCATAATCGATCAATCGATAGTTACCGACCGCTGACGCATATGATCAAGGGCGGATTTAAGAATTTTTCTGGGGGCGGGGAGGCACAAGAGTCTGACATGCTAACGACCTTCCCATAGTTGAGATTGAAAGCAAGATACAACAATTAGTGTAAGATTATCTTTGTCTTAGTATGAAAGTTATCAATGTGAAATTAAATGATTGAAGTTCCACAAAACAAAACGAACGTAATGATAACCGTATCAAAAATTTATCTATATTTTGAGTGTATGGGAGTGGCACGTGCCCCCCCCCCCCTAAAAATCCGCCTATACGTATGATGGAAGGTTGGAGCGCTGTAAGGCTACAGTCGGATCTACAGTCAAAACGATGGAGCCGGGATCAGCCGGGCTACTGACCTCAGGCGAAGGTCCTTTTATGCCCGGCACAATTGAGCTTACCACATCCGGAGGAGATATCACCGTGTTTGCTCATAGATAGTGTTCAGAGGTGATCGCGTTACGTACTCTGTTGAGTCTCTCCCATACATTGTATTTGTCCTGATACTCGTCAAGGATGGGCATGACTTGTTTTGGAACAGATAAGAATTTTTCGGTGATGACAGAGTGGACAAAGGTCCAACTCAAGGAGCCTCGGCTATCACCATCCCTGGAACACCCAATTTTAAATTATTTGACACTAAATATAATTTTGATTTATCTCGCTCAGTTTTCAAATGCAAATTTTCACATTTGTAAGTTCTAATGTGCTATTTCCAAGTAATTTATCTACATGGAAAAACTATTATTAATTTTGCCAAGGAAAATCAGCATGTATTACAAATTAATTTAGATCTGAGAGATTAGAATATTGCAAGTTAGGAGCCAGTTTTCATGTACTTACATATAAAATGCTACGTCAAAGTAGGTTCATATTTATAAGTTCTATTTTGCTATACCAACTTTAAATATTTCACCGCTGCAAAATATATTCCTATGGCCTTATTTTAAAAGAGAAAATTAAATGAACGTTTATTAACCCATTTCCTCCAATAAAAATGTCTTCTTGCAATTCCGAAGATACTCTGGTGATCCGCTCTCGGGGCTGTCTAAAATTACCCTTTTAAATACGTTTTTATGCATTCATCAAACAATCATCTCTGAATGACCCAACGCTAAATGGCTTCACTGGGTGGTAATGGCATCAAAATTTTTGTGTTGTGGTCCATTTCCTACCAGCATTGTAGAGTATTAAACTTTCAGGGAAAGCAAAGTTTTGGTCATTAATCAAAGAAGTTAAAAATCATTTTATGAATTCCCTTCTCTTTTAACTTCTATTCTATTTGTATATTATATACAGACAGCATACATCAGCATTGAAATTCAAAATTGGACATGTCTATTTCACCAAGTTGGATTATTTATACCAGCCTTAAAAATGAACTAATAGACGGATTAGGCTACCAAAACATTAAATAGCACATTCACAATTGGAAAGCAAAATATTGCGCAGTATTTCACCATGAGGATAAGCTGGGCTTGGAACTGCCAGTATTATTATAACAGTATGCTACCGATTAAGGTAGGTTTCCATGGAGTAGTAAAGAAATGATCTAGGAGCCTCCCTTTCCTTCCAGCGCTACCTTCTTCAATTCACTGTAAGGCCTACTCCCTTTCAATCTGTCTAAAAATCCTATTCCTTTCCGTCCCCTCCCTCGTTTCCCTAACATTCTACCCTCTAACACCATTTTCAACATTCCCTCCCCGATAAGTACTCAATCCATCCATACCTTCTATCTCCTCCGTATCTAAAAGCTGCCTCTCCTCGTCAACCATATCCAGCACTTCGTCGTTCATTTTCCTCTCCGTCCATTTCACCCTCTCCATTCTTCTCCATACCCACATCTCGAATGCCTCCAATCTTCTCTCGTCTTCTTTCCTCAGTGCCCACGTTTCCGCACCGCAGACAGCTACACTCCAAATCAAACTCTTCACTAACCTTTTCTTTAAACTCTTACATAATGATCCTCTCAGAATCTCCTTCCTGTTCATGAACGCCTCCTTTGCCAGTGCAATTCGCTTCCTGATGTCCTTGCTACTGTGTCCGTTTTCCTCTAATGTGCTGCCCAAATAGTTAAATTGCTCTACCTGTTCAAGTTTTTCCCCACATAGTTTAATCTTGAGTCTCACATTCCTCGCTCGTGATACTACCAATATATTGTATATAAAAGCCAATTTATGTGATATATCCGAGATAGATGACTATCGATCGAACTTTTATGGTCCATACTTTAATCGCGGTGGGTAGAAATGGGTTAAAGTGTTTAGGAGACCGACAGCCGAAATAACATTGCGAGTTTTGAAGGCGCTTTGAATGGGTCCAATTGTGACGTATATAACTCTATTCGCGAAAAGCCGTCGATTTTTCGTTGCGAATAGCTAGAGAAGTCATCCAGGGAAGAAAAGACGTTAAAAATAAGGGTCCCATCGAGGGCGGATCCAGGGTTTTTTTCTGCGGGGAGCACAAGGGTATGGCTGGAAAATTGTGTTTTCATAATAGGTTGGTTTCCCATTATTTTTTTAATTGCCAAAATAGGATCGAAATTACTGCTGGAGAACGCTTTTTCACGCTTTTAGATTTTTAAATGACGATACCTATTCTTCGCGATTAAATAAAGTGAAAATTTTCATCGTCATCATCACCGGTCAACAATCCTAGGATTGGTTTGACGCAGCTCTCCACTCAGTTCTCCTATCAGCTAATCTTTTCACACCTACGTATTTCTTCTCTTTCACATCTCTCTTTACTTGTTCCATAAATTTCAAGCGCGCAAAAACGCGACGGCTAAGTATGAATTCTGGGAAAAGCCCATGCGACGTCATTCTGTTCCTGCTGCCGCCGTGTGAGGCCACCTTGGAGCTAAGAGAGCCGCTACGGATAGAGGCTGCTAGCAGGTAGCAGAGTACCATGCTAGCTGGTAGCGCTTGGCTTAATTAAGGATTATTAATACTTTATCAAACGAAGGAAACTTTCCGACCTTAGCCAGTTTTAATAGGTGATTATTAAGACATGTTTCCCTGAGCTCTGTGCCTCATGCATGCATTGGTAACCTCAGACGATGCAAAACTCCTATCCTCTCGTGTAGAAACTAGGTCCCTGTGACGTCACGTGGAGTGGAATCGCATGGGCGCCAATCTGGCCTTTTTCAAATGAGGTTAAAATTAACCATTAACATTCGTCTAAACTGGGATTTCTAAAACCAAATAATTTGTACATTATGAATACGCTAATGGGGGGTAACGAATCGCAATCAATGCCTTTCATTTTCTTTGATGAAGGAAACTACCCTATTGAGATTGGAAACTACATGCTACAATTATTTTACCTAATGTTCACTTTATTTTAATATGAAAATATCAATAAGTTAGATAATTAATAACGACAGTTTTTGAGTCCCTACCTCACTTGGGCGATGCTATTTTTTCGATCGGATATTAGCTAATGACCAATGACCGGAAAATCTGCCTCCTTGACTTGTACTCAAGTCTTAAATTATAGACGCGCTATAATACACAAAAAAATGAACGTAATGACAACCGTCTTAAAAATTTTGTCTATTTTTTAAGCGCCTGGGGAGGAGGGCACGTGCCCCCAGGGCCCCTCCATAAATCCGCCTATTGGTCTCAGTACCTTTCAAACTCTATTGTAATCGACTTAAGAAAAAAAACAACTTGACAGCCATTCCAGGGGGTGTGTGCTTGACACTGATCGTAATTATTGCGATCGGTGTTCACTCCGAATGATTGATTCCAACTGGTTACCAACGCAATTGGAATTTGTTTTGTTCGACATTTTTCATTCCAACGACGAGACGAGCCTTCGTGATGAATCGTCGGAAAAAATTTACTAATACGCCGAGTTTCATCGCGTTGCAACCAATCGAAATATGCCCTCCGGAATGAAATCAAATCGAAATAATTCCGATCGGGATCAAGCACATCCCATCAGGTACCGACATTTGGGATAGGAGTTTGATGGTTCAATTACGAGGAAAAACTATTACCAATTTCACCAAGGAAATTATTACAAATGTAAATATAGAGAAAAAGAGTATTGTATTAATTTAGATCTGAAAGCCTAAAGGAATACAAGATGGAAGTCAGTTCTCGTGTGTTTCCAAATAAAATGTGATGTCAAAAACGGGTTCCGTATGCGGTTATTTTTTGGACGACTTAGAGTGTATCTTTTAAGATATTATGTTATATCTATTATACGGATTACTTGAGAGTTCTAGCCTTGGACCTACCAATATATCGCATGGAAGATCCAATTTAGGTGATATATCCAAGAATGGTGACTATCGATCGAACTATTATGATCGATACTTTAAAATTGATTGGGTCATGATTCATTTCCTCCCTGCAAGTCGGCTATCAATCATCAATTACTCCATCATCCGGTTTCTTCAGTTTAATAATGGATGCAGAGCATAATATTCATTCCGTTCTTTAATGAGATTGATTTCCGGGTTAATTCAGAGTAAAGCTTTTAGCAGTGACAATTTTTTTATCAGCGTATATGGCGGGAGAGTATGCCTTAAATTTTGCAGCCAAACCACGTTACAAGCGGCACATTTTGAATCGGAATATATTTTAGAACTTCCAGTTAAAATCATGGGGCACTAAACAATGGAAAGCCATGGACTGAGAAAGCGTAAGCGTAAGAAAAATCGTAATTAGTGATTGGTGTATGATTTATAAAAAAATTCTTCCGATAAAGTTGAAAATGACCTATTAAACATGGATACAGAGCCTATTTTACCTAGAGTAGCTTCTAGCTAGATCTAAACCATCGCAGGAATTATGGTCCCAAATCCAACGCGAAAAAATGTAACAATAATAATAATCATAACATTAAATAATAATAATTTATCTTCAAATTGCAACCTCATCCGAAATGCATGTGATGAGGAAAATAATTAAAAATGCGAGATTTTATCAAGTTTTAAAATGGGGCGAAGTTCTGAAGGTTCCTTCTCAAGATGGCCGAGTGCGCGATTTCTTTGCTTCACTTGGTAACAGCATTCCTTTGTTCAGAGTTCAGTGGAAAAAAAATGGTGAATGATCCCATAGGAATTTCTCTTTTCTATATTGCAAATACAGTTGCAGAGAATCGTCCGTGAACTTACCCATGTCCACTCTCACGTTAATCCCGCACTTCTTGAGATTGATGAGAATGAAATGTAGCGATTATATTCTCTGATCTTGTGACCGCCAATCGAGGACAATGAACCATCACCGTAGTATCACAAAAAAGAAAGCATGCTGAAAAAAAACGGAGGGCACGAAAAATTATTTCTTCGCCGATTAGATATGTAGGTACTTCCAACTGCAGCCGATAAAAATCTAGAGCTTTTTGCAGTCTTTTTTTGTCTCAGTTTAACTATTTAATCTCGCAATTTTTTTGGAATTGTCACTTTTTTATTTCCTCACGCGTCAAACAACCGTATTGGACAAGGTACTCACTAATTGACCAATCAAAAGCACGTACGTTACCATGCACGTAACGAATCGGGAAATCCGCCATCGTGAAGGAGAGTTTTTTTTTAAGATATAAGCATACTTTGAACAGACGTTTAATTCAGCAATTCAAAGACTCTTCGATATTGATTTCAAGGTGAACGATCTGTTATTTCGTAAGCACGGCGCTCGGTGAGAAACTACCTTAACGATTACGATGTTTCAATAAAAATTGGGGCAAGGTGTCAGCCTCCTACGGTCCGTATCCACGCGAGGTTTAATCGGGAGGGACTTCCACCAAAACTCAACCATTTGAGTACTTCATACCATCGCTTGAATCGTAAATTTGCGGCGAATGCGAAATTTTTCGAGGGGCACTAAAGTTAGTGTAATATCAGTACCTTTCAATTTCATTATTAATTAATACAGTATTCTACCGATAAAGGTAGGTTTCCATGGAGTATTCAAAAAGTGATCTGGGAGCCTCCCTTTCCTTCCAGCACTGTCTTCTTCAATTTAACTGTAAGGCCTACACCCTTTCAATCTATCTAAAAATCCTATTCCTTACCGTCCCCTCCCTCGTTACCCTAACATTCTACCCTCTAACAGCATTTACAACATTCCCTACCCGATAAGTACTCCCTCCATCCATACCTTTTATCTCCTCCGTATCTAAAAGCTGCCTCTCCTCGTCAACCATATCCAGCACTTCGTCGTTCATTTTCCTCTCCGTCCATTTCACCCTCTCCATTCTTCTCCATACCCACATCTCGAATGCCTCCAATCTTCTCTCGTCTTCTTTCCTCAGTGTCCACGTTTCCGCACCGTAGAGAGCTACACTCCAAATCTAGTTCTAAATCTAATTTGCTAGTGCAATTCGCTTCCTGATGTCCTTACCACTGTGTCCGTTTTCCTCTAATGTGCTGCCCAAATAGTTAAATTGCTCTACCTGCTCAAGTTTTTCCCCACCCACTTTTATCTTGAGTCTCACATTCATCGCTCGTGATACTTTACAAAACCGCATTACCTTAGTCTTCCTGTGATTAATCCTCATCCCATACGCCTCGCACCGCTCGTCTAACGCATCCACTAGAGCCTGCAGAGAATTCATTATTAACAACAAAAAATTACTGCACACAATGAATGCATATATATAACCATGGCAACTAAACAGATCGTGTACCAGGAACCCTATATAATTGTTGGCGAGAAATACGGAAAGAACCAAAAGCTTTGTTATTAATAATAAAAAATTTCGGCGAAATATCACTTCTCATTTCCCTGAAGCGAATGCTTCTTTCAGCGACATAAGTAGAGGTAAATATTTAACGATTGCACACGTTCACCGCTTATTATTATCGTTCCTTCTTCATTAGATTTATGATAATAATTGGACAAGCATTTTTAATATTACCGATCCATCACATACTCCCCGACCTATTCGCGACGAAATATCAGTAGCCTCAACAGTTTATATGACGTCACGAGCTCATTACGAGCGGGTCTTCTCTTCAAAGCTACTCTTCGTATACTTGTGCACGGACCTCATGCGGTTCATTGTCGTCTAAACTCTTGCGGGCGATTCATTTTCTCAATGAAAGATTCTTCCTGGACGATCAAATTAACGACCAATCTAACGTGTGTGACGTCACCAACTCACGAAAAGTTATGGGCAATTTTGGCTTCTCTTTGGTTAACACTCACGAGGGAAAGGTTTAATGAGGAAGGTTATTTTCGTCATGGCGTACCTTTCCCTTCCATTTAAAGAATTCCTTTGAAGACATGCGATTTCGGATTTGAGTCAGGGACCCAATCATTTTTTCACACGTCAAAGTCTAGTTCCCATGCTCCCGTGTCAAATAAACCCGAAATTCGCTTTAATCTTTGCAATAATGAGTAACGCGCTTGCAGGGAGAGAATTCACCTAATTTAAGGCAACTTGTCCCCAGCATATCTTTCGGAGCTTCCCTGGCTCCTCTTCATTCTCTGCATTTCTCTCCATTTCGTATTCTCTTATCTCCAACGCTTTCCATACGGAGCGCCATTATTCAGTCCTCGCTGACGGATGGACGGACGGACGGAAATCGCAACCTTCATACTCGTGATAATTGAAACTCGTGAGACTTAGCTCGGCAAACAAACCCCCTCTTAACTCAGAAAGGGAGTTTCAATGGAAAAGGAAGGCAATGATTCGGGAATGATAGAGAAATTAAACTATCGCGATAGCCTCGCTCGGAACCGCGCTGTGCAGGGGGTCAATAACACGCCGAGACCTATTTTTCTCGGAGTAAAATTGGTTTCTTCGGCTAGCTGGGGAGTAAAACTCCTATTCGCCGTCACAATGATAAACCAAACTACTAACATTGGTGGATAACGACACCCACAACTAGTCCGCGCCACGATACCGAGTTGGCATGAATAACCCTTACTAAAAATTAAGTAACGCAACTACTCGCGTCGCTAATAGTAAAGCAACTAGCCCAAAGGAGGTGAACAATCTTCTGGTGTAAAAAGAAAATATTTTGGTATACTTCAGCCGTCTTCATCCTCTGATCAAGAATAGGAATAAAAGTGGCAGGCCTCACTTTTTGAGCAATTAGCAATTGAAATATTTATCAATGGTATTTTTTCACACTATTACGCTTCAATGACCAAAATCTTAAGTTTCCAAGTAGGCTTCCGCGGAGATTATGATGGTATCTTCCTAGTAGCGGCCTTCTTTGTTCAAAAGAGAGGCGTTGTCAAAGTCAATATTGTGTGTCGGTCCACTCCATTGGTGTTCCGCCTACTACCCGAGAATAATCAGGGAGGCAATTGAAATCGCCAAAACGACAAAGAACTTCAACCGTGAAGACAGCTACAATCTCGCCAGTGCGTGGAAAAGGGTCTTCAAAGATCCTGACCAATCAGGGCACACCTCCACAAAAAAGGCGGCAAACGGGGTGTATATAAGATGAACAACTTTCTGCATCAACAATTCAGTGGACCTGAGGAAGCCAACTGGAACGTTGGCGAAATATTGTCCTACAAAATGGATACACGCGGAAGAAGACCCGGAAAAATCTTAAAGTTATTTTTAAATGCTTAAAGTTATTTTTTTCGAATATTCATTTAGAAAGTAATTATTCTGGCTAATAAAATTCATTTTGACTAATTTCTGCAATTTTTAAATTTTTACAATCATTAGTTTAAATAATACAGCCCGTCCGATACATCGGACGGTCAGATTTCATGGTTGATTACAGATTGAACATAGGACATAAAAACTTGATAATGCAGAAAATAAAAAAGATCAATCTTTAGAAGAAAAATGAGATAAAAGTTATCAACATATTGAGCAAAATACTACAATAAAAAATAATTTACTTACCCCGTGCGGGTGACTGAAATTTCTTTCAATTCCATATCTCACATAAAGTCTTCTCAGGTCGATAAATTCAAGGAGGCAACTAAAACATTAGCAGAGCGGCGAAGACAGACATCCGTTTGAACTAAATATAGTATCAAAATGTAGCGCAGGTCAACTGGAGCCCAGAAAAAAATTAAATTGGAGGCTATGCACTAACGGGAGTTAAGCAACTACCAGAGGAGGTAAAAAAATCTTCTGGTGTAAAAAGGAAATATTTTGAAATACGAGTGGTCTTCATCCTCTGACTCATAATAAGACTTAAAGTGGCACGCCTCAGTTTTTGAGCAATTAGCAATTGAAATATTTGTCAATGGTATTTTTTTCATATTAATACGCTTCAACGACCAAAATCTCAAGTTTAAATACCTAATACCGAGTTTTACTCATCATTAACCATATGAGCAGCTATTTGATAGCCTTAAAGTTGTTAACAACGGAAGAAATTCCCCCAGATGTTACCATATCTAAATTTCAATTTTTTCCTTGCAACTATTCTTCCCGCATCAATTTTACCATTTTTTATTCTTATTGCCTCCTCAACAATGTTGTGGTCCGCATCATCCTAAATAAGTTTCATTGCATCTATGAAATTCTCTAATTGGGAAAATTTTCTTTAAGACTACAGCGATTTTTGGCGTCTCACAGTCAGTGGTCCGAAATCGGAAAAAGCCGGACAGAAGTCCAAAATGGCTTTTTTTGAGATAGAGACTGAAAACTTAGCATAAATACTCATAATTGATGGCTGATTATGGATATGTATGACATTTAACATGCATTTGATCCGTTGCTGACATACATCAGCTCAAACATGACCAATTTTTCAAAAACGCGCGCGATCTCGTTTTTCTACGAAAATCTTTGAACTTATGCAGGTGGTGTTATAGTTGTATGATTTTTATGGAATAAAAAACACAATATTCCTTTGAACAGATGCTTTGGCTATATTTTTCATGATTTTTGAAGATTTTGGTTCACATCTGCATGGTTTTACAACACAAAATGGCGTATCCATTTTTCGCATGAAATTTTAAATAAAGTAGACATTATCTTACGTTTACAAAATATGGTAATCGGGAAATTTACAACACAGTGTGAAGTAGAAATTTCTTAACAATGCTGCGAAGAAATCTTGGAAAAAGGTTTGTGTCATAAAATGTCAGTAATTCCATGACATTTGTCACAAATAAATGTGAATGTCCAGAAAATTAATAATTTACAGCGAATATTCCATTACTCATTCAGCAGAAACTTCGTCATCATTACCGATAAATTGCTGTATTAGTGAATACCAACGCAACAATATAGTTCCCTACGATTGCAAACCAATTAGCTGAACTAACAACTGAATGCCTAAATGATAAATGAATTTGCCTCCTCAGCAAGTCCGACACCTATCGGAGCAAATCGTATTTGTGACCGGAGCCAATGTGCTTTCGCTGCGAACAAATGACCTTTTCTTGCGAAGCGGATTCAAGGTAGCAGACACCATTTGTCAACTCTACAATGAGTTCCGCTGTCACTATGCCGAAAAACGAAATTTGCTGCGAAATTTAAAGAAGGTATCGACAGCAAAGTTTTTTTTCTCCGTGTATGGACCCAGAATTTAAAATATAAAAGTTATAATGGTCATATGGTTGGAAATAAATTGCCCGTATTGCCGAACATTGCAGAACCACAATTAACTTTATCAAATGAACTTAATCAATAACTTTTTCATATCATAAGATGGCATTGTCTTGTATATGTGAGTAATAAATTTAATTAAAATTTTCTTTAACTCTGTATGTCACTTGATAATTTTTATTAGGATAAAAGTAATGGTAACTCAAGATATCTTTTGCGCCCCCCTCCTCGAGTTTTTTCTGTATACGCTACTGTATCGCATTTATGCGTTCTAGCAATTCACCGCTTTACACGACGCAATTTAGATTGCGCCTATGCAAAAATAAGCAATGGCGTGCCCCGTGTAAAATGGCCTTTAAGCTCTTCAGTAATATCGTGAAACGGAAAAGGAGGAGATTTTTTTTCACTGCCAGCTTCGTAAAGATTTTATCCAATGCATTTGATGCACTTGATAATTCGAAGCACGTCTCCAGTCACCCATGCGTGCAAGAGGAAGCGTGCCAAACCGATAGCAGTACTTTCAAAAAAACTCATTCACCATCGTCCTGAAGCTAATCTATAACATAAAATTTCGATTTCATCCTCTTACTTCACGCGTAGCCTTGGTCAACCTTCCGTACTTTTTTTTCTATTGCCTTGCACGAAATCCCACCTCGAGAGCCAAAGACGACAGATCTGCATCCACACGCGATCACGTACGAATACGTGAGGACCGTGACGCGTTCTTCATCACTTGAGTGCCTTGAGATAACGAATCAACGTGGTCGCAATCACGCCGACGTGATTAGCAGGTGGTGGAGTGTGAAGGATTTCAGGGAGCATGGATTCGAGTCTTTTTTTTTTCAAGTTCATAAGTCCATTGCAGGAAAGTTTATCTTTATAAGTGCTTAGGAGTTACACGCTTAGGATATACACGCTTTACATAGTAACCGATTTCCAACACGACTCACAATCAGTACTCTAACAAAATTATGCACATCGTTGGTAAAAGTGCTGAGAAAGAGTAGCTGGGGTCAATTATAGCTACTTTTTTTTAAGTTATTGATTACGAATACAAATTACAGATTTTAAAAAGTAATCATAAAAATTACAAAACTATAACTTCTGTTAATATTGTCCTTCTAAAGACCGCCAGGCAACTGACAAATGTTTGAGTAAAAATGTAATAATTAAGTCATAGAAATTGATAAAGTTGCAACTTTACTTTCGAGATACTTTATATATACAACGTATACAAGATATACAACAATGACTTTTGAAACAACAAAAGGTTATAATATATTACGATTACGACGAGTAAAGTAACGATTACTCTTTCAACGTAAGGAGTAAATTACTATTAAAATTAACATTTCGTAAAAAGTAATCATTACAAGTACAAATTACAGCTAAATTAATCGTTACAAGTAATCCGATTACTTTTACTGGATTACTAACCAACACCGATTATGCAGTACTAAAACCGCCATCATCATTGGTCAACAATTCTAACATTATTTGACGCAGCTCTCCAGTCAATTCTCCTTTCAGCTAATCTTTTCACACCTACGTATTTCTTCTCTTTTACATCCCTTTTTTACCTGTTCCAAATATTTTATTCGAGACATTCCATTTTCCGTTGATGACGTTTACTCGTTCCTCGACCATTGTCTTCATTCTGCATCGATTTTTTCGCGCCTTCTTATAAATCACAATCCATGTAGTAGGAAAATCCATGTCGAAGGAAAAGCTTAATAAAAAATTCGAATATGAGCGGAATCTTCGCTATTGCCACTATGGCCGTTTTAAACAATGAGTTATCATGTAAATGGACATAATTCACCGTCCAAAACGGAAAATTCGCCGAATATTCCGTCTTTTGCATGATCATGCGAATGAAATTAGACCTTGGTCTAATTTTTTCCGAAACGATTCCTGGAATGATCGCACGAAACGAACGCGCGGCGCCCATCTTGACTCTTGCTACGACGTTGTGCTGTCGTAGAATCCTAGCAATCTTCTCTGAGGTGCCAGATACAAACGGAATTACACTTTCACTTCACTTGTGTCACCAAGACTGGCGATGTGCTACCGGGTCCAAAAGACGTTTTGCCGAACGACATTCAAGAAGGTGTCTATAAGGTGCCATGTTCATGCGGCAAAGACTTCATAGGAGAGACGTGTAAATCTATGAAATTGCGCATCCAGGAACACAGAAGAGCCACAAGAAATAAGCAATTTCAGCTCTCCGCCATTGCGGAGCATGCATGGAGCGAACCCGGACACCAGATACTGTTTGACGAAGCAACAGTTGTTGCAAAAGAAAATAGATATTATCCCAGGCTAATAAAGGAGGCTATCGAAATATACAAGACACCGGAAAACATGAATAGAGAAGACGGCTACCCTCTCCACAGCTCGTGGAAGAGGATCATACGAGAGAAAAGAAGGTGGACCAATCAGCATCCAGCATGAAAAATTTGCGCCAAAAATGAACTAAACAAGTCACCAAAAATTGAATCCCGACATCGACCTGAAGACGCCGGTTGGAATACCGGAGAAACTGTCGTCACAAAGAAAATCCACGCGGTGAAACCCAGAAACATGGAGACATAAAAAAACATTGATTTTCCACGATATTGCATCGTTGTATTGTATAATTAATTTTATTTATAGTATTTATACTACATATACTTGGAAATGTTCCTCGATGAGGTGAATAACATAAAAATATCCCAGGTTGGGCAGAAGCACAGGACACAAAAAATTAAAATAACACTCACTGAAATAAATTTTCGGTGGTATCCATCCACCTTCCTCAGGGCTTGATAGATATTATTTATATTTATTTATTTTCTTCATATTTAAAAATTCCGCTCACATATGCCCCCGTCTACGTTCCCTATGTATTTTGTATAAAGAATATATCTTTCTAATGAGCCATTGTAATACTTATTTTTGTATTTTTATTGATTTTCCTAAATAAATAAATGAGGTTCTGGGTTCGTGTCCCAGTCAGGCCGCATTTTTACCCTCTGATTTCTGGCTAAAGCTGACTTACAATTGGTTGCAGATTAAGTGAAATGTGGAAAACGACAGGACTGACTGATCTTTCACGGAATCAGCGTTTTGAAGACCCAAACGTGGAAAAATCCCTGTCCTTAGGAAAAGGTTATTAATCAGGAGCCCGCGCGTTGAAAGATTTTTGCTCAGTCATGCTGACTTCAATAGATGATCGCCAGATGCATTTAGCGTCTCACTGGCGAGGACACCAAAATCGCGTGTCCGCGATGATTTTTCCGCGCCAATTTTTTGTCCATCTACAGCACAGTCCAACAAGCAAATCCAAACCCTGTGCGCGGTTGCTCTTAATTCAGCCTCATTACTTAATTTCTTCAAGCCAAACACCTTTGGCAGTTGGAGGATTACATCTACACAATCACACCGGTATCACACGCTTCGAATGTGCTTCATCTTTTAAGGCCTCTTTACACGTTGCATAAACACGCGCGAGTTAATGCATGAACGATATTTGTAGACCGGGACGGAACACGTACAAATGCATGAATCAAATTAGAACAGGTTCCATTTTCTCCTCATGCATTGTCATGAATTTGGTGATTCCACGGTGCATTTTATCGCTCATTCTCGCGTTCATAAATTTAGACATTACCTTGTGCGAGCTATTGAACAGTATGAAAATGCCTTTAGAATAGCTTTGAGGAGCGAAGACTTCTGCGCAATACTCAATGAAAAGTCATAATTATGAAAGTTAATTTAAAGTTAAAATAAAATCTTGAAAAGTGCATGATGATGATTTATTGGGAAAAGGAGAAGTTACACGGCTAAAAGGATTCGACTACCGAATTCCGAGTTCGTAAAATATTTATGAGTCACCAGTAGGTACCTGAGATCTCTCGTGGGGTAAACACATTCGCGTAGTATGCGGAAATCCAACCGAAAACTGGGATCTGTAGAAATAATTCTAGGTAATTGCCATAGAGACGTTAAAGATAGAAGCTAAATGACTTTTGTAAGGCCTCACTTGAAGTGTGGTGCTGGGGAGTGGGACCCTAACGAAATAGGCATGATAGCTGAAATCATTAGAGTACAGCGCAGGGCGGCCAGATCCGTGATGAGTTGCTACGCTAAAAAGTGAAGCGTAGTATACCTAGTAGGCGAGTTGGGATGAGAATATTTACCGAAGCGTTGAGAAAACTAAAGGTAAAATTAATAATTACATTCGGAGAAAAACTTTTCTCCGGCGGCATGAAAAATATTGGTCAACCAACCAAACTTGGTCAACCGGAAAAATCAGCCATAGTCGAGCATAGCCTGGATGAGGACCATAAAATACGGTGGGATTACACCAGAGTTTTATGGTGATCAAATCATTTCTGGAATTGTTTAATAAAAGAGGCTATTGAAATAAGACTTGAAAATAAGAATGTAAACAGAGACACCGGATTTTCGATCAGCAGCTCTTGGAATAGAACCCTTAAAAGAGTTATGCTTGCCAGAGCTAAGTCCACGCTGGTCCACTGTCCTCCGCGACAACAATCGGGCCTCGACCAATCCGGCCCCTCCTAATGCTGGGCTTCAACGGTCACTTCGAATTTTCTGTCAGTTGCCGTGAGAATGGGTAGCGAGTCGGTACCCGAAACGTCGGCGCTCTCATATAATCTTACCCGCGCGGTATCCCGAGAAGATTTTTCAAAAGTTGTTCGCCGGGAAAGTGTTAAATCTTATATGAAAAATATCGTTCGTCAACGGTCGTCGTTGGAGGACGTGATGTTGAGAAGGAAATAAAGAAAATAATTTGGGGAACTAAGAGACTTAAAAATTCATTCTTTCCTCGCATCATCAGGGATTTTAGCGATGCGGTATCTCGATTAGTAAAATTAATGGTGTCACTCACAACGCCGATGCATGGCATGTTTGTCGTTTTCCATTTTTCTAATCTTGCATGGATTTACTGTAAGAATAACTAAACGTTGGAAAGTCTTTGCCTATGCAATAATGTGGACTTATTTTTGTTAATATACGCAATATTTTCATCACCATATGGGGTACAGGTGTGGACAGTTTTTCATGCTGCTGATTGGTCACCCCCTGCCAAACACCCTAGAGGTGGGTCGCCTTGTATTATTTGATCTTAGGTGTCAATAGGTATGTGTCATAAAATGCCACCCATTTCATTACGAAACCATTACGTTCCACCAAATTCAGCTTAGGAAAAGCTACTGCGCGATTAGCATTACCAAGGGCACAGCATAGAAGATGTCCGATTCCATCCCATAAGAACCCGATTTCTGTAACCGCTTTGGTCGCATTTTCATCGGTTTTTAAAAGTGTCCGCGGCGCGGTGATGAGTGCAAGGCGATCCACTTTTTCCCAATATTTTGCATTGTAAAGTTTTTCATCGCGAGGGAAAATAATGACTTTGATAGATTACATCATCATATGCATAAATATCGGTCAAAACCCCTAATTATTCCTTATTTCCCCAAGAAACTCGGGTCATTTTGTCCGTCAGCGACGCGAGTGGCGAATTTAGTAAACTCATTCAAATGGGCGGTGGCAGACAACACATTTGGTGGCCGACTTGAGGATCCTCTTTTGAAATATTTGCAAGAATTATTATCGATGCTAGAGAGGGTAACACCTGGATAATTTGGGTGAGGAGAATTGCCTTCGTAGGGCAGGGCATAGTTTTTCGTCGTGCTACGCGTTCCTAGGCCATTATTAAGACTATGGCCATCACTCCTCAAGATATAGCCGGTTGAGTGGTTCCGTCTTCAAATAAGGTTTTCATTAGGCTACCATTCTCCTCTAATATTTTCAGTATTTCCTTATTTTTCACCCTGTTCATTGACACTAAAATCGCTCAATAATATTCTCCTAAGAATGGTATTCGATTCAGAACGAAAAACCTAATAAAAACTTCCAATGTGAGTGGCAGGAGTGTGTGACGTCTTGAACTTTTCTTTGCGGCAGAGTTAAGGCCGTAGATACCTACACCCCACTCCAGACGCTTAAAAAAATAAACAAGAATTTTGATAAGGACTCGAAAACCGTCGTTATTATGTATGAAACTTGTGAATATCTTCATATTAATTACTAACACATTAACATACTAATTACTAACACATTAACATAAAGAGAATGTTTCGTAGAGTAATTGTTGTATGTTGTTTTTAATCTCAAATATGAGAAGACCGTTGGCCTATCAGACCCTCCAGAAAAAATCCTGGATCCGCCCTTGAATGGGAGCGATACAAAGCAGTCTTTGTTATTGAGATTAGACCATGCGTAATAAAAGCTGAATAAGCGGGGTACGTAATGCACAAAGGTTTAAAGTATTGGTTATGCAATAAATTTAATAATGTAATAAAAAGAGCTTCATGTTAAAGTCCCTGAAGTAAGTATAAAAAAATAAACGCGAAAAATGTAGGCTATCTTTCATAAATGGCTACCTTATCACATATCAAATTCATTTACTCGTTCGAACCATTCATTTATGGGATATAATTGTTCTCGATTGTGTAAAAAAAACGACTTAATGAACTGAGGCCAATGCCGATGCCGAGGAGCAGGGGAGAAGCGGTGACAAGTTCGGAAGGACGTCATTAACTTATTTGCGGGATGGATCTAAAACGGAAAAACACGGGTTTCTTTATTTTTCAAACTCCATCACAGTCGACAATTACAAGTGTAGATGAGCGAGCCCATTCTTTGTAGAAGTCTAAGTTCGGTGTGCCACCAGAACCACATAGTGAAAGTCTTTAGTCCTCATGAAAGTCGATGAAATTTTCTGAAAGTTACTCCAAAGAAAACTATATTTGAATATACAACAATATTCATATTTTAAAATGTTATAAAATACTCATAATTTCAAAAAGATACCAACTAAATTCTAAATATTTAAAATGGAATTTGGTGCGACTTCATGAACAATTCGTTGCAAGTTTTAACGTTTAATAGGACCTACATTTTGTGGATTTAAATTTTAAACTGAAGAAATACATTAAATCAATCAGCCAATCGCTTGCATGACCCAATTTGATGTCATAATGAAAGTATTCTTTGCAATGTTTTGCAGAACATCATTTCATATTTTCCAAAAATTTTATTTGTTGACAGTTTCTAGGAAAAATATTTTTTATAAAACGAAGTGTTTTATTATGAAAATGAAACTTAATATACTCATTAAGCACAGATGAGCTCTGCGTCGTAGTATTCTGGATATTTAATGGCAATTTTAATGGGATTAGGAAGGAAACGTAAAAATTTAATACCATAACCTTCACAAAATTCAGCAGTAATACCAAAATTATCAAATCCGTCTCAAATGACTTCAGTAATCACTTCCCTATAATCTGCGCTGTATTTTTCACTTCTCCCTTTACAGTTAGCTCAGCCGCAGATCAATTCGAATGTGGATTGCACACTGAGTTGGTAAAGGTACTGAGAAAAATTAAATTAATTAATTGGGCTCAATTACAGTAACTTCGTAAAAAAAAGAGTAATTAATCACGAGAAAATATTACAGATATTAAGAGTAAACACAAAAATTACAATTACCAATACTTCTTGTAAGATTGTCCAGTCTAGAGACCACCTGGCACAGACGAATGTTGGAGTAAAAATGTAGTATAATTGAGTCATATAAATTGCTAAAGTTGCAATTTTATTTGCGATACAAACATGTATAACTGGTTTTATACCACAAGGCATGCTATATCTTGTATCCATCATAAATAGGCTACAACACAAGAGTGGTTGTACCTGGAAAAGCAAATTATGGTACTCAGGGACTCGAAGTTATCTGTAGGCCTAGGTAAATCAGTGAAAGCAGTAATAATCGAGTCAGTAATCGTCGATTACGAGCAAGTAACGATTACAACGAAAGTAACGATTTCTCTTTCACTGTAAGGAGAATATTATAGATATAAATTACATTTCTTAACAAGTAATCGCAGTGCTGTAGTTGCGAAAAAAATTTAGGCGGTACTTACAAAAAATTGCCAACAGCTGAACATATATTATACATTTGGGCGCGTTCGAAATGTCAAACTCCAACTCTTACGTTAGTTCCAAGTTCTGCCACTAGATAACTCCGAACAAGTAAATAATCATTTCCGATTTTTATTTCTGAAATCCATTGGATAATTTAGAGTAGGGCTATTTTTTTACAGATTTATAAAGGTAGTTTAACCGGTACGCTTATAACGAGTTTGGATTTTAGGAAGTACGCCGTACCGGCCCAAGTACAGCACTGAGTAATAATTGAAAGTACAAATTACTGCAAAAGTATCCGTTACAAGTAATCCGATTACCTTTACTCGATCACTTACCAAAACTGGTAACACATCAACTAACCGATCTTTCACGGAATTAGCATTTTGAAGTCCCAAACGAGGAAGAACGCCCCAGAGCAGCATTATCCAGCTCTCTGCGTGGTGAAAGATTTTTGCTTAGTCATGCTGACTTCCATAGATCGTGCGATGCATTTAGCATCTCAAGGACGACGACGCCAAATCACCATGACAATTTTCCGCGACGATCTTACTAAACATCAACAGCGCAGTCCGAAAATCACCATTCTTACTCATAGCATTATTGTGTTTAATTCAGCCTCATTAATTAATGTCTTCAAACCAATCATGTTTGGCCATTGGAGGATAAATCAAAAGAAATCACACTGGAATGGCACGCTTCGAAAGTGCTTAATCTTTTAAAGTAGATCTGGGGTAAATAAACATCTTCACGTCGCTCAAGGAAAAATTATGATGCACCTAAAACAGGTAATAGGTATACATTATAAAGCGCCCTCCATTGCATTACGTTACCCTTAATTTCTACCAAATAAGTTTTCGGAACAGCTACTGCATGAGTAACATTGCTTTCGGCGGTAAGTGAGGTTAAACATCTTGGAAAATTGCGCGAGGAGAATTACACTAGTCTACTGAATGATACTAATACATAAATTCAGTCTTTTCGCATCCCTGTCATGTATCGATACCTCTGAGCTGCGATATTTTCGATTGTGTTACGTAGTGTGGAGGACAGAGGTACACCGGCGTCGAGCTATACAGGGGGATACGGAAAGTATAAAACACTCAACTAATAATATTTATACCATGGTTCAATGATACAGACACTCATGGTATAAATATTATTAGTTGAGTGTTTTATACTTTCCGTATCCCCCTGTATAGCTCGACGCCGGTGTACCTCTGCCCCCCCCCCTTATTGGAAGCAAAAGTGACAAAAGTCTTAAGGGAAAATCAGGACTGGATATAGCGAAAGTTTCCAACAAATTTTCTATAAACCCACGAAAAATGATATTAGTATAAGACAAGTAACTCAAATAATTTTTTTCAAGCAAATAATTAAAAAAAACTAATAAAGCCCTGTAATAGTTTCCTTAAAATGTTGGTTTCACTCACCTTTTCCATACTTAAATGTCACAACCTGAACAACCATGGTTTCCCCCCCCCCCACCCCCCCTAGTTTTGATCCTCGGTACGCCCTTGAATCGAACGACAAAATGCAACTCCAGAAATCACCCAACTTCAAGTCAGGCCTTACAGAAGTCATATGGCTTCTCTCTTTCAACCACGAATTCTACAAAAGAGGATTCTCAAATTGGCCTCTAAATGTGTTGTCACCCACCGTGCATTTAAATTAGTTTACAAAACTCGCCACTGATGTCGCTGACTGACAAAGCGATCCGAGTTTCACGGGAAAATACGGTATAATTAGGAGTGTTAACCATAATATATATTTATATACATGATTACTCGCAATGGCAAAAATTATACTGCAGAATATTGGAAAAAAAAGTGGATCGCATGCCACTCATTACCGCGCCGCGGGCATTTTTGAAGGCCGATTAAAATGCGACCGAAGTGGAAACAGAAATCAGCCTTATATGGGATGGAATTGGGTCTCCTATACGCAATCCTCTTGCTTTCACCATTCCCTGGCAGTTATAGAGAATTATTTTTACAAATCCTAGTTTTCGGTTAGCGTTAAGCATACTTTGCGTATAAGTTAACCCCACGAGAAATCTCGGGTAATGGTGACTCCAAATTTTTAACGAACTCGGGTTTTCGATAGTCAAAATCCCTTTAGCTTTATAACTTCTCCTTTTCCCAATAGATTATCACCACGTACTTTTCAACATATTTATATGGCAATACATTTTTCAAGATTTAATTCTAGCTCCCAAGTCACTTATTGACTTTTGTAAAACTTTTAAAGTTATAACTTTTGCTTGAGAGTCACGCAGAAGTCTTCGTTTCTCAAAGCTATTATTAATTCCTGTCCACACGGTTCATTAGCTCGCACAAGCCAATGTCTAAATTTATGAACGCGAGAATGAACGTGAGAATGAACGTCAAAATGCACCATGCAATCATTCAACTTGTGATAATGCATGCGGAGAAAATAGAAGTAATTTGATTCATGCATTTGTTCCGTTCCGATCAACAAAAATCATTCATGCAATCAGGCATTATCTCGTACGTGTTTATGTAACGAGTAAACAGGCCTTAAATGATGAAGTATATTAGAAGCGTGTGATACCGGTGTGATTGTGCAGATTCATCCTCCAATTGCCAAATGTGATTGGTTAGAAGAAATAATGTAATAAGACTTAATTAAACACAACCATGTCCAGGGTGTGAATTGCTCATTGGACTGCGAAGGGATAAAAAAAGCATTGACGCGGAAAGTTATCACGGGTACGCAATTTTGGTGTCCTCGCCTATGAGATGCTAAATGACTGAGCAAAAAGCTTTCGACCCCCGGGATGCATTGGAAAAAACTGGAAATAGGGGAGAGTGTTGCACCATGGAACACTTTTTAAATTTTTTTTATGTAAGGCAAAATATATTTACTGAAGACTCAGTCTAATGGAAAAAATTCAATCCATCAGGGTTACTTAACATAAGTTTTAAGTTTTATACTTGCACCTTTACTATTAATGGATCTAATTAAAACTTCTAAAATTGTTCGTAAGTACATCAGGTTCATGTACTCAGGAACACAAGTTGAAGACTGGTGGAAACAGTAACTAAAAAGTTCAAAATGAAAATAAATATGATTTGTTTATTAAATTTGAAAATACATTAACTTGTCTTCTAAAGAAAATTACCTTAGCTAAGGTGAAAACTCAATTTTAAAATATAACTCCTTTCAAGTAAAAATAAACTTAGGTTAAACCCTCCTATATTAAGAGCATTCTTTAAAGTCCAATTACATAATGAATTTCACACAAAAAAGCAAATTATTGAATATTAGACCATAAATTACGGCTGACTACAAAAATCACAAACACGGTAGCATGTTCCTAGGTGTACATCATGGGCTTGTGTTCCTTGGTGCAAGAGGTGCCAATTTTTAATGTAGGCTGAATTTACTGCTTAATATTACGTCTAAAATACCAAATAAGTAGCTAATACTAATCACAATTTTATGCCGATTTCACCTATGCTACGATAGCCACTGTTGGAGTGATCAATTTTTTGGTAAAAGTCTTCGATATGCAACCAAAACTTTTGACTTTTTCAGCGTCAAAAACTTCAAACTAGCGTCTTCTCCGTAAACATATTCCAAATGAACTCAAATTGACCTATGCTACACTATAGTGCTTCTTTCACGTAATAGCTTACTTTAAAGGCCCTAGGTCGTAGCACTTGCCGATAGTTTCAAGTGCTCCTAGATACACTACGCCTGCCTAGGTACGCCACCCTCCCCTACTCATTTCAGGGGTCGAAAAAAAAATTCCATAAGTCTATAATGAATATATGTTTGAAGCTCGGGAAGAGTAATAGCCAGAGAACGGTAAAGGCGATTTCCATATACGGTTCTCTAGGTCAGATTATACTCAGGTCAAAAGCGTTGATCGTTATGTGTGTCCATATGTAAACAAAAAGCATAGTGTGAAGGCATACCCCAGCAAAAAGGTTTGCATAAAGAGGGTTAATAGTTGTGTGTGGAATCTACATCTACAACTACATCTACAAATTACCCTGCGAGCCACCTCTAGGGTGTTTGGCAGGGGGTGATCAATCACCAGCATACAGCATGCATTTGGACTCCCACATGCACACCACACCGTCCAAGAAACGTCCCGTATAATAACAAACTATACTACTATATGCTGTTAGAAATAGAATATAGAATAGAAATTCAGAAACATGCAGTAAGTTTTACATAGGTTAGTAGGCTACACTACAAGTCATGCAATCTATTTACGCGTTCTATTGCTGCCGTTATAATCTCTTATTGATCGTGGAAAAAATGACATTCGGAATCTGTCTGTTCTGCAATCTATCTCTCTTATTTTATTTATATGATCTGATCTTCCGTAGTACGTTGGCGTCCGCAAGATATGGTTAACTTCGTCAGAAAAGACACGGCTCTTGAATTTATCTAAAAGGTTTAGTCTATTTTTCAATCTACGGTCCGACAGAGATTCCAATCCGAGTTTATGTAAGAGGTCAGTTACACTAACAAGACTATCGTAACGACCTTTCACATACCTGGCAGCTCTTCTTTGCACGCGTTCTAACTCTGTTATTAAGCCTTTTTCGTGAGGGTCCCAAACACTGGCAGCGTATTCCAAATGTGGTCTAACGAGGGAGAAGTAGCTAATTTCTCTCACTTTGTCGTCGCACTTTCCTAATATTCTTTTAACAAAACCCATTTTACGATTAGCTTGACCGGTTATTTCTCGAATATGTTTATTCCACGATAGATCATTATTGAGTCTAACCCCTAGATATTTCACAGATTCAACTGCCTTTAACTGCGTGCCCCGAATGACATAGTTACGCTGTAGGGAGTTATTCTTCTTCCAGAAATTCATTACGACGCATTTTTCCAAATTTAATTCTAACTGCCAAGCATCGCACCAAGCTTGGATAGCAGCAAGGTCATTCGTTAGTTCATCTATATCTTTGCTGGAACGAATTTCTCTGTAAACTACAGCGTCGTCTGCAAATAATCGTAACTTACTCTGCACTACTTCGCCAATGTCGTTTATATAAAGAAGGAATAGGAGTGGGCCAATGACACTACCCTGAGGAACGCCAGAAGTCACTCTAACCTCATTGGAGACTGCACCGTCTAATACTACTCTTTGGACGCGGTCGCTCAAAAATTCTCTAATCCAGGAAATGACATCTTCGTCTAGACCATAAGATTTCAGTTTTATTATTAACTTTCCGTGGGGTACTTTATCAAATGCCTTTTTGAAATCAAGAAAAATCGCGTCTACTGGAATGTTGTCTTCCCCGGAGACTAAAATATCGTGGGCGAAAAGCGCTAACTGAGTTTCGCACGATCTGCTTTTCCTGAATCCATGTTGATTTCCCATTAATAAGTTTTGCGCGTCTAGGTGTTTCATTACCGAGCTGACTACGATGTGTTCAAGGACTTTGCAAGAGATGGACGTTAAAGATATCGGCCTGTAATTAGATGGCTGTTCCTTGTCTCCACTTTTAAATATAGGCGTTACATTAGCGATTTTCCAGTCATTAGGTACTTCGTGTTGCTTGATGGATTTACTGAATATTAACTGCAAGTAGGGGGCAAGAATCCTTTTAGTTATGTTTTCACTTTTAACGTGTCTAGAGATGTGCTTAATAGGGTGGATCGGAAACATCGATTTTTTTTCAAATCCATCTGGCCCAATGGAAAAAAATGTGGGACTGATCAAAAATAAGGCCTGAAAATTATGAGACCTCTAGGTGAACCCTTCACCCTCGCTCAAATACTATTTAGAGGGGGGGAGGGTCAAAATTCGAAAAATTTAACATTTTATGGTCAATCCTTTTAGATTTTGCCGAGTTACTGCCCTTTCAGTGAAAAATTGCCGTTATAGTCTATTATTGTCCGTGGAAAAAATGACATCCTAAATGTATCCGTTCTAAAGTCTATCTCTCTTGTTTTATTTATATGATCTGATTGACCGTACTCCATGTACTCCTGGTATCTACTTGGTTGCCTCTTTTCTCGCTATCTCCCCAATGTATTCTACTGTTTCCCGCCCCTTCCTCAAACTTGTCAAATCCTCCACCACCTCTTCCCGATATGCAGAAATGTGATGTCCTCAAATACAGTGGTGTCTTGTACTAGATGATGCCTCTGTGGACCGACGCGTGACGTAAGCTTAAAGATATCTGTGGAATAGTGCAATTACATTTTATTTTCATGATACAATAATTCCAACGAATACATTGACTTGATCTTCAGTACTTATAGAATTATTTTACAGAAAGATAAATACTTTGTTTATGTTCTATACTAATCAAATCATGCCGGAAGCTTATTACAGTGTGTGGCACATTTCTTGCAATGGCCCATAATCGAAGGCAAAATGCTCACCGAGAGGTGAGCCCGAAAAGCCTTCACGAGAGGCACTGAACACAAGGCCCACTATTTTTAAACCCACTGCTTATTTGAGATCAAGATAAAAGAAGAGCGCTGGTGAATGTAAGGATCGCAAAATAACGAACATTTTCCTGCGTCACCACTTTAACCATGATTATGGTAGAAAACCAAAAATACTTACTACTCGTAGTGAATACATTTACTTGCTATCCGCTATATAAGCCGTCTAAAAAGGCTTGGTGCAGGGGAAGGCGTGAGCCTATCAATCAGTTTTAGATATTCCATGCGTTCAATTATAAGCTATAAACGCTAAATTAGCGCAATAGCGGATACAGAAACAACTCAAGGGGGGCGGCGCAAAAGATATCTCGAGCTACCTTTACTTTTATCGTAATAAAAATATGATAAGTCACAAGCAAAGTTTACGAAAGTTTTATTGAAACTTAATAAGCACATGTACAAGACAATGCTGTCTTACGATATGAAAAAGTTACAATAGTGGTTCTGCGATGTTCGGCAATGCGGGCGGCCCCGCAAGGGGCCCCCATATGAATCCTATAATGAATGAATGATTCATATGGCTGCGGTCCCCATATGAATCTGCCTGTAACGATTCCACCATTCTATATTTAAAAATTCTGACCATATTCTTCGATCAATATCGTGCAGTCCATATTAACTAATGTACCGGCTTCTTGGATGGTTCCTTGTACTGAGCTCCAGTGAAAATTCGACCGAAAATGTTATCTATAGATCTGATAATCTTCATCTGTTAAGAAATATCGCCGATTGCTTTTTAAAACCAAGATAACGCCCGCATCGAGTTCAAACTTCTTGTGTCTCAGGACCAAAGCATCATCTCGGTTTACCCGAAATTTCACCCATATATCAATAATTTTACTTGATTTGGTGAAAAGAGTCCAAATTTGTGCGTATTCATCGTAGCACATTGTTTCATCTCCAAGCAATGAATTTGGTATTTTAAAATAATAAAACACGGCATGAATACTGATGAATACCGCACTAAAAAAATTAAGTAAGCATGATGTTGCGTAAGTCATACCAGGTTTTTGTCTCCATTTCACCTATGCTCTTATTGTATATTTTTATCTCTCCCCACATTGATAACCTCTCTTGGTTTAACTTAAAAACTAGGCGTAAATGCATAATGTCCTGTTTACCCCATTAGTGCATAAAGTTATTTTATTTCAATATTCATTAAAAAATTAACTATTCTGGTCAAAAAGGTTCATTGTAACTAGTTTCTGCAATTTTAAAATTTTTACAAACAACAGTTTAAATAATGCAGCCCGTCCGATATATCGGACGCAATGCGCAGAGAGTTTTGGTTATTTTATTGCTAAAATTTTGACAGCCGAATTCCATTGAAATGTTTGCTTTTTTTCTTCCCAGTGGATGTAAGTCCATCGACATAAATAAAATTCTCATTATCATTTTTAATGTGCATTTTTTCTATGGTTACTGGAACAGCGTCGCCATTAGAGAGAATACACTGTTCTGCAAAAAAATAGTTCAAAATATGCCCTGCTATAATTTAGGGTGTTTCTGGCTAATTTTGGGTCGCTGAATCCGAAAATGGCCTCCGTTTTTTTTCTATCACCCTCCATTTTTACGCAACCCCTAAATTGGGGAAAACAATCCCTTATCTAAACTTACCGCTTTTCAAGGGACTTTTATTAATGTTATCTGCTTCCGATTGAAAAAGTCTGACGTTTTAAGGCTATTAGGGTCAAGAGAGAGACAAATTTCTCTGGGGCTGAAAAGATTTAGGGGGTGAAAATTGAAAAAAAAAAACTTAAAGGAAGGGGGGTATACGAGTGATACCACTTCCCCTCTAATATTTTATGTTATACTAATCCTTTACAAAATAGGGGGGGGGGTGAACAGAATATTCATCTCTTAAAAACTTTTCCATTAGCTACCATATCATATGTCATAAAAAACGAAGAAAAATGGTTATTTTAATGTTTTTAAAGCTTTTTTCTATTTTCACCCCCTAAATCTTTTCAACCCCAGTGAATTTTGTCTCTCTCTGAACTGAAAAGCGATAAGTTTAGATAAGGGGTTGTTTTCCCCAATTAAGGGGTTGCGTAAAAATGGAGGGTGATAGAAAAAAAAGGAGGTCATTTCCGGATTCAGCGACCCAAAATTAGCCAGAAACACCCTAAATTGTAGCGGGGCATTTTTTGAACAATTTTTTTGCAGAACAGTGATTATTATTGCTTTGGTTTTTTATACAGTTACGGAAAACAGCATGAAAATTTCAATGTTTTTCAATCAGTCGTTGAGGGATAGTTAAAATATGAAACTTCCTAGGGAATATAAAGAGTGGAGAAAAACGTGATAATAATTAAAACAAAAAAATAAATAAATAATCACAATAAAAAATTATACCAAACAAAAAATATATAATATCAATAAAAAAATATCTGTATATTTTTAAAAAGTATAAGAAAAAAGATATTATTCAAAGAAATGAATAACGAAAAAGAGAAAAAATATACAATTAATATTATAAAGAAAAATGTAAATTTAACACATATTTCAATGTAATCCAAACTTATTATTATATGCACCTAAATTTATTTCTCAATGTTAATAAATTCAAAATAATGTTATTGTTAATTTACTCATTTATTAGTTACAAGTTTCTGCTCACACAAACAGCACACTACCCCCACAACATAAACAATTGCGCACAAAATCATTCCATTGTCAACTGGCTGGTTAGGGTGAACTGGTTCACCGGGACAGCGGGAACGCGCCTGCGGCGCATCAATTAATGCGTGGTTATTGTCACGAAATTTTTACCCTGTATAGCGGACACAGGGTTAAAATTTTGTGACATTATTTTTCTCCACCTTGTATTCCATGCGCCCCAGCTGGCACCAAAAATCAAGCGCCAATCGGACGGAGTTGTGCCTCGTCAATGCAGTCCGCTTGGCTAACAGCTCCCTCTTTTGCTGAGTCGCCCCCATTCCCGTTCCACCCACGTCGTCTGGCCGGCCGTTTTTTATGCCTGGTAACAAGGAGATCGGACGTTGACTGTCAGTGGGGCGAGCACCTTGATAAAAACGTCCTCAAGAAGTCTTTGGCCGCTCTCTCTCTCTCTCTCTTGAGATTGAAGGGAAGGAGAGGGGAGGGATGGTATAATGGGAACGAGATCAACGCAATGAGTTTCACAATGGAACGACGAAATTAGGCCTTTGTGCATACGTCACCACCCTCTTCCTTGGGCTTCCCCGGACTGATGGTCGGGAGCGTCTCCTACGGCGGCGCTGAGGTTAAAGGAATCTAAATAAGAATTCCAGACGTTTTAAATCGATACGCCAATTTGTTTTCATCCTAACTCAATTAACCCTTTCTAACTCAGTGCTGCTTCTAAGTAATATGAAGAAACGTCATTTACAAATGTATGCACCAACTTCATCCATAAATTCCTCACGCTGAAAATGAGGGCAAAAGACTAAATAATTGAGAGCAATTTGAAAATGTAGAAACTGATATGAATATGCTCATCAATGAACATGTTTTTGTCACCCCCTCTCCCAGAAGCGGTCTTGCCAGATCGGCTGGTCGGCGATCGCCGAGGGCCCCACGGGCTCAGGGGGCCCACACGACATCCATGTCTATCGTGAAGCGTTTATGAAAGGTGTGATAAAAGAAGGCTCAGATTACTTGGACCAGAGGATTTTTGTAGTTATAAAATTCTACGTTTTCAGCAGTGGCTTTATTTACTTCATACTCGGCTAAAAAGATTATACATAATATAATTAAAGTAAAGGTGTTGGAAGGTAAAAGAGAACCTTGCTTTTGCAAAGGATTCGAAAAGGTTTTTATAGAGGTTTTTATAGATTTCAGTACACTTTCAAGGAGCAAATTCATTAAATATATAATATAGAACCATAATACATTATTAATGACAGTCAACGTCCGATCTCCTTGTTACCAGGCATAAAAAATGGCATAAAGAATAACATGTCAGCCTCGGTGGTGGCGGGGATAAGTCCTCGCCTACCATACCGAAGGTCGCGTATTCGAGTCCCGACTGGATAGGTTTCCCCTTCCAGGATATGGGTGTGAGTTATCGTCTGTTGTTGAATATTTAAACTCCCGACTTTAATGCAATATTGTGCTGTTTTCGGGGGTAATTGAAGTATAAAAATAAAATATAACTGATAAATTCAGGCTTACTTTGTGAAACCTCTCCATTTTGGAAATAAAGAAATAAAAACTTTTTTAGGTTCACTGTTATTTAATTATGGGCACGACCCGGGTTTCGTAACTTCGTTACCTGACGATGACGATGTAACCAAGTTACGAAACCCGGGTCGTGCCCACAATTAAATAACAGTGAACCATACAAAGTTTTTATTTCCAATATAAAAATAAATTATATAGGCTGTGAAATTCTTAATTTTCATAGTATTTTTTTTCTTACGAATTGCTATTTTTTTATTAATATTTTTCCAGTTTTAAGAGCATTAATACCGTCAAAATCCATTTCTGGGCAAGCAATTTCCTAAACTTTTCAGGGAAAGGACCCCCGAATCCCCCGGTAAGAAGGGCCCCATCATGAGACCAAGCCGAGGACCCCCAATCACACCAGACCACTCCTGGTGTGCACTGAGTCCTACTCAACTGTACTGTAGATAGATATAAACTACTGGTCGTTTATTTTGCAAAATGGAATGGAAAAATATAAAGCTGCCATTGATAATTAATTGTGATTGACCTGAAAATGTACATATTTTATAAATACAAATCTTCAAGTTTGATTTTCCCAGAAATAATGCTGGATTATAAGGGGTTGAACGCGAAATGACTAATTACACCGATATGCTTAGAGGGTCGTTTACGCGCGTAAAGATTTAGAGAGAGCATGACAAAGAAACCGAAAAGGAAATTGTTAGGAAAATTATCATGAGTGGGTCATACGTTTCTTCGAATGGATTATACGTATTACCTTATTGGGTTTTTTCCCTCCTCTAAGACAAATGATGGAAATTTTGATGTAACAGGCAAAAATTAAAATTTAAAGGAATGCCCGTTGGTTCATGGGCTGACCTACAGATCTAAATATTTGTGTTGATTTCCGTTTCAACTTTTCAATACTTACAATTAGTTTAATTTTCTGTAGAAGCCCGGGTTTCCCCAAAGTAATATCGATATTTCGCAAACCGCCCCATTATCCAATTTCTACCGGTCCGTACAGGCATCATCATCATGATGTGCCAAAACTATTGATATTGGCTTTACGTAGCTCTTCTTTCTCCTCGACTATCTGATAGTCTTTTCAATGTGACTAATTTATTTTCTTTTATGCCCTTGATAATCTCTCCTATGTAACTCATTCGGGGCCGTCCCTAGCCCTCCATCCTTTCCACTTGTCCCGGGGCGGTCGGGAGGGATTAGCGGTCCTTGGCTATGGTACATAATGTGGCCCTCTCCCGGAAATTATAGGGAATTGTATGCCTGGAAATGGATTTTGACGCTATCCTGGTTCTTGAAACCTAGATATAAAAATAGCAATTTCGTAAGAAAATATACTATGAAAAGTGAGAATTTCACAGCTTTTAAATTTTGAATAATGTATGTTGGATTTGTAATTTATTTAGTAACTTTGTTCCTTTAAATTTCGCTAAAATCTATAATAGCCTTTTCGAATAACCCTCTATTTCTTCATATGTAATTTCTCTGCATGTAATTTCATGAGCAACTTCACAATGTATTTAACTGCATATATTTCATGTTTGACAAGTGGTTAGGTGGAAGATGGGACTTTCTAGTCCCAATCTCGCCCAATTAAAACGTTTTATTATCATTTCAAAAAGCATCAGGTTCTCTTTTGTCTTCCGACACCCTTATTATTTTTATAAAATAGTTTACACTAATTGTTAGTATTTTGTAAATAAAGCAACTAATGAAAATGTAGAATTATATGATTGCATAAAAGGCATTTCTTCATTACTTACTCGTTCGATTTGCCCATTTTAGCTTCATCAAGATTCGAATGCTTCCACTCTTGACTTCTTTACTTCTGTCCAAGCCTCGCTCCCATACAGAAGCACGCTCTATATGCATCATACGTAGCAATTCTGCATCAATATCAATCAATTAATCAAAACATTACAGTTAAATGGCTCTTTCGAAGTTTGTCCCTTATCTTTGACCTAATCAACGGTCCATGTATGAGAACTGATTTCAGCTCCCTGTTCCCATCTGAGGGCCCAATTTAATCAAGGCTGTTGGACCCAGCGAATATAGGAACTGCAGTCACAATAACCGCGGGACCATAGGCTAAACCTACAACTCCGATACCGGTTAGTTGACTGGTAATTTATTTCTTTTCCGAAGATATTTCGTTTTATTCTTCATGCAAGCCTTTATTCCTTTCTTTATTTAAAGGTGAACCTCGTGAACAAAACCAAAGAATACACATTAAACATGGTATTATTAATAAAATACATAAAGCTAGAACAAAAACACATTATTATGCTAAAAAAAGAAACAACAAAATGAATTGATTCCCGTGTGACTTCGTGGAGCTACATTCTCAGTGAATGGATAAAAATGAAGCATTATATTCCACGTAATATTTAAAAAACTAACCCAGCTTTCACGAAGTCTGCAGGCATTATATAAAGGTTATCATTAACAGTTATTATCTTGATGATTCCAACGGGGTAGGTGAAAACAAGTCGGTTATTAAACATTGCGTGATACATGCCAATCTCCTTTTTATCCATTCATTAAAAAAGAAGCAACAGATAAAAGACTCTTAATTTAAGGCAAAAATTTCAAGACATAACATTGTTATAGAAAAAAGGAAGAAATTAATAAAGGAATATTTATAGTTTGGTGCCACAATTATGGCATATAAATTTTTCTTTAAATTTCAAGGATAGATCAATTAAAGACATCGATATTCTTCGATTCCAAATTTGCATCTCTAGGATTTGAAAAATTGAGCTGGTTAGAATCATTCCTTGAAAATTTGGGGAGATTAAACAGAGTAGTTTGTCTGCCCAATAGGGGGAATGGAAAAGTTGAGCTTTAGAAGCGTACAGCAGTACATTGAACTAGTTCTTAAGTAATACAGAAAAGTTAGACCTGATTGTTTTCTCCGTGAGGAAAGTGTGGACAAATGTATAATATTATATAACATAATGGTGGCCATATTCGTATGGCTTACTCTCGTTAAAATCAATTTGGTTGGGATTTTCCGTACAGATTTACGTAGAATTCTATATTACATATACTCATGTACTTTATATTAGGGTGGCCACACTACTGCGTATTATATCCGAAGCAAAGGCCAGTATCTACCATTGTTTTACGGCAACGGAAAAAGGAGAAAGAACAGCTCCAAAATACGCCGAATACTTTAAAAAAAGAATTAAAAGAAGAATTAGGAGAGAATATCTATACCGTAAATTCAAGTGCGACATGAAATCCTTCATTGATATGTGGTGTCAGGGCGGCGTGCTTTGCGAAGTGGAAGAGGCGGAATCAGGGGACATGATATTGAAAATGAAGATAGAGCCATAGAAGAAAGAACGTAATAATAAAGGCGGAACCTTACTGAGGCACAAACACTCGGAGGGGGGGGCCACATGCGCGGAGGGATGGGGTCCAAGGTTGCGGTAGCCAGCCCCTCCCCTGTGCGGACCTCCCCTGTGCGCGGCCCTCCCCCTCGGAGAATGGAAGGGCGATGGAAGAATCGTTCAACGAAAAAATTAATAAATAAAAATGGAAAAATGAAAGGAAAAAAACGATGAATAAAACAAGGTGGTGATGAAATTTTTTTAAACCTTTTAAAAAAACCGCCCATATAATAATAATAATAAACTACTGCGTCATACTCCAAGATTACCTACAAGCGACGAATAAAGTGCAGTTACAATGTGCAAATGATTAAACTATGAACCATGGTTTAAAAAAATACGAAATATGATGTGGAAAAAAATAGTCCTCACGATTAATAGGGTTAAAGCTTCAAGCATGGGACTAACAGGAAGCGAATGAAATAATTATGGTTGAAAATATTAGTGGTAAAAGATGACTGAGAAGCGTGTGGAATGCAGGGGAGTGCAAATGAGTAGGGTGAGAAGAAACTAAAGATCTGATGAGCAATAAACCAGGCATGCGGAAATTGGTACAATAACACATAGAGACGCAGTAGTACCAGGAACGAGGAAAAATAAAAATTTGTACTGCTGACGAATGATAAGGTAGACGCGATAGACATTCAAGATCAGTGATAGGGCTGTTTAATTCTCATTGCCAACATATCAAACAGTGAACCCAAGCAATGAATTCTAAACAATGGAATTCTGATACACATTCCTCCACTAAAGCCAAGCGATTGCGCATCCAGTCATCTTGAGAAGGACCTTTAGAATTGCGCTCCATTTAAATACACGGAAACTCTTGCAATTTCTAATTAATTTTCTCCGTTCATATAATCCGATGGAACTGCGACAAAGAAGATAACTTAATTTGATCCTATACGACAATTTTTGCACTCTAAAATGCAATTATTATCCATCATCATCATCATAATTCAACAATCCCAAGATTGGTTTAACGCAGGCCTCCAATCCGCTCTCCTATCCACTGGCCTTTTAATAGTGAAGTATTTCTTCTCTTTTACATCCTGAATAACCTGTCCTAAGTAACTCATTCGGGGCCGTCCCTTGCCTTATTCCCTTACACCTGTCATTCTACCACTTTTTCATCAGGCCATGCTTCATAATGTGGCAAACTAATTTGTCCCGTCTTCTCATTAAGGTTTTAAGGAGAGTTCTTTCTTCTCCCATTCTTCTTAGCTCCTCCTCATTTCTTACTCGGTCGATTCGTCTTATCCTCGTCATTCTTTGGTAGCACCACATTTCGATTGCTTTCAGTCTAGACTTATCAGCTGTTGCCAACGTCCATGCCTTGCTGCCACAGGGAAACATACTCCATACGTAGCATCTGCTGAATTGGTACCTTACTTCTTACTCTTTTTCTCTTTTTTTGTTGATTTTTAACTGAAATCTGGTCATTGTCCATTTAATATCAGTCAAAGCCTTCTTCAAATCCTTCTCTATCTCGGCTACCACTGCTATGTCGTCAGGAAATCGCAGCAAAGTAATTTTTTGTACGTGAATATTGACAACCAATGCCTTCTCTTTGATTTCATTGCTGGCTTTCTCGATGTAAAAAGTAAAAATTACGGGGGACAGTGCACATCCTTGACCAACATCTTTTCCTATTCTTGCCTCTGCACAGTTGGGCCCACATTTTATCACAGGTACATGTTTTGTATACAAACTGTGCGCAATTCTACGATCATTGTAGAGCACTCCCATTTCTTTAGGAATTCTATTCATTCATTCCACGTTTTCAAAGGACTTCTCCAAGTCGAAGAATGCTGAATTAAACTACTATCCTTACCATTGATTTTTGCGCATTTTCCCAATTGAAATGCTTGGGAGACAGAAGAAGACATGCTCAAAATAATCACAAAACGGGTGAGATTGTGCAATCGTATTGTTGATACTCGCTCAGAGCTCCCGTTTAAATAAGCTCAAAATGTGATCTTATAATTGTTTCATACAAATATTATAAGAGCACATTTTCGTCTACTTTTACAATTTTACTTCCTTGAAAACTCAGACTATTAAATCAAACATTGAAAAATCTGGATACTCATGAAAAACCGTTTCCATGGTAACTGCAGAGTGCATTCAAAAAAATGTTTGCGATGCCATGGCTCAGTAATTAAGGAGTTGCATTGTTTATCGATAAAAAAATGCTTAAAATTGCAATGGTTTGAGGCGTTACTTGATTTAACTCCTTCATGACTGTCAGGAAAGAATAATACGTAGCTAGTTCCACAATGATTTATTAACTTACGACCGGCTTCGATACAGTGTATCAGCGATCAGTGTAAAGTGTGCTTTTACGACGAGTGAGAATGGGCAACGAAAATTGAGAGTATGCAACCCGCGTGTCACCCACATTGTCAGTCTGAGGTGGCGCGCGCTCACTCTCGGTGTGATATCTCGGGAACCAAAGGGCAGAAATGAAAGAAATTTGAGGTGATTCTCTGCAAATGTCTAAAGAGTCGTTGTAGAAGACAAAAAAGAGAAAGAACGATCCGAGAGTGACATCATTTTCACTTATATCCGAAAAACACCTAAAAATACCAAAATTTCAAAACTTTAAGTGCGATGCGGCACGTTTTTCCCGGTTTCCGATTTCAAAAATAATTTCTTCTGGCTGACTCTCTTGTCTCTCCTACCACCTCTTGAAGTATTGCAGATTCCTCATGAAACAACCGAAACGCAAAAGACTTACTACTGTGAGGATTTATCATCACTGAGCATTTATGAATCACACAGGGACATCGTTTTGATAATAGTTTTGCGACCGTGGAAAATTGCCGTTAAATGTTTCTTTGTCACTCTGATCGCGCGAAGTAAGTCATATCATGCGGCCTCTTATGAGAGGTCAAGTCGGGTATCAACAGCCGAGCTCATGAAACGCACTTTCCAGGCACGAGCACGTCATTGCCCAATACTAGCTCATGAGTGCACTACTCGCATGTTTGCAATGTCTCAATCTGCGATGTCATCCTGCGAAGCATTAGCTTTTCCCAGTTGATATGTGAATTTCAGGGGTGATAGAAATTGATGCTTATTCCAAGATGAGGCTTGCGAATACACATTTACGTAGCACTAACATGCTCTGGCTTGAAGAAGAAAATATAAACAAGTTTCCAGAAGAAACTCCTGTAGAAATTACTTATGACATTTCCCACATCATTCCCTTAATTTTTGTACAAAAGTTCCTTAGGATATTTAAACAATCTTTCAGGAAATTTACCCAGAATTCCTTACAGTTTCTGTAGAGTACAACAGAATCCCATATTAGTTTCTGTATAGAAAAACGGCATTGATTATAGAAAATTTGAAATGTATACATGGACGAAAATATAATTTTTTAAACTTGCAATCTAGTATATTTAACTTTAACAATCGGTTATCCCTCCTATCCTTTTCCCGTCCCTCAATGTATATTCCTAATCCATATCCAATCCAATGGACTCGCGAAATCTCATTAACCAGTTAGTTGGTCTTTTGTCCCCATAAGGCTATGAAAGAGACAACATAAATATGAAACGCTTACTCCGCAGGCATAACCTGTAGTTACGAATTATTTATTGCTATCATGAGTGCGAATTTTATCGGAATAAATTGTACCCAAAATTGCTCACTCACTCATTCAGTGATTCTACCCGAAGGTTGGTTTGGATAGGTGAGGTTGAAGCTCCACCCAGACTAAGCCACAGGCGTGTGAGTATCGCACAATCAGAGTAGGGGGTATAGCCTTCCCATCGGCCACCTCACACTACGAGGATTTTATTTGAGGGTAGCCAAAGGCCTCTATATTATAAGCTAGATATTTATTTATTCATTCACGAATAAGCAGCCGAATTCACGAATATCGGGCAGGCTAGCAGACAAAAAATGAGGTCGTTCACGCTGACCCGAAATTGAAATTCATTAAAAGAATTCGTTTGATGGAAAGGAAATAATTAATCAAGAATTAAATATATTCCCCATACAGCCATCCTCTCGAAAGTTTAAAACAAAAGTTTCCGCCCACCTTTCATTGGTTGGTGGCGTAATTAGAATTTCGGCTCGTTAGTTTGTTCAGGAAGATCCGCTCACTGAACCATTGAATCACTCACAAGTGTGGGAACAAATATGTATGAACCACACGACGCGCATGCGCCAGTACGAGGCGTGCTGGAGAAGCGTAGACCCGCTCGGATGGATCGCGTGACGTAATATCCCATTATCGACGAAAGGGTTAAAGCCTTTTGTTCGAGAAGTTGATAATCAAAACATTGTACCAGCTAGAGTTTTTAAACTAATTGCACATATTTTAAATTCATAGCAACGCTATACATTAATATTATAATTAGTTATACGTGAACATCGCATATGCGATATTGATGCGATACACGTGAATGCGCATAGACGCGAATATATGCGACCCGCACATATCGTATGTATGACTATACGTGACAAAGGCGCGATGCCTGGACTTTTATGATATTTAAACCGCGAATTTGTCTTTTCGATGGCAAAATCCGTTAATATAGTGCCTAGCCCGCCCCTCGCTACGCCCCTGGACGTTGGGCCTTATTGCTTCATAGATTGTCACATGTATTTTCATCGGCAGCTAATAGAAAGGTTGAGAGCTTCTTAATATTTCTTTCCATATGCATGGAAAAAACTGAGTTTGTTAAAGCTGCACTCCACCCAATCTGAACACCAGTTAGCATCGTGGATGCAGAGAGGTTTTTCAGCCAATGCAATCTAGTTGTGACTGACAGACGCAGCCAGTTGGAGGAAGAAAGTGTTGAAACATTTTCAATGTTGATGTTCAACTAGTGTAAATGATATTTAGGCAATTAATATCATTTTTAATTATTTACTTTATAATTAAATCCTTAATTTATTATTGTTATACCCCATAATTATTTAAAATATTCCGTATTCTTTCAATTAAACAAATGTGATTCATCCCACTTTGTCGTCAACTACTACAGCGATACACTGTAAATTAAGAAAAAAATAGATGCTACGAAATGATAAACTGTAATTGAAAATGCTATATCAATTGGAAATAGGCGCGAAGAAAACCAAGATATTAGTATGCAGCAGAAGAGAAGTCAAGACTAACATTAAAATAGGGAAGCAAAAACTGATAGATGTGGATGAATTCTGTTATTTGGGAAGCAAGATAACTAATGACGGGAGAAGTAAGAAATTATCAGCAGAATAGCCCAGGCGAAGAGAGCATTCCACCAAAAGAGAGACCTGCTTACAGCGGGAAACTTAAATATGGAAGTAAAGAAACAATTTATAAGAACCTACATCTGGAGTATGCTCCTATACGGAAGTGAGTCATGGACAATGACTGCAGCGGAGAAAGCAAGGATAGAGGCCTTCGAAATGTGGTGCTACAGAAGAATGATGAAGATCAAATGGATCGACCGAGTTAGTAACGAGGAAGTCCTATGAAGAGTAGGAGAGAAGAGAAGCCTCATGAAACCCTAAACAAGAAGACGGAAAAACCTTATAGACCACAACTTGAGACATGATGGCCTGATGAAGACAATCGTCGAGGGACAAGTGGAAGGAAAGAACGGAAAAAGAAGACCTTGACCAAAATATATGGAACAGGTAAAGAAGGATGTGAAAGAGAAGAAATACGTAGGAGTGAAAAGGAGAACTGAGTGGAGCAGCGTAAAACCAATCCTAGGATTGTTGACCAGTGATGATGATCATAAAATTAAAATGGAAGTGCTATTTTCTCGTATCTCTAATTATAATATATCCTGTAAACTGTAAGTTTAGGAGAGTGAGAAAGGTTCTCTCAAAATATCAAGGAAACGGAACAATGGTACCATAAAATTTGGGATGTTCGTATGATGATACAGCACGATTCATCACCGCGAGCACAAAGAAATGCACCATAAGGGGAAAAGCAGGGGATATGCCACGGAAACCAAGAAATCATGAGGTGAAAGATGTTAGTAAATGTTTAGTTCCACATTCCCAGTACGCCTCTGTTCCTTATGATCATGTTTCCACATGTTATTGGTTTAAAATTATACCTACTCTACTTTAACATAATTCGTTTGTCATGTATGTAACCTACAAATCACCTGTTGGTATATTGCGGAGTATACGATTTTCGCCATAACTAAGGATGATAAGATGTTTTGTACCATTTCGAATTCCGGAGGCAGATTTACATGAAGAAAACCTACTTTTGTGAAAAAGTTTTTCCGCTGTTGGGTACCGTTATTGATACTTACTCCATTCGTACCGTAAAGCGCTACACTTAAGATCATACTCTTCACTAGCCTTTTATTTAAAATCATTAATAATGCAATTTTCTTCCTGATGTCCTTATTGATGCATCCGGTCACCTCTACTATGCTGCCCAAATAGTTGAATTGCTCTACCTGCTCAAATTTTTTGCACTACTTTACACTTTGCTACTTTTATCTTGAGCCTCACATTCCTTTCTCACGATGACGTATGGAACCGCATAACTTTTGCCTCCTTTTGTTTTATTTTAAGGCCATACTCTTTGCAACGCTTATGTATTGCATTCACTAGAACTCGCAACTTACGTTTTTACCTAATGTACACTGTTAATGATGGTTACTCCACAGGTAAAATAATACTGATGATTGCTAAGACTACGGTTACTATGCATGCGAGTTCTGGCGAAAATTTGTTCTGACGAGTATTACCGAGCAAACAAACGCCTGTTTTCCAATAAGAGTGTTTACACTGGCATCGACTACCACGTCAGAACGTGCACGAGGTCGTGAGAAGTAGTTGAGCGATCAAATAAGTTTGATTTTTTCGCGCGGCTTGCGTCTGTTTAGGGCGTTTTATTGGTTTTAGTGTTTAATTTTTTTACGTCGAGTATCTAGAATTTCGAGTGATTTGGACATTTCATTATGGATAAAGATAAATTGATAATTCGTGCGCACGAGAGCAGGTTTTTGTGGGATATGCAAGACAAAAACTATCACAACAGAGATATTTCTCGGCAAAAATAACTTTATTATAACGGACTTTCAAGAAATTATAATGCATCAAATTCGCCCATCTTTGCAGTGCGGCAGAAACGTACCGACTATCAAAATAAAAAGCGCGCAAACTGAAAACTAACTGAAAATGCGCGCAATATTACCACCGTGTTCTGACGAGGATTTCGGCCGTACTCGTCTGAATACATTTGCGTCGCAACTCGCACGCATAGTAACCATAACCTAACTCGATCTAGAAATATATCTCGAGACCGCTCCGATACGATTCCACGAGAAAAACTTGCCCCTTTTCCTCAATGTGACGTAGTCGCAAAGGAGAACGGCTACGTTACCAGCATTCCTCATCGAGCGTGCACCAAGGATAAAGCTATGCAATCGACAGGGATAAAAACAAAACAATGGCGAACGGAAGAAGGCCGTGACGGGATGGAGGGAAGGCGAGGGAACGAGCGATGCAGTTTCAAGGATAGGCCAAGCAACGAGTGAAATCATCCCCGGGAACGATTTCCTCCTGCGCTGCGAACGGAAAATATACGTACCTACTCGATAAATGAGGTTTCTCAAGAAAAATATTTGCTCTATTTCGAAGAAAAGTTCTCTTCCTTTTGGAAACTGCCAAGTAAACTGCATAGAGGAGGTCCAATTCCATTCCTTAGAAGCTGATTTCTGTTGCCACATCGGTCGCATTTTAATCGGTTTTCAAAAATGACCGCGGCGCTGTGATGTATGCAATGCGATCAAATTTTTTTTCCAATATCTTGCATTATGATTATTAAAACACAAATGGGAATATCCACACCATTTTAATTCAACACTTAACCGACCATGGTTTCGACACTTTGTGTCATTTTCAAGGTAATCCAACAAAAACTCTCTCGGTGTATATACCCAGACCAAGGTAGTAGATGGGAGGCATATGGAATTGGAGTGAGGGGAGTGGGAGGGGGAAACAGTTTAGGTGAACAAAATTTTTCCATAAAATCTAATTTAAGCCCTTTGTCAATACAATGTAAAATATCTATGTCAAAATTGCTAAAATGGTTGTTCAGGCATAAATGATTAGCAAAACAAAATTTTCTGTCATTATATATAAAACTTCTTCTGTGTTCCTTCGCTCTGTCTTTAAACCTTCTACCGGTCTGGCTAACATAACCCAAACCACAGTCCTCACACTTTAATTTGTACACTCCTCTTTTGTCCATACAGTCAGAATTGTCCTTGGAATTGAATATGTTTCCTATGAATTCCTTAGAATTCCCATTTGTGTTTTAATCATGGATATAGCATTATTCCACAAAATTAAGCCTGAAACGATTTTATACGTTTGCATTATGGTGTTTGTTAATGCGAGGAATAGCATTGAGCTTTCATTGATTCGATAGATCACATCATCATGTACATGAATTCAGGGATGCCGACTTACAAAAAATATTGGGGGGGCCCAAACAGAGGATCTTGCCCCGAGAAATTTTAGTGAGTTTTAAGTTTGTTTAAGCATTTTAGAAGAGTCATATGATCAACATTAGAACCCTGATAACTCGAATCTCGATATGTGGGTGTTCCAGGGAAAATCCACAAGCCTGACAAATTTTTTCCTCACACACATAACGAATTTTTGAGGAGGCTCGGGCCCCCTCAGGCCCCATGGACTCGGCGCCACTGCACGAATTTCGTACAACGTCCTGCGTTCGACCTTATTTCCCCGTGACTCTAATTAATGTATCTTCAGCGACGCAAGTGGCGATATTTGTAAGCACATTTAAATGCGCGGTAGATAAAAAGGCACTTTAAGTCCGACTTGAGAATCCTCTTTCGTAATATTCGTGGAAACAGCTTTCGAAGAAACATTTCCGACTTCGGTTTGGGTGACAGACACGTCGCCAGTAGTTTGCTTTGGGGGTTCCCCGGGTGCTATGCGGTTTGTCTATACTTTCGGAAAATCTGGGGCTTCATTACATACGCTGTCAATTTCGATTGCGTGATACGGTAATTTATAGACCGCAAAGCCAGTATGACACTTCCCAATTTATTGTCAAATACATTGGATATTGGATTGTGGTTCAACTGGCTCATTAATTTCTAGTCCAATATCATTTTCACAATATTGGACACAATTCTATTTTCTCGAGGCCAATCTCCTATTAGGAGTCAGTTTTGTTGACTCCCAGTGTCCTAAACAAGAATCTCTCTGCAAAACATTCGGCTTGTCTGTAAAACATTGGTTTTGTACCAAGAATTTGCTTTAAATCTCTTAAATGTGGACGAGAGAAGCTTTTTTTTACTATTAATTGAAGCTTACGAATCACACGAATGCTTATACAACGTAAAATCATCGAAATACAATAGCGTTCTCTGGCGGGACATTATAACACTATTATGGCCAATATAGGCGTAAATATTGACACGTGTCATACGGTACGTGACGCCCAATATTTTAAACAATATTGCACGCCGATTTACTGGAAAATAAATTGGAAAGTGTAGTACGGGATTAGGTTTTTATCGAAACACCGTAGTTATCATGACTTGATCTCCGTCGGGGTCTATTTCCCAAATCCGCCTGATTTTTCGAAAATATTTTAAACTTTATATTATTTTAAATATTGCATTAGCCAGTGGCGTAGCCAGGAATTTCGTTCGGGGGTGGGGGGAATCCAGAACCAGGGGGGGAAACTTTTGTAGAACAGTGCGCTAAGAAGAGGGATTTAAACTAATTTTAACACATTTCATAATCGAAAAAACTTGATTTTTTTAGAAATATTTTGTAAATTCATGATTTTTCAATATTTTGTTATATTTCCTGAAATAAAGTAATTATGCTTATATATTTGGGGGGTCCGGACCCCCCGAATCTCTCCCCCTGGCTACGCCACTGGTATTAGCTATAGTAGATTATATTATCCATTTTTGATGAAATTTCGAATCTGATCTTCACATCTCTTCACAATTATGAGAAGGTCAAAGGTTAAATGCCCCCTGGGCTATATGTCTTCTAAGTCGAGGCTTGCCTGAAGGCCGGAACCCTACCCTAGGGGTGGTATCTCGCGGGTAAATGCTCCAGATCAGTGTAGATGAGTAATCGTATTACTTGTAAAGAATACTTTTGCATTAATTTCTACTAGCAACGATTATTTTTTTAAGAAATGTAATTTTTACCTGTGATTTACTAATTACGGTGAAAGAGGAATTGTTACTTGCTCGTAATCGACGATTGCTTTACTGATTTCACTGATTTACCAAGGCTGTAGATAACTTCGAGTCCCACAGTACCATAATTTGCTTTTTTTAGGTTCAGCCGCTCTCGCGTTGTGGTCTACTTTTGATGAGTACAAAATATGACTCCCCTTGTGTTAAACACCAGTTATAATGATGTCTCCATGCTTCTGGGTTTCACCGCGTGGATTTTCTTTTTCTTTTGCGACGACAGTTTCCAGAAAATCCACGCGGTGAAACCCAGAAGCATGGAGACATCATCTAGACAACGCCGCGGAAAACTACGCATCACCAATTATAATTGTATGTATCGCAAGTGACAATGCAACTTTTGCAATTTCTATGACTTAGATATTCCACATATTTACTCCAATATTCAACAGCAGCCGGGTGGTCTCAAGAATGGACAATCTTACAAAAATGAAATGTAAGTATAACTTTAATTTCAATTATAACTTTTTTAAATCAGTAATTTGCACTCGCGATTGGTTACTATTTGTACGAATTAACTGTAATTGAGCCCCTTTAGTTTTATTAAGTAATTTTACGAAAATTGTCATAAGGAGTGGGAGGAGTGTGAGGAAAGGAAAAAACCATGGAGAAGGCGCCCATGCCCGCGACTTAAGATGCACGAAGGACCCTCAAGCCCTCATGAGACTTTCCAACTTATTGGCCAATTAATCGGCGCGCAATACTGTTTAAAATATTGGGCGTTACGTTCCGTACGAAACTTATCAATATTTACACCAATATTGGCCGAAATAATGTTCTAAGGTCCCGCCAGAGAACGCCATTGTATTTAGATGATTTTACATTGCATTTAAGCATTCTTGTGATTTGTATGCTTCTATATATAGTGAAACAACTTCTTTCGTCCACATTTTAGAGATTTCAAGCGAGTGTTTGGAACAAAACAAATGTTTTACAGCCAAACCTGATGTTTTGCAGAGAGCTTTTGTTTTGGCCACTAGGAGTCAACATAACTGACTTCTGATTGGAGATTGGCCGCGAGAAAATAGAATCTGTTCTGAATTCCAAATTGGGCGAGAATTTGTGTCCAATATTGTTAAAAGAATATTGGACTAGAATTTGGTGTGTGTCAGTTGGACCGGAATCCAATAAGTATACAATAAATTGGGTATGGTCATCCGGGCATTAGGGATATGGATATTTATGGAAGGGAAGGGTCGGAGGAATCCCTACTCGGTCATTTGACCAACCATTAGCGAAACTGGATTCACTGTCACCAGAGAAGTTTTTATTTGTCTTATAAGAGACTCATTGGTGGCGCTGATGGCGCTGAAGTAATTTGACAATATGGCCGATGCGTCGAGGATAGTGTTGCCATGATAACATTGGTGAAATAGGATGAATCGCCGAGCCGTTTCGAAATATGAAGTAGAAAATGTAAAAGATTATTTTCCTTTTCTAGGAGGTATTTCGATACCTAGGGGCATGTAAAGCTACGAACCACCGTCACAGAAAAGTGATGAATTACAACAATGAATGGCAACTAAAAGGCAATAAACATAAATATGAATGCATAACATATATTAATTACGAAATTATGATAGCTCAATACCAACAAAATAACTAGATAAATCGGTAAATACCCAACAACGCCAATGATTAGTCAATGTGGGTTTCTATGGAAATTGCTTGGTATCTTCGGAACTCTATTTCCGAATTTTACCCATAGTTGGAGTCTCACTTCCACATAGTTGGATTTCCTTTACATTTTATCTCGAATTGCCACGAAAACAACAAAATTAAGCTTTCACATTGAGGAGACTACAAAAATATCAAAGGACGAACTCAAACACCCATCTATACAGGCGGGATTCGAAACCGCGACCTCCGGTTTGAAAGGATTTCACCTAGCCGCCACCAAGGCTGATAGTTTGATAAGAAGAGATGATCCAGAGTTTTTTCTCTAAATTCCTTCAGCTATAAAATGACCTTGCATACCATTTGGGAAGACTTTCTGAAGATTTGGCCACTTTTAACATCACAGAAGGCGGGACATTATTCTCGCGGACATCAGTTTTTTGCACTCAGATACAAGTTTCCTTGGAGTTTAACCTCACGCGCGAGATTTTTTTTTCTCTTTTTTCTTCATTCCCAACCTGATTGATTCCCTCGGTAAGATTTTCGCTATCTGCAAAGTACATCGTTTGGATCAAATTGTGATACACAATCATCACTTTGTATAGCGCGGAGATAGGGAGAGAGCTTGCCGACCTCCTCAACAGATTATCGATTGGGTGGCGCCAAGACGCGGTTGAACGAGACAAATGGCTCATTGTGCAACTTAAAGAACCAACGGCGGTCGATAAAATACACCCGCGGTAGACATATTATCACTATCTTTCACGTGGATCTTCACGAGGGTTTTCTCAGTTTGAGAGTAAAAGGCTCAATGGCATGAGGCACGCTTAAGCGATGAGATTCGCTCTGGGTTTTGTTAGATAAGGAATATATTTTGAGCAATTCAGAAATGAACAAGAAAGAATGATAACGATCTATCGGAGAAGTTCAGCGTGACGGTGAATTGAAAGACTTATCTCCTGCATTAATTCATATTGTACTTTTTTTTGAACCTTTAGTTAGAGAAATGTATCGAATGCTTCATGGAAAATTTTTCTAGCGATGTACGCACATTCTTCTACGTGACAGTAAGCATAGTCTTAGATTAAGTGCTAAATGATACACACGTGTGTAACGCTGGCCTACTTTTAATTGCGAATATTTATCACATACACACTTCACTAGAACATTGTGGATAGCTTAACTTTCTTCCGACATTATTTCGCGAAGTGCTTGGGGAGATAATATAGTGGATTTATTTTAGACATTCGTACGATCGACCCGTTGCAGGTGATGTCACAGTAGCCGTAGGTGTTTCAAGGGGAAATATAGAAGTCCTCATTAATGTATGTTTCTTTTGCATCAGAGGATATACCATTGACACCAGTTTTTGGTAGAACTCTTTGTTCATACGCGAATTATGAGGTCGTTTACTCAGACGCGAAAGAGAAATGAAATCAGATAAATCGGTAGATAGTTAGAAAAGATAAGTTCAAAAACATCTTCCTCATTCAACTAGCATCCTCATCATCTCCATCCTCATCAAAAACGTCCTCCTCATTCAACCCATTTTCCCATAACTTTAAAATGAAAAAAATCGAAATTTGCCGCCCAATTTTTCATGAGTTAGTGATGTCATTAAAATTCTGGTTCATTAAGTCGTTCAGATAGACCCGATCCTTGACGAAAATAATCGCTCATGAAGTGTGAATGTGAATGAAAACGAACCACGTGAGACGGATGCGCGAAGCTGAGAAAAAGCAAAGAAGCGGTGAGCCGCTCGGCAAGAGTCAGTGACGTCATCAACTTATCGGCGAAAGGGGTAAGCCCGTCGATATTTCGCTGCGAATATCTCGTGAAGTTGGCGATGGATCGATGGATGGTCTTTTCATTTTTCAAACTCCATCGCAATCGACAATAATTTAAAAATGGTGGTCGAGTCCATCATGTCTGTGCGATCTGAACTTGACTCTTTAAGGAATCTTGTAAGAGTGCATTCATTTCTCTTCGTAAGCCTACGAAGGGCGCACCCAGGATCAAACTGGGGGGGGGGGCAAGCCATGGTTGTTCAAGTTATAGGTAAGATTTAAAGATGGGAAAGGTGAATGAAACCAATATTTTAAGGAAACTGTAACAGGATCAAACTGGGAGGAGGGGGGCAAGCCATGGTTGTTCAAGTTAAATATAAGATTAAAGGATGGAAAAAGTGAATGAAACCAACATTTTAAGGAAACCGTAACTGCTCTTTATTAGTTTATATAATTATTTGCTTGAAAACTATCATTTTCCTTAAAGACATTGGCGATTTTTGCTTCTGCCCCTCGCTAGGTACGCCTATGAAGCCCACCTTCACAACGGGATCAGCGATTTCGCTCCTTTTTTCCACATCATGGCCACGTCATTCACTATTAGCACTTTGCGTGCCATGGACGTAATATTACGTCCTGTTAATCTTTCTGACGATTGCCATGGACGTAATATTACGTCTTTCTATTTAATTGGCTTTGTACGCGTGAAACCGTAATATTTCGCTCGTGGTACTTTTCCACTTAACTGCTTCGTGGTTCTGTTATTTCAAAAATCAAATCCTCGATGGAAAAAGAGTTCTTTTAATGTCTTGAGGACGAAAAGTCCTCTGCAGCTACCGGCATCCTTATCTTAGGCCACTTGGTGTGAAAAGTCTTTTGCGGAAAGAACCGTTCGTTGAGGGTGCAGTGACCCTTTTTGTCATCCAGGATTTATAATGCTTTGCTTGGAACAATGCTTTTTTATGATTTCCATGATTTAAATAGTTCAAATTGAGCGTAATAAAAAATTGTTATGCATGTTATGGCGGTCGATCATATGTTGCAACTTTTTTATTTTTCAAAAACCGTAGGTTTTCAGTGTTAAATTATATATTTAAAAATTAGCAATAAACGTTATTCAACTCATTCTTAAAGAAGAGAAAAGTCTCATTTTTACAGAAATATACATCGATATAAATATATTTTTGATGCTAATGTTTTAAAAAATGAACAAATTTAGTGAAAATGGCTGGATTTTTCAGTAGGGCTTTATAACTAGCAGCCGGCACTCAAAGTGTTAAGGCCGTTTTACACGGGGCATATAATTTGACTCAATTTGACGTGTGTACGAAGGCGCAGTCAAAATAGGGTGGTTTCCTATTATTTTTTTATTGCCTAAATCGAAAGATTATTACTCCTGGAGTACGTATTTCACGCTTTTAGATTTTTAAATGACGATATCTATTTTTCGCGATTAAATGAAAAGTGAAAAATTTCAAGCGCGCAAAAACGCGACGCGTAAGTAGGAACGCATTTCTGGTTCCCTCTCCTGCCTTGTGAGGTGACCTTGATCGAGGCTCTGAGCGCTGATAGGACGCAGGATGCCAGCGGGTAGCTGAGTACCTTGCTGAATGGTAGCGCTTGGCTTAAAAAAGGTTTATTAATACCTCATCAAACGAAGAAAACTTTCCGACCTTAGCCAGTTTTAATAGGTGATTATTAAGACATGTTTCCCTGAGCTCTGTGCCTCATGCATGCATTGGTAACCTCAGACGATGTATAACTCCTATCCTCTCCTGTAGAAACTAGGTCCCTGTGACGTCACGTGGAGTGGAATCGCATGGGCGCCAATCTGGCCTTTTTCAAATGAGGATAAAATTTGACCCTTGCCATTCGTCTAAACCGGTATTTCAAAAACCAAATAATTTGTGTATTATGAATATACTAATAGTGGGTAGCGAATCGCAATCAATGCCTTTCGTTTTCTTTGATGAAGGAAACTACTCTATTGCGTCATGAATAGGTGAAAGCGGTGAATTGCAAGAATGCATGGACGTGGGATGGAAAACCAGCCCCTCTCCTAATTTCGTTTCTGCATTCGCGCAATTGCACGCTATCGTGAGAAGAAAATACAGTTATAACATGCGCAATTACGTGCCCCATGTAAAACGTCCTTAACGATCGTCTCGTCTTCTTGTTTGCACACTATCTATCAGCTGAGTTCAAAATCTTCCGGTTTAACATGGCGCTAGTGTGCTCAAGCCTGCATAGGTGTATCATTCCGGTTTAACTGTGCACGCCTCGTCAGATCACCACTTCACAGTGAATGTCCACTTTAGACCGTATTCAAATCGTTGCCTTGAGGTCATGAATGCAAATGATTCTCCTGGGATCCCATTATGGTAAAACCAGATGCACTGAATGGTTGAAACCTTTACAATGTGGAATGCCATTTTAAGGAAGGAAATAAACTTTTGCTTCCCGCAAATTAACTTTTATTGCTGACTAGTTTCGGTACAATGTATCATCAGTATACTAGTCTTGATGGTGATACCGTGTATCGAAAGTAGCTGATAATAAAAGTTCATTTGTAGGGAGCAAAGTTTTTATTTTCCTTTCGTAAAATCAGATAGTGAAATGCATTATATTTTTAAAGTATGGCTCGTTTAGAATTTCTAGATATTTCCATTTCATAAACTATTAAAATCCCATTTCTTTCAATTAGTTATATCTATGTTGCCTACGGTGCTTGACTTTATGATGATTACATAAAAATTCGTGATAATAACGTTTTCCTCATACATCATAGCATCCCAACATGTTCATTGCCTAGTCACATGGCCGTTGCTATCGAATTATCTCATTAAAGGCAATTACGACATTCAATATTGACCACGCTATTGTTGGTAATGGGAAACAATCAGAGCAACACATAGTTACTCTTCCCACTGGATACCTCATACGCTAAAACCTTTTGATACCAGCTTCCTTGGCCATAGAACTCAGATTGATTATAGCAGTAATGTATTGCATACCACCAAGGGCTCGTGGAAAGTTAAGTGTCGCCCCTCAACCTCCTCACCCTCAACAAAGACCTGAATCCGCCCTGATTATGCCATCTGTCCCCTCACCCAAAAAGTACCCCTTTAAACTCCCAGTTACGCTGTTCTCTTCATCAGATCCATCGTCAGACATTTCTTTACAGTCTCGTTTAACAGTCCTGTCATCTGCTGTAAATTATCAAAATAAATAAGTTGAGTTTTTTCCTTTCCCTCGACCTCATTTTTAACGTTGATTAGTGTCTTGGAGTTTAGGTCTTTAGGAATTAAATTCAACATTTTTGGTCATCTTTTCGGTTTATTTCAGAATGCTTGTATCTCTTTTAATACACCAACAATTGAATTCTTTTTATTTTAAAAAATAACCGCATTAATCTTTCATACCTTTATGTAACAAATTAATGTGATCATATTAATTCATAGGTCTGAAGAAGGTATAAAAATAATCCGAAATGTACCACTCTTCCCACTCATTGTGTACACGTTTGCCTTACCCATTGTCGTGGTTTTTAGCATCCCTTTGCCTTCAGAAATCGGTCTTACTCAAGCCTCTGAAATCACCATGCAACCAAAGTAGTCATACGTCTCTATCGATACAAGTCAAACTGCGTCACTGAACTCAAAACAATGGCATGCTGGTTGCTATGGACTGCGTAACCCATGTATTTAAAATAAGAAAAAGGCGCAAAATTCGATTTAAAGAATATTTCGTTTTAAGCAGAAAAAACGGTCGCCGAAGATTCAAGTAATTTACCTTCCTAATCGCAATCTCAATTTTATTAACTGAGAAATTTTCTGCGCTAAGCGATTTCCCGCTCTTCCCGATGCATTTAAATGGATGCAATTCTTAAGGTCCTTCTTGAAACGTTATGTACGGATCATGAGGATCTCCGTTTTTCCTGAGCCATGCATTAAGGAAGGATATGAAAATTCTGGTTATGACTATTGATCCTTTATATTTTACCTATTTAATATAATTACTGATGCTCTGCTTATATTCAATGGTAACTGTCATTAAAAATATAATTTTGCATAAGCTGTACACTTACAGAGTTTGCATATATTTTTTGTCTAACAAGAGCCATGTTTTCGAAGTTGCGACTAACACGCATTCACGTCACACCAAAAAGGTTAACCAAGGTTAGGTACAAAACATTCCATTGAAAATTATTAAAAATTATGAAACAATGGCACTTCAAAGACAAGAGTGCATGTTAAAATGATGAATGCACCTTCACACGCTGCGTCTTCAAATTCCTCGTAGGTCCCCCTCAGTTCCGGCAAGTGTTTAAACCTAACCTGTTTCAATATTGATTGATATAAACCTGATCGGTGACCTGATCATAGGGGTACGAGGGATTTTAACATAAGCCGTATGCAACGTCTCAAAGGCATTTTGTGGCTTCACGGAGGCAGATACGTCAAAATTGCACGAAATTTTTGTCCAACTGACAGTAACTCGGCATAACCTATAGGGAATTACCATAAATTTTACCAATTTTTTTTATCAGTCCCACAGCTTTTTTCATTGGGCCAGATGGATTTGAAAAAAAAATCAATTTTTCCGATCCGCCCTACTATGCAGGCTTGAGCGCACTAGCGCCACGGAAAACTGGAAGATTTTTAACGCAGCCAAGAGATGGCAAACAAACTAGAAGACGAGACGATGGTTAAGGCCGTTTTACACGGGGCACGTAATTGTGCAGGTTAGAACTGCAGTAATTTCTCATTATGGCGAGCAATTGCGCGGATGCGCTTACGAAATTAGAACAGGGGCTACTTTGCCATCTCACGCCCGTGCGTTCGCTTCGCATGCGTTCCAGCAATTCACTGCCATACACGACGGAATTTTGGCTGCGCCTTCGTGCATACATAAACGTCAGATAGCAAAACGACGTGCCCTGTGTAAAACGGCCTCTAAGATGGCTAATTGTGCAGTTTCTTGACTTTGCCTGAGGAAGATGTATCCGTATTCCGTTATTAACGATTCAGTACCCTAGCCTCTGAAATAGGGTGGCCTCCTATTATTTTTCATTGCCTAAATCGAAATATTATTACTCGTGGAGTACGTATTTTACGCTTATGGATGTTTGAATGACGATATCTGTTTCCCTCGATTTAATGAAAAGTGGAAATTTTCAAGAGCGCGAAAACGCGACGGCTAAGTATGAATGCTGGGTAAAGCCCGTGTGACGTCCGGCCGCTGCTGGGTGAGGCCACCTGGGTACGAGGCTATGAACGCCGTTACGATGCAGGCTGCTTGCTGCTGAGCATGGCGGTAGCGTAGAGTACCATGCCAGCAAGTAGCGCTTGGCTTAAATAAGGATTAATAATACCCTATCAAATGAAGGAAACTTTCCGACCATAGGCAATTTTAATAGGTGATTATTAAGAGATGTTTCCCTGAGCTCTGTGCCTCATGCATGGATTGGTAATCTCAGACGATGTAAAACTCCCACCTACTCGTATAGCATCTAGGTCCCTGTGACGTCACGTGGAGTGGCATCGCATGGGCGACAATCTGGCTTTTATCAAATGAGATTAAGATTGAACATTAACATTCGTCTAAACTGGGATTTCTAAAACCAAAAAATTTGTATATTATGAATACACTAATGGTGGGTAACGAATCGCAATCAATGCCTTAGGTTTCTTTGATGAAGGAAACTATCCTATCGTGTAACTTCTTGATTTTGCCTGGGTGAGGATTATCAGCATTCCATTATTAACGATTCACTACCCTAGCCTCTGAAATTATCATGTACGCATATCATTCACTCATCTCTATCGATTAAAAGAAACAATTGCGCAGATTCCGAGCTGTATTGGGCTCACAGTGGCCGGACGAGTCATCGACAGAACATCTGGAAGTACGTCGTTCACTTGGTGGTACGTACATTCACGGTGACCATAAAGTCGTCCTCCGCTTCCCGTTTGAGTCACGAAGCAGCGGTTTTGATAAGCAAGTCCACGTCACCGTTAACATGATTCTCGCCAGAGCGGCACAAACAGTATTTCTCCGCTACCACACACACGAACGCAGTACTACTCTGACAATTCCTTTATTTCATTTCCATGCCACTTCATTATCATATGTTCTCCGAACTTTGAAACGACAAACAGTCCGTGATATTAAGCACGACGCAGCGACTTGCGCATGGCGACGTTCATAAATGATTCATGATTCAGCGATTTGTTTTTCCAACGACTGTGGACAGAGATAGCGGGCCTCATGCTTGTCCAACAAGCTTGTATTTCCCGTCGACAACCTGAAGAATGCTTCAAATGAATTGAAAGGCCTTTTCGCAATGTTTTTTTCTTGGCTATAACCTAATTTCAATACATTTTATTCCTTAAGTGACATAGACATACATATTTTTTTCAAAATAATATGCATGAATCTTCCTCACAGCATTATGATCGAACTAACTCCGATTTCCTGCTGAGGATTGAAAATGCTGAAATATTTCTCGGAAAGAGTATATTCATTTACACCAAGGATGATATCGACTCACTTAATTTGACGAATACTCATGAAGTGCCCTGACAGGCGCGATCGCATCCCGCCACCGAGGTTACGCTCCACATTTCAGGCAAACCACTGTCTTGTTGGTTATGGTGGTCCTCTCAGGGACTAATTGTAAGAGAAGATCCTCTCCTGAGAGGAGGATTTATATCCGCGTCTCGCATGCAGCCCATACTGCAGGCTAAGTTGCTCATAAAATATTTTTCCCGAATAGTGCATTATTTTTCTAACTATTCGTCCTAAAAATAACGATATCATTATTATTTTTTCATTGTTTTGCTATGCAGTCCTTTAAACTTTATGCTGCATAAAACCAAAAAATAGCCACAAATATATATATTTCGAAACTTTGGATAAAAATATCGGTTAATTTTTCTTCAAAAGTATCTATTTGAAGAAAACCAGATACATGTCAACTTTAAAGGTCAGACAGAATTACAGAAAAACACTGTATTTATTGAAAGAAAAAACGTATCATAAGCGGTAATGGGACATATTTTCCATTATCATGACTCATTACATTATAGATGATTTTAAAGTTTCATTTATTCGTATTTTCTGCTTTGAAGAGCCAGTAACCAGAACGATTGATAAATTGCTACATACCGTATCCCCTAGAGCTGCACTGGCGGGATTAATTCTAAATTATTCCCGGCAGTGCCACCCATGGTGCCACCCTAGGTCGAAGGGTAGGAGCCAGACGAAAGGTAGTCCACGTGATGGTTTCACGTGAAAAGCACGGTTGGAATGGAAGTTGGAAACCCTACCAACTATTTCTTCCCCTGAAAACATGGAGTTAATAATGGAGCGAGTTCTAAGCGGGGAGGGAAAATTGAAAACTGTGTTAGAGGGTAGATTATTGGGTAAAGGAGGGAGAGGAAGGAAAAGAATAGGATTATTAGATAGAATGAAAGGGAGTAGGCCTTATTGTGAATTAAAGAGGAAAGTGGATGATGGGGACGGAGGATCCCAGAATTCTTCCCAAGTGCTCCATGGAAACCTACTTTAATCGGTAGAATACTTTAATAATACATAATATTTAATGGGGAAATGGTTTAAATTTGGGTAGTAACATTCTACCCGGAAGGGAAAACAAACGGGCAAGAATGTGCCTTAATGAAATATGAAGTTAAAAAAATACGAAAACGGATGCTAAATGCCAGCATGAGTATATGCCGAGAAAGACAGAGTAAGGGTAGGATTGATTAAAAAAAACATGGAGCTGAAAAAGTGGCAGGTATGGGGTGGTATCAACAAAACATGGCAGGTTTTTTAACTCGCCACAGTAATAGACCGGTCTACTACATTACATAAATACTGTTACACAAACTGTTTCTTTCAATTGCGAATAACTCGAAAAATATTAGTTTTACGAATATAATGCTTAGAAAATGTTTTGATCCAAATTAGTTAATCCATTGACTCGTGTGGCGAAAAATGTAATAATAAATTTCCAGCACAGAAATGGATTGCAATCACGCCCAGGATAAAAGCGCCCGACGACATGATATACATTTTGATCCTTCCTTGGTCTATTCCCTACCTACTGTCAATAGTTCAAGTAAATCTATGTAGTTTCGAAAAAAATTCAAACCAATGCGATTCATTTTCTTGACCAAAAGCAACCACCTCATTGACTCCCTTTCGGCGTACTATAAGTTAAAATGGAACAATTACTTACTAAGGAATATTAACCCTTTCCAACCCAGAGCTACTTCTAGGAGAATTCAAATTTCAGGATATGTAATCTTGAAAATTTGATACACAATCACAATTAACGCTAAATATTTCCTCATAAAAAATAACACCATAATGCATAGTTTTAATATTTCCTAAATAGAGCTGAACATTTACACATGTTTGATGTAGCTTAATGCCGCTACAAACGGTGAATTATCATGCTGAATGATCACATGATCATTCGCTGGATCATGTGAGCAAAGTAGAGCATGTTCTAATTTTCACGGAATGATCATGCGCATGACGGTTCATTCGCGAAGTTTTCCGTTATACCCGGCGAATGATTTCATTCGCATAATCATTCACGGTGTATTGCGGCCTTAAGAAGCAACATGGGGTTATAATTGGTTAAACGTCTTCTTCTTATCATGAAAGGGGAATAATATACATCCTAATCAATTTTTTTCGAATTAAAATGCTTTACTACGTATTCAAGTAGTATGGGTATAGAAAATACGATAATCAATTGGCGCTAAATTTTTGGGATACCGGTCCGAACCAAGAAGAAGGCGTTCATTTTCCACCAACTGGACTACATGAACACGAGAGGCTCGCGCTAGCACGCAGTCGATCGTGAGAGGTCATGAACTGATCCATGGAAGTATTATTATTTCTCTCGCGAAGGTTATCAATTGCGACATGTATGCATCTGAAAGACGTGCCATCGTAAACGCAGGACGGCGATAGAAAGAAAACAGCCGCGCACATCGTCGCACAGACGCGAGAAGGCCGATGTTCCGAGGAAGTCTTCGATCAATTTCTTCTTCAAAAAGGTGTAAAATTTACGTTTCGTCCGATGCTACCATCAAGGGCGGATCCAGGATTTTTTTCTGGGGTAGGGGGGCACAAGGGTCCTGACAGGAAAGCGGTCTTCTCATATTTGAGATTAAAAACAACATGCAACAATTGCTGTATGAAATATTATCTTTATTTAAATATGAAATTAAATGATTGAGGATCCCTAGTACACAAAACAAAACGTACGTAATGATAACCGTAGGAATAGAAGGATCAACAACTTTGCCATTTCCAAAAGCTAAATAGCGAAGTTGTTGATCCTTCTATTCCTGCGATTATGGATTTCCACCAAGTTACGCCCGCTACTATTAATTAATGATAACCGTATTCAAAATCTTGTCTATTTTTTATCCGTCTGGGGATGGGGGACGTGGCCCCGTCCGCCATCCCCCCCTAAATCCGCCGATGGCTACTATCATGCAATTGGAACACAGTATAGTAAGGCCTGTTTACACGGCACATTAACACGTACCCACGAGTTAGTGTGTGAATGGATGAACGTCTTTAGTGGATCGGAACGGAACATTATCGAGTGCACGAACCAAATTAGGTAAGGTTCTATTTTCCTTTCGTGAATTTTTCACACGCTGAGCGGTTAAACGGTGCATTTTTGTGATCATTCACGCGTCCATACATACAGACTTAAACTTGTACGGGTTAAAGCATCGTGTAAACAGGGCTTTAGAAAAGGTCGACACAGTGGGGTAGCCAGGAATTTCGCTCGGGGGCGGGGGGGGGGGGGTGGTACTATGTAGAGGTTTTACAATAATCTTAACACATTTCATAAGCGAAAAAAAACTTATTTTTTTCAAATAAATCTTTTGCAAATTCATGATTTTTCACTGTTTTGTTTTCTTTTAGGAAGCAAAGTGATTTTGTTTTTACGTTTCGGGGAGGTCCAGACCCCCCGGACCACCCCCCCACGCTACGCCATTGGGTCGACAGTGGAAGAAAAGAGGTGAAGACAAACATGAAACTCGGAACATAAGAACTTGATGGGGGGAAGGACTTACTTTATACGGTCCTTTTCTATGAACTCAGGTCCTGAGGACGTCTACAAAGTATAGTCGCCGAAACGTTGGAAGAGATGGAACAGCTGAACCGGGATAAACTTTTCATTCCATTCCAATAGGAGCATATAAAATACCATACCTTGGCCCTTGGTGCCACGGTTAAATTTTAAAGATAAACTACGTTTAAACTTTAAAAGATAGACTACATGTTCAACATCAAAAAATGTATCGTGTATTCGCTGTAAATATAGCACTGTATTAATATGAATTCATCATCATTTATTTGTGATTTTCGTAGGAGTAAATGAATATTGACAGAGAAAGACTTTAAGATGCTGAAATTGTTGCGCACTAAATTTTTGGTTTTGAACATTTGGTCTTTTATCTATAAAATTTAAACATGGGACCGGTTCGGTGGACCATTTCCAAAGGCCTGTTTACACGGTACATTAACCCGTGCAAGTTAATGTCTGAAGGCACTAACGCGTGAATGATCACGACGATAGTTTACTTTTCTACTTTACTATTCCTGCTGTCTTCCGTCATTATTTATACATTCTATAGCAATAGAGAGTTCTCCAGTCGGCCTACTGATGTATCGTAACCCACCGCGCATTTTAACACTACAAGGATGGGAGTTAGCCACTACCTAAAAACGCGAGTATTGGTCATTTGGAACCATAAACTTCTTTGACATATTTTCGTGATGATGAAGGGTAAATAACTTGCTATCAATAAAATATTACCGAGACAAATACAATTTGTATTTGAAGGTTGTTATTACTGTGATTTAGGCAACGCGCAGGGAAAAATAATCCATTAAACGGAAAATAACATTGGAATGGAACAAAAGGGCTCTCCCGGTTCAGCTGTTCCACCTCCTCCAACTTTTCGACAACTACAAACGCCCTCAGGGGCTTGAGTTCAAAGAAAAGGGAAATCAGTTCCACGAAGTACAGTTGCCGAAACGTTGAAGGGGATGGAAAATGTGACCCGGGAGATTACCCTGGAAAAACTTGACTTATAAGGTAGGTATAGCGCGGTTAAATGTACTTGGACCTTCAACTTATTTGTCATCATCATTAGTCAACAATTCTAAGATTGGTTTGACGCAGCTCTCCATTTCTCTCTCCTATCCGCTAATCTTTTCATAGCTACATATTTCTTCTCTTTTACATCCTTTACAACCTGTCCTATATAACTCATTCGGGGCCGTCCCTTGCCCTTCTTCCCTTCCACTAGTCCTTCAACGATTGTCTTCATCAGACCATCGTGCCTCAAAATGTGGCCAACTAAGTATCCCTTCTTCTGCATAAGGTTTTTAGGAGGTTTCCCTTTTCGGCCACTCTTCTTCGCACTTCCTCGTTACTCACACGGTCAATCCATTTTAACTTCACCATTCTTCGGTAGCACCCGAGATAGTTAATTTGGTACGATTAGAGAAGGAATTTTCATAATATCAAGTCCTAGAAGGTAAAAAAATACAATTTTCAACCACGCCCACTTCCAGCAAAGAAATTCAGTGAAGACCCCACGACGAAATTTGTTAGACTCAAGGGCCGTCAAGTTGTTTCTTACCCATTGCCAGGAGGGGTACAGTGAATAAAGTCTCAGTTAAAAACTTCGAATGGTTCATTTATTCATTCGGTGAAAACTATACAGGAACATCATCGACTGGTAAAAACATCAATTATGTGGAATAAAATAGATTTAAATGCAATTTACATCAGCCTCACCTCCTACTGTAGCGTAATCACGTATAAGTTATCATAAGACTAGGTTAGGTAACACGAAATGACCGACAACGAGCAATGCACCAAACCAAGGCGGAAAGGGCAAGTTGGCATCCAAATACGGACCTTTGTACACATTTTAACAGTCACAATTTCCCCAAGCGTGTACGCATCATGGAAAAATACTAAGACGATTACAGAGTTAAAAAGAGGCCCAATATGGACTTTTTCTTCGATGATCATGGCAATCAAGTGCCTTTGAAAATATAATCAACATTAGATAAAAGACATACAAATGATTTGGAAATGATACATAACGAAAAAATTAAAAAACAGAGAAATCGAAAGATTATAAAGTTGACAATTTAAAATAGCTCGTTGTTGAGCAGCTTCTTATCGAAGAGGTATTCTCCCAAGGTGCCTTGAGCATGTCGCATCTTCTTCAGAGTAGATATCATTCCAGCCAGCTCTCTCTGTCCCTTGTATTGCTCATCCAGAAAGTCCCCACTCAGGTAATCGACGAGCTGCAAGGAAATAGAAAAATATACAACCAATCAACATGAATTTTCCCGAACAAAAATCATAGTTTTCCCCAAACTAATTCTCTCTCTCTCTCTCTCTCTCTCTCATTTCCATCGTTCCAAAACACTTTTGAATATATCAATAGCAAACGCTTTACTTCGTCGCCATAAAAAAACGTCTTCTGCCGACGCAATCGTGACTGTAGCAAAAAAAAAAACGCTTTCTGAATTTTCAGTCTCAAAAAATACGGACGTCTTGAAAACAATGATTCCGCATAAGGGCCTGCCCAACCTGCCTCTTCGGTAGAACTGAGGAACAATTCCATCATCACAGAATCGGATGTCATGCCGCAAGGGAGGGAGGAGAATTCCCAGTGGTGTCCCATAAGAAAACCTCAGGAAAGAGGAAGGTTGTGTTAGGAAGCCTCAAGCAATCTGGAGTAGCGTGTAAGTTTTCCGATGTTCCTCGCATAGCACATATATACGTTGGTCTTGTCTGTTCTGGTGCTTTGACAGATGATATCACAACTCACCTATCCGACATATTTCCTAGGCATGACTTTCGGAGGGAGCGTCAAAGAGTTGAAAAAATTTACTGCTCCTATAAAGTCAGTGTGCCCATAAACATACACGAATACCTCATTAAGAGTGAATACTGGCCGGACGAAGTCAAAGTAGGGAAATGTTATCCTTCCAAACTGCGGAATAGCCAATTCCTTCACAGTAACTTTTGAAGAAACCTTTTTTGTGAGTTTATAAAATAAAGGGTGTGTATTTTAATTAATGAGAATAAACCCAATCAAAAATGAATTAGAGATATTGGTACAGAACTCGAGTAGTCCCCAAGATATGGTCCGCCAGCATCAACACTTCCGCAGACGAGTTTTCCACCCATCGCACGCTCCTTGGAAGTGAACAACCGAAACTTCCTTCAGAGCATGCGTGCAAGCCGCTTTGTCAGTATCCAGGGTTCGTCGTTACCGAGCACTGACTGAAAATGGCATCGCTATACATCTTAAGGATTCTCTAGCCTCCATAGAGAATTGATCTTGCTCCAGCAGTCTTATTCCTCTTACCCAAAGAGGAAACTGCCCTCTCAAGACGCGAGTAATGGACCCTAAATGATATCAAAGAAGGTTTCACGTATACTATGAAGCAGTGGGGTAACTAGGTATATGCTTTGGGGGTCGGGGGAATGGGATGGCCAGGGGTGGCGACCCCTCCTCTCCCAGCCAACCAGGGATCCAGGAAAATTTGTGAAAAATGACGTGCCTGGACATACATTTTACATCATTTTGGCACTAAGTACTTAACTTAATGCAGAAGCAGTAATTAACTTGCAAAACTAGACAACAGTATTAAATAACTTTTTTATTTCTCTTAGGCTTTTGGGGGATCTATCACCTTATCCCCCATATTTACGACACTGCTATGAAGGATGCTTCGGTTGTTCACTCGGTCGCAATCGTATGCCACATATTTTATGACCGTCCAAAAGGGTCGAAAAAAAAGGTCCACTAATCCGAGCGTCAGTATTCTGCAAATGACCAGTAGCTGGTTGCTCGTTTTGTGAAAAGAATCCTCAGGAAATTCGAAGACTAAGTAAGAAAAACGGGTTACCTTTCCCTTCGTGAGATCTAAAGACCCACATTTGCAAAAGCGCACATTGCAAAAACGCACAACAACCGCCCACCGAATCAAATGCGCTCATCTAGTAGCCCAACAATACGAATCCGCTCAGCTAGCAGTGTCCGGAGCGTAAACGCTCACCTCCGAAGCTTGGAGAATTGGAAGTGAGCGTTTATGCTCCGGACACTGCTAGCTGAACGGATTCGTATTGTTGGGCTACTAGATGAGCGCATTTGATTCGGTGGGCGATTGTTGAGCGTTTGTGCAGTGGAGGTATCGATGAGTACGATGTCGGTATATACGATCCTCATGAGATAGCCTCAAAGAACGAGCTGGAACGCGAGCAGTTGGTTTTTGGTTCGGTAAGTTATGTCTAATAAAACAACTTTATTTTCACAAAAAAAAATCAAGATGATTTCCGCGTATCGATACCAGACATGTATAACTACTAGGGATTACCATGCCTTCCTATGATCAGAGAGACGACCTATTGCCGTTTGCGTAGCAGTAATATGCGAAGTTTGGACGCCCGCGGTCAGGAAGGTTGGTTTAGAGGTAATGTGCGGAATACGGCCAGTGCGTTCAAGGCAGCTTTAAGCAATCTGCGGAGAACGGACGCTTTCATCTACCGCGGCAGGTAAAATGGATGGATTATGGATGAGAAAGTTCACCGGCAGGCAGCGTGCGAAGGGTGGAAAACTTAACAGCAGAATACTGTTAAGGATGAAGTAGCATACTATGGAGAACACATCTTTATGTTTATGTCTAATATAGTTTTAAAATACACACCATGTACCACTTTATTTCGAAATCATGGTAAATCTAAGCGTCCCGGTAGCTCAACTGGTAGAGCACCTGGCCGGCAACCAGGAGGTTCTGGGTTCGAGACCCAGTCAGGCCGCATTTTTACCCTCTGATTTTCTGGCTTTTTCCATCTACCACAGCACCGTTGTACTCGTCCCTTTTCTAATACATGTTCCTATCCCTTTCTTTCCTTACCTATGAATTTATACGTTTATTTTCAAAAAATATACAGATTCGTTTTAAAACATATTACTTCAAAGTGAACAGATTAAAAAAAAACGATTACATACAAACTTAATTTCTTTCAATTAAAAGACTTTGGGTACTTTTCTTTTCTCTTGAGTACTTTTCTTTAAACTTTCAAACAAAGTATTTGAAGTAAATTGACATATTACGCAAAAATTATATTCAATGGACACTAAAAAAAAAAGGTAACTCGTGATTCGCTCGTCACGACACGAATTTTCCTTGGCGTCGTGGATAAAATTCCCCAGGAATTCATACAGTACATATTCAGGGTTCCCACTCCAGCTAAATTATAAAATTCACGGATTTTCCAGGTTTTTACGGTCTTAATGTCGTCAAAAATCACGGTCTGCTGATAAGCCATTTTAGGCAGAAATATTGTCATCAGGTAGCAATCACCGACCGCACGTTAGCTTTGAAATTTAACAAACAAAAGAAGCCGTAAATGCAAACGCAGAAATGAAAGTATCTAATATAACGTCAAAATTATCTCTTATTACCGTCAACGTCACCTATCGTTAGCAAAATTCAGTTGTGAGTGGGATAATGGAGGGATCAGGGTGGCAGGGAAATTAATAACTGTCAGAATGTTCGCCAGGGTTGATGAACACTTTTTTTTACCGGTATTCCGGCTTTGGTACAAGCTTGGGGTCTGTGTGTCGTCACGGCACACGGTCCAATAATTGCGCTTCGAACATACATGTGCAGATAAATTCGTGGACATTGTCGGCGCGTGACTGACCTTTCGATCGTGACTGATTTTTCTTTCGATCTGTCAATCGTGGTTCTACAATCAAGTTTGAGAGATTATTAAGGTTTTACGACGCAATTCACGGCTTTTCCAAGTTTTTTTTTCACGGCAGACGAAGTTCACGGCTTAATCAAAATTTGCAAGGTTGAGCGGTAGTCCTGATATTTCTATATACATACCGGTAGTGCTAGGAAGTGATACAAATACAAGCATTTCAAAATAGATACTTCGAAATATTCCTCGACGAGGTGAATAACATAAAAATATCCCAGGTTGGGCAGAAACACAGTACACAAAAAGATAAAAAACACTCACTGAAATAAATCCTCTGTGGTATACATCCACCTTCCTCAGAGTTAGATAAGAGACTCCATTTTTTTATTTTATAGTATTTTAAAATACGAATTCGAAATACACTTGTAATTTGTACTTCAAATACACGACCTGAATTCATCTTGTATTTCGCATTTCAAATACAGATATATGGTATTTTCCCATTCTAAAATAAAAAATACACCTGTAAAATACTTTTGAAGTAGCTCTGATAATAATTCTATAACATTATGCTTCAGAGAGAGTACTTTTTTTTTCGTTAGAATCGTTTTCTTCATGTTTGCAACAATCCATGACGAGCCATGACAGGTTATGTTTTTTTTTAGATCTTTTAGTTTCCACACAAATGTATTTTAAACAAACTACTAAATAATATTTTAAACAACTTTTAGTATTTTAAAATGCATTTAAAACACTCTTTATTAGTCTGTTTTTCAAATACCCAAGTCAAAGCTATTTTTCATTTCAAATATCCTCGCCCTGCAGTTTGTCCAGCCCTCCATACCGGCTATTCATACTTCATTAAATAGCACATGAAAGTGGAAACACTCCCTCAACTTTCGAAATTCTTTGCTCCCTTCCTTTCCGACTTTCTTTTTCGATTGTAACATCATACACACTTTCCTTACACGACCTTTTTTTATTTCTTTTCAAATACAATTTATTTCCTCGTCTCCTTCCCTACAGATCTTTTTTACATGGCTTCTCACACATCAATCCCCGTCTGATACCCCAACAAACCCTTAGCAGCCTTCCATTCCTCTTCCTTCCTTCGTCAATTTTTACAAAAACATGAAATCACTAGAAGTATTAATTAAACATAAAAATAAATATCTAACGTTGCACGATACTCACATGGTAGTCATTAAATTCTGTTCCATTAAATGGTGCTTTTTCACAAATTGCGGCAATACTACGAATATTGTCGGTGACACTGGCTTCCAGTTTAAGAGCTTCTTGCAAAGCCTCCACTCCGTCAGTCAACTTCACCGCTTTTGGTTTCTGAAAGAGGAAAAAGGAATTTATACAAAAACTAAACAAAAGCAGCACGTATTCCATCGTAATAGCGTCAATTTATATAGGGCTCACTATCTCGTCGAAAAACGTCTCTCCAAACAAGAGATTGGGAAAAACGTCTTTTTACCCCGGAACTGGCGAATAGAAAACGTTTTTTTTTTTCATTAAAAACAGATTTTTTACATTTTTTCCCTTTCTTGTACAAAATTTTTACATGCATAAGGATATCCTCTGAACACTTAGTTTCTATTATTCCCGAGAAATATACACTGACATAAAATCATTTCCCAGGATTAGTTATAGCAAGGAGATGTAAACATACGTGATTTTACTACGAAAATTATTGTCAATGAGACGTGGTGTCCGTAAAAATCACACGCCAACACTTATTGACAGTGGACTTGAACACGTATATCTTGGGGACACATTACTTAGAAACTAACGAAGAAACTGAAGGAAGAAGCTAAACCTTTGTTGTCCTTTTAACCGTGCATTCCGACGAATAGCGTTTCCTCTAACGTTCTTCCAAATTTTCCCCTGAAGTCAATACAACCATGAATTCCAAGTTCTAAGTTTCCCCTCTTCTGGGTACTATCCTTCCCGAGCAACGCCGGGTGACCGGCTATTTTCTAAGAGGGGTTGCCCAGGAAGTAATGCACCAATATTTTTATCAGCCCACAACAATGGTGCGGATTTGATACGTAACGCATGCATTACCTGAAGTTTCATGGGTGCGCTCGCAAAATTTCTGCTTTTTTCCGACAAATAGCTTAGCTGCGGGACCGTTTCAAAATGGTGTCAGTAAGTGATGTATGTTACAAGCAGCGTGCCGTCATTGAATTTCTCACTGCAGAGAAAGAAATAGGAGAATATTCACAAGCGTTTGTGCAAAGCCTATGGAGTATCTGCTGTCAACAGTAGTAGTGATAGTCGCTGGCATCAGCAAGCAAGGTCATTAGAAGGTGGTCCGGCGGTGCTCCAAAATTGCAGCACCATCCACGGCTGCCTCACCTCACATGTTACAGCAAGCTAATTTTGCCATCGCCATGCCAATAGTGCCAAGAGGTAGAATCATTAATTCAGAAGCATGTGTCAACACATTAACAAACCTCAAAACCTGCTCCCAGCGACTTCGGTGCAATACCAACCGAAAAGATGTTTTGATTCAACACGATAACCGTCGGCCCCTCAAGTTTGAGGACTCCAGAACACATGGAAAAATAGGGTTGGACGGAACTACCCCACAGCCCAGATCTGGCTCCCAGGGACTTCCACTAGTTTGGGGCATTACAGAATGCCATTCCTGGAAGACATTTTGAGGACGACGAGGGCTTGATTCACTTAGTGCAGAAATGGTTCCGTGACCAGAAGAAGAAGGACTGGTACCAACACGCCCTTGTTTCACGCTGGAGGAAGGACATTAAACTGGATGACGTGAAAAAAATAAGGAGTGTAGTAGAAATATCATTCTTTCGGGTGTGTAATTTTCGTAATGTGAGATAAATAAATGTCGACGAAAAAAAATGGTGCATAACTTTCCGGGCAACCCTTGTAATAAAACCTTAACAGCGCCAACGTTTTCTTCTCCGAGCGATAAAAAGCTTATTTTTTAAAACTTTTTACCGCATTTTATACTGCTTTTTGAAATGCGTGTTTTTTAAATCTTTTATCATTTTATTTTTATTTTCCTCTTTCACTCTCCGATTCCTGGATTCTGCCATCCGTCCCATGCCCGTTGTATCCGTCCATTGTGCTCCATGCATTCCTCTCACTTTCATTCCTCACCCGTGAATATTTGAATCAAGGCCGCATTACACGGGGAACGTGATTGCGCAATCTGAGGCGCGTACGAAGGCACAGTCAAAATTGCGGCCTGTAAATCGGCAAATTGCCAGAACGCATTCGAAAGCGCATGAACGTGAGATGGAAAAAATTGCACGTACTAAATTGTATTCGTGCATTGCACGCCATTATGAGACATTAATGCAGTTCTAACCTGCGCAATCGCGTGTCTTGCATATAGTAGTATAATTTGTTAGTATACGGGACGTTTTTTGGACGGTGTGGTGTGCTTGTGAGAGTCCAATTGCATGCTGCATACTGGTGATTGGTCACCCCCTGCCAAACACCCTATAGGTGGCTCGCAGGGTATTATGTAGATGTAGATGTCCCATGTAAAACGGCCTTTTTACCTTTCTGCCGAGGTTGTGTGCCCTCGTAACTTAAAAATCAATTACATAACTCCTAAGAGAAAACATGAAAAATACGCAGGAACTATGTTACAACCGTGAAAGATAAAGGGAGGAAAACACTTACGGGGTTCTTGATAAGATGATCCACGTGTTTTTCTGAGGCGACTCTCATCAGAAGGTATGAAATAAATTTGATAGCATGCTCTCTTTCCTCGGACGCGCTTTCAAAGAAATACTTTGCAAACCCAGGACGATTCACGTCATATTGGGAGAAATGGGATCCCTGAAAAGAAAAGAGGAAGAGAAATTTATTAGGCATGGATACAGCGATCGAAAAAAATACGGTCAAAAATCGACTTTTCGAGCGATCGATTTTTGATCGAAATGAAAAGTTTGACTTTCCGACAAAAATCGAAACTTGAAGATATTTTTCTTTAAGATTCTCACGATCTCACCATAAATAACTTCATTGCGTGTTTTCGAAGAACCTGGTGGATTTCTAAAATCACTGCAGTGTGTTTAGAAGAAAAGGACATTATTAGCGTCTCGTTCATGCATCCACATGGTCCATCGAATTGTTCCACGCGGCCCAAAGTGGAAGACTTATATAAAGACCCATTTAAAAATATTCTGTGCAAATTGCGACTCATTCATCACTTCCAGTCAGTAACAGTGGGTGTTTGCACACATTGGATACCATGGAAGTGCACAAGATCGAACTTTCAATCTGTCAATGGATGTGACCAATCATTCAGATATGAACTTTTTATCCATTATGCATGCTAAGTAGAATGAACCTTCATTTTTCCCTTTAGAGTATGCAATCCTGGTGTACAAGAATCGAAAACATGCCTAACTTTGACATGCCTTAAAACAAAAAGTACTAAAAAAACTATTTTTTTTAATTTTTACAAATTAATATCAGGATATCTAAACTGCCCACCGAGAAATGTTAAAGAAAATAAAAGGTTACCTTTTTTATACATAAATTGTTAAATGATGACTAATTGTTATTGTTTAAACAAATCCTATTTGTTATCTACAGCTTCAAATGACTTGAAAGTTATGCCAGAATGTGCAGAAATATGAAATGAGAAAATGAAACAATAACCACTGCTTTATGGGACATGGTTCCTTAGTAAACAGCATTTATGTGATTTTTCATTTTTTACTCCGAGGTCTGACTCAGCAATGTTCAAAGGATAGTAACTTTATAAAGGTTCAGTTCTGAGCTGAGATAAAGTGATCATTATTCATCATAAGGATACTGCTTTCACATATATAACTTTCAGAGAAATTTGTGATTGGCGCCCATGCGATGCCACTCCACGTGACGTCACAGGGACCTAGATGCTATACGAGAAGGTGGGAGTTTTACATCGTCTGAGATTACCAATGCATGCTTGAGGCACAGAGCTCAGGGAAACGGTTATCAATAATCACCTATTAAAATTGCCTATGGTGGGAAACTTTCCTTTGTTTGATAGGGTATTAATAATCCTTATTTAAGCCAAACGCTACCTGCTAGCAGCGCTACGCTACCGCCATGCTCGGCAGTAAGCAGCCTGCATCGTAAAGGCGTTCACAGCCTCGCACCCAGGTGGCCTCACGTCACTTTCTCAGCCAGAAGTCACACGGGCTTTTCCCAGCGTTCATACTTAGCCGTCGCGTTTTCGAGCGGTTGATAATTTTCACTTTTCATTAAATCGAGAAAAAGAGATATCGCCATTTAGAAATCCATAAGCGTGGAATACGTATTCCACGAGTAATAATATTTCGATTTAGGCAATTTAAAAAAATAGGAAACCACCCTATTCTCGGCTTTCCTGGGAAATTTTACAAAATTCCTGGCTAATCTTACGTGATACTGCGATAGATAAGAGTTTTAAAACACCAATTCATTATGTTTATGTATTTGTGAGGACAATCTATAGGTTAGTTACCACACCTTGAATGTAAAATTAAAATAATTCAATGCAAGCTAATAAGCTGCTTCGACCTCCTAGCTAGGTGTTGACGTCACCAGGAATCTATTCTTCGTGTCTTTGAATCTTACCTGAGTCAAGAGCGCTATTAATTTTTTTCTTTTGTCTAATCTGACATTTCAGATTTCGTAGCGGCTGTAAAAGTTCTACTAAGCTACTAAACATACAATTATGACGAACACATTTTAGGTGAGAAGATGTGTATTGAATTGGCAAAATTTTGCGAGAAAAGAAATCGAAATAGTATATTTTGAAATTACAAAATGGAGCAAAAATTCATGAATCATTCATGCATAATTCCAGGGATTAAAAATTCACGCACAATTCTCGATTTTCCCGGTTGATGGACACCTTGCAAAATACAAATTTTCAGAGTGAATACGTTCGTTGCATTGGATGTATTAAAATAAAAGAATTCGTTTAGTTATTATTATTATTATTTAATATTAGTTAAGAGTAGTATTTCAGATAACAAAGATTGCAATTGTACACTGTTTCTTGCGGAAATAAATGGATACGTGAACTTGCCAGGACTCCCCTCACCCCCTCGTGAGATTGGGTGAGTATCAGACGCCTCCCACATGCCACACGTAATTAATTGATACCCATTAACACTATTCTGGCCTCGAGAATTGGCTTAAATTCGAGGAGAAAGGCGACGTGAAAAGTCCAACAAGAGTAACATTTTGGTGAGGGAGAGAAATTATACTAACCATGGCCAAATAGGTCATTGCAGCAGTGAGTTCCCTCTGGACTTGATCCCTCACTGCGTTGACGCATTCATCTGCCATCTTTATCCAATCGTCAGGTATATTTTCGGCCACATGGGTGCCTGTGAAAGAAATTTTGTTTCCATCAGAGTTGCTTAAACTATGAAGTTGTCAAATAAACAGCGGCAAAGCTGGAGCAATTGAAGCGGTCGACACGTCTAACAAGGGAAGTCCATCAAGGGTCACCACCAGATCCCGTTCAAGTTTTGCTAGGTGATAGCATATGGATAGCCATGAGGTGCAGTGTTTGTTTCAGCCGCCAAAGCCCAACATTTTTCGAGTAATTAGCGACGGAAAGTAACAGGGTGACGCCAAAATGTATGGAACCCACATCACAACAATACACGGCCAGCTCTCTTCTTCACAGCAACGGAATGTTTAGGGAGGCTAGGGTAGTTTCCTTCATCAAAGAAAACGAAAGGCATTGATTGCGATTCGTTACCCACCATTAGTGTATTCATAATATACAAATTATTTGGTTTTAGATATACCGGTTTAGACGAATGGCAACGGTCAATTTTATCCTCATTTGAAAAAGGCCATATTGGCGCCCATGCGATGCCACACCACGTGAGGTCTCAGGGACCTAGTTTTTATACGAGTAGATAGGAGTTTTAACCGCATAACCTTTCGATTTAGGCAATAAAAAATAATAGGAAACCACCCTATTATTATGTCTGGGTAACGCTAACAAATAGGTGATACATCCTATAACTTCACCTAGAGGTGGCTAAAACTTGTGGTTAGCTTCTGTATAACATCAGACTTCAAGCCAACCAGAACTTTAAGCCACCACCATGTAAAGCGGAGCGGCTATATCACCTTATGTTTAGCGCCAACAAGACAGTATAAAAACCGACTAAATCACGTAGGCCAGATCGTCAAAACGAACCGAGATTTCTGTTAGTCTTGAAGTTTTTACCAGCACACTGTGCGACAAGTAAGATGAGAGAAACTGAGGATTGAATAATGCCCCGTTCACATTACGATCGTCCGAACCGTCGTCCTAACGATAGTTGACCGAACTAGCCGTGTGAATGCAAGTCCTGACGATAGTTGACGTAGTTCCGAACGTTGCCACTTAACGATGGTTAGGAGACCGGATACGGAAGCGACAAGAGAAAGACGAAAAGCTCGTGAAGCTCTATTTTTTTCATGGATTTGTCCTAGGAAGGAAGAATATGGGCGGAAGAAAAATTATTCGGTAAATATACGTTGAACACAGTAATATCTTGTCCATGCATACCTCAACAGCTTTGCTAACCGTCAATTTCCCGTACACTTTAGATGTCAGCAGGGGTTTTAAACATCGTTGTGTGAATGCACGATAGTTCCGACGACGGCTCGGACGATCGTAATGTGAACGAGGCATAGAGACCCGCACGAGGGTAGGGATTGGGGGAAAAGAGAGAGGGTGGGGGGAAGTACCGACCACGATCACGTGACCGCTTGCATCCTGCCGCGGCGCAGATACGACCGGGCACAGCCGTCAGGCCGCGAATTGGGAGGGCCAAGTGATCGCCTCTAGAACCAGGGAACTTACGACGAAGCTGCCTGCTAAAGCAACGCACTCTCAATAGTTGGAAGGGCTTAGAAACTTATTGGTGTAAGTCAAAAATCAAAGTTTTTCAACCTTTGAGTTTGTCATCGTTTTCACGATTATAATCCTTACATTCATCGGTATAATCACTATCATCGATAGACATTTAACAGTTCTTCACTATCGGGTTCCATTATACCAGGGGTTCCCAAACTGGGGGGCGCGCCCCCCTGGGGAGGCGTGGAGAAAGTCCAGGGGGGGCGTGACACCCAAATGATATAAATAAAAAAATTACAAAAATTTTATCAATAAATTTTTGAAGATTTCTCCATTTTTTTCGAAACTTAAAAACATAAAAATAAACAACAGCAATTGATAGTGCAATAGGAGTGTGATACTTACCTCGATAGATCATATTCATTGTAAGATTAAAAGATCTTTTTATTTTCAATACATCTGCTTACAAAAATGAAGCATCTTCACCTTCCTTAAATTGAAAATGTATCTGTGTTACAATGTTAAATTTTGTATCAGTAATTATATTCGCTTTTCATGTAATACTTGTTTTAATTTTCATCATGCGTACAATTATTGAATCTTTCCATTCTACGTTACCGCATTCATCAGTGAACAAAAAAATCTACCTACTCACCGAATCAAGTAGGCACATACTTGTACGAGTACAAGTACTTGTACAAGTAGGAGTTGGTATGTACGGCACCGTGGAAATAGGGTATTGCAAAATGGAAAGCTGATATGTGTAGCTGGGGGGGGGGGGGCGTGGTACAAAAAAGTTTGGGAACCCCTGCTTTATACAATGAAGCGGGTGTCAATATGCTATGTGATTCAGCAAACAGTGTCTGCTGCTGCGATACACAATGGTGTAAGTCAGACTCATTTCACTTGACTCGCAAAGAAATTGGAACTGTGCTGAGATCTCCCAGTATTTGCTGCTACCTGGCGGTCCGCAGTTTGACCATGCCTTACACCGTTGTGTTTCAAGATAGACTATTTCGGAGTCAATTGTCATGGAAACAAAAAATGACTCACACCAATATGTTTCTCAGCAAACCAATTATTGCCTTCGCTAATATCCGTGGACAGCGACCACACGACTCGATTGAGAACTGATTCGACTTTGATTAGATTTATTTCGCATTGTTCACGCGCCATCAATGGAATGCCAATACCCCCTCCCCAATCGAAGCTAAGGCATTGCGCACCTAGCCATCTTGAGAATGACCTCCTAAGTCGTTAGGAGCGCAAGATTGCTATGCAATTTTCAAAGTGGAATTTCACGAGCAATACGCAGGTAATAGAGGAACTGCTTTCACCGTAATTTTCAGTGTGTAGGATAATTTTTTATCGCATAATCATTGATTTTCAGTGGAATTCCCAGATCGGTAGGGTATGAAGTAGCGAAATATCATTTTTGAGCCACTATATTAGCAGTAAAGTTTGTAGAGTAAACCCAGCTAAATCTCGCTCTGTCCAGGAAAATAAGCACCTCTCAATACTTATTACGAAAAAACTGGTAAGAAAACCATTGAATAAGACTAGACGTGTGACGGTCGGATGAGGGAGGACTACAATGATTCCAAATGAAGACGATCTTGTAGTTGTAACCGTACAAGAATAAGAACTCCAACGGGGTCATCTTCACATTCCACAGATATTCGAAATCGAAATTTATTGAAAGGAATTCGGTAAATGGAAGGCAAAGATAAGTTACGACAAAATATATAAATCCTCCCAATTCAGCCATTCTCTCGTAAGTTAAAAAAAAGCAGGAGCTCCCACCCTGCTTTCCATGAGTTGGTGACGTTTATTGGTTGATTTGCTCGTTCGCGGGGAACCACTACATGAGGGAATGAATCGCTATCACTAGTACAAACAACAACGAGTCTCGGGAGGCCCATGCACAAGACAGGAGTACCTGAGAAAGCGGTGAAGCGCTCGACATGACCTCATGACGTCATAAACTTTCATGTGCCTCGGAAATTTAACGATTTGATAACTATTTATATTTTATACTCCTTATTTTTATTTTCATCTCCCCATAATCACCAAATGTGCGGCCTTTGCAAAGGGGAATCTACAGCAATCAACGAAGAAGGAAATTCCAAAATGCCCATGCCCTGGGTAAGTGCAACTTAGCCAGTCGGGATTGGCACCCGCGACCGTGGCTTTGGCAGGCGAGGACTTCACCCCGCCGCCACCAAGGCCAGCAGAATATTTTGCCATCTTGAGCACAAATTTCGGCCATTATTCAAACTATTTGCTCGTGAAAATGGATTCGCTCTCCCATCATCATCGTGAGTGGCTCTCTTTGCAGACACATTTCAAAGTGCGATAGGAAATAGTTCATTTAGCGGCCGACGTGGGAAACTACTTCACTAGACGCGGTTAGTATTGCATTGGGAGCGTGGTACCCCGGTGAGTAGAGCGTTTGGCTTCTGATAGACGTGTCATTATTATAGTATTCTACCTATGAAGGTAGATTTCCATGGAGTAATAGAGAAGCGATCTGGGAGCCTCCCTTTCCTTCCAGCACTCCCTTCTTCAATTCATAATAAGGCCTACTGCCTTTCATTCTATTTAGAAATCCTATTCTTTTCCTTCCCCTCCCTCGTTTCCCTAACATTCTACCCTCTAACACTATTTTCAACATCCCCTCCCCAGTAACGTGCAAATGACCTTGCTGTCGACGCACCCAAAAAAAACGCATCTCTCCCCTCCCCAGTAAGCACTAACTCCATCGGTACCTTCTGTCTCCTCCGTATCTCATCTATAAGCTGCCTCTCCTCGCCAACCATATATATTCAGTACTTCGTCGTTCCTTTTCCTCTCCGTCCATTTCACCCTCTCCATTCTTCTCCATACCCGCATCGCGAATGCTTCCAATCTTCTCTCGTCCTCTTTCCTCAGTGCCCAACTATCCGCACCGCAGAGAGCTACACTCCAGATCAAACTCTTCACTAATCTTTTCTTTAAACTATTACATAACGATCCCCCCAGAAGCTCCTTCCTGTTCATGAACGCCTCCTTCCGGTTTCAAATCTGGGTGAAGACTTCGGACACCCCAAAATATTCTCGAATTGCGTGGTGGCCCGAGGAAAGGGAATGTCTCCCCAAAACAGTTTTTTTTTTTTTTTGCAAAATTTCACACGCCTGTGGCTTAGTCTGGGGTAATCTCTACCTTCACTAATTCGTGCCAAATTTCCAGTTTAATCACTAAGTGAGTGAGTAATAAACCACTACATATCGCAATCCATTTCCTAGCAGCTGTGATACTAAGAACAAAGGAAGAAGTCACGCATGAGCAGTCCGAGGCCACAGCAAAGGCTCGCCATCTCGAGACCGTCGATTCAAAAGATTAAATTCCAACCACGAGCGAGCGCAGAGGGGCTGCGTCACGCAATCAGACATTAACAAGTGACGATGAGTCAACGTCAACCCGTGATCGCCCCAGGCACGAACCGCAATGATTTTCTTAGTAGCGCCTGGATGGCTATCAACATTGTCGCTACCTCACTGTGAATATTGAGAGTGATTTTCGCCTTCTGCGCTAATAGCAAACGAAACTGACATGGCAAAGTCAAGAATTTCACAGAAGAGGATTCTCAAGTCGGCCTCAGAATGTGTTGCCACCCACCGTGCATTTAAATCGGTTTACAGAAGTCGCCACTCGCGTCTCTAACGGACACACCGATCCGAGTTTCACGGGGAGATTAGATACACTTTAAAGTGTTAACCGAAATTTATACTTGATGATGTGATCTATCAAATTTTCATAACATGTCAACGCTATTCCTCGCAATTACAAAGATTATACTGCAAAATATTGGATGAAAAATCACTCGTCACCGCGCCGCGGACATTTTTGAAAACCGATTAATATACGACCGAACTGGCAACAGAAATCAGCCTTCTATGGGATGGAATTGGGTCTCCTCTTTGCATTCCCTTCGGGAAAAATCCTACATTGTGTGGCGGGTTCGATACTCGGGTGGATCAGTCGGCTCCGACCAAGTGAGTTTCATGCGGCACGCCCCAGTCCATCCTCTTTTGTAGCCACTTCGGGTGTATTTTAGAGTTTGACTGTGAGGCGAATACCCTGATGTATTATTCGTGGATCCGACGATGGTGTTTGCTCAGGTGATGCTCATTTCGATAGAAATCCCTATGCATCGCGAACAGTAGCATTTGAAGCCAGGCTAAAGCCCGTCAAGCCCTCCAATCATGACCGACTGCCGATCATTTAAAATGGGAAAATTCACAAATTCGATTGATATGATAACGCACTTTGAGGCGACAAAACTGTCACATGGGAATCAAGTAACTATTCTTTCGAGTCGCAATATCATTCTAGCTGCGTCAGCAAAAAATACATGAAAGTTTCCTGATTTCGCAAGTATACATATAGGTCCATTTCAAGTCAGACCAGATAGCTGGATGTGCTCATCTTGGCTTCCCTCGGGGAGGAGGTATTTAAATCTGAGGGGGCACTCCGCAATCCACGGAGCGTGGCACGGGACGATTCCACATCAGGCATGGAGCGCTCATCATCATGGCCAAATCTGGGGGTGGGGTCACAGGGGCACGTGCCCCCACCCTAAAGACGCTCAAGAAATAAACATAATTTTAATATGGTCACCATGACGTTCGTTTCGTTCTGTGTATTACGAAGCCTCAGTTATTTAATTTCACACAAATAATTTTCATTTTAAAATAAAGAGAATATTTCGTCCAGTGATTCTGAAATGCTGCTTTCAATATCAGACCGATTGCCTGTCAGATCCTTCAGCCACCCCAGAAAAAAATCCTCGATCCGCCCTTGCTCATTCTAGTCTTTAATCGGACACGCACACGCTTGCCGGACAAAAGCCAAGCACACAGGAAAACGAGACGCGGTAAGACCAGAAACTAGAAGAGTGCTAAGGACACGAAAACGCTACCATACAAATAAAATATTAGTTGGTAAAAGAAAACGAAAAGATAGCTCAGTAAGCGATTCATGCATATCATGCGTATCTTCGCTGCGCACGATAATGTTCAATACGACGACGACACAAGGCCTCGTAGTGAGTCGTCTGAGTGGAAAATTTCACACCATTCCAAGGAATTCTTCTCGGGTTTTCCACACGGTCAGGTTTTCCATGGCCGACGTTTCTGTGCGTTAGTCGAGCATTGAAAATTCAGCCATGAAAAAATTGACCCGGTGTAAAACCCGATAAGAATGCGTGCAATCAGTTCTCCGGGAAAACCTAGGTTCCTATTTCACTCAAAAGAAATTTTGATCACGTGGCAATCAATTGGAGTCAGCCATTCGGATTGAAAACCTATTGAAATAATTTCATACGATGTTAAAGCACATCTTAAAAGGGCTGCTTGATGCACTAAATCGTGAACCGGTTCTCGAACTAAGAAAAAAACCACTATCCGAGGCGTTAAACTGATTCCATACAGAAAACCTTTTTTTCCAGCTAAGCTTGCACACCTGACAAAGAATTTTCTCTGAGGCATTTATTTGCTAACCAGCGATTTTCAAATCTCTCTGGAATTCCATTTTGGAATGGTTAAACAAAATGCATGAAAGTAGTTAAAACTGTTTTAACTACAATAAATATTCATTGAATACCTAATTTCATGAATGGACAACAAAATAATGCTTAATAATTATGGAGATTTTTGCATTGATTAAAGACTAATACTTCTTAGTACAACGTTTCTAACAGTTTGTCAGAGATTTAAATAATATCAAAATGTTTAATTTGAACAGTAAATGCAAAACATATTTTTCAAAGTTTCACAGTACGGATTTTGCAAATAACCTGACAAAAAATTTATACCCAACATGTATAATTGATTTTGGAGACAATTTATGTTTATAGGGCGTTCAGTTGAAATTGAACCATAATATCTCCCATCAGATTGGAAAATTATTACTCGATGCGACCTCAAAATTGTTGTGTGTATGTTTAGTGTCTATTTCATGCATCTACATCAATGCAATAATCCACCATAAACTTAGGTAGCAGAGGGGAAAACGATGTATTATACGCCAAGGCTCACTAATTAACGCGAGAAACATAGTAAATTCTTCGCAATAATAGTTTTATTCAGGTGTTAAATTTATTACAGTAAAATTCATAGCAACACGACGCATATCCAAATTTTAATGCTCATATTGGCTGTTAGTTTAAATTATGAACGAATTTAAAAACTTAGCGATGAATATCAGTAAGCTATTAGTATGTCACGTATTGTAACTTAAGTTGGCGCGTGGCGTCAACTAGACCCTAAAATTAACAAAATATCGAAATTAATTCCATTAACGTGGCAAATAATATGATAATATTGGTTGCTATTTCAGAATCATAAAATAATAAGATATAGTGTGAGGAAAATGATTCTCCTAACTATGAAAATACGATAGGTAGGAAAAAAGAAAATTGTCTGGCGTCTGGTAAACGCCATGAAACCAACGGAGGTTGAAATAAGATACAATCTCTAGAAGGCAAATCATTCGAAATCACGAGTTGTCCAGAGCTTATGGCAAAAGGACAAACTCGCGGTCAATCAGTTCACTGTTTGTGCAGTTTAAAAATGGTGGGATTTCGACCAAAGCATCATCAGTAATTTTGGTTCCTACTGCCATCAGCAATCTAGTGTTAAAATTTCGTGATACACTTTTTCTCCGCCCTGCATACAGCACGAAACTCATCATGAACGGTCAGCACAGCAACTGAAAGTACGGAATTATCTTCCGACAACTTATTCGTTCACGCCGAACTGCCGCCAACTTGTACCAGCCGCGCAAGTATGAACATTCATTAGCGCTTTCCGCCTTCAGCCTGTCCTGTAATTTGTTTTTGTGAGAATATAAGTGGGAACATTGAAGATAAGGTATCTACTGATCAATGAAAGATTGTCATTCTTCCCACAATCGCACTTCTGATCGGTGTTTCCACTTGGTCAAGAGGAAAACCGACACTTTTTGCACCTGAAATCGCACCTCCCTTTCTTCCTCCACCGGAGATCTAATAGCCTGAATCCTTTTCTCGATGGACTGCCTCTTTCTGATAATTATATCTTGAGTAGAGGCATTTGACGATTCCATTTAATGCCGCTCCGGACGTTGACAATGGGTTTCGTAGATCCTTTCTGTTACCGTTCTGAGCAGAGCCGGGTAGCGCCGATTTTGCGAAAAAAACGCACATAGTATATAGATATGTGAGAAGTAAGCGCACAAGAGTCAATATGACAGTTAAGGGTAGTGGTTACGTTACCAGGAAATGAGTATTTGGTGCTACTGGAGGATGAGTCATCACGAAAAACTTTAAACCTGTAAATATATTTAAAAAGTTAGCAATAGGGTGGTTTCCTATTATTTTTTATTGCTTTAATCGAAAGATTATTACTCCTGGAGTACGTATTTAACGCTTTTAGATTTTTAAATGACAACATCTATTTGTCGCGATTAAATGAAAAGTGAAAATTTTCAAGCGCGCGAAAACGCGACGCTTAAGTATGAATGCCGGGAAATATCTCCGTACGTCGTATTTCTGGTTCCCCCTCCCGCCCGGTGAGGTGACCTTGAGGCGAGGCTTAGCGCTGATACGTCGCAGGATGCTAGCGGATAGCTGAGTACCTTGCTGGATGGTAGCGCTTGGCTTAAAAAAGGTTTATTAATACCTTATCAAACGAAGAAAACTTTCCGAACTTAGCCAGTTTTAATAGGTGATTATTAAGACATGTTTCCCTGAGCTCTGTGCCTCATGCATGCATTGGTAACCTCAGACGATGTATAACTCCTATCCTCTCGTGTAGAAACTAGGTCCCTGTGACGTCATGCGGAGTGGAATCGCATGGGCGCCAATCTGGCCTTTTTCAAATGAGGATAAAATTTGACCCTTGCCATTCGTCTAAACCGGTATTTCAAAACCAAACCAAATAATTTGTGTATTATGAATACACTAATGTTGGGTAACGAATCGCAATCAATGCCTTTCGTTTTCTTTGATGAAGGAAACTACCCTATTGATGAAGTTATAGTCACGCCGATTTTAAACACGCTTAAAGGTTCAACACTATTTAGTATCTCATAATTTAGCCCCAGTCCAAAGGCCGGATAAAGTGCGATGGAAACCAGAAGGAAATTAATTCAACGGAAATTAATTCAACAATTAATTAACTGTTGAAATTTCCAGAGGTGTAACCACAAATAACATGTAACTTTTTACTTTATGTGTGCCTAACATTCCTTATTTCTAAGAAGACAGGGGCTGGATTTTTTTGTAACTTCAAAAGGATTAATTTTGCGGTCTCTTCGAAGTGCGTATTTTTCGCGACAAGCCGTGTCAACCGTTGCTCAATGCATCTGGAATTTTTTTATGGAGACCTTTAATAACGAAATACCATCCACCGCAAAAAAAAGTTCACGTAAATAGCTCTCGATTTAACGAAAAAGGGATACAGCAATGTTCCACAAATTTATTTAACGAAGTACAACGCGTTTCGACCATCAGGTCATTCTCAAGTAGAATTTGAAATTGCTGAAATCAGGAGCTGTATTTACACAGTTCGGATGAGTGGGTGGGAAAGGTTGAGGAAGGGGTGGGGAGATGTGTCATTGGGTAGCGCATTTGGGGAATGGGATGGCAAGGAGTGGGGAGTAGCCCATGAATGTTTGTTCATTCGTCAAGGAAATGCCTCCTTCGTGCACAATTTCGAATTTCTGAAGCGTGTCCTGCCTTCGGCCTTTCCTCTCCACGTGGACGATATCTCTATTTACATAAAAGAGGAAGCCTGTTTGTCTGTACAGCCGCACGAATTACAACCGAAGTTAGTTTGTGGGTGCACCTCATGCTCCCAAAACTAATTTCTTGTTGCTTACGACGCGCTCTTTGCGTCGTTTTCTGATTACCATTTGAAACGTCACATCATATAACTTCTACGATTGGACGTCCTACCGTGTAGGTACACCTCTTGACACGATCCAAGGAAAAACATAACTCAAAAGGATTCTACACTTAACTATTACTCTTCTTGGTGCATCCTTTTTGCTCGGGTAAGCGTCCACACGACTTTTTTGGCCTACGCTCAGTGGCGAAGCCAGGATTTTGAAATGGGGGTTTACCCGAGATTGCAGGACCCTACCGGAGTGTATAGAGAGCATCCCAGGGCATGAAAATTTCAAAACAAATTTCGCACTTCTAACTGTACTTCATTAACTTATTTACCCCAAACATGGGTATGCAAGATATATTTGCTCGAAATAGCATCTAAAAATCCATTTTTTGTGTACTTTCTTATCGCAATACTTGTCTAAGCATTAAAAAAATTTTGTTAATTCTGAACAGCCCTATGTCACTCCCTATCCCACTCCATTGGGAACCCACGGTCTTTTATTGAAGTCGTTTCCTCAACCTGCCGCACGTTTGCCGGGGCGGCGCCACGTATTCTGGAGGGCAAGAATTAGCGGGTAAGTTAATTTCCGTATTGTTGAGCGCATACTACAGGTGAGTGGAAATAGTCATTTTTGTAATTAATTAAGATTTAGTTTTCATTTATTTTCGAATTTTAGTCTTCTGCATTATTTCCTTATTGTTCTACATTAATATTTCGTGGATATATATCGCGGATTTACTGAAAAAAGGAAAATGCCGTGGACGCGTGTGGTACCGCGTTGCACCACTGGTTATGGCCACAAGACTTCGGGGATTTCGCTTTTTAGAGTCCCCAAGGACCCTGAGAAGCGATGAAAAAGCTGTACGATTCCTTTTTTTGGGGTGCTAAAGCTCCAAAATTTATACATATTTTAAATCACAGGTCCTGCTGTTCCAGTGGTCAATGTCATTCACAGTCGAGGAATGAAGTAACACTGAGAAAATGCAAGATGTGCGACGGCTTTCATCAACTATTCATCATTCTCTCCTACTAAATTGAATCTCTTAGAATGATTAGTAATTAGAAATAGAAATTAGTAATAGAAAGAATTAATAGAAATGTTAAATTGTGAGTACTTAAAATTTATTTTTCATGACATTACCTTGCATTGATTGAATAAATAATCTCAGTTTCAATAGCATTGTGTAATCATTCTGGAAATGTAGATTTGATGTGTGTGTACGTTATATAAGTTGGAAAAATGTGAATCGTTTTCATTCTTAATACCTTTTTCGATGATTTCTTTTAATGCAGCTGTTATCGATGGTGCGTGCAACTCTCATGAAAAGTACATTTACCGCGTATTAGCAGTATTAGCCTGTGGTTTCTGTCGTACTACTCATCTTATTTTTGGGCGAGGGATAATATTTCAGATTTGCCAGCACCTGAAAGTGATCAGACATCCGCAAATCCCTCGAATTATATCCATTGCACTGCTTTCGTGGAAGTTTATTCGGAAATTATTTGCAAAATCTCTTTCATTCTTATCTTTCATATGGTATTTTACTTCCTTAAATCTCAAATTATTCCTTTGGTGAGTAGGCAAGCATCGTTAAAAAATAGCCTTTAACGGTAATAATGGTACTTCCGGAAATTATTCACCCTGTTCAACGATTAAATATGCCTATTCTATACCCGCAAAACGTCCCTAGGATAGAATCATTTTTTTAGGTTTGCTGTGCCCTGCCATTATTATTATCACTTGATCGAGACTCAGGAGATTAAAAACATTAACATAAGTCACTTCATAAGAAGTATTTCACTTCGGCCTTGGTAAGAAGCCGTTTGCGTTTCTGATATTATATTTGTTAATAGTGTTTGAAAGCAAGGAATAACATCTATATTCTAATAAGGCCGTGGAAACATGGCGATGGGCTCAGAGGCAATGGTGCGTACGTAGCTTCTATGACAACTTATATTAACATTTACCACAAGATAGCTATAAATAATTATTTCCTTAAAAATACCTTTCCTCACTACATAAGGTTTTAACTGCTGACAATCTTTCGTTATGGCTGTAACTGATTTTACAAAGGTATGGAAGCAGACGAAGCTGATATCCAACGCCTTCCATTTGATTAATACTCACGTATGAGAACGATTTCTAGGTATTTTTCGCTATAAGATGTTAAGTGCATATGAACTTGATAACTAGTAACCACTGTCGATGTGTTTATATTCATTTTTGCCATATATTAGTTCATAATTACTGTAGTATCGTATTCAGATACGTAGGAAACTTGCCCTTCAGGATAGGTGGCGCCCCTACCGGCCTCAACGGGAAACGGCTTCATTAAATGACCATGCCTGAACGGAGAGTGTCCAGACCTTCTCATATTCTAAGACCGTGATTCTGAAACATGCATAACAAAAAAAGATTAAAGTGTATTTTGTAAAATTCTTGGAAATTAATGCCCCAGAGCATGACCATAAGAAATTAATGTTATACTAACCATAATGTCTTCCGTGATCACACCTTATCCCAATAACTACCATTGCAATATATATTTGGACAACATTTTTTTAAAAAATCATGCCCAGGCGGGACTCGAATCCGAGAACAACGGTTTGGCAGGCGAAGATTTCACCCCTACGCCACCTAGGCCGGAAAATGTAGCTTGCTCGTGTAATGAGCACATGGTTCAAGAGAAAACAGTTTTGTGACCATGTAAAAAATCATAGTTGTAATTATCAGTTTTTGGCCACACCAGCCAGCTGTTTCATTTTACTCCATCTTTCGAAGAGAACTTAATATGATGGCAAATCCAACACAGGTTGTTTACCACTGGTATATCTATTTTCCACCATGTTATATTTCTATTGCCAAATATGTTAGTAGTAATTTAGTGGAATCTAATAATCTGTTTACAAATCGTTATTGTAAAAAAACTGAGTATGTGAGTGTTAATGCATAAGAAATATGGTAAAAAGAAAACTTTAAGCTCGTCAACCGCCTAATTTTTGATTTATTAATGAAAAAATAATTTAATTCAATCTAAATCGTGTTAGCTACACGAAAATGACGTTATGGGCAATATGACGTTAATAGAATAAATAAATTGATTATAAAAATATTGAAGGTTCACAATTATTGGAAAAAGTGTTAATTTGAAAAATCAATGATTGTATTATCATTCACATTCTATGCAGCCCTATTGTATTTTTTAACCACGTTGGATTTCGTCTGTGATAGCAAAACATTTTCTCAGCAACATAGACGAAAATTATTCGTTTGAATCGCGCGATATCCTTATCCCCACGAGCTTCTCTCTTTAAATAATTCGGCGATGATAATGTAATACTGTGTTCGACACTCGCGATTCTTGCACTTACGAAATGCGGAAGCAAAGCTGAAAAATTTTGCATACGACTTTCATGACGGAAATTTAAATAGGCTCACAGTCTGCATAGTTCCGAATATAGAGAAAAAAACAAAAGATTAACCTGGGTTAATATATGAGAAAATTAAAACAAAACATTTCTTATGTGTTGAAAAGTAAAGAAAACTTTTAAATTCCACAGAAATATTTAATGTACAACCTAAGTTTCATCGTGGCACGTCAACATCTGGTACCTTCTGGTAGCCCTTCTATGCATTTGCACCAGATGATGACGAGACCCTTTGAAACCTTGGTCGTAAATTTAATATTTACGTAGAATTACAAATTTTATTTACTTTTCATCATGTTAAGTAGATCCCATAAAGTCACGCCTGAAACAAGTAATTATTGATTTCTCTAATACTGATTTTCAGGTAAAGAAGGGCCTTCCTTTGTGAGGCAGTGACAGGAGTGTAAAATGGTATCACATTTTGCCATCACGTAGTAAATCATTGCATGCCATCACAATGTAGACGACAGCATTTTGAATGATAATTTTAATAAACCGCAAGAACGATGATGCTACAAAACAGATATTGGTAGCACAACACATTGCCACATTACACATCAACAGTGGCGCAGGAGGGTACAAGGGGTGCACGTTAAGCGCCCCCCTCCCCAAACAATTAATTTTATCAGAAAAACATCAACCTATAAAACAAATTTATTCCACTCCACTATTATGTTTCGGCAAAACAGCTTCCCGATAACCCATCCATTATGTAATTTTTAATAGCAAAAATAGCATAAAATTTGATTTATAGAGATAAAAAGTGTTCACATTTTCCCCATAGGGGTTTCCACCCGGGTCGTGCCCTCTTCCCCCCAACAATCGTCCTGACTACACCCCAGCACATCAACACCTCAGCATAAAAAATGCGCTAAGCAACGAGATTACGTAATGAATTATCCACATTCTCTGAAACACTATTTTTGCTTTTTAACCATGATGGAAGTTTCCATGATAAAAGAATAGATGGTAAACGCCACACTTTAATTCAAAACTCGACTACCGACCATGGTTTGACCTACCATGTCATGTTCAATAATATGTTGAAATCATGATCGGTTGTCCAGCTTTTGAATTTAAGTTCGGAAATTACACTGTGTTTTTATCAAGTGTACCTATATCGAACTTACACCAAATCAAGCCTGAAAAGATTTTATATGATGGCTGTCGTCTATGACAGCAAAACATTCTTTCAACTAAACATACGACACAACCCGGCCAACCGGCGTTACGCGGGAAGGATAGTACCCAGAGGAGTGGGAAACTTGGACCTTGAGATTCATGGTCACCTGGCAGGATTTGTTGGTAAAGGAACGAAGCGGTTATGGTGACGGCCATCCAAATGAACTGAAAACTAGGTGTAAAAAAGGCAAAATAGAAACCTATGCATTTCCTGAACGCATAAATAATGGGTGACGGCTTTAAGCACTTTTTGATAGACGAAATTGCCAGTTGAGCGCGGGGAATAGGTGCAAGGTGGCTATGAGGGCACTTTCAGGGTTTGTTAATGAGAAAATGACTCAAAGGACATGTCGTAGTCAACCAAAAATGGCACTACGTGGTTCGGGAGAATCAGATGCACCTAGGAACTAACTTTTGTCGCAATCCGTGCAGCCGTATAGAAGCGCATTGCGGAAAGACAAACAGACATCCTCTTTTTTATGTATACATACATAGATGCGTTTGTTTTTTAATCGCCCAATCACCGGGCTACCAGCTTGATGACCTTGGCGATGAGAGCAAAATGTAATACTCCGCTTCCTCGACTCTTGCGCTCGCCAATGCGGAAAAGATGCAAGTTGGAGAAAGTGAAGTGGAAGAGGTGTCCTTCAGATCAGAACGCGCCCAAGTTCGAACGAGTGTCGACATAAGTCCCTTTGCCAAAAAAAATCCTCTTGCTGTTGAGAACACTGAACTAAAAACAAACGGAATGCTCGCGACAAGGCAATATATTTTACGACCGCCTATACTCGGCTGGGTTGGATGATATTGAAATAAACACTTGCAATTTTCCAAGATTATTCACTTTCATGCCGGTCCACGTTTCGGTCTTAATTCATGATCTTCAAGGTCGTGGAACCATTTTGTACAAGGTAGTACAACTCATCTTTCCCTTTTATACACCAAATTATTTTGAATGAAGCGAGACCAATGGTCAGAATGAATGACATCGTTGGGGAGGACAAACTCTAATAAATACCGATTGCAAAAGAATAAACGAACTGATTAGACCCAATATTTCCTCCTCGGGGTTCACCACTAGCTTAATGGAAGGGTTAGTTTAGGGCCGCACCGCAAGAGGTTGGCAAAGAAAATAAAAACCTTTAACAAGCAGGACGAATATTAGCAAATGTGAGAACACTGTCTTTGGAATGAAGTAAATTGCATGCCCACTAACCTGAGGGTTGAAGTTATTATTATTAAAATAAGACTTAGCAATATTTCCACTGAGTTTTATTATTACACAACGCGTTTCGTCGTTACAAACAACATTATCAAGATATTCTGAGGGTTGAAGAACATTTCATGTAAGTAGTAAGAAATGTAACAGGTAGCTGTTTATATCAGGGTGACCAGACGTACGAATTAATTCAGACACGTCCTCTTATTTATATTGGTTCGGTATACGGGCGGATCTTTTAAGCATCGAGAAAGGCCCTCCTTTCTTGTCAATATGATTATTTATATAGTACATCTGTTGGTATACATTCAGAACCATTTCCGAATATTTCTTCAGCATACAAGGGCACAATGCAAATACAGAAAGGGTACTTTCTCTTATGTCATCTCAGTGGACTGATGAGAGAAAAAATGAAAACTTTGCCTCAGTCAAATACAATTCCAAACAATATTCTTGCATGGAATTTTATACTTTTAATTAAAAAATTCCGATATTTCTAGATAAAATCAGATCCACAGAAAAATATATTCATGAAGGCTTCGTGAAAATATGCCTCGAATATCTTTTCCAACGGAAAAAATATTGCCTATCACCACGGTTCGGCTGTGCAACCAGCTTAGCCGAAAATAACATTTTACAAGCGTAAAATAACCATTCTTCAGCACTTCTAATGGCAATTAATAAGATTTCAGTCAATGGAAATCTTAAGATAGCGGAACGGTCGCAATAATAGTTTGAAAGTATGTTCACGACGATTCACGGTTCACGATAAGACTACATGGACAGTTTAATACACACGTTATGACGGACGATCGGAGAACTCCTATGACAATCAAGAAGTAATTGTTGCATATTCATTTTATAAATAAGAGGCGATTTAAGGAATAGAATACTTGATCGTATACGTACACTGTTTGAGACTAATTGTAAGTCCGAAAATGGTCAAACCAAGATGGCGGAATTCCGACCACGCTTAAAACTCGAATACAGCGCCTTCAGTTTATTTACAACCTCAATTGACCGCAATTCACAATTTGTGCGAAAAACCATCAGAGAAAATAAAATCATTCGCCTTGACCGGGAATCGAACCCGGAACTCCCGATTTCCGCTAGATTATATAGCAGAAATCGGGAAACCCGGGTTCCAATTCCCGTCAAGGCGAATGATTTTATTTTCTCTGAAGGTTTTTCGCACAATAGGGTGGTTTCCTATAATTTTTTTATTGCCTAAATCGAAAGATTATTACTCCTGGAGTACGTATTTCACGCTTTTAGATTTTTAAATGACGACATCTATTTTTCGCGATTAAATGAAAAGTGAAAATTTTCAAGCGCGCGAAAACGCGACGCGTAAGTATGAATGCCGGGAAATTTCTCAGTACGTCGTATTTCTGGTCCCCGGTGCCGCCCTGTGAGGTGACCTTGAGGCGAGGCTTAGCGTTGATACGACGCAGGCTGCTAGCGGGTAGCTGAGTACCCCGCTAACTGGTGGCGCTTGGCTTAAATAAGGATTATTAATACCTTATCAAACGAGGAAAACTTTCCGACCTTAGCCAGTTTTAATAAGTGATTATTAAGACATGTTTCCCTGAGCTCTGCGCCTCATGCATGCATTGGTAACCTCAGACGATGCATAACTCCTATCTTCTCCTATAGAAACTAGGTCCCTGTGACGTCACGTGGAGTGGCATCGCATGGGCGCCAATCTGACCCTTTTCAAATGAGGATAAAAACGGACCATTGCCATTCGTCTAATCCGGTATTTCTAAAACGAAATAATTTGTGTATTATGAATACACTAATGGTGTGTAACGTATTGCAATCAATGCCTTTCGTTTTCTTTGATGAAGGAAACTACCCTATTCAGCATGACAAGGCTAGCAAATAGGAGATCGGATTGGAGAGCCGCGTCAAAACAATCTTACGACTGTTGACTTACGATGAAGGCGATGACGGTTATGTTCGCATCGAAGAGACGATAATGCTCGCATTCTTTGAACAATGACCTCACGGAGACAAAACGGAGGATACCCCGGACCGTCCGTTGAAACTATAATGATTTTGTCATACTGCGCATATTTTTCAAGAACCATATACGATCGGAAACTTTCTTTCGTGAAATATGCCGGAATTCCTCTCCACCGAGTCAGATTATCCATTTCTGACGCTCCGATTCTCGACTCGTGCAAAAAAAATTCCTACTGTTTTAAAAAATATCCGAAACGCTGTGATTAGAGCAGACTGATCGAATAAGTCTCAACATTAGCAAAAGAACACTTTCAACCAAAAGGGATAGCACTGTAAATTCAACGAGTAGACTTCCCACACATGCAAATTCCAACAAACATCACTAATATGGTAGTAACTTTCCCCGGGAAAATCGGATCGCTGTGCCGTCAGCGACTTTTGTAAACTCACTTAAATTATTATTATGTTAATCAGTTACAATTTGGCAACTGGCCACGTGGTAACATGTAGGTACATCCAAAAAAGAAAAAACAAAATATTCACACAGTCACATATAAACTAGACAGTGTACGAATTTTAAAAATTCAATCAAAATTTCTAAAACAATTAAGTAACTTTTCTCAGATTTTTCTTAAATATTTTTACATTACCAGGAAAGGGCTCAAATAACTCTGCAGGCAATCTGTTCCAATCTATAATTGTTTTATTAAGGTAGGAAATTTTTTTAACATTAGTCCTCTGCGCCCGGCATTTAATTTTGAACTGATGATCGTTCCTACCAATGAAATTAGGTTTTCCCACTTTATTGCTTAGTTCTCTTCATGCTTTATCCCCTTTGTATATTTATACATGCCGCAGAGTCGGTTTATTTTTCTCCTACTTTTCAAATATTCCCAACCCAGTGTTTTTAACATTTCTGATACGCTCTCTGTCCTCCGATGCGTACCCAAAACGTATCGAACCGCTTTTCTTTGAACTCTCACCAATGCCTTCATATGTTCCACCCCATAAGGATCCCACGGATAAATGCGCGGTTGGTGACAGTAAACGGGCTACGGGAGAATCTTCATAATCAAATATTCGAGTATCAATTCCTTCTAAAAAAAAAGTTGGCCACCAACTGCCCCTTGAATGCAACCATCATACCTTGTGTGCAGTGTGGGCTGCAGATTGCGCTGGGTTTACAAGTCATATTTTTGACAGGAGACGACAATTACTGTCAATATTAAAACATAGTAATGGACTAGGTAGCGTTGCCAACGGCTTCCGAGTGCAGCTGCGTGTTGCGCTTTGTCGTGCAAGCTTTCACGTCCGTTACAGGGCGCATCATCAGGCGATGAATGAAAATACGGAATCGATTCCGTATTTTCATTCATCGCCTGATGATGCGCCCTGTAACGGACGCGAAAGCTTGCACGAAAAAGCGCAACACGCAGCTGCACCCGGAAGCTGTTAGCAACGATGCCTCTCGCTGCGAAAACCTACGTTCAAATGGACTAGGTAGGTTAACATGAAAGTTGAGCGCAACAAGTTTCCACTATATTTCTATGAATGCCACCTGGGTTTTTATAGCATTTTCTTCCAACACCATACTTCAAATGTCTCTATCTTTTTCCTTTCCTCATATCTCTTGTCAAGTGTTCCAAAACCATGGAGCAGTACGCTCCATACAAAAGGAATCGCTAGCAATTTCCTTCTACCTAAATTAATGTTTTTGGCGGTGAAAGGTTTGTTTTCCTCGCAGAAGGCTGACTTAGCCTGGTTGATGAGGCTTATTTCCTTCTTACTCCACCCATTAACAATGGAAAATTGATTTAGGGGGTCGATTAGCAAATCCTACAAGTTTTCATGCCTAATCTTACATATTTTCATACGTTTGGCCATCATTGACCACATCCACAGAGACTTGAAGGCAAAATTAAGTGGACAGAATGCGCATAATTCAATCCTTACACTTTTAAGTTCTGCCAACAGTTAGAACAACACTTATGCAACCTACGAAATGCGACTTCACGTACACCATTCATTGACAAATGACTCAAACAGCACTCCGGTAATGAGCCTCAATTTAATTTTTGTCATCATTCATAAGGTAGAATGGACATGATTTTAGTTATTTGTCCAAATATAGATACCATCTGTGCACATTATTTGTGTGCTTACAAATGCATCGCTACAGGAACCTGTATAAATATTAAAATATTAAAATTGCAAATACAATAAAATACAGTACGAAAGCTTGTTCTTTGCTGACATGCTGTTTCAGTGACGGTTCCAGCGACAGAAAAAGCAACATGCCGAGTGATGAAAAAAGTGATGGGAATCTACTTCACTGGAGCCATCGGGAAAAAGATCGTGCGGGACGATCATTTCAGGGTGATCACTCTAAAGCGACGAAAACAATGACCGTGTGATTTAGGCTTGATGTTCAACTCTTCATAAGCGTACTTTATTATGAGTGCTTTGGCACTCTATCGAAGTAAACTGTCAAAATTACCCTTTATGTCAAAGTAACCCTTTAAAATTGTATTGTTTACTGTCCAAAAATAACTAATTTTAATGTATGGTATATGGTCTATATGAGATGGCTTTTCCCCACATGTTACATAGATCATCAGTTTAAAAAAATCTTTATCATTTTCAAAATTCTCCATATCACAATCTTAAAATATTATCTTCCACAATTTATCCAAATTAATGAAATATAGATACCTCAGAGGATCAATATCTGTTCTGGGGTTACCATTATAATTCATGTAAGGTGGGCAAGCAATGTACTACTTTGGTTTCTGAAGTTACAATATAAAAATGTGTTACAGTGATGAAAAAATAAATAAAAAGCCAATTATGTGCATTCGTATTAAAAATTCGAATACATACATATGAGATAATTCTAAAGATAGCCATACCTATTAACAAGTTGATATCATTTATCAACTTTTTATTTCAGCAAAACCTCACTTTCTCATTGCTTATACGCAATGTTTTAACTGCCTTATTAAATCAAAATTCAGTTTCTACCCTTGCCACATTTTTTAACAGTAAACAATACCATTTTGAAGCTCGGCATTGATATGATTGCCGAAAGATTTTTAGACCTCCGTACAATGAAATCCAATTTTAATGTTACAGAATATGTATTTTGTTGAATTAAAACTTTTGGGCTATGTCGCCGCGTCAGATTTTGGGTGGCCCCAACGTTTCCCGACCGATGCTGGTCGCGATGCAACTTCATGTCAGATTCCCTTGAGAAAGCGACCAGCATCGGTCGGGAAACGTTGGGGCCACCCAAAATCTGACGCGGCGACATAGCCCAAAAGTTTTAATTCAACATGACGAGCACCCGCGAAAGTTTTAACGAAGAAATATGTATTTTGTTTAACCTTTTCAACACTAAGGTTATAAAATAATCTAAGGTTAGTATAGATTAATAGGTACCTTAATGTAGTGTTGTTAAATTCTTAAATATTGGGAAAGAGCCGCTTTCATGTGATGGCCATGCCATAACGTTTATGATGTTTTTTTTTATTGTGGTAAAGTAGGCTTCACCCCAGCATGATTCCACATTGCAGTCTGGAATTGACCATGGCATAATACACTAATCTCAACAGTGATTCCGGGCATATGAAACTGAGGATGTAGAATTTTCTAGCAATGGAAATCATTTCAGATAATAGTTCATTCAGGTAAAGCTTTGACTGAAATGTTTCATCAATTCAAATGTATAAATTGTGAATACATATTTTGTTTCCTCGCTCAGCAACATGCAATTCTTTGAAAACCTAATATTTATTGAAGGACTCTTTGCATCTGTGCATGCAAGTGGCCAATTTAATGAGCAGTATTAATTAGTGCCCTATCATCTATTTAGACTTAAACCTCCTAGCACATAAATATATGCATATTCACATGGAACGAACACAGCAAGGACAGATCCCTGTGGCATACCACCAGTCAGTTTCATTATCATACATCCATTTCGATTCATCATCACATATTTCAGATTTTAGTTTTAAGCAACCAATGCCTACCTACATTTCACAACATACCACAGAAGTGTAAGGTGAACGTTGATCAACATCACTAAAACGACAGACTTGGCCCATCACTTACAAGAGGCCTTTTTGCCTATTGCTGCACTCGGAGCCTAGTAAAGAATATCATTATTATTGTTCATATAGCTTCATTTGCAAGTGGGAGAATGATGCCAAGGATTATAATTAGGAGGATATAGAGTAAGTATAAGGTAAATAATTGCTTGGGCACTGATGAGTCCAGTTTCAACAAGGGAAAGTCAATCCGTGATACAAGACAAGATCGTCACAAGATTCTTGATTCAAATTCCCAGAATTTTCCCACACAAAAACCTTAATTTGCCTGACTTTTTCACTCTCTCATTTCCATCGCCCTATATCGTATTTTAAAAGTAAGTTCTCATTTCCATCGTCCTGTAACGTATTTTAAAAGCAAGTGTAAAGTCTCTCAGTTGTGAATGCTACCTCGAAGGGATTTCCACTGCTCATGACAAGAATGCTGGCAATAGTCAACCTCATAAATTGTCTCGGAGGACAACATTTGAAGCCTAAATTTTCAATGTCAAGAAGGTTACAGAAAAAAAAAATTTTTACTTCCTAAGTTTCTCAATTATACAACAAATTGACATGCCCCAGGTTTCATAAAACAATCACATCTTCAGTTATGATACGAAATCCAAGTTGTGTCCATTGTACATTACTATCCATATGACCATTTGCATGAACCTTATGAAGAGTAAATTTACATATCTCCCACAGTTTATTGGTATCAAGAAGCACAGAAAATCCTGAAGTTAATAGTAATAATGTTAAAAAAAGTTTGAAAAAATTATAACTTCGGTGTCATCAGCAAATCACCAGATGTTCAAAAAAGATTTTCCTGTAATTAATGTGATGAGTAAATACCACCATTTGACTTGTTGAACAAAGATTTAGACTAATTTGTGAGGTAGTAGCCAGTCTGATATTACATCTGCAACATCAGTTTACAGTACTCAAACAGCATTCTTAGAAAAAAACATAGTGACATAATTATTAAAATCATGAATTTTTGTTTCATTCAAAAAATTATCAGGAAAGAATTATTAAAAAACATGATTTTTATCAACCACAGTTTTAAGAATAGTAAAGTATATACATATGTACCTATGTACATGTTGTACACAGTGCCCTATACACAGTACTCAAGCAAGAATTATCACAATTTGAACCCATGCCCCTGAGATGGGAAGCCAACATGCACATATATCTGATCTCCAAAGTAGTGCTACAGCCCACAACCACACCACTCCACCAGTATTGAGGCAATAATTTTATTTCAAAATATCAACGTCACAAATGATGCTACAAAGTCTAAATGCAGCAGAAATCCCAAAAATATTTCAGGAAAAATAGTTAACCATGGATTCAAGCAGAGTTAAGTTGCTTCCACAATGAAAGTATTCATTTAACACGAAGGTATATGAAGTGAGAATCTAGCTACACTATTCACTAGTAGCAACATTTCGGTATCACTACAATGGAGAAGCTGGGTCGGACTCCCCCAGACTGATGCTATAGATTTATTAAACCCTGAATTTGCTGGGGAGGAGGGGTGTACACAATGTTCCTAACCACATTTGCCTAACTCTCCCTATGGAGATTTAATGCTTTTTTTAAGTACTCATGTTTATTAGTAATCCGGTAACATCCCCAAATTCAGGCATTAAATATTATTCGTTAAGTGCGCTTCCAATGGAACACACCATGGTGTACAACAACCAAACTCAACACAGGGAATCCGTGAATGCGAATAGAATACAACCACCCACAAACAAGAGATTCTGGTGGTAAACGGGTCCAATCTGAAGAAAAATTAAGGGTTTTCGGACCACCTCATGACAAAAGCCTAAATAGGCCTACGTAAAATGCAAATAAAGGCCTACGTTTATGGCAAAAAAAGTATTACGTAGCTAAGATAGGCCGCCAAAAAATCAAGAACGAAATTGTTTGGCACCACATCTCACTCAATCACGCCTATACATGAGGAATCTGGCTTCTGAATCCATCTGTGACCAAATACACTTAATATTATAGGCGAGCAATAATGTTTCCGCCGACACCCACCTCGAAACAGACAATATCCATTTCCTACAGCCGCATTCCAAATGCATAACCAATGAAAAATATGTACTAATACACCCCGGTATTTAACTGCATGAAATAATAACCATAAAATACCACTTCCCAAACATAACCTCAACGGTGGTAACCCAACCAATCCTAAAAACAGCATTTAAAATATAATTGATTTCGCAGAATACACAAGCCGTTTGATATTTAAAAAACTAAACAGAATTAAAACTACCCACCGCTACATCCATATTTTCAAGTCGAAAAGATGTAAATAAAGCGTCCAATCAACGACAAAAACTACAACTGATTGATGACAATCAATGACAAATAAACAACGTTAGATTATTCAATTCATTAAAGACATACTTACATGGTGATTTGGGGTCCAACGTATCATTACTCGAAACGATTCCCAAAAATGGGATGACAAGAAGAAGCAGGAACGTGGTCTTCATTGCAGCAGGAATGAAAAGTACAGGAAAAATCACTGAGAATCCCGACCGGAGCTGTTGCTTTGAGGCAATGGAAGAAAATTGTCTTCACTCGGCGAGTGACCTCAAGAAAAGTTGATTCACTCAACTGACACTCAAAACGCGAAGGACACCTTTGCACACACTGGCACAGAAGGTAGCCCTGAAGTCTGATATTCAGAAGCTAGATAATGATCACTGTCGTCAGCTCTTTATGCCTCGATCGTCCCGAACCCTAAATAGTTAACAATCATATCATATGCGAACATTCGCGCATGTCCACAATCGCGATAGTGCCTGAAACAAATAAGAAGCGGCGCGCGCACCTCGAAGCACCAATCAGTACGAAGGAGCACCGCAGCACGCTCAAATCAAATTAGATTTTTCTTGGTCAATTACTTTTAAAAAGCTATAAGAACGGTATTTAAAAGACATAATTGACATATAAATATCCTTGCTATTAGTTTTACCCCTTAAACTTCATCCAATCAATCACCCCCCCCCCAAACAGGCCATCTCGCATGCCATCTACCAGCCAATTCAGCAGTTATTTATCATAACATTTTCATCCGCGGAAGGACATGGGAAAGCAAAGGCGGGGAAGGTTGCATTAGACAAGGAGGTGGTTAGTGCAGTTGAATTAGGAAGTCGATGGTGGTGTTGGCTGCCTTCATTCCGTGGAAGATTTCTCACTCTTTGTGAGGCTTGCTTTTAACTTTCTCGAAATTGGACGCACCGTACGAAATGTTCGCCATCATTTTACTGAGTTGCCTTCTCGCCACAGGCTATGCTCATGCCAAATCTTCTTGTTATGACGACGTATCACAATGGTGTAACAATAAAGGTACGTGTCTAAAGAACATTATGTTTCGAAATAGAGCAATCAGAGTCCTTAATTTAACGAGGTAGCCTTGTTTTAGCTGAACTCACAGCTACAGGCTCAGTCAACCCTTGCAGTGCGACCTATGGCCGTATAGACAGCCTCCAGACTCAACTGCAGGAATATGTCAACTTACATATTAATGCGAGCTTCAGCTACTTGCTGCTGGTAAGAATTATATTTATAAGGCTCTATTCAACTTTTTGTACAGTATTTCATTATTTATTATGTTTTCAGAGTTCACATTTTGGTGGTTACATGAGAAACAGAGAGGGCCTTGAGAAACTAACGCGACGACTCTCTGATAGCACATGGGAGGACGCCATCGATTTAATTAAATACATGAGCAAACGTGGTATCAAGATTAACTTGTCTGATTCGGGTCCTGCATCAATTAATAGTCTAACGGTAAGTAACTTTGTCGCTGTGGGTACATATCACGTAGTTTTTGTCATAGGTATGCATTTTTTTATGATTACTTGATCATCGCATTTCTCACATTGGTTTTTGGTAAGATGTTAAAATTAAATCAATGGTTAGTTCAACCATAGTCAATGTTTGTGTATAAATCATTTTATTAACACCTACATGTGTTATTTTGAAAATTTAATCATTGCCCCAGTGGTGTATGTTATTGGGAAAGAATGTGCCTATGAATTGATTGCCAAGTATGTCATTTTTTCGAGTGTCTCAAGAGCTTAATTTTCGGGAAAATTTATCTCTAACCAAGGAAAATGTGAGCTTGAGTTGCGCTCGAGAAAGACGTTTTCCCACAGAAACTGCTCGCTCTCACAAAAAAATTAGACCATAGAACACCTAAAAGAGTGGGCGTTAAAAATACCTGCGACAGGAATCTGGTGAAATTTATTGAAATGACATCTCTTGGTGCTACATCATTTCTTACTCAATCAAGAGTCGAGTATGGTTTCTTTTTATTTTATAGTTTATTTTTGAATGAAACATGTATAGCATTTAATCAATTTGGTTTTCAATTTCATTGCTGATAGTGACTGCCTCCAACATTGACAAGAATTTGTATTAGCTAAGTTGTTGTACAATGTCTGTGATGAACTCTCTATCATTCAAAGTTCTAACTTGAGAATCAGGACTCAATAACTGTGCGGGCAAACTTGCATCCTTATGCCATTTTATCTGTCAGTATAAACAAATTTTTTCTCTCAATCAAACAATACTCCAAAAAGAAACATGATATCACAGAACACCTGAAAGAGTGCGCATTAAAAATGCTTGCAACAGGAATCTGGTGAAATTAATCGAAAGAGAGTAGAGTGCCTGGTCAGGATCCAGATTAGAATCCCTGTCATGGCTAACAATTTATCCTCTGTGGAACTTAAGTGCTTCGTGTTCAGCATGAAATGCCTTATTTGGCTTTAAGTGAAATAGCAAGTTGTTATAATTTCATGATGGTTTATTTTTTCTAGAGCTACAGTCTCGATGAATTGAAATCCCTCGGTTATGCGCTTGATTATCAAAAGGTGATTGCAAATGGAGCAATGAAAATACATGAGGAAGCAAGCCACACCAGCAGAGATCCTGAGGTAGGTGGCATGCTTAATCATAGAAACTCATTGATCAAGAATAATAGTAGAGACGTGATTGCATGAAAAGATTGTTTTATTACAACCATTGAAATACAAGGACAGAATTAAACTTAATGTTTAAATTCTGGATAACATTCCTTAATTCTGAATTGGAACTAGGCTGAAGAAATAATAGAAAAGTGATAGTCAAAATAATTTAGGTATGGTAAAAATGATTGAAGCTATTACCTAGGGAGCAAGTAAGATAAATGCTTGACCATTTATGGCAAATCACCATTTCAGCAAAAGTGGTAATAATTTCTTCATAGAAGAATCTCGTATATGAGGTTGAACAATTTTTAGAAGAACTACCAAACTGTGCAAAGTAATGAGGAATGATCTTTTCTGTATCTTAAATTCACAGACATAAGGATTAAGAAATTACAATTTTTTAGCATTGAACGACAGAAAAATCTTAATGCAAATAAAATTATTAATTTAATGTTCATGTTTACAGCATGTTCATATATTACATGGAAGCCATAGATAAACGTGTTTTCAGTTCTCCATTGGGTAGTTTCCTTCATCAAAGAAAATGAAAGGCATTGATTGTGATTTGTTACCCACCATTAGTGTATTCATTATATACACATTATTTGGCTATAAAAATCCCAATTACACGAATTTTTATGGTCAGTTTTAACCTCATTTGAAAAAGGCCAGATTGGCGACCATGGGATGCCACTACACATGACGTCACAGGGATCTAAATGCCAAATGAGTAGTCAGGAGTTTTACATAGTCTGAGATTACCAATCCATGCATAAGGCACAGAGCTCAGGGAAACATCTCTTAATAATCACCTATCAAAATTGCCTAAAGTTGGAAAGTTTCCTTCATTTGATATGGTATTAATAATCCGTATTTTGGCCAAGCGCTACCTGCTAGCAGCCTACATCGTAGTGGCGCTCATAGCCTCGCATCAAGGTGGCCTCACACTGTAGCAGCCGGAACCAGAATGACGTCACTTGGGCTTCTCCCACCATTTGTACTTCACCATCGCGTTTTTGCGTGCTTGAAAATTTTCATTTTTCATTTAATCGCAAAAAAATAGATATCGTCATTTAAAAATATAAAAGCATGAACAACATACTCCAGGAGTAATAGTCTTTCAATTTAGGCAATAAAAAATAATAGGAAACCACCCTATTGTACAAAATATGATGTTTTTTTTTCTGTTTATTTCAGGTTGCATCATTTTTGGAGAATAACTTCCTTCACAGGCATGCTGACGTTATCAGAAATCTGGCTGGCCTTGCTAGTGACTTGAAGAACATGTCTTCAAGTTTGTCCTATTTTATCTTTGATGAGTATTTACAGAAAATTTAAGTGTCTGCAGTGGAGTATAAGTGTATTTCCTTGAGTTCCTCATTTATATTCTTGTCTTATGTGTTTAGATTTTAATTGACAGAAAAGTTATGTAGAACTATGTTGCACTGAGGGCTACAATTATTGCCAAATATTAAACATATGTTTTTAAAGTTTTTGTTTTTCAATGTGTCAATATTTTTCTATGTACAAAGTTGTGAATAAATAGTATTATATAATGTACTTTTTGCATTTGTGCCTCTATGATTCTACTTATCTGTTGTTATGCCTTGGTATGCAACTCCTGCAATTTGGTTTATTGCCTTTCGTACACTCAGGAGTGTAGTGTAACTTCAAATTATTAAATCTGTGTAAATCAACTAGTTTTGCCATTTCCTGGAAACTTAGAGCGTAGATTAGCCTGTTATCATTAGATTTTTAATCCTCCTGACAGGCATAGAGTGTTCAAATTTTCCCAATTGAGTTAGTCCAGGTGAATTTTTTAAATTTAAAGTTGTGTCACTAGAAATGTAGGGTTTTGCAGTGAGATTCATTGGTATCGGAGGCTTTCGGGAGCACCTGTGTATTGCGCTTTGTCTTGCAAGCTTTCACCGCCATTGCAGGTTGCATCATCAGGTAATGAATAAAAATTGGAAGTTGAAAACCAATTTTTTTTCATTACCTGATCGTACGACCACCAATGGCCACGAAAGCTTGTGTGACTAAGTGCAATACGCAGCTGCTCGCAAAAGCCTCTGATATCAAGTGTCACTACTTGGTCTGTCTGCTATTTCAAGCTTACTCATGTGAATAAACATCAGTGATTGATCCAAATTGAAGGCTCTAGTGACTCGGGCCTTAGGCAGGACAATAATTTGGTAGGTGTCTTTTTGGAAACAGGCAATTTTCAAGGACGTTCATTAGGAGGTGGTACACAAGACAGACCTCTAAAACATTTCAGAGGGATGTGAACCCCCTGATTCCCTTGATCATTGCAACTTTAATATTAGCCTGTAGGAAAATTCGCATGAGCGTCCTTGTGCCTCCAAGCAAGGAAGTGTATGGGTATATGTATGTTCTCGTAACATTGAGGAGGAACAGTAAAGGAGTTGGTGTGTGCCTCTCCTCTCAACTACTAAGAAAGCTATTGATCCCAAATACCCTTCGTTAGGCTCTCTGGTGGATGCTACCACATGTTCCTTAAATTTTTATCTATGCTCAACTGATTATTTTTTTATCTCTCTCCAAGACCATGTGGGGTATGCCAATTTGCTTGAAACTCAAGGATTTAATGTTCTACGCTAATAAATCTCCCCTAAAACTTAGATTGCAATGACAGCATTTTTAAATGCTTCCTAGTAAACACAATGTGTTGCTGAAACGTCACAGGACAATAATTTGGTAGGTGTTGTTATGCCTTGGTATGCAACTCCTGCAATTTGGTTTATTGCCTTTCGTACACTCAGGGTTGCGCGAGGTTGCAGGATGCAGCTAGGTGTTTGACAACATTTCTGCAACGTCCTAACTACGTTGCTGATACACTTGTTTGGTCTGAAAATTTTTACAATGCAGTATTTAAGCCAGAGGATATACATATTTTAATCCGATTCATAAGACACTGATTGTATGTGAGAGTGGAATATTCACAAGGTTGCGACATGTTGCCGGTTGCTTAGTAGAGCATTTAGTTTTCCCCAAACATATATTCAAATATGGGGTTTTTAAAGTGTATTTTTATCTTCTGAAGCAAATTGGCTCTGACAAGAAAAATTTTGTTTTTAGCCCTTAAGCAGAGTTAGTAAGAAGAGGAGGAAATAACCTCACCAATGAAGTATTAGGTATGATACATATCCAGTAGTACATATCCAGTTCTGGATTTGCATGTGGAGCTAAATGCATTGACATACTCCCGTGGAGATTAGGAGGGCATACACTTGAAGACATGGTATGTCAATTTTGACCCCATTCTTACAAAGATGTCAGCAGAGAGAAAACCTTTTGGTGCCTCAATACTATACCCAATACCCATAGCAACTGTTAACTTCAGATTGGTGTTCAAGCCCAAAGCAGCCTCATGCCAGTGTAATGCCCTGCACAAATGTTCTGATCAATCTGTCTGAACAGGCATGAAACCGGGGGGGGGGGGGGGGGGGGGGGGGGGGGGGGGGGGGGGATGGGTTTGGAGGCATAAGCACTCACAAAAATTTTTTCCTCAATACATTTAGAAATTATTAATATCCACTGTATTTCAGTTCACAGAATGTCATCCTCAATTATTCGAAGAATACGTATGCTTTCATGAAGAGTATGAAATTCTAGTAATATTTTCAAAACATTATGTAGCATGTAAGTAAGATTTTCTACAAAAATAATGTTTATTAGATATCATCGTTGTTAATGACCACCGAATTCAATGAGACCTCTTTTTATCATACACGGTGCATTTTGAAAATCTCATTCGTACGGGCATTAGGTTGTACAGGTACTTATCTCTTTTAAAACGAGTAAAATTACGGCGCTTTAAGTCTTGCACCAATCACATAAATACTCAACACTGGCCAATCTGGTTGGACTGCGAAGCTCGTACGTCAGATTTTTATAGGAGCGGAGGGGAAGGAGCACCCCTATCCCCCATTCCCCTTCGTTTTCAGTTGCTGCCACTCATCGAAGAAGGCGAAGAAGTCGCAGGTTGTTGGATGTGTGGTGCTTCTACTGATATCGCTTGTTTATGAGGCTGAGACCTGCGAGAAGGAAATCGAATTGCTTGCTGAGTGCAACTTCCCAAACCTGTGAGTCGATCAGGTTTATAAACTGTGCATACATATAGCTTCATAGGATTCATGTGACAACTGCGACTCCTTAGTTTCGTACTTTCGTTTAAAATGAAGTGGGAGCTGATTTTATTGTGTTGCCTTTGGGCTGTAAGCTATTCAGAAGGAGAAAAATCCGATGAAGTGTGCTATAAATATCTTAAGGGGTATTGTGATAGTACGCCAGTAGAGGAACCAACAGGGGTTCCTGAGGATTGTAGTGCCCGTTATGGTGGTTTCAACAAGGAGAATGACATGCTGAAAGAGATACAAAGGTTTGCTAACGCTCACATATCTTCCAGCTTCGATTACCTTCTCCTGGTAAGTACGAGAAAAGTCATATATCAATCAGATCCAGTGGCGTAGCTAGGAATTTCGTTTCGGGGGTCCAAAACCAAGGGTGGACATTTTTTAAAACAGGGTACTAAGTAGAGGGTTTTAAACTAATTTTAACACTTTTTATAATAAAAAAATCATTAACAAAGAAATATTTTAGTTCACTATATTTCAATATTTTATTTTTTTATGAAGCAAAGAGATTGGGGGAAAATATTTCGGGGAAAGGGTCCGAACCCCCCCTCGCTACGCCACTGATCAATTCCCTCGCGAATATGCACGGCAATAATTTTTTGGTCATTTACAGGGCACAAATTTTGGTGGTTATCGAAACAACAGGAAAGGTTTCGAGAATTTATTCCGCCACCTGTCAGATTCTACATGGGAGGATGGAATTGAGTTGATAAAGTTCTTAGCAAAGCGAGGTAGAGCAATGGATTTTTCTGTGACGGTTGGTGCGGGCAAGGTAAGAATCTTTCCGATTAATGCTGCAAGATTTAATCTGTATTCTCCTCTTAGTTAACTGTAGTAAATTAATATTTAAATTAATCATGCTCTTAGCCATATTTTTTTAAATCAATAAATCTTACTAGTAATTAAAGTCTCACGGCAATTAACATTAAAATAAGGATGACATCGCTTGTTTCTCAATTTAAAAAACTTAGAATGGGTAAATGTGAGGCAAGAGTGCACCAACTGGTGAAGGATAAGAAGAGAAAATTTAATGAGAAGGTTAAGAGTTTTTCTTTCTAACGTCCTGTCGCTCTCATGGACCAATTCAAAGTATAATTTAAAACTCAATTATGCATCAGGGCCTCCACTTCGCATATGGAGGGTGTTTTGGCTGTGTTCAGGGCCGAATTTACCCAAAGTTACACTATAGGCACCTCTCCATTGAGCGCCCCTCCTCACTTGAGCCCCACCCCCTCACCGATTTTTATGATAAAGCATGAGGCAACAGAAGACGCCCCTTGGACAGCGATGCCCCTAGGCACGTGCCTATTTTGCCTTACGGTAAATCCGACCCTGGCTGTGTTGGCTAGGTTTGAGCAAGTTAATTAGGCCCTTATTAGATGAGGTAGCCAGGCGACATCGCCAGCGACATAGCTGGCTACTCAGCTTGTCATGGGTCATTGATTCCTATGGACCTTATTACACAAGGGTAGCTAGCAACGTAGCCACACTTAGGCGACTGACTACCCAGCCCTGTCGCCACTTGGTCAAATTGTATGACAAATATTTGGTAGCCAGTACGTCGCCAGCTACTGCCGCTGGCGACGTCGCCTGGCTACCTCGTCTAATAAGGGCCTTAGAGGAGCGTGGTGGCTCAGTGGGTAGAATGTGAGGAGTGAGCGTGAAGCATTCACACCCCCTCAAGAAGAGGCCTTGAAGTGCAAGGTGATCAGGGAAAGTACCTGTCTCCTCTACCCTGAATGTGTGAACCAGTCTGAGGCTTAATCAGATGTGAACTCTACCCTCACCTTTTGAAACCAACCTGAGGGTTGAATCACTATAAGAGATTAAAAAGTCATCATTGTTGTAAGGTTGACCGAGAACTTCATGGTGATAAGCTATTGCTGGGTGGCAGCTTAGCATTATAACACAGTATATGTAAGCAATAATACAAACAAATCACTCTATTTTACCGCAACCACAGAACATTTCTAACATAATTAGATTTTATAAACCTTTATGATGAATGGAACTGTAATGGAGGAGGTAAGATAGAGGTATGAGAGAAGGGATGAAGCATTGGTTAAGAGGTTAAAAAAGGAAGGCTGAAGTGAGAAATATCAGAAGCCTATTATAGTGACCAGAGAACAATGAAGGACTGCCAATGAGTGGAGGACATGGTACTTTCAGGGTGTAGGAAGTGATTAATTCATTTGATAAGGCGTCAAATATAATCCTGAGGTATTTGTAGAGCTACATGTTTTGACTACTATTGCTTACGAATGGGAGGGAAACTGTAATAAAATTCCCTGGTCACTATGACACCATTAAATGTAATCCAGAATCTGCACCTTTATCACTACATATCTGTAAGGCCCAAAACCAATTTTAATATATATTTTCTATGACGTCAAGGAGTTGCAGGCCCATGAATGCTATTGTGTCGTAAATATGATGCCGTGAGTATTGATAATTAAGTGTTTCTTATAAACTACCAGCAGAAAATAGTTCAAGCACCCCAGTTAATCATCACAAACTTTCTTGTAACATAGCTTTTGATGACCTTACTTTCAAACGTCTGTGACAACCATAGATACTAAGTTTTGATACAAATTGCAATTTTTTTCTTGTTGAAATATTATGATCACTAGGCTTTCATTTATACTGCAGTGCATATGGGTTCAATGGTAAATGTTTGTGGTAAAAGAGTTGTTTGTTAGCCTAGTCTCCATCTGTTACCAGCTTTGAAAATTATGAAAACATTTCTGTCCCCCACTCCTATTTCTTCCCCCTCTCTTTGGTCTCTCTACCTATTTTTAAAGTTTAGAAATTTTCATCACTACAAGCTGTTAACCTCTTAAAATGTAATCAAAATTTATAGTATATGCTTTGAATTGAAAGTGACAATGCATCTAAGCTCCGAAAAAATTACTCTCGTCCTGTGTGCAGATTCAATAACATGTCAGTTTCAGTTACATATTTTTTTGAAAAATCCCTAACCAAATCCAAATAATGGAGATAATAAAATTATGAAAGCAATTACCTGTTTTATCCCTTAATAGTAGTTCATTTCTAATTCACCAAGAATTTTAACTTAAAAGCAAGTATTTGGCAAACTATTAATTAGTCTGATCTGTAGGTTTTTCCACTGAACTTGCTCTTTAACAAAAACTCAGTTGCACTGTGTAAGTGTTAAGACAATTTGGTTATATGCATTGAATATGGTGTAGTATATTACCCACAGTTTGTTCATTTCTCATATATTGGTCACCACCTGGGCATCCGAGTTAAGGCAAGTGTCAGATGGAGCCGCCTGAGATGTGTCACCCAGGTGGCACGTATACCATTTTTTCATCTGTAGTTGTCCATTCTAAAGTGAGCTGAACAAGTGGGGTCATGTAAGAAATTGAGCCTTTCCTTGAGCAAATAGGGTAGTTTCCTTCATCAAAGAAAACGAAAGGCATTGATTGCGATTCGTTACCCACCATTACTGTACTCATAATATACAAATTATTTTGTTTTAGAAACACCGGTTTAGACGAAAGGCAATGGTTCATTTTTATCCTCATTTGAAAAGGGCCAGATTGGCGCCCATGCGATGCCACTCCACGTGACGTCACAGGGACCTAGTTTCTATACGAGAAGATAGGAGTTATACATCGTCTGAGATTACCAATGCATGCATGAGGAACAGAGCTCAGGGAAACATGTCTTAAAAATCACCTATTAAAGCTGGCTAAGGTCGGAGAGTTTTCTTCGTTTGATAAGGTATTAATAATCCTTATTTAAGCCAAGCGCTACCAGGCAGCAGGGTACTCAGCTACCCGCTAGCAGCCTGCGTCGTATCAGCGCTAAGCCTCGCATCAAGGTCATCTCACTGGGTGGCAGCGGGAACCAGAAATATGTCACACGGAGAGATGTCCCTGCATTCATACTTACCCGTCGCGTTTTCCACGCGCTTGAAAATTTTCACTTTTCATTTAATCGCGAAAAATAGATGTCGTCATTTAAAAATCTGAAAGCGTGAAATACGTACTCCAGGAATAATAATCTTTCGATTTAGGCAATAAAAAAATATTAAGAAACCACCCTTTTGTGTGCAAGTGTCACTATTTCTTTTTGCATGTTGGTACAAATGTATTTGATTTTTCATGTACCTCTTTTCTTTTGTAGAAACATACCGCCTCTATAAGTGAAATTGCAAGTCTTGGTCGAGCAAGGGATATTCACCAGAGCCTGGCAGAGCACTCCTTTAAAATACACAAAACTGCTAGTCACCGAGACACTGTTGATCATGACCCTGAGGTAAATATGTGATGTTTAAGCAACCTACTTTTTTCTGATAGAAACAATTCTGTAATAAACATATTCCAATTTTAGGTAACTTCATTTGTGGAGAACAATTTTCTCCATAAACATGCTGACATCATACGAACTTTGGCTGGACACGTATCTGATGTGAAGAAATTGATAGCTAATCCTGAACAACGCAGTGTATCTCTCTTCCTGTTTGATGAGTATTTGCAAAAACATGGCTTTTAATTTCTGCACAAATTAATATGTTACAATTTTTGCTTATCAATCATTCCTGGTAGACTTGATGGAAAGTCATGTGTACTATGTGCTTCATTTCTTATTTTAATCCTGTTAGCTACCAAAAATAAGTGATTCATTTTAATGTTGACTTTGGCAACAGCATTTTTATGTATGTAATATAAACTCTGTGCTCTTTCTGTGAATATTTTACTAATATTTGTTAAGAATTTGATGTATTTGTGTTGAATAAAAATTTTTTAGTGTATTTTGTTTGTATATAATATATGAGTGTATGTCATGTTGCAAATTATCGTCTCATTTAAATTCTTATTTATATTTATTTAACCCAAATTGGCCAAGTTAATGGAATGTAAGAATTTCTTCAAGTGAAGAATTAAGAGATATTCCTTGTTGACTAGTGCTTATGGAAGTGGGTTTTAAAAATTGAAAATCAGTAATTAATCGTAGAGGGCGTAACTTGGTGGAAATCCATAATAGCACGAATACAAGGATCAAGAACTTTGCTATTTCCACATAGTATTTTATTAGCACCGACCATGGTTTCGTTACAGAGTAACATTATCAAGGTGTCACCTTGATAATGTTACTCTGTAACGAAACCATGGTCGGTGCTAATAAAATATTATGTGGAAATAGCAAAGTTCTTGATCCTTGTATTCGTGCTGAAAATCAGTAGTTAGAAGGTAGCAATCAGTGAACATGTGATAAACCTCTAATTGTTTTAAAATTTATCATGTGATCACTGCTGGTGTGTAAATTAACTAAAAAGGGAAACTTTGGAGAGTGAGGGTGGAAAATAATTGGAAAATTATGAGCAACATAACATTGGAGGCACAATATCACAAATGCCTATCTTATGACTTCATGCCTGCTGGTTACCTTTCTCTGATCATTTTGTTTTTTCTTAACAATAAACACATCTAATTTTTCCCAAGCCTCCCTTACCATATCAGTGATGGTGGACATCTTTGCAAAATGGCCTTGATTGTACAAGACTCGAGCTGGCAGATAAAGCTCTTTGTTTTAGGGTGGGGGGTCAGTTTAATAATTTCCTCAGTGCTGTGGTGGTACACAATATTTCTTAGAGTTAATGCTTCTTGAGGTCTGATGTGTGTAAAATGGTGGTTTTGAGATATTCACCAATTTTTAAGAGAGTAAATTTACCTGGTGATGTAAAACCTTGTTTTGGAGAGCCCCCTTAAAAAATTACCATCTTTTCAATTCTTCCAAATATTATGAGGGAGAAGGGTGGCTACCCTCTATCTCCATCTGTCACTGGCCTATAACCATCTGCCCTTACTTAGTCCACCAACCTCTCTTGTTCAGTGAAGGCCATAAGCAGATTACGAATGAGTCGCCTATCTCTCCAATCCACGCCCATTTTCTTAAGAATGTCTATGAACTTCAACCAATCCATTCTCTGGAAGGATTTCTCAAGTTCAAGAAACCTTATCCTGCCAACTTTACCAAATTCTTGAGAAGCTCTCACAGAAGCCCACCACTTTCCTAGCACTCGTATCCTGAAGGGCTCTCTCACTTTCCTCCTCAATGTGAAGTTGTTCTGGTCTTTTCCCACAGTGATACAGGCCCTCCACATATTCTTTCCATCTACTCTGAATCTAGTGTTGCTCAATAAGTATCCTTAGATTCGGAGCTTTGATATTCGACATGGGTTGACTTCTTTTGCTGCCTGATAACAACTTAACCTTGGAATTCAACTCGCATTTCTCTCCTTCCTTCTGAAACCTTTCCATTTCTTCTGTCTTTCCCACCATGTCTCTCTTGCATTTTTAGTTTCTCGTCATAATCTATTATTTATTTCCTTAAACATACATCCTTTTGCCTTGGTGTGTGTCCACTTTCTTCCATTTCCTTTACCATGTCCTCTGTGATCTGCCACTTCTTAATCCTTCTACACTCGACGTATCCAATTTATGTGCACCTCCACTTATAATGTTATTTATACTATGTGATAAGTAACTTGATCCTCCTGTAAAATTCTACTTCTTTTTTTCTACAGATTGTTCCTCCTTCCAAATTCTCCTATTTCATTTCCATCCTTCCCTCCCCAAACTGAGGTGTTCCAGTCCCCCATCACTGCTTAATTTTTTTACCATGGACTTCCCTAATAATTAACACCAGTTATCATGCACCCCATCTATAGTCCAGCCGGCGAGATTTGTCCGATGACAGCGCAAAAGGTGGGGCAGAGAACCCTGCACCAGCACGGTTTGCAGCCAATCGCTGTCCTCCAAACACACCTCACACCCTCGTCTAGTCATACAACGTTGCCACACGCGTATGAAGCACTGAAATGAGTCTCAACCACCGAAACAAGCCCCTTCTTCGAATCACCAAAACAATGGATTCTTCCTATGGGTCCTTCACGCTCATTGTCCCTTCTGTCTCTTTTCTTCATAGAAGCCTGTTTACATGTGATGTGGGTGTTTCCCTTTCTTACCGAGCAACCTTGCCCCCTACCCCAAACTAGACCCTTCCAACTGTCGGCCGCCGGACTGTACTTCCTTCACCCTGTGGTCACTAGTGGGCATGTAAACTTGAACCACAACAAGATAGGTGGATTATGCCTCAATAAGGTAGTTTCCTTCATCAAAGAAAACGAAATGCATTGATTGTGATTCCTTAACCACCATTAGTGTATTCATAATATACAAATTATTTGGTTTTATAAATCCCAGTTTAGACCAATGTTCATGGCCAATTTCAGCCTCATTTGAAAAAGGCCACATTGGTGCCCATGCGATGCCATTCCACGTGACGTCACAGGGACCTAGATGCTATACGAGTAGATAGGAGTTTTACATGGTCTGAGATTACCAATGCATGCATGAGGCGCAGAGCTCAGGAAAACATCTAATAATAATCACACATTAAAAATACCTAAGTTCGGAAAGTTCCCTTTGTTTGATAGGGGAATAATAATCCTTATTTAAGCCAAGCGCTACCTGCTAGCAGGGTACTCTGCTACCTGCTAGCAGGGTACTCTGCTACCTGCTAGCAGGGTACTCTGCTACCTGCTAGCGTCGTACCAGCACTCAAGCCTTGCCCCAAGGTCACCTCACACACCAACAGCTGGAAGCAGAAATACGTCACATGGACTTTTCCCATCATTGCTACTTAGCCATCACATTTTCGCACACTTGAAATTTTTCACTTTTCATTTAATCGCGAAAATAGATATAGTAATTCGAAAATCTAAGAGCGTGAAATGTGCACTAAAGGAGTAATAATCTTTCGATTTAGGCAATAAAAAAATAATAGGACACCACCCTAATTTGACCACTACAATCCTAATGCTTACCTTCTCGATGCATAACACACTCTTAGTGATCATCCTGCTGAATAACGAAGCTACCCAATGATGACTCTTTTCCCCACTACTACATATATATATATATGTTATCCTGTACCAATCGCTTCAATAATCCCTCCATCTCACAACACACACAGCCAAAATATCTATTCTCCCTTCAATCATCTCCATTTTCTGGGTTACCCACTGTCATTTCCCTATCATACTCCTAACATTTCATGTCCTGCACTCCTTGCTGCCTTCTTTTTGGTTTTACCTTTTTCTTGAATGCTGCTGCTGATGATAAGTCACTGCAATGATTTCGCATTATAAGAACCTCTAGGACCTTACATGTGGTTTCCTGTGTGTATTCCAGCAATGTTCTTTACGTGACACCATCATGTGGACTACATTTCGTCTGATTCCTACCCTTTGACCTACCTGGCATGGGACTACATTTCGTCTTGTTCCTACCCTTTGACCTACCTGGCATGGGTGCCACTACCAACAGTTATTGTGAATTACTTCTTCCAGTGCAGCTCTAGGGGGTCATAGGAATGTGCATGCCTTTCCAACGTAAAAAGTTTGTTGCCCGAGGTACCATAATATAGAAACTGTAAAAATAAAGTACGTAGAATAGTAAGAGGAGATCATATTCGAGGCACACCAACTAATCACCGACAACCATGATGTGACATCAAATTTTTCTGGTAGCTAAAAATTTGCTGGTTGTCAAAGTGACGAACATGAAAATTTAGAATTCATTCGTCACAAATGGACTACACTTTTATTTCATTTCTACAAAGTTTAATCACAGAAACTTGCAATGAATCGAGTCCACAATAGTCTTAACCTTCTACTCCTCACCCATCTAAGCCAGTGACATTGTCTTTGGAGCACTAGACCTTTGTGGCGTTATGTCGCTAAATCTGGTCGATTGTTCACGTAAGCCCAGACATAGGAAAAACTCCAACCGTCGGTCACAAGCTGGATCAGGGAAAGACTCCATAAACAAGTTAATCAGCTCACAAGAAAAAATTGCCAAAAAATTTACTAGTATTTTTGTTCAAAATCTATTCCAAGTAGAGAATTCAAAATCAGAAGTATTACAAAAAACAATGATAGTAATTCATGATCCCATAGGAAACATTACCAGCTAAATACCAGCAGTATAATTTCTCTAAATTTGCCATGTCTCACTAGGCATGCGTCCACTACCAGGGCTCGAGCAGAAGAGAGCTTGCCTATTGCAAGACGAGACAGGATTTTGCGAGACAGGGCCTTTGCGCGAAAAACCTTAGCGCGAAAAGTCCTTAGCGGGAGAAGTTCTGAGGATAAGTTCGGAGGAAGTTCGAGAAATTTCTGGGGGGGGGGGGGGGGGGGGAGAACACTAAAAAATGCCACACCTTTATCAGTCTCGCACAAGTTTAATTGGTTAGATATTACGTCAGTCAAATGTATCAGGAGGCGTGTCTTTGTTCCAGATATTGGATCAGAGACAAAAGAAAAATAGCTGAATTTTTAGAGACTACATACTCAATAGTATCAATGAAAAATTAGGTGAAAAATTCAGCCAACTTTCCAGAGCTTGTTGGTTTACTGAGTTTGGCATCTGAATGAAGGGTTCCAATCCCAGGTGAAGCCTTCAGACATCCATAAAATCTTCAAGGAAAGGAACTGGCCCCCTGCCCAAAATGTTTGAAATTCACACACCTACAGCTTACTCTGGGGTGACCTCTTATCTCACCATTCCCCACCGACCCTAAGGTTGCAACACAGTGGGACAACAACAAAGAAAAAGGAAGCATACAATTCTGTTAAAGAGGATAAAAATAATTTGCACAGATCATGAAATGTGATTTATTGGCTTTATGTACAAGTGCCTTGACCAATACTTCTTTACTTATCACATAACATAGCCAAAAAGTCCAAGCGAAGTTAGGTAGTAATGATCTACAGGGCTGAAATTGTTAGTCTTGAAATGATATAGAAAATAGATGCACTTTGAGCAGTGGAAAAGTTTTACTTAGAGAGTCATGGTAACAGTAAGCTATTTAATTATAGAATCTGAGCAAATACTTCAATTGTAGTCATGGAGCACTTGTTATGCAATTTACTTCTTAAAGTAACTATAGACAATTTTTCCTTGGACACCAACATGGACGCTTCACATGACAGAATAGAGAAAAATTTGCAGTCAAAGCAAAATTACCAAGAACTGTTTTCGGCATTATAACATGATGCATGGCGAACACCTGCATAAGCAATTGAAACTAACCTGTAAAACATTATTGAATGACAACCATATTGATTAGTAAACTGAAAAGCTTAGGGACTTCAAGTTTTCACCACATGCTGATTTCATCAAATTTTGGGATGAAAAATTAATAAAAAAAACCATCACCTCAAATCACAGAAAATTATTAGCACAATTGAATCATTGATGCACCTTTTATGTTAGACAGAAGGAACACATGACTTCACTCTTTAATTTACAGCCTTCTTTTGGAATGATGGACTTGGAATGTTATCCACAAATCTTCCATCTAATCAGTCATTAAAAATGTCACAAACATAAATCTGGCATTACTCACTCCACAGATTCTTTTGGGTTACTTTCCTGACTAGCAACAAAATAGGGACAAATCCAGCAGATAAAAAGATGGAAGCTAGATAGTAACAAAAAAGATAGGTATGGATAGCCCTACTCAGATTTTGGTATAGCAGATTTCACATGGGCAGGCTTACTTCGATACGCTGGCCAACGACAAACTGGGCAATGGTGGTTATCCCGAGTAAGCCAAGTCATTATACAACTATGGTGATAGTTATGTCCACAAGGAAGACCACAGAGCACAGCTCCTCTACAATATGCCTCGAGACAAACCACACACTCAGACGTATAGAGGATACCCGGAGGTGGCTGTGAACTCAATCCAACCTCTCCTCCACTCTCCTCACCCTCTGACGACGAGGATAAGCCCGAGTTCCCTGCTGCAGTGGAACCGCCAGAACAAACAATGCATCTACACTCTGCAGGATTCTCAAAGTCACTCTCACGAAGCTGGCACTCCAAAGGTATATCCCACCAATCGCGGCGTATACGTGACTGCCGTACTGTCTCTCGGCGAGTTGGCAAGTGAGTCCTCTGTCGACACACTGAAGAGCCTTGCCCTTGCGTCCATCCACCTTGAGTATCACCATCCATCAATTCAAGGATGTAAGTGGCGAGATCTTTGTCCTCGGGTGAAGCAGAGGCGTGAGATGCCTTGGCTGAGCAATGTTTCCCATCTCCAAGATTACTCGAGCCGTGCCTCCAGATGGGGAGGTCCTTGAGGTAGTCCTTGGGAACTGACAGCCTCAGCCACAGATCTGGCATTTCAAGTCGCTCGATCAGCATCTCAATGCCCTCCTCCAACTCAAGGTCTCCAGACCCCAGTGATGGTGAGGAGACTGAAGGCGTGGAAGATGAAACAGGCCGGAAGAAGCAATCCAGAAAGAAGGAATCCATTGGGAAAACTTCCCACCATGCCCGCTCAGCTACAGAGTTGTTTTGAGGTGCCCCAGATACCCCATCAGAATCAACACCTAGAGGTGAGAGAGAGCAGAAATTGCATCATACTACGCAAACAGCATAGTGTCCACTGCTTAAAAATTCACTATGATCTCCATGTTTTCCAGGGCAAAATATTTTGATTCCCAAGAAAGATTAGCTTTAGATTACATTGTATTGCCATGAAAAATATGAATAAAATTCGATTTTCAAAATGAAAATGACAATATTGCATTTCACTGGACAAAATATTTTGTGAATGGAAATTAAAGAACAAACTTTGTTACGTTCACTAATATATTTGAAAAAGAATGGCCCGGGTTTCATAACATAGTTACATCATCAGGTTAGTCACTATGTTATAAAAAACGGGTCGTATTTAAAAAAAATATATTAGTGAACATAAAAAATTTTATTCTTCCATTTCTATTATGGAAAGGTTTCACAAAGTTAAACCTGAAATCACCAGTTATAAAAATTTTGTACAAATAGAAAAGTCTTCCATCATTTTGATAGCTTAAGAGCTCATTTAGATTTTCGGATACAGTGAAACCTCGTCAAAGCGAGTACGGGCTATAGCGAGACCCCGAGAGATACGAGAGATAGCCGATGCACCGTCAATTGACCCTATAATAGGCATGTTAAAAATTTTGTTTTTACGAGGCCCTTTTGGCGTTGGCTCTCGCCATAGCGAGGGTTTCACCGCCGGAAAAACTTACCTCAAGACCCCTTAATCTCTGTAATTGCTAGCGATCTGTTAGAAATGAAGTTAATGGAGTGCTCAGTCTCTAATTTATGTGGTAAACTGTCGTTCGATAAATAAGTAGTTAATTTTGGTGAAAATATTGTGGCATTAGCATTCGCGAATGCTTGATCTTCTTTTGTTCCTCGGGCAGCAGAAAGCAGTCAGCAGCATACCCGCACGTCCGTGAGTTGCGTGAATAGAAAGCTCTTCACAATTAAAAAAAAAACAAAAGTGCCCAAGGAATGCAGACTATGTAGAGTTATAAGGAGCTTTGTTCGGGTGGTTTTGCCCACTCCAATCTGCGGGAACTTCTGAGAAAAGGGCTACGCCTAAGCCTAAAGCGGAGTATTTCAGGGATAGATTGTGAATCGAGAATTTCAAGAGTGCGGAAGGTTGATTATACTAACGCAAAGCACAAAAGCTTTGTCTCCCCTCATAATTGCTGGTGATGCTTGCAGTGTAAACCCGAATTCGTGGAAGAAAGGACTCCGATCATTAGTATCTTAAGAAGTATTCCCCGCGTGATATAACATAGACAAAACGGAACTTTTGTACATCCTATTCCCCGACAAAACCCTTGCAGTACGAGGTATTTCTTGCAATGATTCCTCTAAAGGTATGTAGTGCGCCTTAGCGATGAGTATGATGCAATGATACTGAGCGTGAATTGTCCGGATGGACGTATTTATTCTCCGTTGCCGATTCATAAGGGTTAACTATTCGCGTCAGTGGTCGGATTCGTACTGGCGCTCTCTTTCGTCACGTGGGTAGCCGAGCATCCCCTGGTGGCCGCTGGAAGAACTCACAGAACAACTGACTCTCGTTTGCAGTGCCGTGGTAAACTCGGTGTGTTATTTCAAATACGTCGCGAGCGTAACACTCAAAAAGGAACTTTTTTTAACAACGGCAATTTTGATCACATAATTTTTAAAGCTTAGCAAACTTTTTACCGTAGATAATGAAGATATTACATTATCTGATAGAAAAAGTCTTCCAAGGCAGGAACTTTATACAACCTTCCACCGTTTTCGACGGCAGAAACAAATGCAATACATTATTTCACTTCATTGCCGCTTAGTGTACAGGAACAATAAACATACACCAATGGAAACATTTGAGGCATTAAATAACCGCGATACAGTTTTATCAGTTAATTTTTGAATTTTCAGTGGAAAATACCAAAATAATAGAATGATTACGCAAATGCACTAATTAAGTGCATAGAAAAATGGCTTCGTCGGTTGTGCGTTGGCATAATGATTGAAAAAACAATGCTTTGCATGATTTTTATTCAGTGCGGTGCTTATATATTGTTTGAATAGTTAGTCGTTGTTTGAGGAAGGAAATTTAGTGATGCAAAAAAACATCACCTTTCGTCTGGATTTATGCTTACGTTTATCAGATAAAAATTTATCTGTCGCCGCACCACTCCTGTTCCTGTATAACTGTTCGCAACAGGTATATTGGCTATTATTTGCTCCACCTACGGTAAAGCGACAATTCACTATAGCGAGTGTTTATTGGTGCACCGTGGGGTGTCGTTTTATCGAGGTTGCACTGTATTGAAATGCTTGATAACTCAGGGTGGTCACTTGTTTCATGCAGTGCTTTGATAAAGTTCATCGCTGAATAGTTACAAAGCAGGGTTTTTCTCTCCTGGGGGCCTATGCCTGAGTCCGTTCGAAATATCTCGTATATTTCCAAATCGGCGTTCCTAGGAATTTAAATACCCCGGTACGCAACGTGTTAACTGCTGGTCACGGCAAATCAAATTATTGCGATTATGAATCACCATTTGAGAATTCATTTGGACCACCAATTTTAACGTATAATAGATCAAAGTATATATTTTTTATTTACGAATGATATTTGAAGTCTGATGATAATAAAAATGTGCAGAGAGTGAGTTTTCCTGTGAAAAAAAAAAGTTTCTTATAAACACACAAAGAGAGTGGGTTTTTTTTACATAACTTTTTTTCATAGACTAACACGCATCTGCGTCAATAATAAAAATTTACACACATTCGTGTTTGTATAGCCCAGTTTCATCAATGCGACCCTTGAGAAAGTTGATTCTTGCTTGGCATAAGCCGCCGCCTCCGGGCGGACTCAACAGATTGCGTTCGGCCCGCACCCGCCAGGCTGCTCTAGTATGTATGAAAGCTACATTATTGTTTAGCCACCGCGGCCAAATGACAATGTAGCCACCGCGGCTATTGTTATTTTATTCCATTCAATTCTTAGATTTTAATGACAGCAAGGCAACTGATAAATCAATATCCCACCAATTAGTAGGAAAAAGAATCGATGGATCGGAATCGAGAATCAATTTGAAGGAATTGGAATCGAAAAAAAGTGGAATCAACTCATCCCTAATAGCTAGTATGGCAGAGGAATACCTACTCCTGGAAATCAAGGGGAAGTGGGTGCTGAGGCATAAGAATGCAGTTTGGAGTGAGAAGTACTCCACTTGTCCTATCACAACTCTCTCTCTGTTCAACACCTCATCCTACTATGTCTTTCCCCTACTTGAATTCCAATGACTTCTCTCTACCAGCTATCACACGACTTCGCTATGTCTCCAATCCAGAAGAGGAGAGAAAACCCGGCGGTGTGCGGTTCTCCCCCAACCCCGGCTTGGATGACGGACGTTTTCCAGAGGTCCCAGTCAACACGGGCGCCTACCAGGAGATTTACACTGATGCAGCTAACTTGGACATCGCGCTTTTACCCCTCCACAACTTTGTTAATTCCTTCCCCTCCTCCCTGACACTGTTCGGAGGTCAGCCAGTCCTCTTCTTTTCCCGGTGCTCGCGGTGGACAGATCGCTCGGCTGAGAGAGTGATTTCTTAAAAATCATTTTTGGTGCTGTCAGGCAAATACAGCTTGTACTTAGTCTTTGGTAATGTTTCTTATGAGATTATTAGTTATCATTGTTGTTTTCTAAAATAATTTTTGAATATTTCTACTTGTAATAGATATTGATTGAAAATGACTCGTAATTTTGGGACAATTGTTTCTTAGAGTGCTGATTATTCTTGTTTGTGGAGTCTTTCCCTCAACCAGCAAGTGACAGACGATCGGAGTTCCCTGTGTCTGGGGCTTACGTTCAGATTCTGGAAGATTTAAAGACGTAACGCCACAAAGATATCACCAAAAGGGGAGAAGGGATCAAAAAATTTCGTGTGATTGATGATCAAAATGACAAGGTGCATAGGTTACTCTACCATTTCAATCCCAAAGAACTCAATTTAAACAACATGACATAGTAAATAAAAAAATACTTTACTTTGTACAGATGCTTCTGATGCCTGCTGTGTCCTCAGCCAATGAAGCACTGCAGTCACCACACACGCATACAGCGCAAGAGAGCTAAACAGCAGAAGAGGATAATCCAACAGAGCCATCCAATCAGAACGGAGGAGAGAGCCAAATTCACTCATGGCCAACCATCGTGCAGGAACCCTTAGCCTTGATATTACGACTGATGCCAGGGGAAAGTGCCATGTTCCCAGAACCACAAGCCACATGGAGAAGAGCCACAAATTATGACTGACAAGCACCCATATACAGCTTGCAGCATGTCGCCAAAGACCTCCAGACACCTAGGAAAGAATTAAATGCATTAAGTTAGATTCTGTGGAAGATAATGAAATTAACATACACTGCATACTATCAGAAGTGAAAATTCAAGGTTTTCTGAGGGAATAGGATAGTTTCCCGTTACTTTTTTAACTGCCTGAATCAAAAGATTATTACTCCCGGAGTGCGTATTTCACGCTTTTAGATTTTTAAATGACCACATCTATTTTCAGCGATTAAATGATAAGTGAAAATTTTCAAGCACGCGACAACTTGACGGCTAAGTACGAGTGCTGGGCAAAGCCCATGTGATGTCATTCTGGTTCCGGCCGCCGCCACGTGACGCCGCCTTGGTGCGAGGCTATGAGCGCCGCTACGATTCAGGCTGCTAGCAGGTAGCAGAGTACCCTGCTAGCAGATAGCACTTGGCTTACATAAGGATTATTTACACCCTATCAAACAAGGGAAACTTTCCGATCTTAGGTAATTTTAATAGGTGATTATTAAGAGGTGTTTCCCTGACCTCTGTGTCTCATGCATGCATTGGTAATCTCAGATGATGTGAAACTCCTGACTACTTGTACAGCATCTAGGTCCCTGTGACGTCACGTGGAGTGGCATCGCATGGGCGCCAATCTGGCCTTTTTCAAATGAGGTTTAAAGTGACCATTAACACTCGTCTAAACTGGGATTTCTGAAGCCAAATAATTTGTATATTATGAATACACTAATGGTGGGTAATAAATCGCAATCAATGCCTTTCATTTTCTTTGATGAAGGAAACTACCCTATTGCAGCATTTTCCATGGTCCTATCCAGTCCTGAACATGAGCATTTTCCGCTACATGGGTGGGACATTACTAATTGAGGAGGCAATTGAAATTGAGAAATGCCCCCAGAATTTCAACCGATCGGACGGCGTCAAACTCAGCCAGATGTGAATGAGAATATTCCGAAATAAACAACGGTGACGATGTTTCCAGTATGGTTTCACCTATGATTCGCCTGCCCAGCACACCACAACGGGTAATAGTCTGCTCGCCACTCAAGGACAGGACCATGAGTTCTTATGACGTCAGCATCATCCTTACCCCCCCACAACTCCGGTGGAGTGAGAAGGGTTGACAAGTATATTAATTGACAACCTTTCTCCAATGTCTCATTCATCGCCTGATAATGCAACCTGTAATGGCCTCGAAAGTTCGCATGACAAAGCACAATATGCAGCTACTCCCGAAAGCCGTCGACACCAATGAATCTCGCTGCAAAAGCCTACGGTCCATAAAATAATCAAATAACCTTGGTTTTCACAAATAATTCCATTACCAATGAGGGGGACCAAAGATAAACAGGCAAGAGCCTGCTATTTTGAGCTTATAGCTTCATAAGCAAAATCCGGGGAGCTATCATTGGTTGATATTTCTTCAGTTTCAATTCCCAATTATCTCGCCTTTATTGTTTATGTCAAAAGCATACTTGAGCACATGATTAAAAAAATAGAATAGTTAATTAAATAAATTTATTTCCGAGGATTTATATCATGTTTGACCGCTCATGTTTGAGGAATAAATGTACAAAATTTAGTAGATTTCAAGACACTTGCACTAGATTGTAAATATGTATAGATTTTGGATTACATGGTTGTGTGGAGCACATCACAGCATGCTGGCAGCAATCATGCCACCTTCCTAGCAGATTCAACCAAACCAGGGAAATTATACAATCTTATATCATATTATACAGCTATAGTCACAAACTATAAATATTTTTAAAAGGTAATTCTGTCAAAATTGTAACACAAAGAGGTGGGAATTGCACAAGTATTCACAATAAGATTTTGAAAACATAAAATGAATGCATTCTGCCTTAGATTGAGGGATGGTAGGTATTTCTTTTCCATCGGCTGTTGATGGCTTTGTGATTGCTGGCATGGACATACCCATGATCAACACAAGGACAAGCCGTGGTCGTTCAAGTTGCAACATTTTAGCACAGAAAAAAAATAATGAAGCAGGATTTTAAGAAAATTATGACTGTGATTTATTAGTTCTAAAAATTACTAAATTACTTGCTTGAAAAAAATAATGATTTTTAAATTTTAGTTTCATATCTTATACTATTATTACTTTTCTTCAAAAGACTTTATCTTCTTTCTTTAGGTATTGTTTTGAACTACATAAATGTATTTTCACCTCTAGTGGGAGGGGGGGGGGGCAGCTGTCCCCTCCTGGGTATGACCATAATTGTCAGTTGAACAGTCAATAGGCTACAGTGAGTTTACATCTGGCTACAGTGGTTCAGTGGCGCCGACTCCATGGGGCCTGAGGGGGCCCGAGCCCCCTCAAAGATTCGTTTGGGGGGGCGGAGCCCCCTCAATAATTCAATAAAATAATTTAGTTATATTATGCTTTGCGAAATCACAACAATATATTGGTATTTTTTATTTCCCATGCTTGACGATAGTTACCTTTTAAAATAAATTCAACAATGTGTTAAAACAAATCATAAGGTAGTATGCAGGTTAACTGAAAACAAGTGGTATGAATCATGATAGTGTTTCGGTGCTGCGACACACTTTGAATTTAACCTCTTCCTGGAGCAAGACCTCCGATATGGACCCCCCCCCCCCAATATTTTTTATAAGTTGGCACCCCTGCAGTGGTTAATGGGTCTTTTGAAGGTAATTTTTGTGATACATTACTTCTTCAAAACTTAGGTTACTGACTTGAAATTTTCAGAGTGAGTAGATTAGATCCCTCTCATCATTTTTCTATACCTCAGATGTCTATTTTTCTATGTCTCTTTTCAGATGGAACTTTTTATACTCATACTCAATACAGTAAATGATGAGAAGAGTAAACTCTACTAAACTAAAAATTTTGATTCTTTGTTAAAACATCTAGATTTTTTGCCACACAAGCAGGTGAAACATCAAATAAAAAGAATATAGATCAGAAAATTGCAGCAAGTTGAAGGGGTCCACCACATTCCTTGCTGAACCAGGAGGAAGAATTACTTTGGCAAAACAGGCAGATTACACTGGCAAAGCCCACCTGGAGGAGCATGAGAGATCAAATATGCTGGGGCACTTGACAAAATCTACTGTAGCAGAATCATGCAGTGCTGCACAATGCAATCGCCTGGCAGAATACAAAAATCGTCGCTAAAGAAAAAGGCTTTAACCAAATACTGGTGAGAGAAGCATCGAACTTTTAGGTCTAAGTGCCCAGGTCACACCTGATGTCACCCCACCACCAATCTAATCTAATCTAGAGAAATGTTAGGGACCTAACCATTAATGAGGACACAAAGCCCAAAAAGATTTTAATCATTATCAAAATTTCAAGATGACAGGGTAAGTTTTGAAATAAATTATAGCATCACAGAGAAAGCTAAAATATGACCAGTCCATGAGACAAACATTAAACATGCCCGAGTTGAGGATAACATCAATTAACGTTGTCTATCCTGAATGCAATAAACAAGAACATATTGAGAAAGACAGAAGAACAACCTTACAGAATCTAATCATGAGAACAAAATGAGTCCATTTGATATTCCATATAATACATTTATACACAACCTACTTGGAATAATTGGAGGAACACCAGAGCATTGGTCAATGCGAGACTGAAAAGAAATGCATCATTTGTTTCTGGATGGATGGCCCGTAGGAATGCATTCATGGAGCCAACATTAAAATGTTCTCTTGGTCGTGAACCATAGACAACAGTGTGCTCTGGAGTTGTTACCAGATATGAAGGCACACGTGAGAGTCCCAATCTTTTTTTCACTGTCTCTTTGTCCTCTTTGCGTACCATCAACACCCCAAACCTGAAACAAAATGAGGGTATCATCTGCTATAGTCAAATATAAAATTCAAGCATAATTCAGGGTTCATAAGGCATAAGAGTTACAAATTTTCAGTGGTTGTTATAATTAGAATCGTGCTTTGCACGTAAACCAACCAATGAATTTCATAAGTCTAATATATTGGCAAGAGGAATCAAAGTAACTGACATCTGGCGGCCAATTTCAGAAATGAGACAAAGTTGAACGGCCTGTTTGTTTACTAGTTCTTCAGCCTGGTGGTGAGCGAAACGAGTGTGTTTTCAGCAATTTTGTGAAGCGAATACTGATGTATATCTCAGTTGTGAATATTGGATGAAGAAATTTTTCCCAAATCTGACATTTTTGGAGTTCAATAGAAACTTCAAGGGGCCCTTCGTTGAAGGCTATGAAGTGGAATGCTATAATCACATACTGGAAGTTGTCGTGGTTGAAGCACTGAAGTATTTGGTTCTTGTATTTGACTTTTACATACAAAAAAGCGTTATTAATGCTATGCCACACAAGATACATGCTTTTAGGATGGAACTTGGCGCTTCTTTTTCCGTTTTATGGTATAATGTTGGACAATTTCAATAACCATCTTTTACAATGTATCATTATTTTAAATCATTAAACAATATGATAGGTATGTATCACCTCACATAAGCCATCCGTCCTCAATAAGCTAATTTCTATTTTTTTAATTAATTGATAAATTTTATTAAATAGTTATAATTACAAACCTAAGCGTAAGAGTTTAGTTCCTGAGCATGTAAAGATTTTTTTGAAAAACAACTTGAAAGCCTATAAAAATGATTTTTAATTTATAAAAATTATATATGGGTCGAATAGCAGATTTCTCGAACTCGAATATCGAATTCGAATATTAAATCATTGCTCGAATATTCGAATACCTTGAATACTAAACGATGAATGCAGGAATGTTTGACTAGGTTGCCTATGCAGCACAAAACCCAAGATTTTGACGAGTAATTGTGATTTCCTTTAAATGATTCAAACAGGAATTTAGCTAATTAATGGAATATTTTAATTTTTTGGAAACAAATTGGGCATATAGTTGATTCAACTAACATCTCTTTCAAATATCCTAAGGGGACACACCACCTTGCAATAAAATGATTGCATGGTATACAGCATGTATACTCTTATCTACCAAACGCCATTTCATCGGCATGCCAAACTGATACACTGATACGTCTTCATCCAACTTCTTATTTTTAACAGGTAGCTCACTTTACCCTCACTCCTACTGTCAAGTGCTAGCGGACAATCAGGGACGTTTTACAAAATACGTGCGCTTCTCCAACGGATTTTCTTCTTCAATTATTTTCAGTCCACCTTTGGAAGTTCTCACGAGATAAGCAGATGAATTCAAATTGCTAGCAGGGAGAAACCAAATATCTTGAGAAAATATCTTTGTCCATCAATTGATATGTTTTCAAAAAAAAATACCTCATCAACTTCCGAGAAGCTCAGCTGCGAGGATATTGAGTTTCGCCAGAATGCTAAGTCTCCGTCATATTTTGACATTTATTTCCTAGCGTGAAATGCTTAAATAAAGTCAGAAATACATCGTGTTAGAGCGTAGGTTTCCGCGGCGATGGTTTGATCTCTGCATTTCTCCAGGGTTTTCTTCCTCGTCAGATTGTTGGTTGACAACAGTTTCGCTGGCTATCCTGCCAGCGAAACTGTTGTCAACCAACAATCTGACGCGGAAGAAAACCCTGGAGAAATGCAGAGATCAGAAATACATCGTGTTTGATCTTATTCTTTTTGAAATTACGCGCACATTACTAATATTTCAATCCAATAAAGAGGTAATATCAATAGCCGAAAGTCATTGTTAGACACCTTTTATGCTAACAGATGACTCATGTAGCGGTTGACCTCCAGAAATGGGGAACTTCGAAGCAGGTAGGCAGAAAAAGATCAGTGGGGGAGAAAGAGTGAAGGGTGAAACACGGTTCTATTATTCTCCTGTAACTTGATATTTTCTTTTGAACTTTTGGTTTATGGTCTTCGTAATACAAACCCTGCGTGAGCTGGGGCCTTTTGTTTGATTTCGGAGAGGAGGAAAGCATTTGAGGAGGGGCCGAGGGCTGATGGATGGAGCTTGGGATCTTGGGTAGCGGATTTTGGGAATTGTGTTACGTAGTTACTATCTCACGGCACTGAGGTACTCCTAGTGGGGGGAATCAGGGATTTTCGGACTTTTTCACCCGATCATTTTCGGTTTCCGTTCCACGTTGAACTCTTTTCACTGCTCTAATCCACGAATTTGATGTAATTCGTCAACTTGCCTAAAATGAGGCTGCATGCACTAAACAACTACAGTTCTCTTCATTTTTCCTAGTCGACTACCAATGATGTGCGTGCGACAGTGTATGATCCGAAATTCAAAGTATTCAAGGTATTCGAGACGGTACCTATACCATAACTATTCGAGATCTCGAATATCGAATACTCTCTAGTATTCGAGTATTCGCGGATACTATTCGCACATCTCTAATTCGAAGTATTTGAGAGCATACCTTGAGCATAATTATTCGAGGCCTCGAATATTGAATACTTTCTTGTATTCGAGTATTTGCAGATACTATTTGCACATCTTTAGAAAAAATCATGCAATATGGCTCGCTTTCTGTAATTATTAAATAATAAGTATATGTTCACTAATGCATGCATGTTTATTTAAACACATAAGTATAATTGTTTTAAAGACAGTAGTGCCTTTCATTTCCAAAGGATATGAAAAAATGGTGCCTATCACTTAAACCTCTCTATAGTGAACCTCCATACATCAAATTGCCCAAATTTTAGTCCCCTCCATTACCATGTAAAGAGGTTTTACTGTACTATGATTTATATGAATGTTCAATAAAACAATCCCTGTTTCAGAAAAAAATGCGTTGCATTTCTTACTGAGCTTCCCTTGTATGAAGGGGGACCCAAAAATGACCGGACACAATTAAAAAAAATACAAAATTAAATTTTTTGTGTTACAAACGTTAAATACCTTCGACGTACTCTCCAATTACACTGACACATTGGTTAAAACTTTTTTTCCTCTACGCTAAATACCTTTTGTACTCATCTTTTCCAATGCCTTGCAGCACCGCCTTTTCTTGTCACCTCCATAATATGACCAAAACATTTCCCTATCATCACCCTTTCCATCCGGTTGAACGAATGAAAATGATCTGATGATTAGGGTGGGCGAGGATGCAGTATCATCAAAAACTCAAGTCGCAGCAAGCAGCAACAAAGTTTTGATCAGGAGTCAACAAGCGGGGGAATTTTGCCGCTATTCGTCTCAATTGCTAATCTTCAGCCAAAATTCTCTGCAATGAACTCCACCAATGACCAGATTATTCAGCAAGAGCTCATATCCTTGTACACAAGGATACATGGTTTTTTAACCACATTTTCATTCTGGACCTGGAAGGCCGATCCGGGCATTGAATGTCTTCGAACAACATGTTGCCACATTTGAATTGCGAATACCACTTGTGCACTTGAGTTACTTCTAAGGCATGTTCTTTATAAGCTGTAGACAACATACTAACCATGTATGACTCACTTTTACCTAGCAGAGAATATGTCAAATTTCAACGCTACAAGATATTCTAAATTATCAGCCATTTAAAAAATCAAAGAGGTCAAAAACCTCTTAGAATGTAAACTTCATAGGGGCTTGCTACAACTGTTTAAAACCACGCCGTTCCACATACTGACTCAGAAGTGATGAAATAACTCCCATCTGGTGGGAGAAGCCCAAAACATAAAAGCGATGCAAGCAGCGACTTCTGTCCAGTTATTTTTGTGTCCCCCCCTTGTACGTTATATATATACACACACACACATATGTATATATATACTACTTCATTCATTCACACGACGCCTTAAGCGCAAACATACAAATAAATTCACAGGTAAGGAAAGAAAGGGATAGGAACATGTAATAGAAAAAGGACGAGGACAACGGTGCTGTGGTAGATGGAAAAAGCCAGAAATCAGAGGGTAAAAATGCGGCCTGACTGGCACTCGAACCCAGAACCTCCTGGTTGCCGAACATATAAATGCCCCACACACTACAATCACAATTTAATCCCTAAGAGAGTGAAAACTTACCTGATTCGTCCAGTAAATTTTATGGACAAGGCAGCCAAAAACAGAGGAGGATGCAAGAGATGTGTGACCAGTAGAACTCTCACATCTTCACTTTTACCATCCCTAATGTCACCAGAACCTTGAGATTGGTTTTCATCATGCTCTTCCATTGCCTCCACAACTTCTTCTGACACATTCTGAGCCTTGAGACTCATTTCAACAGTTCTACCATCCATTTCAGGCCTTCTAATCCATTCATTCTCAGCCTCAGACAGATCTTTAACTGTGCTCAAGCGAACTGCCAGCTGCTCCCGTACCCACTCCATGATGGCCTGAAAGAGAAAGAAAATTTCTTTTTACTATTTACAAGTCCAAACTGTAGCATTTCTGGCTTTAGCTACAACATGGTTGCAGCATTTCCACATTTTTTTTCCTTTTCTGGACACTATTACTCAAACTCTGCAAGACTTGTAGGCTTTTAAGCATATTATTTTCTGGGGAACACATTGGCACATAAGGATGAGCACATGGTTACTAATCAAAGGGTCTCAGGCTAAAATTTCAGGTAAAGCTAAAGCACTGCATAGAACAAGTGACTTTGTATACAGGTGGTTTATTCTCTGACAGTGGCTTCGCGAACATGATCTTCGTCTCCTGTGTCACAGTGTGGACTTGAGATGCCAACACCTTGTTTGATTAAGCCAGTCCGAGATTTACCTTAAAAGAAGATGACTTGGTGGTGTAAATGGTAGCATACCTGACTGGCAATTTGGAGATCCAGGAGATAAGCCAAATGATTTTTTCATGGCAAATTTCATCCATGGTGTACATTTAAGCAAAGCCTTCAGACACTCCAAAAAACAAATCCTGAAGAGGCACGATGCCCAAGGGCAAGAAAAAGGCTGCCTCAACCCTGAATGTGCTATATTCACATAGCCATGGCTAAGTCTGAGGTGAGCTTAACCCACACTTACACAAATTAACCTTTGGGTTGAATTGCTGAGTGATCCTTTTTGTAATACCTTTGCACTCAAAATGACTGCCTAGTACACATCCAACTTGTAGAGGCTAGTCATCGGAGAAAATGAAGAAGGATTCCAGATCCAAAACAAATGATGGACAAGCTCTTGTGATTACTTGTTGACTTGTTCATACAGCTTCCTTATATGGCATACTTCCTCTGAATATTTTACACCGAGTAAAATAACAATGCCCATGAATCAAAAGGATAAAAATAAAACTTTTTCATATTCTTTTAGAATTGAACGAAAAAAAGTTTCTTTCAAACATTTAAAACATCTTTTTTCTACGGGCGCATATCTCTCAACCTTATCAACTCAGCAAAATGACAATTCGGTCGCTTATGAACGAAATGGAGCTAACATTTGAAATAATTTCACTGGCTGCTGGCTGAAAGACGGCCACCGCAGTCTTATTCGCATAAGACTCAAATATCATTGTTGCATTGCAAAGCCTCTTATGAGTGTGATTGGGAGGACTGAGAACTGAATGCGAAGTGGAAGGAGTCTTCCAGGAGCTGATAAAAGAAAATGGCAAGAATATGAAATGTAAAACACTTTAAAATCATAGGTAATTGGTATTATCTACTCTACTTATGCAGGACCGCCAGCATCTCAATACCCCAAGGAACTTCCCAATGCACAAAGACCAATGTATCAGCCGATCAAACTTGAAAACACAACATATTCCTTTCACATTCTGTTAAAAAGTAGAAATATCCATTATGAATCCGTGTGGCTATCCAGTGGTAAAAGTACCCAAACAAGATAGTACAACATTCGCAAAAAATCATAAGGGTACATACAAAAAAATCTTTTTTCACATGTTTTCTGCTCCAACAAAATAAAATCAGTAATTTAATGTTTAAAAAAGTTATTTCAAGGTGAACATCACTTGGTTGAGGAAAGTAGACGAAGTGGGGCATGAAATTTGATTAGTACCGCAATAGAAGCAATCTCTCTGCACATAACGAAAAATAAGTAACTACACCAGTTCCCATACAACATGGGCAAAAAGATGGAGGATCTTTTCTGTGATTTCAACTAATCAGAAGAGGAAGCCAGCAGCAAATGCATTTAGGCACTTGAAAAAATAGGTAGACCATACTATTCCAAAGTTTTTGTTTTTGAAGTCCTTAGAAAATCCCACTAAAGTGTTGAAACCAGTGTGGTGATGAAATAATTGTGGTATAGTACAAAGTCGATTTTTTTTAGCGCAAAGGACGTCCACAAAATGATGGCCTAAGTTCTAAACATTAAGAATTCTTTGGCATCCAGGTGAAAGTCATCAGGGAGAAATGAAGAGGGACAATGATTACCACACCTGGTAGAAACGAACATGTGGCAGTGAGGGAGGATATGACCTAAGACAGACTTTCCATCTGCAGAAGAGAAAAGAAACTTGTAGAAGCTATACAGTATGATCCTGACCTCACCTTGAGCATTACAACCACCAAAAGGAAGAATCGTGAGGAGATTGGCAGAATGGCAAATATGAATGTACGTGTGATATAAGTTCTCATTCAGGGTTCCAAATCTAACTGAATTATAAAAATCACAGTTTTTTCCAGGTTTTCACGGTTTAACCCTTTCGCTGCTGTTCAATCTCCGAAAACCTTCTCCTCACATGCGGCGAAAAGGTTAAAATGCAGTTCGTGGGCCTATGGAGCAGGTACTTCCAGGATGGGTGTGGTACACCCTCTGAAGGGTCGCTAATCCGGGACCCTATCCTCGACGAGCTCATCCACGCAGGACCGTCTCCTCGACGCAACCAGTGACCCTACCCTACCTCCCGAAAAGTGACCGCTCTGACTGCATTTTGAAAATCAACCAATCAATCCGATCATCGAAAAATGATTGTTTTCATCGCACTCCTGCCAATCGAGCAATCAAGTACGCCTTTGAGCCGTGTTTCTGCAACGAAAAATAACGATTTTGTTAACTTTGCTAAAAACGTGGCCGCGGACAACCGTAAAATGACCATTTTAGCAAAGTTAACAAAATCGTTATTTTTCATCACAGAAACACAGTTCAAAGATGTACTTGATTGGCAGGAGTGTGATGAAAATATAAATTTTTTGAGGATCGGATTGATTTATTGATTTTCAAATTGCAGTCAGAGAGGTCACTTTTCGGGAGGTAGGCGGATGATGAGCTGGTCGAGGATTCCGTGTCCCGGATTAGCAACCTTTCGGACTGCTTCGGCAAAAGTGCTGACCGCATGGCAGGGACGAAGAAAAAGTACGTCCACAGCAGTCTGCCGTGCGTACGTACTAGGTACGTCCACAGCAGTGAAAGGGTTAAATGTTGCCAAATTCATGGTCTGTTGATGAGCCATTATAGGCAGAAATATTGATCGCGTAACAATCACCGGCCGCTTGGTAACTAAAACTTTAACAAATGGTACAGAGGCCGTGAATGCAAATGCTATCCCTGGTGACGTCACCTATTGTAAGCAAAATTCAGGGCCAGCTACAGGTTGTGAGTGGGAAAATAGAAGGAGCAGGGTGGCAGGGAAGTGAACAAGTGTCCGATTTTTCACCAGGGTTAATGAACATTTTGGCTACCAGTCTTCCAATCACTGACTTAAAGTCAATTTTTCACTATGGCACACGGACCTATTATTGCGCTACAAATATAGGTGTGCAAATGAATGAGTGGACAGCAGCTGCACATCACTGCCCTTGAAACATGATCGACACATCGATTTTTCTTTTGATCTGCCAATCGCAGTTCTACAATCACATTTGAGAGATTTTAAAGGTTTTATGACAAAATTCACAGCTTTTCCCAGGTTTGTTCGTACGCAGGTTTCCGCGGTGATTACTTGAGTTCAGCATTCTTTCGGACTGCATCCGCGTCCGTTGTCGAAGAACCACAACAGTTTTGCCAGCTCTCCAGCCAGCGTCCTCAGGTGAAGGATGAAGTGAAGCTTTTAGTCCTCTCGTATATAGTCAATTTTTGGCGCCAATTCGGTGGATTTCTTTCGACCAATCAGGGAACGTCCTCGTATTTGCGTCGAATATACCTTTTCCACGCGCTGTGCAAAGGATAGCCATTTGCACAGCGCGTGGAAAAGGTATATTCGACGCAAATACGAGGACGTTCCCTGATTGGTCGAAAGAAATCCACCGAATTGGCGCCAAAAATTGACTATATAAGAGAGGACTAAAAGCTTCACTTCATCCTTCACCTGAGGACGCTGGCAAAGGAGATGGCGAAACTGTTGTGGTTCTTCGACAACGGACGCGGATGCAGCCCGAAAGAATGCTGAACTTTTCCCAGGTTTTTTCACTGTAGACAAAATTCACGGCTTATTCACAGAGTTATTCCGAGAAGAGTGAGGCTATCTACTTCCCAACATTTCCGTTTAAGTCTACTGGCACAAGTCTACTCTTGGATGTGTGAATTGGGGGGTAATGTGCTTTTCAAAGAAAACATTAATGCACCATTGTTTTCCAGTGCCACTGCCACGCATAGCACGTGCCTACGGAAACCATCCCTTATTTTGTATCATGAATTTACAAATTTTTAGGCTATGCATTTATTTTCATTCATAGCTAAATGCCTTTATAAGGCATTAGTATTTAAAGGTTTTTATGATAGGTTTTTCGAAAAAAGTCTAATTTTGGCTCACGACAAAGAACTGAGAAAATCATATTTTAATACATTATGTAGGCAATTTTTCAAAGGAGTTCAATCGGACATTTCAACAAATGTCACCACAAACATAAAAATATCCCAGGTTGGACAGAAGCACACGATACAGAAAGATAAAAAAAACACAGAACTAAATTTTCGGTGGTATACATCCACCTTCCTCAGATTGTTTGATATCGTTTCTGACCTAACTCTGTCCAGTGGTGCAGCGAGGAGGGGGTTTTGGGGGATAAACCCCCCCCCCAGAGCTCAGAGAAATTTTTAAGTTTAATCCATCTTACTTAATTGGATTAGTATTACTTATAGAATAAAGTTAAGATTAATCAAATATCCCTCTTAAAGCCTTAAAACTCGCCATTTTGAACCATTAATCATAAAATTTTCTGAGGGAGGGCCCCCCCGCACCTCCCGCTTACCCTGGAAGGTATGCAATACCCCACACCCGTCAGTATTATTTACGCCTAAAACCCCCCCTAGGCGTAATTCTTAGCTGCGCCCCTGACTCTATCTGATCTCTAATGATGCTAGGAACCCTTTTGGCGTGCTTGACAGCATTGCCGTGTTAACTCGGCCTCTGTTGTTCTACGTAGAAAAATTCGAAATAAAAAAATTAGGGAAAAGGGTTAAGTTATTAGGTCCCTACCCTGGTGGTTGTAACCTTCTGAAGACCCACCCTGGGTCTTCATCGCCTGATTATATCGAAGGATTTGAAATGTCATTCTAGATGGATTGTGGTGCAGATGTGACTCATCAAAAGATTTTGGATAATATTTCTACAGGGCAGCCGTTAGAGATGCTTCAAGGCACCAGCATACAGCAATGAATGGTTTTCGGGAAGGTGGTATCCATCATGACAGAACAGGCCGACAGGGAAGTGGAAGAAAAAACACCACCTTAGCTGGGTCGACCAGCCAATCAAGCCAGCCAGATTCTCCAGTGGAGTTCAGGCACTTTCATTGGGGCAGCAAAGGCAGGCAACACCATGCAAGCTGAGTTGGAGGAAAAATTCAAGGAAGACTTTCTAGGCCTGGGCTGACAATGAGTCAAATGGGCTCAACCATACAAGATCTTTCTGATGGTGGGAACCAAGGAGTATGCCATATCAGCTCCTTGATAAATTACTCTACCACTTTCTTTTATTTTAATTTCAGCTTGTGACTGTGTTTAAAAAAAGGACACCTATATTTTATTCCATTTACCTTTCATCACCAACTTATCACACAATTTAGAGCAAAACTCGACAGCCTTAACCCATTGGCAGATCATAAGTTGAAGATGACACCACCTCTTGCCTAGCAGTTCACCCATTCCCTGCTAATACTAAACCTTGCACATAAGCCTCAGGCATTTTTGTTTCCTCATAACAACCATTCCTTCCTTCAATGAGTGGATCTCTCTGACCGAATTCATGAAATCGAACTCTAACCCTTTTGAGACGGCGGAGTTTTCGTCTTAGCATGACTGCTGTACTAAGCCCCAAGAGACTCTTCTTTCTCGTGGTACGGAGCATTTTTGGAGGACATTCGTTAAGAAGGGTCCCACGGAACCATTTTCGACCCCTCCCCACTGGGACTCCGCATTATCTCGGACTCCGAGAGTAGTTGTGCTCCCTCCTTTCCGGGTTAACGACCATACCTGCGGCATTGGTTTGCGCTCAACTTATGTACTGCTTATATGTATTTAGCATATGGATAATTGTTGCTTGCACGTGAAATACAGACTTTGAATTGAATTCCTCATTTTTTTTCTGAGCATTGTCAAATTTTAAGCGAAGTTTTAAGGCCAATATTAACGCATTTAATGCAGCAACAATTTCCATGTTGATGTTTATACATAACTCGAGATATAAGTTAATATTTATCGTAGAATTTCGTTTAAAAATTGTTAATGCTGTTCAAAAGACAAATAATTCAATTCTTACTTTATTTTTCTTGAGAAATGAACAAATATTTATTTGGAAAATTGACTGGATAAACAATTGTATGACCGCTGTCCCTCACCGCTAAGAGGGGTTATAAAAGACGAGGGGTCCGGGTACCTGCTCCCGGATTCCGAGGGTAAATCCTAAACCCTGCAGCGTTGGGTCCTGAGACAAAGACGGCGTAAACTCGCGACCGTCCTAAAAGGGGGAGAGCTAGAAAACGTATATATACGGCTTTCGTTCTCCTGGCCAGGAAAATCTCACACGCAAATATATGGCTATCATCTCCTGGGTCAGGAAACGTCCACACGTATATATACGTCATGACATCAAATATTCATAAAATGTAGGTGGCAAATTTCAAGTTTTTTTTTTTAATTTTACACTTACATATAGGAGAATGGCAGAATGAGGAATATTTGTTTTTTTTTTCTCTTAAGAAATCTTTCCCTTAAATCTACCAAATTCTTTTAACAAATTTCCACTTCTGGTGTGCGTGAACAACCCATTACAGCAAATGTGGCAGCCTGGCTCCATTCTTCCAAAGGACAAAGGCTCTGATTGGTAAGCACCAACAGTGGTTGCAGCCAACACGGCATGGGGAAGTCCGTAATGAGTGAGGAGCGAACATAATGAAGCCTCCTAGATTGGAAAACTCTATCGAGCACTCCTGGAATCGTCACACGACACACTATTGGCCATCTATAACTAACATTTGAGCTGCGGGCAATCAGGTAACAGTGCTCAGGCAAGTACCAGCCAAAAATAACTCTCTGAGAAATGACTGAGTGCTCATACTGAGCTACTTTGTAGCAGTTGCATTGAGAGAGAAATTACACAGCTGTGGTGGCACAGCTTGGAGCACTGACTCCCCCTAAATTCACCCAATATTATGAGGCAGCATTTCTTAATGATAACAAATGGTTCTCACATTTTAGTGCCATCAGAGAATACGAAGAATTTTCTCAAAATGCCTCAACCACAAAATAAGAATATTATCTGAACCATAGCAGATATCCTTACTCCTACTATTACCAATTTGGTCATGGCAAACTGAACGCAACAACATTATATAGACAACCAAAAGTAATTAAAGTGATTAAAAAATTCTGGATTGATTAATTATACATTCAACCGCAACCAACCTAAGGAAATTTCTAAAACTTCTGCAAGGAAAATGTTAAAAAAAATTAGGGGTCTTAATGCAACAGATGCAGGGGAATTAAGGTTTAACTAGACGATTGATATCCTTACCTGAGGCCTTGTGAAAGTTGATGTCCTCATAACTACTTTATCCTTGGCTCTCCAACCCCTTGGGAGGGCAAGTAGTAGCAAAGGCCGATGCCATCCTTTGTTGATACAAAGACTGTGAAAGGAAAAATCACATTTTCAAATAAATATTTTTGATGTTTCAAATTTCCAACCAATAAAAATATGTGAGATACCTAATTATACTTACCGCCTATCAAGTCGACAATCAAATATTCCAGTTCTTACAGCAAACGGAGCCAACTGGTTACAAACTACCCGCCAACTATAATCATCCAAAAGTGGCTCTGCCTGTTGTTGTGATCCAATCCCAATACCAGTCCTACTTCCTTGAGCTGGAACCACTTGCACAAGCCAGACGCTATCTTTGGTATCTTCTACTTCTTCGTAAAAATGTGGACCGCCAGTGAAAGAAGATGGTGGTTTGGCAGCATAATCCGATAATCTGTCATTACCACGATTACTTATTTCAATAATCGATTCAGCTGCCTCCCCTTGAGTGACATCGGCTGCAATACAAAACGAAGGAGTCAAACAGTGTACACCAAAACCAATTAAAAACAAACGAAATATAAATCATAGTTTAAGAATACATCTTACCCGACGCGTCCACTAAACTGGCAAGCTCATGCTTTTCAACACATCCATTGTAGCTGACACCTCTCACTTCCAGCAAGTGTTTCAGCTGCCTGACACTAAGAAGTAGAGGATCCACAATCTCGGTTGAAGAAAATCCATTGTGTAACCATAAAACTAAGTCATGGAGACGTGATATGATAAAAATCATCGACAGATAAAGAATCAAAAGGAATATCTGTATGCATATAGATCTACTCATTATAAAAAATAAACATGGATCCGTATTCGGACTCGACAGCCAACTGAAAGGGAATAATTAGAATAATAAATTAAATAGGATCAAAAAAGAAGACACGACAATGATAGAACATTTATAATCGAATAAATAGACCAGTTATCACTAAAAATGTACGCAACTAGCAGAATAAGTCTGGCAGATATAGCTACATAATTATCAACACTCGAGCTATTTACGAAGTAAACACTGACAAGATACATATATAAATCAATGGCAACACACCTTGAATGATTTAGGATTAAAACTGAACAGGTTGTCTACTCTTTGTTGACAACCTTCACTTTCGACGAACACAATTGCTTATCCGCAAAATGCATTCCCCCAATCGCAAGATAACCTCGTTCGGAAGATCACGTGCTACGGCAGCGCTAATTTGGCGCGCAGCCTGAATAAGGATGGGAGTTGAAGATAAAATGCTACTCTTTACCGAATAACAATTCAATCAGTTAAATTTATTTTGAATTATTTATTTGTTTATAATTACTTTTATTCATAGTTACTGGGAAAAGTATCGTCGATTAGGCTATTTTATGTACTTCAAGGGCGTAATCACGGCACCCATTAGTTTTCCGCATGAAATTCAACATTTAAGTAAATTTTTTGCTCATATAGGGGTATATCATGTAACTATCTAGTTGACCGTCATGAAGTAATTTCTCCCTATAGGAATAAGACTCCGAGGGGTTTGAAATATCACAGAAAACCATTAATCGAATACTTCTTTCCAATCCTTTCCCCTCCGTTCCCATCCCACTCCCTTCCATCCCATCTGATCCCATCCCACGAACGCGGTTCTCATTCACGGTTCACGATGCTTCTTTTTTCGTAGTCGTGGGAAAAGAGATGGCGTTGGTTTTTGTAGTAAACATGGGGGCGTGAATTTGCCTATTACCCTATTATTATTTATATCCAGTGATTTCCAGGATCCAAGAACAATAAAATGGAAAATCAAGCACAAGATTCAAGAATTCAACGTTATGAGTTGTTCTTGCAAGAAATCGAGAGCATTGACGATTATTGGGGTTCCACATTTCGGTAACTGTTGACTTTTTCTTTTACCGAAAGGCAGATTTAGTGTCACGGTGTAATTAAAATTTATCATGAGTGTTTACAAGTTGAATTAACAATTTAAGATAAATCTTGATCCCCCCGTGCTGTGTTACTGAAGGAGTTTGGAGTTCAGATCAAATTCACCGCTTCCTCTACTCACTACTACGCAGGCTTGAAGCAACTTGTTCGATCCAACAAGTTTGCATCTGCGCATAAATCGTGGAATTATAGGGTACATGTAAACATTTTGTAAGGGGTGGAGTTTGCGCCTTGAGCCTTTATTCAACTGATGTACAATGAACGAGTCAAGCTGCGACTCCGTATTCATTACTAAGCCAAATCATGATCATTTACTCTATGAAATCGAAACCAACGACGCCAGTAGTGTTGGATTGGTTATTCGGTATAAATATCTTTAAACGAATGTTGATATTAGTATGTGGGTCGCATGATAACCTGTTTAGGTCCCTGCTCAGTGAATTTGCCTTCAAATCAGAAGTCTTATTGCGGATAGCCATTGTCCTAATGTGTTCATGGTAGTGTGATGTAAGCGCTAATTATTATAATTTTCTTGTAATCGAAATATTTTTTTAAATGTTTCAGGGCCATATACGATGGAGATGAGCATCATAAATTTATGGAACAACTTGACTCCCGAATCAAAAGCCATGACAAAGACATTGAAAGAATGTGTAACTTTCACTATCAAGGCTTCATTGATTCCATTAGAGAGTTGCTTCAAGTACGGTCTCAAGCCAAGAAACTGAATGTAAGTGTCTTTTACGTTAACCGGTTGACCGTTGCACCTAGTCTTGGTGGTGGTGGTTGCACCATGGTCATATTAGTGTGCAGGTTTTCTTTAAATCCCTTTTGACCAGATTTATGTCATTAAAACTTTGGTTTAGTGTCAATTCTGTGCAATTAACGTGTGTATGTTGAAATATTTTTCACACGTATCTGTTTATGAGCGAAAATGACACTTTCAGTATCGATGAATTTAATGGTATTTCCAGTAGTGCCAACCAGTTGAAATTTGATCTATAGAGAGAACCTTAATAAGTTAAGAAATTATGATTAACCTCCACTTTTTTCTCTATCGGCTGTTCTACCCATCTCCGGGCACCCTTCTTAAAGTACCCAAGGCACTTTGCATTTAACATCGTAAGCACCTCTTCGTGGTGCACTTCAAGGTACCTAGTAAGGAATGGTGTCGAGAAAATAATTTATTTGCCCATGACATACATTTTTGTACAAGCTGCAAGTATATAAGGCATGTAAAAATACAAAATTAAACAAAAGTATACGGATACTAGCAAAAACAATATGCAATCATTGATAATGGCTCAAGTAGTCATTTAAAATATAAAAAAATGAGACAAAAGATAGTCTTAAAGTATATTCTTGAAAATAGCTATTCATTTATCTTTTTTCATAAATTATGGTAAGTGATTATGCAGCTTTATACAAATATGGTGAGGTCCCTTGGAAGTTAAGGCAACAGCAGATGACAGCACATGTTTATCAAGACATCTTTTTGTTTCATAGGTGTCATAATTGTTAGTTGGGATGGGAAATCAGTTTTATGTTTTCGCACATTATATACAATGAAGGCACAGTTAAAATACTGTGCTCCAACATTATCATTTATACCTCAATCTTGAAGATACTTTTGGCCCAAATATTCATGAAATTAAAATCATATTGACATAAAATTTTCAGGTCAAAGCATCATGTTATAATTGTATAATAATTGATAACTAGTGATAATAGAAGCAAAACAATTGAAAATACAAATGCATGTCAACCATCATGTTTATAATGCTACATATTTTATTCACTCATTAGCTGTAACTGCTGCACATACAACTATATTCACTTAAAAAAATTATTAAACCTCATTCACCATGTAAAAATGGGGGGGGGGGGAGTTTTTTTAGGTTACACCCCCCCCCCTTGGGCCTTTAGAGAAAGAACAAGTAAAATGGTATCAATAAATTACTTCTAATGAATGCTGATACAAAATTACTGTTCTTGAGCCCAAAAGGTTTTCAACTTCAAAAATCCTAAAATATTCCAGGGGAGGACCCCTGCCTGAGGCCATTTGCCCTGGGGTGTTTTCCATAAACCCTGGAAGGGAAAAATCTGATAAAACCCCCCATTTCAAAATCCTGGCAATGCCACTGGTCAGAAGGGTCTAGTTTGGTATAGGGAGCAAGGTTGCCTGGTCAGAAAGAGAAATTCCCTTGCCACGTGTAAACAAAAGGCTTCCGTGAAGAAAGGAGCGGGAAGGGATGACAAGCTTGAATGGCCAATGGAAGAATCTCAGTCATTATTACCTTTTTATGCTTTTCTTTACTGCCACTCTGTCCTCACTGAGAAAAATTGTTAGGCTTGTTTCAGTAATTCAGTGACAACGTTGTATAACTAGGCGAGGGTGTGAGGTAGGTTTGGGGGATAGCAATTAGCTGAAAACCGTGCTAGCATAGGATTCTCAGCCCCTCCTTTTGTGCTATCATCGGACAACTCTCATTGGCTGGACTGTAGGTTGGTTGTAGGCCAAAAATAGTGAATATCTATTCAAAGGTATCTTGTTTTAGGTAGAGATTCTATGATAATATTGGGGTAGTATCTTTTCAGTATTAAAATAAATGATAATGGTGGCCATCAGTGGTGTCATGGTGCCGGAATGAGTCGGAACGCCATTCCAGCTCTGGTCAACAAAAGACATTATAGTCAAATAACACTTTTATCAATTTTGTTGCCTCAAAATTTCTAATTTGTACACTTGTAACCGAAACAAAATAGTTAGCATTAAAATGTAAATAAGGACTTGTAAAAGAAAACACACAGAGTAATATTTCACTTCTGAAGAAAGTTAAGGAAAGCACGTTCCGGCACTGCTATTTTTCCATGACGTCACTGGTGGCCATTATTTAGACTAATGCTTACTTCACTCCTGGATTCTTTAGAATGAAGTTGTTCAGTTGGATGAAGATCTGCGCCAATCAGCAAATAATCTCATCGCCAAGGGTGAGGAGTTGGTGCGTGCCCGCAAAGTAGAAAGCAATATAGCGGCTGCTATCGAGAATCTGTCTCTCTGCCTTCCAGTTCTCACAACCTATGCAAAACTTCAGAGGCAGATGAAGGATAAAAGGTGAGTTGTTTCATGCATGGGCATATTTGGGCTTGGCCAACAAATTATTTTTCCGGAACAATGTTATGCAAGATTTGATTTGCTGGTTATCGATTCATCCCTCAGATAAGAGAAAATATACTAAAGTTGATGGGCAATATGCATGTGTCACTTGTGATTCGGTGATGATTTTTAAATATGCACATTTATGATTATTTAATAGTACCACCTAATGTAAGTAAGACCAATATTAGGAACTGTAGTATCTTCTCATGATTTCTTATCTAAAGGTAGATTGTAAGATAGTGAAGGCATGACTGTTTAAGTTCTATTCTTACAATACTTGAATTTATATAATGAAGTGGGTGTTAATCCTTTGGTGTCCAGTAGACTGGCACATGCTCGGATATAGTTGTATTACTTTCTCCAAGAAGCTGTTATAAACTCAGTTTAAATATTTAGTCTTTAGTCAACAGTTTTGTCTTGGATATTTAGATATCAATAGTGGAGAAAGCTTGGCTTCAGTTCTATTTATGAAAGATTTGTAGAATCCATCTAAATGTTGCTGTCTGTTGCGTATGGATTTTGTTATCCTTTTGAAAATTTTCATCTGCCAAAATACTGATTATAAGTGATGCTGTGCTTTGCAGATTGCAATATTGACTCCGATCATGTCAATTTTTTATCCTTTATGCCATAAAGTGATTGTCTTTCTAGGTACTACCCTGCATTGAAGACTCTTGAGCAGTTGGAACATCTCTATTTACCAAGGGTTGCAAATTATCGATTCTCCCATCAGATGAGGGAAAATATACCAAAGTAAGTTGATGGGCAATATGCATTTGCCACTGGTGATTCAGCGGTAATATTTAAATATGTATTGTACTGCGGCGAAAGTGGTGCCGCTCCATTTGTTGCAATACTTTTGAATCTGACTGTACATGTTGTGACATGGCTCACAAATTTTAGTGAATGGATGTTGGTCATTCATTGAAATAGCCAAAATAGGTGTTTCTGGTAGTTTCATGAGCATACATTATGATATAATATGTTGAAAATTGATCTTATATCGGAATCAGCGGAATTGTAATAGATATGAAAAAAGCATTATCAGTTAAACATTATTAAAAGTCCATCACTGGTTGCTATTTTCATTATTTTTATTCACAGGCTTAGGGATAATATCAAGGAGGCATCAATGTCTGATTTGAAAGATTTCTTGGAAAACATCAGAAAATTTTCTCCAAAAATTGGAGAAGTTGCAATGAAGCATGTAAGTATTAGGAATTATTTATATCAGTCTGTTAAATGTTCCTCCTCTAGCATGTTTTCTGCTGCTAGTCATGATTATACAAGTGTGTCCCTGCTTCTTATAAGTGTGATAAAAAATAACAGTGAATTACATAGAATGGCATTGCAAGACCTGGAATATAGGGTATGAGATAATGAATGGGTTTTTACGGAAGGGTGTACATGAGGTTCAGCATTAAATTTCTTTAGGTTTGCAGGTTAAAGGCTCCACAAGTCTAAGGTTAAGGGTATCAAGATGACCCATGATTAATGCATTTAATTGATCCATCATCATTATTTTTTGAGTGAATCTTCTTGAGCTAGATAGAAAATGCAACATCTATGTATCTAAAAGAAGATGTCTGTTTGTCTATCCACTATGTGTATCCAAACGGCTGCATGATGTATTGCGATCAAAGTTTGTGCAAGGTGCATCTTATGCTGCAGATTCCTTTTGTGCTACTTTCGGTTTATTCTAGAAATGGGTCGAATAGCAGATTTCTCGAACTCTAATATCGAATTCGAATATTAAATAATTGCTCGAATATTCGAATACCTCGAATACTAAACGATGAATGTTGGAATGTTTGACTCGGTTGCCTATGCAGCAGGCAACACAATATTTTGGGGAGTAATTTTGATTTCCTTTAAAGGATTCGAACAGGAATTAAGCTGATTAATGGAATATTTTAAGTTTATGGAAACAATTGGGCATATAATTAATTCAACTAACATTGCTTTACCCCCACTCCTGCTGCCAAGTGCTAGCTGACAGTCTGAGGCATTTTATAAAACACAAGCTCTTCTCCACCGGATTTTCTTCAATTATTTTCAGTCCATCTTTGGGAGTTCTCACGAAATCAGAAGATGAATTGGAATTGCTATCAGGGAGAAACCAAATATCCTGAGAAAATATCCCTTCGTCTGGGACTGTAACAATAAAGATTAATAGCATCACTCATAAATTGTAACTTGATATATGTTTTCCGAAAAAATACCGTATCAACTTCCGAGAAGCTCTGCTGCTCATATCGAGTCTCGCCAGAATGCCAAGTCTCCGTCCTATTTTGACATTTATTTCCTCGCGTAAAATGCTTAAATACAGTCAGAAATGCGTCGCGTTTGGTCTTCTTCTTTTTTAAATTACGCACACATTACTAATATTTGACCTCCAGAAATGGGGAACCTCGAAGCAGGTAGGCAGAAAAAGGTCAGTGGGTTAGAAAAGGGGGGGGGCGTGAGATACGTCTTTATTGTTCTCGTGTAACTTGATATTTTTTTCGAAGCTTAGGTCTTCGTAATACGATCCCTGCGTGAGCAAGGACCTTTTGTTTGATTTCGGAGAAGAGGAAAGCGTCAAAGTGGGTGAGGCGAGTGCTGAATGGAGGGGGATAGCAGATCGTGGGAAATGCACCAATGTTACTATCCCACGGCACTGAGTTTCTCCCTATGGTAGTTTCATCTCCTAGAAAAGATTCAAACTAAGTGCCTGTCCTTATTAGCCATAAATGACACAAGGTAAACACTTCGTCTCATTTATACGAAACCTGATCGAGCTGGGGCCGTTTGTTTCATTTCGAAGAGGAGGAAAGCGTCGGAGGAGGGGCCGAGGGCTAATGGATGGAGGGGGAAGCAGATTTTGGGAATTGTGCTACGTAATTACTATCCCACGGCACTGAGGTTTTCCTGGTGGGGGAAACCGGGGATTTTCGGATTTTTTCACCCGTATCAATTGAGGTTCCCCACGTCGAACTCTTTTCACCGCTCTAACCCGCGAATTAGATGTAGTTCGTCAACTTGCCTAAAACGGCGCTGCATGCACTAAAAGACTCGAGTTCTCTACATTTTTCTGAGTCAACTACCAACGACGTGCGTGCGACAGTGTACGACGCGAAATTCGAGGTATTCAAGGCGGTACTTTTCGCATAACTATTCGAGACCTCGAATATCAAATACTTTCTAGTATTCGAGGTATTCGAGTATTCGCGGATACTATTTGCACATCTCTAGTTTATTCCGATGGACCCTTTGCATCGTTTACTCATAACCGAATCCTGCAAATGCACTTAGCACTCCACCTAGCATCCATTCCCCACCCTCAGCTTACACTCCCACATTCCGATAACATCTCCATTCAATCTGCCTTCTTTGTATATCTTTGTGAGCACTGTGTGCAAGGTTTGACCGGCAAGGCAAGACCGATTTGGCGACTTCCAGTTGCAATTCTTCGTTTTCTCACAACTTCACCGTTCACATGTAAATGGCCCATGAATAACATTGCTATCCTTTTAACCTTGCATTTTGACTAACTGTGTGTCTTCTTTTGTTCTTTCATTTTTTCCGAGGTCATTTTTATCCCATATTTTGACAGGTCAATATGCCCATGAATTCTAAGTTCTAAGTTTCCCCTTCTCTGGGTTCTATTCTTCCCAAGCAACGCCAGGTGACCAGTTAGTTATGGATAAATGTTCATATGTGTACATGACCTTTGGTTATAAACCATCGTATTGGTTTAACTTTCCTCTACTCTGCCTTTCTAATCAGCCAATCTTTTGATATGTATATAATTTTTTTCTTTTACATCTTTGATCTCAAGATTCAACTTCAAGGACTAGTGTTCTTTACAATTTATAACCCCTCTCTTACACTTTACTGAGTTGAAGGGGTAAAATCTTAAATGGAAGCTGAACATAATTTAATTGAAGTAAACCCTGAAAATATTACTTAAGTCTCTACTTTGCCTAGTGAGTGATTAGTATCTCAATTGAAAATTAATTGTTCCTGAAAAAAATAATTATTGATAAAAACCTAAAATAGATAGCTACATTTTGTAGAGATGGAACACAATTTGCTGAATGTTTCACGATTGAAGGATCTTGAGTGATAGCTGCTTAAATGTTCAATATAGTGAGGAACAATTTATCTGGCTGAACACAACTACATAATTTAAGTGCATTATAATTTTTTAATGCACGTTTTTACCCCTCTCAATTTTATTGACAGACTGGTGAGCAAATTGGAACAGATGCTAGTATTCTGGGTCGGAAGAAGCGAAGGATGCCTACGCAGAACTCTTTCAACAGTAAGTCATCAAAATACTCTTTTTGTTTCCGTAAGTTGTCTATTAACTAGATGACCTCAGACCTGTCACAGTCGTGCGATGAACGTACATAAAGTTGCAATAGGTATTTACCCCTTCCGCTTAAATTCATTTTCTGAATATTGTGCTCCTATCCTCTATTTACACATTTTTTCTTTGATTCCTTTTTAAATGGAATGGTAGTTAATGAAATGATGACTCCCACCTCCTGTGCCTCTGTGTTCAACATCATTACCTTGTTTGTTTAACACAGTCTTGAGATTTGCCTTGGAAGAAAATTGCGTGAAGTAACTGGTAGCATACCTCACCACCAATCAGGAGACCTCTGTTCGGATCTTGGCTAAGCCAAATGATATTTTCATGACTTGAAACCTGAGTCATGAAGTATTTTCCCAAAACCCAATGAGAAAATTTATCTGGAACACAATTTTCATTCTATACTTTTTAATAGAGGGATAGTTTGCTTTCAAGCACGAATAAGATAAGATGATCTTATTTTTGGCTGTTTTCATTAAAACTTAACGAAAATCATTCATCCATAATAAAACAAATGATGAAGAACAAGAACCAATCCTAGAAGAAACTAATGCCAGAACCGCCTTCGAATGTGAGCCAATAAAAGAGTGGAATCCTCAATTTTGCTGTATTTAAGCCAAATGGCTTTTAAGCTTTATGTCATAAGATACGAGGGCTATTCACATAGTAAGGAACATTTACGCTTCCCGTCACTAGACTCCCGCAAGTCTCGTATATCTTGGTGTCCATGAGCTTAGCGCTTAGAACTTGACAATGCAAAAATTCTGGAATGGCTCTCCAAGTATACACGTATAAGGTAGTGGGGATTTGCTGTTTGCCAATCGTATTCGCCAAGACTACATACTTGAACCATTTCTTTTGTGTAGTTTTATCAGAAATTTTGTACAATCGAAATTGTGTTAAATGTTATGTAAAATGATTAATAAAAGCATATGTATTCATGAAACATGTACCATAAAATAATAAAACGCCTATAAACCTGGGAAAAATGTAGCATTATAATAACACCGCCAAGATTTTCTATAACACCGAAATCACATGGTTTTAAAACGAATTTTAGCTAAAAATAAAACCACTTTCACGGACCTCTAACTATTATTCATGCACATAGTCAGTTATTTTAGGTAGCTTTTTCTTACCAACCGCAATATTTTTAGTGGCGATAACGTGATTGTACTCTTATTCCGACTGCTCCACGTAATACCTGGTTTCCGATAACCATGCATTCGTGGCTGCGAGATTACGGATCCTGAAAACAGATTCTTGCAGTGATTTCTCATGGATGCTACAAATCCACTGCAAGACGTCGGGAACTACACTGTCACTGTGTTAACTAATGCATGGATAATCCACAACACGGATAAACCGCTGCCAGATGATCGGGAGTCGACTGTACTTAGTTTTTTCTTTATTCCAAAACATTCCTTACTTTGTGAATAGCCCTCGTATTTGTTTTTCTCTCATTTATTTGCAAGCAATTGTAGTCAAACCCATATGATAGAGAGAATAAGTCGTGTCTCTTGTTGTTAACCTCTTTATGCCTGTAGAATTTATTAAATTTAAGCCAAACTCTCCAAATCTAACATCATGTATCCATTTTTTTGTTGCTTTTATGTTTTTGATCAGGCCTAACGGAAAATGACACTAAAGTTGAAAGTAGTTATGATGCAGATGAAGATCTTAGTGCTCAGGACCTCATTGACTTCTCACCTGTCCACCGATGTTTCCACATATACTCTGTTCTAGTAAGTCTAAATGCTTCTGAAAATTGAAGAGTTTGAAGATCATTTTGTTGCAATTTGTTGCATTGTAATTATTTTCATGCATTGATTATTATTTTCTTTCAATCAGGGTTCTCGAGAAACTTTCGAGACGTATTACAGGAAGCAAAGAAAAAAGCAAGCTCGCTTGGTCCTCCAACCTCCGACTAATATGGTGAGTTTTGCATAGCCATTTAGTTTTTTTTGACCAAGACTATACACTCATGCCTCTTTAGCACAAGGGTTACATACCTTGTGCCAATGGAATTTGTATAAAACGAGACCATTTTAATGAGGGAAGATGAGAATGCATTCCTGGTAGCAAATGCATTTGTTCAGTCTCGAATTTACTAGTGATGGGTCGGTTCGATTCCTCGATTCTTAGATTCCTCGATTCTCGACCAAGAACCGGAATCGAAAACGAGTACTTGCCAAGGCGAAAAATCGATTCCGATTCCAGTAGTACTTCAAACAACAAAATATACGACCGCGTTTCCAACAGTCATTTGAATTTTCGCGCCACGTAATCGTAATAACAAAACACATATCTTCTTGGGATGTGCGAGTACTCGAAAATTCAAGTCGATCGAATAGTTGGTACTCGACTCGAGCGTTTCGAGTGGCATTACGAATGTCGAGTCGAGTAGTTAAGGTTACAGAGCTTTCGAGGCTAGTAGGTCCAGCAATCTGCCGACAGGAAGCGCTATCATGAAACTCATGTAATAATGCAGTTTTTAAAGCCGAGAAGTCATTCTAATGCCTTGGCCTGGTAATTTCAGCTTGCTGAATACACGACTTTGTCGACGTGGGCGCCGAATACCTTTACGCCAGCCGCGGCGGTCCTTATTCATTTCTTTATCTCCCTTATCAAGTCTACTCATGTATTTTTCTTCTGGTATTAAAATCATTAACTGTTATTACAGTGTATTTTTTTTGTATAATGATATTGGTTATTGTAATTGTATTGCTGATATTTGGTACTATTCTTCCTTTAAAAACGTAGCATGAAACCATCGTTGGATACAGAGCCTACATCCATGGAATTGTTGGATTCTTTGTTGTTGAAGACCATATCTTGAATACAGGCAATGGCCTCGTAAATCGAAGCTACTTAGATGAAGTGTGGAGCATGGCTCTTTCTAAGATTATTAATGCCCTCAGGACGCACTCTGTAAGTAAAATTTGGCTATTATAAAGTAAAAAATCAAACATTTTCTCTGCAAAATATCTTTTTTGTGCCAGTGTTTTTTATCGGAAAGATTTTTAGCATTGTACAAGTTCTAATCCTTGAGTAATAATGTTGAATGCTCTTCAGCTTCTATGGGTAGTTTGCATGAGAGCAAATCAAAATGAATTGGCTTGTTTGCCAAGTTCTTTCATTGCTGATTGTGAAGGAGTTTAAAGGATGAAGAGACCTGTATCTTTCTCTATATGTCATCAACTTCTCAAGCTATACACAGGTAAAATCTGATGTTCTTCAAGGTCTTGCAGATAAGTTAATGATGTCACAAACTCCAGGAAAGTGCATTACTCCTTCATCCCTGTTCCTAAGAATTTGCCTCACGGCCTGTGAGCAAATCCTTGCTAAAGCTGCAATTCTCACACAACGAGTGAATAAACCTTAACTCTTATGATGTCCCTAACTTATGAGATACAGGCGGATACTTTCATGCTTTCTGATTTTATATTTATGGGAAATGGCTGTATGAGGAAATTTTCTTTTTCGTCGTTACTTGTCTTACCCTTCCATCTACCATGGTTTCAATTAGTTGAGATTTCGGGCCTGAGAGAATGACCCTATTGTTGACTATAATGTAAGTGAATCCCTCAGTTTAGTCAAAAAGGGACAAGTTTACTCTCTAGTTAGGTAGATTAATGGAAATATTTTATGTGGGGAGAATTATGCTTCATTTTTGTGGGATCATCGGTGGATTAGTAGTGAAATGTGTGAGTACTGACAGTGGTAAACAGTCACATTAATGAACAGAACATTTATGGAATATAATCCAAGTCCAAATATGCAAATTAAAAACATGATTTGATGGTTGATTTTGGGCCAGGTCCTTCCCCGTAATATCTTGTATTTAGAAGATTTTTCTTCTGGGACGTTTAAAGAATACAACAATATATTAACTGTCAACCTGTGGTCAAAAGCTTAGTGTTCTACTCACTAGGTTACCAAGCTATCCTCAGAATTCTCTAAAAAGAAAGGGAGTATTATGGTTTAGCAACATCATTGCATAGCAAGGTTAAATGAGGCAACATTAAACAAAGACAAAGCATTTAATATTTGTATGCATAAATTAAGAAATCATATTATTTCATCCAATTCTTAATACTATAACTCTGAAATTTGCTTTGGGCTACCAAATGCGTTATTCTATAAAGCTACACCAGTGAGTATTCAATTGATTTATGACATTTATTTTGTTTCAGGCTTATTGCACCGATGCAACTTTGATGCTAAAAATAAAGAACCTTATAATGCTATTTATTACCACCTTGAGGGTAAGGAACATTTTCTTACTATAAGTTCATGTTTATGTCTGAAAATTTATTTGCTCTTTGTTTTTTAAGTATTTGATGACAAGAATTCAGCTACAGTTTTTTCTTCTCTAAGGTCTGGATTTAAATATCAGTTATAATTATAGTGTAATCCTTTACAAATGTTTATTATCTAGGACTGGAATGTTGCATATATATTGTCATGTGCCACTGATATGCTTTCAACGATCAATTAAATGTTTTATATATATTCGTCAGGGTTGTAATAATGATGAATTCTGTTCTGTTGAAATATCCTGTTGATATAAGTACATATGTATACGTATATGTAATAGTGCGTATTACACTTAAAGATCCATGATATAAGTAATTTTTCATGAAGTAAGCCCTTGAAGGCCATTTTGGTGAGCACTTGATGTGAAAAACACTGCTACTTAATCCCAGACAGCGCATTTGCTTGTATACAAATTTTAAATCTCTTTTGCAGTTACAAATTGTATTAATGTTTGTAAAATCATTGTATTACCGTTGTATTCCAAAACCTCATAACAAATCAGTTGTAATGTGTACAGGACAAAAATACGAGAAAAATACAGATTTTAAAACCGTTGCATTTCCAAAGTGATGTCGCCGTCGCCAAAGTGATGTTCAGGACCTGGATACGGATGTTATTTTCTGAAACTATATAGGTAAGGTAGAAAAAGAGTCACGGCTTTCTTCCGCATAGGCCCGGGTTCGATAGATATTCGATTGTAAAGACTTTGCACATGACATCCCTTGAGTTATCGCGGAGGTAAGGCACAATTCGGAGTTTCGTTTAAACTCCATAAATTGATATTAAATTTAAAAAAATCACGAAGTAACTAAATGAAACGAATGGGGATAAAATGTAACAGTGATTTCAAAAATTAGAAGAGAGAAAAACACGGCCATAGTTAAGAGGTAGCGATTACTCAAGGGATGTCATGCTGCGCGAAATCTTTACAAGCAAATATCTCTCGAACCCGAGCCTATGTGGAAGAAAGCCGTGAAATTTTTTCTACCTTACCGATATAGTTTCAGTTAATAACATCTGCATGCTGATCCCGAACATCACTTTGGCGATGTCTCCTTGTAAGCCAACTGATTTTTTCATAGCAAATTCCATCCTTTCTGTGTAGAGAAAAATCAAATGTTTGATGCAGAATTGGATTTCAACGGAAAGTTTTTGTAATTATTAGTTCATGATTCTGATATTTTATTGGTGAAAACACTGATATTCTTGCTTTTTTTCCAGAATTATGGCTACACAGTGAGTCAACTTTTTGATCTTCTACACGAAATTCGTGACCATTACAATGAAGTGCTAATGCAACGATGGGTGCAAGTATTTCGTGAAATCCTTGATGAAGAAGACTTTCTCCCTATTCAAGTTAGTTTTTAAAAATATGTATGAGGTAGTGAGTGGATGAGTTAATGGTAGAGTTCTTTTGTGTTTGTGGAGCAAAGAATATTTCTAGTGTCACTGTTCTTGCTTGTTGTTAGTAGCATGTATTGCAATGGTATGAGTGATCCCTTTTCATTTAGTTTTAGCATCTTTAACTTAAAATGTATGCCATCTTTCACACATTGGATGTTTTCATTTTAGTGAGGTTCAGATTGTGATGTGTATTATGTATATATTTTCAATATGCATTGCTGTCTGTCTATTAGGCTGTACACCCTAATTCATAGTTAAAATTTTACTTTCAGGTTTCCGATCAAGAAGAATATGACAAGGTGCTGGAAACATTTCCTTTCAGTGAAGATGTAGCTGGTCTAACTTTTCCTCGTCGTCTACCATTCTCATCTATGGTGCCTAAAGTGTATCGTCAAGTGAAGGAATTCATTTACGCCTGCTTAAAATTTTCAGAGGATCTCAACTTGAGGTAATTTACATTACATTTCCATTTTATAATGTGAGGAGTTGATTTGCTCAATATTCTGTTTTATTTCTGTTGAAGGTTTGATAGAATTTTGTAGCAACAGCAACCATAGCATTTTGAAATTTTTTTATATCTTAAACCACTGAAAGAGATTGACTTCGACTTTTTGCATTTCCTGGCTCACTGATCCATTACCAAACCAAGCTCCTTTGCCGAGAGCATGGTTGTCTTTGCTACTATTCCAAACAGTGCATTAAACAAGTAACTATGTGTACAGTTTAGTGAATGGTTGCAAAGTAGCTCGTAAGATGAAATTTACCATGAAAAAAATTATTAGACTTGGCTGGGATTTAAACCTGGATTTAAACTCCTTATAGCCATTTGAAGTATGCTAACAGTTACACCGGATGTTTTCATGTCAAATTCCTTCCTTGCTGTAAATTTGCACCTGTGCGTGTGAATGCTTGCAAAGCTACTTGTTTAACATTCATTGCTTTGGAAAACTTCCTTTGCAGAATAGCAGCAAAGTAAGATTTTCCTCTTTGATAATCGCCATTTCCTGTGCCACAATACGGACCTAAAATGCTAACAATGTGTTTGTTTAAGCCAGTTTGAGATTTGTCTTGGGAAAAGATGGCTTGGTGTGTGACTGGTAGGATACCTGACCTGCATTCAGGAGATCCAGGTTCAAATCCTGGGTAAACGGAATCATTTTTTCAGGGAAATTTTGTTTGTGGTGTTTATAACAATTATTGATAACTCTGTTTTGAGACAGTACAAATCAAAAGGGTTGTACTACTTCTTTGGCAGTAATTCCTTCAAAGAATTACAAATAAATCATGTAAAGGCTTGTTTATATGGTGAATCTATGCCACTCAGTATTGCAGTTTGCTGAACTCTGCCAGTTCTGGTGGTGGGGCAGAGAACTTTCCCTTTGCAAGTATGTAGTATTTTTGTGATGAGCTCAGTCTTCTATCTGATTCAAATATTTTTCATAAAATCGTACCAGAAAAATTACTGTGTGTTAAATAGGCCAGGAAATATGGTAGCTATATTAAAATATAGAGAGCCATTGTTAAATGCATAGTATGTTGAATCATTTGCAGGATTATCTACCTATCACTTCCCAAGTCATCCTCCAAAGTTACCCTTGTTGCATTCCTTTCCTACCGTACTCTGTTCTCCATTTTCACCATTCCTCACCTCAAAGTAATGAAAATTTCAAGGGAATGAGCCCAAATTGCTCTGAGAAAGTGTGACACCCAGGGTGTGTGCTACAGTGTGAATATTCTTTAATAAGATGACCTTAATGTGAATGGATTTTCTCTCTCTCTCTCTCTCAATGGTATACCAATGCAGATTGCAGTAATGCATCATAATTCAAGTTAGTCTGTTGATTTCCAACATCATTGCAACATTATTTTGTCAATGCAAGTGGTCAGTTGGTGGTGGAGAAATTCATTTACTTTTCTAGTGATTTCATATTTTATTTAGGTAAAATCATAATGCATGTCAATAATTAATGAGGTTTTCCCCAGATCTGAATGAGATTTTGCTGTAAGTTTACCCAATGAGATCACATCTTGTATGTAACTTACGTATTGCCTATACTGTAAAATAATTTTTATTTGCAATGTTATGATTTTTAATTTTAATTATTATTTTCCAGTCAGGCGGAGGTTGATGATACCTTACGACGGTCTACAAATCTTTTATTGACGAGAACATTTAGTGGCTGCTTGTCATCGACTTTCCGAAAACCTAGTCTTGCTCTCCTACAAGTCATCCAAATTCTAATAGACACTGGTTACCTGGAAGAAGCCACCGTTTATCTTGAAGAGTTTGTTTCTAACATTAAAAGGTTTGCAAATTTTTATAAATTGCCCTTGGAAATAATTGAGTTCTACTCCAAGATGAAGAGCTATCCCTCTTTGATCCCTCTACTCCAAGATGAAGAGCATGCATTCAGTGCCACTACTTCTTCAAGGAAAATAATCACATGTCATTATTCATTCCAAGTCTCTTGAATGCTTCAGATAGTGATTTATAAAATATGCTCTCATGAAGAACTAGCCATAAGGTTTCACAAGATCTAAAGTCATATTAATCCTGGCTGGGCCTCCCTGAGGAATTTATTTGTGCACAGTTCTTGGAGCAGTAGGGCTGGCCTTATGGCTCCATTAGCGGAGAACTATGTCAAAATGCCTATTAATCTTATCCTGTTAGGTTTTAGCCAGCTCTGTGTTGTGGTGGCGGAGGCATAGTGCATTGTGAAACTCAAGTAATTCATTCATTCATTTTATTTGCCAAGAGATCAATTACATCAATGTGCATTGATATTAGGCACGTCAAGAAAATTGCACATGTCCAATAATTACATAATATAAAAATACCTTAATTATATATACAATGGGATAATACACTCATTCGACTCCCAAGTACTCATTTACGGAATAAAATAGGTTTTTAAGTAAAAAATCCCTTACTTTTCTTCTAAAAACACCGATAGTTGGAATTTCCTTCAATCCAGAGGGCAATCTGTTGTACAATTTTATACCCATATATTCCGGACCCTAGGAAACCCCTTTGGTTCTAGCGTGTGGTGTATGGAAATTGTGCTTGCCTCTAGTGCCATGATTATGAATATTTGAGTTTTTAAGTAAGGTGAAATAATTGCATTTTACACAGTTAACTAACGCTAATACATACATACATGGAAGAGGAAGTATACCAAGTCTTTTGAATATTGGGCAACAGTGAGCCCTATAGTGTTCTTACCAATTAGACGCACAATTCTCTTTTGGATCACAAAAATCTTTAGAGCCTGGCCTGATGATCCCCAGAACACAATTGTCTGCACCACTCTGGAGTCAAACTCTCCATAATGCAATGCTAGCAGCACCTCAAGTGACACTGTAGCTCTAATAGTCCTTATCAAAAAACAAAGAGAACTGAACTTACTAGATTATTCACCTGCGGCTCCCAAGAAAGATGTTTGTCTAATTGGAGACCAAGAAATCTGAAGGTATCAACTTGTTTCAGCTTCTCGCCGTTTAAGTCAAATATAAGCTCTCTCTTCGGTGCATTAATTTTTGAGAAACAGATGAACTGTGATTTGTCCACATTTACACACAAACCATTTTTTACACTCCACTCATGTAGGTTTTTTATCACTTGGTCCCCTAAATGTAATAATTCATCACATTTTGAAGCATGTATAAAGAAGTTGGTATCATCAGCATAAATTACCGGTTTCACAGTTGGCATTACAGGAAACAATTCTGGCAGATCATTTATAAAAAGTAAGAACAGTATAGGCCCCAAGACTGAACCCTGTGGAACACCCATGTCGATTGTCTTACAGTTAGACTTAAATGTAACACCATCTTTGATAATACTCACATATTGTGACCTCTGTCCAATATAGGAGCATATCCAATTCTTTGGGTTGCCCCTTGTACCAAAATTGTCCAGTTTATGACATAAAACTTGATGGTTAACTGAAGTGAATGCATTGGCAAAGTCAAAGAACATACTAATCGATTCATTATTTAAATCCTCCAAACAGAGAATTTTATTAATGGTATGAAGACAAGCAGTCATAGTTGACTTTCCTTTGATAAAACCATGTTGTTGCCTTGAAATGAGCTGAAATTTATGGAGGTAGGACAATAGTCTACTATAAAATGCCTTTTCAAATACTATGCCTAGCTGATTTTGAATGGCAATAGGTCTGTATGCGCTAAAACTATCTTTATCACCCTTATTCTTATACAGAGGTATTACTCTAGAAGATTTAAGAGCTGATGGAAAAACACCCTGACTAAATGATAAATTAACCATGTGTAATAAAGGATCAACGACCCAACTGCAAGAAAGTTTCAACAGATATCTAGGTATCTCATCAGGCCCAGCTGTACCTTTGGTGCCTAAATTCATGAGAAGCTGAATCAGCTCAATTTTCGTGTAAGGTTGAAGAAAGAATGAATGACAGAATACATTCCCTGATATTGAAATACTATTCCCTGATACCAAATGCTGAGAAGCATTACATATCTGTCAAAAAATGAACATTAAGCGCATTGGCCACAAGGTTGTAATCGGTTGCTGGCTTACCACATGAATCAACCAGTTTTGGAATATAGGAATTACGGCAATTAGAGCGGTGACTATTTATTATGTTCCAAATAACTTTTGATTTGCACTTTGCCTCCAAAATCTTCTGATCATTGTATGTGCTCTTTGCTTTTGTGATTAGATGCCTGTAATATCTTTTTGCAGCTTTGTACTCCTGCACCAGCTCTGGTGAGGAAGATTCTTTGCAGATCCGATTCAGGTTTTTTAAATAGACAGAAAGCATGCGAATTTCATCACTGATCCATGGTTTTTTAATTTTTCTCCTCCCAGTCCTTATCGTGATGACTGGGAATGCCTCATCAAAGTAATGCAAAAATTTTCTATAGAATGCCTCAAATTTATTATTCACATCCTGATAGCAATACACATCATCCCAAGTCTCCTCTGCCAAGAATCCTAAAAATGTGCTAATGCTATCCTCAGTAAAAAAAACCGTGTTGTTCGAGTTCTGTCACCGCAACACATCACTTTCAGGGAAAACTGAGATAAAACTGGATAATGATCCGAAAAGTGTGACACAATTACCCTAGAATCGACCAGATCCACACCAGTATTAGACATGATATTATCTAGAAGAGTAGCAGTTGTATTTGTGATACGAGTTGGTTCATTTATATGTACTAGGGGTCAAATTGAACATTTTAAGAACATTCCTGAATGCTCTTTGATCAATGCCGTCTGCCATCAAGTCGCCATTAAAATCTCCACGTACAACAATAGTTGAATTAGGCTTCATTTTGTATAAGGAATCAAGAAGAAACTCTAAACATTCCAAAAATACAGTAAAACTACCAATGGGAGACCGATATATAGCAACAACTACAACATTAACTTCAGACAAATCCCACTCTGCTATGCAGTATTCAAACTCCCGTTCCTGGGAAATATTCTTACCGATAGAGAGAGCATTTCCCATTAAGGGCTCCCTCTGTAATATCATGACGCCACCCCATTGAAATTCAGATCTGCAGAAGGATGCAGTTACTGAATAACCAGAAATACCAAACAAGATCACTTCCTCAGCCGACAGCCAGTGCTCACAGATGCACAGCACATCCGGATTGTATTCATCTAGACTATTGAACTATTACAATTCATATTGAAACAGTTTATCGCAGGAGAATAGTTTTTATTGTAAGGAGTGTTGATTTTTCTACTGCCCACACCATATTTGGCTAATTATTTGTTCATTGTTCTCATTTTAAAGAATTCATGTGTTGCACGACTTAATACATTTAGGTATTCACCAATATGAATGCAGTACAAATTGTTGCAGTGCATGAGTGACAACCAATTCTCTGTTTTGGAAATTCATTAGGTTTTAGGTGCATTTAAATTAAGCTGTCTTAATTATTAGATGTAGGACGTACATTCATTAATTCCTTGGTTGTAAAGTAACTAGTAACTAACCTCCTTACCACTTTTCAACGGCATAATACATATGTATAATGATTCATTCACTTATCTGTGTGAAGCCATTATTACTTGTGACATTGGTGTGAAATTATATAAGTATCATTCAAACATCGTATGAGACCCAGCCAAGAAGGTATTTTTGTGAGAGATAATTTTAGATAGGGATTAGCATTGTGGCCTTTTATACGCAAGTTATGCTTAATTTTACTCCCATTAGAAAAGGATAGGCTGAGGCATAGATGCTCATTACCATACATTGTAAATTGCTTTTGTTGATAATGTTGAGTGAAGTAGCATACAGTGTATATGTCTTTGGAGCAATTAAACTAAGTTTCTGTTTCATTCAGTTTTCTATTTCACTTGGTTTTTTTGTAGAAAAATTGAATATTTTCCATCAAAATCATAATTTCATCCTATATTTTGGGCTACAGGAATGTCCATAGCATCTGGTGAGAATACCCATCACAAACACAATTTTAGCTTGTACAGTTGAATTACGTTGAAAATATTTATTCTTATTTATTGCTTAATGCATTGGATGTATGACCTACTTCTGGGTATGATTCGTGAAGTGCTAGTTAAGAGCTACCTAAAGTTCCACCTCCCTTGATTTTTTCCTATGGTGCCCAAACAGCCGCTTAAGAAAAATACAATCCAGTGCCAAGGAGATGGGTCATTTGGCTGTTCAGTCAGCCAATCATTGAAGACCTCAGATTCCGGTTAGGTGAAGTTGAATGAGGTACTAAAAGAACCACATACAAAACAAATGTGTTGGCTTTTATTTACAGCAGGTGATTGGGTCAACATCGATATGTACATATTCATAGACTTATTGAGAATACAAGAAGATTTCATCTATATTTTATTAATGCATTCATTAAATTGCAGAGGAATTCGACCTTGCATACTAATGCATCCTTCAAATGCTGCTTTTATGTTATAATTAATATCTACATGCAGATATCAGACTTAGGAAAAAGGTTTCTGTTCTCTTGTTTGATTATTTATCATAAGTTTTTTGCTTTATCTACTCTGTTTGTTCCTAATCTTCATTGCCCTAGGTGTAGCGTGAATATCCATGGCACTGAAATTTTCTACTTTATATCGTCATTAGTATTAATGTACTCTCTCCAAATGGAATGGATGTCATCACATAGGACTCTCACTTTATAAGATTACATCTTCAATTGGAATGCACAAAACCCACACTTTTTATAATAGCATCATTGTGCGACCAATGCAACAAAGCATACAAAATGTATTGGAATTGTAAATAATCATCATCTTAAAACCAATTGTAAAATTATCAATCAAATCCATCAGGAACAGTTTACCACTTGTTAACAAATAAAAATTAAAACAAAAACTTCTCAAGGACAGTAAGTCCTGGACGTATGAACAAGATGTGTGCCAAGACCATTTTCGTAAGTTAAGAAACCGAAGTAAGGCATGGTAAAGTGTAGTTTCCTTGGAGAATGCAACACCGTGTTACAAGCTTGCGTAACTCACTATGGTGAAAAACTGATTTTGAGGCGCAGGCCATGTGGCTGGAGCAAAAAAAAAACTTTGCTACCTGCAGGAAGGAAAAACACGCAAAACGCTGAACAGTTCCCTGCTTCCCAATTCATTTGAGACCGTTTCCAAAAAGTAAGTTTCTCTACACCTCGTTGCATCTCCCAACCTCAAAGGCGCGTCAAATTTGAAATTTCGATCGCACTTCAATTTTTATAATGTTCATTACCTCTCAAAGTTTGTAAATCGAATGCTCGTAAGTAGATGACTTATTGTACTATTTTTTTTACTAAATAAAACCCTTAAAACAGACATAACATAACCCCTATGAGTGTCTGAGATGGATTTTGGAATGCTTAACCCTTTAATGCATTTTGTATAATATATGATACGCCACACTCAGTGTTGGTTATTTCTGAAAGGCACAATGCTTCCTCTCTAACGCATGGTCTATCAGATCTACATCTACATACTATACTGCAAGCTGCCTAAAAGGCGTGTGGTAGGGAGTGTTAGGTTACCAGCCGTTTACAGATAAAACAAATGAAGTGCTCTAACAAAGTTGGGACTAGCGTTTATTGAAGTCCTTTATGGTTTGGGGGAAAAACAAATTCCCACATCTATCCGTTTGGCAAAACATCTCTCTTAATTTATCGCTTCTATTGGACCTGGAAATATAGTGTAGCTCTAATATTATGTTCTCTGCATCACTCTTAAAGATATACATTCTCAATTGTTTAAGCAATCTAAGCCTGGCGTGCAGCCTCCGAGTCTCCAGCGGCTCCCAGCCTAATTCGCTTAACATCTGGGTAATGCTGTCTGTATGCCCATAGCAGTTTTTGACAAACTGCATAGCTTTCTTTTGTATTTTATTCAGTTTGCGGATAAGTCTTTCTGTACCAGATGCCATACGCTCGCTGCGGATATGATACACCGTGCCACTACACTGTGGTTCTTGAATCAGTCAGTAGGTGTTATAGGTGATCAGCTCCTCATTATGTAGAAGGAAGTCCGCTTTCCGCATGACAACCTGAAGATTTTTTCTAGCCGTCTCTAGAGTAGGTAATCAGTATAATTATGTTATCATTATAAGAAAGTAATAAGTAAAGGTACGGGTGCCAATGATAAGTTTTCATTGAGTATGTGTACCATGTGTGATACATATACATTTAATGTAAAAGTTGTCTGTAACCATCATGTATCATATTTGTTACTTATTTAAAATTTTCCTTAAAAAATAAAAAATAGCATGAAAAGTTGATAAAATGTAGTATTTGTGGCATTTCTGGATATACGAGGTACATCCAGAAAGTAAGTTCCGTTTTGAAATAAAAAAAAGAACAAGTGCGGGTGCTTCAAAGAAATTTATTGCACAAAACCTTACCACTCTTACACGATTTTTCGACGTGGATTCCGCAATTTTCCAGGCGTTTGTCATAGCGTGGCACAAGTTTTTGTACACCCCCTTCGTAGAATGTTGCCGCCAGTGTAGTCTTTCATGAAGTAATATGTTCTCGTAGCTCTTGCTGTACCGCTGTCTGCCATGAAAAGACTTCAGATGCAGAAACCAGTGAAAATCACTTAGAGCAAGGTTGGGGCTGTATGGAGGATGGTCAAAAACATTCCAGTCAAAGGCCCTGTTGCCGTCTTTTTGTCACATTCGCAGTGTGCGGTCAGGCATTGTCGTGAATGAAAACCACGCCTTTCGTGAGCATTTCTCGGCGCTGGTTCTGTAATGCGCGGCGCGGATTCTTAATTCTCTCGCAATCAACATTTTTATTGACTGGTTTACTTAACGCCGAAAAGTCTGTCCGTAAAAGTCAGCGGTACAACAGTGTCGATGAGCTAAAAGAACTTGTTACCTCATGGCAGGCTACACTGGCGGCAACAGTCTACGAAGGGAGTGTACAAAAACTTGTCCCATGCTGTGAAAAATACCTGAAGAATCACGGGATATGCGTCGAAAAATCGTGTAAGAGTGGTAGAGTTTTGTGCGACAAATTTCTTTGAAGAATCTGTACTTGTTCTTTTTTTATTTCAAAACGGAACTTACTTTGCGGACGTACCTCGTATTTCATGAGGAAAAATATTTTTGGCGCATATTTGGAAATTCATGCAGTTAAGGGTAAAATATAAACTCACTCTTTTATTCTGTTGTTTTTGGTTTACAGTACTGGAAGTGAGAGTTCGTGGATGGGATCAACGCCCACAGGTAGAGGTATTCTGGGCACCGCCCCAAACCAAGGATCAGCCTCGTCTCCTCGTGGGAGGGGAATGTTCCGAGTGGCCAGAGATGATGCTGAGAGGCAGATATGCGAGAAGCTGCAGATGAAGTTGGATGAATTTTTAGAGTTGGAAAATTATGAGTGGTTGCTGGTGGAACCAAAGGGTCATGCTTCAAGTTTTATTGTTGATCTAATAGCCTTTCTTCGAAGTATTTTCTTATCATTCACCAATTTGCCGGTGAGTAAATATTTGCTATGGCATTTTTGATTTTGGAGGCTTTATTTACATGTAAAAATCTGAGCATTTATTCCAGTTTTTTGTTGCTATTAGTGAGTAACAGCCAGGGGCATGTATGTGTATGGGGGACTGATACTCCACTCTCCCCAAAATTTGTTAAAATTGTTAAATTGTGTTAAATGTGATTTACAATCAAGTAAAAATAAATAATCTGGAAACATGTTTTTATTAATGCATAAAATACATATTTCTGGTTAATTTTATGATCTTTGGGTGATCATGTGCATTTATGTGTAATACTCACCCAACTTTTTTTTTCAAAATGCATTCCTAAATTATGATATATTATAACCTTGTATGAAATGATGGAAACATATGTAAGTAACTCACAAATGAATAATGTGTAAGTGATGAGGTTACTCTTAGAACTTGGCTTCCACAATACCTTGTATCCAAATTTTCAAAAAATTGGATTATCTAAAATATTAACACGTTGCGTACGGATGGCGAGAATTCTCGTCATTTTTTTCCCGAACATTCCGGACGGATGACGAAGATTCTCGTCATTTAGGCGCGTCAACCTAAACAATTTTAAAGCGTACAATACGTATTCGTTCGTACGTTTTCAGTTGTTGTTCGTTAGTCATAATGAATTGATGCATCATAACGAAAGTTATATTCTAAACATTAGCTTTTTAACCATGTTTAAGCCAAAGGCATTACGCCCTAATAGGCACATATTTACAATTTCGGCATTCCTAGGAATTTAAATACCCCGGTACGCAACGTGCTAAGTCACTGTTAAGAAAGTTGTATGTCAACTAGAGTTCTGTATTTATACTATCCATATTTTTTATGCAGGCTGAGGTTGCTCAAGTTGCTTGTAAGTCTGCATGTGACCATATAGCAAAGTCGGTGCTTAGGATGATGCTAGCAGATGATATTAAGCAGATTTCATTGGGTGCACTGCAGCAAATAAACCTGGATGTCATTCAGTGTGAACGTGAGTACTCTTTGGCAAAACATCATTGCTAGTTGTCTGTTCAAATATATTTAATTAGTTCTTTCTTTGAATTGGAATGGATTTGAAGCTTGGAAGTACAGTGAGTCCTCGTTTAACGTCACCTACCGTTCCTGAAAAATGTGACGATAAACGAAATGACGTTAATCAAAGCATAATATCCCATAAAAACAATGTAAAAATTGAATATCGGTTCCTAGACCTCACAATTCCTATGCGAAAAAATTTTAGCGTATCATATCTGGGGCATTTTTTACGATGGGAATGCCAAACTATGGCATAAATACGAGTTCCTGTCTTCATCGACGACAATAGCAGCAGTGACATAAATCCTTCTCCATTTTTGTATCTTCCCACATTTGCTTTTCGGCTTCGCTATAGTGCGGTCCAATGAATGCTACCAGACGCTACAGACCGGGGATCCGGTGCTCCGGTCCATAGGCCCTACCCTCGCTACGAGAATTTCTTTTCGGACCGGTCAGGAGCGAAATCAAAATGGTGGAAATGAGCGAGGGCGGGCAAACTGGGATTATGAAATCAAAGAGATGGTTTTAATTGTGAATTGAGGCGGGCGGGCGTCGCCTGGGCATCATCATCGCTGAAACATCGTCGCAGTTACAGGAACCAAAATTATTTTGAACATTGTTCTCTTGGACATTTTCGTGGAAATGTCTCTGATGCTAAAATTTGCCGGAACCGTAATCGCAATTATAACAATATACACACCGTTTTACACTTTGAATAGACTAACCGTATTACCGCCCACGAAACAAACAACCTGTAACGCCTGCCACTTCGCCTTTTTTCTCGCGCGAAATTTAAAATACATGACGTTATCGCGAAGCGAAGGGACGATAAACGAATCACGGTCGTAAAATTTTCGTGACGTTATCGCGAAATGACGTTAAACGGGGTGACGTAGAACGAGGACTCACTGTATAAGCATTATTTCAATTTTTCAGTCAAATGGTGTGCAATTGTTTTTGTGTCACAACTTTCCGAAATTCATTTATTTACCTTACTTCATCTTAGATATATGGTGACAGTTATCAAAATTATAACACAATTTAGTGGTGAGTATGCGTAATGCAACTGCACCCTTGTAATTCTCATTTTGGATCGAGTGAATGTGATGGCCTCTCATTCATCCTGATGTTGTTGATGAGTGAATATCATTACAGTATAAATATTTATGCGTCTTGCCTTAGTCCTCAGAATGGTAATATATAATTAGGGATGGCCGGATCGGAAACCTCAGATTCTAATATCGAATATCCACGGATATTGCCCTTCATCAGATACTATCGGATCCTAAGTTGCCGAAGACATTGGATCTGGATCTGAAATTTTAAATTATACGTTCAGTGAATGGAACCCCCCCTATAAGAGTGGAAAGAATTGTAATTCTCTCTTCGAATGCACCATCGCACTGCGATGCTTGTCCTACTCATGAACCATTTGGTTTAAATGCTCTCGCAGGGGTTATGTAGCAGAATTTCGGGAAAATAAAAAAGGTTAAATACGACTTGCGGTTGTGACTCTTCCCAGGAGAATGAACAAACATCGGGGGAATCTGAGCGTCGTAGGATAATAATCACGTCAAAAGTAACTACGTTGTAGATTTCAGAAAACCACCCTCAGCTGCTTGCCACTGCCGTGTACCCAGAAGCAACTTGAATAATTAATTCGTTTTATTGCAGGCAAATAAAAATGCATTTGGATTCGAAAATATCCAAAGATCCGTCCCCTGCAATCAAGTATCCGATCCGAATCCGGAAAAAATCCTGAATCCATCCATCCCTAATAATAATGATAGCCGTAATTGATCCTAGGAAATTACAATGTTAAATATAGGATAAGTCAAATGAACAAAATATGTGCGTACAAAATCACTCACTTCTCTGAAAGAAAGATTCCTCAAGAAACTCATTAGTGCTATAATAGGATTTATTGTCTAGGAAAATTTTCAAATTAGACTAAAATGATACCTTTGTAGGGATATTTTTAATGCATGGAGGTAAAGGGTCATGCACATTTGTTGCTATGATAAAGGGGCTTTGAAAGGGGTACATAGCAGTGGTGTGGCAGTTCATTTGTACATCTCCACTGTGCAAGTGGTATGCTTAAGCACTCGAGAATTGGTGGTTAAGTCTGTGGTGTTATCTTTAACATACATTCATAGTTTATATAGGTTAAACCACTTGTGCTGGAGTAATAGCAAGCTCTCAAGTTTGTATCCCTGTAGCTCATTGCTAAAGATGTGTCATCTGTCTGTACAATACCATGTTAAATATTATTATTAATATGCGTGAGTTAATAATTAATGTGTAATAAAAATAGCAGTGGCCTAAGAATACTGACCTGCAGTACCCCAACATGTATAATTTTGGTGGGTGATAAGTAGTGCTGTGCAAGAGTCTTGTCTCGGCGGTTGAGACGAAAGTTTCATTTCTCAGCATTGTCGGGACGAAACTCTCGGTAAATGATACCATTGTAAACTCTATTGTTGACTGACGGTGATCCTCATTTGAGATTCTCGCATTTCCCGAGAGTGTCGACGGGTGTTGAGAAGTCTTGCTGGGTCGAGACTTCTCCAGTCTCGTCAAGACTCTCGACCCAGGCGAGACTTTCGGCACGGCGAGAGTCTCATCCCGACAATGCCAAGAAATTAAATTCTCGTCTCGACTGCCGAGATTCTCAGGTGGTCAAGAGTCTCGCACAGCCCTAGTGATAAGTGGTTTTTTCCTTATTCAAGGTCTTCAAATTTCTTTTGCACATTGACTGTAGAATGGCCTATTGAGGGTTTCACCTAACCACTGCCCTGCTCTTTAGCAATAATATTTCCTATTCTATTATCCCATGGGGCTTCCTATTCTAAAAGCATTGTATGGCCTCTTCATTTACCAAAAAACTACCATAAACAACTGAAGGCTGTATGTGAAATGAAATGTGTTATTTTATAGGGGTTCAAGGAGTGTTTTTTTATGCGTTGTTAAATACCTTTGATTAATACATATAATGCTGTAATAAACAAATGATGTGTATTGTATTGGCAAGTTCAATTAGAAATTCATCCCTGGGAAAGATAATAAATATGTGGCATCGTACTTCTTTTCTACAGAATTTGCAGCGTCAGAGCCTGTTGTTGATTTAGAGGAGGGTGTCCTATTGGAATACTTCTCTGATTTACGTCAACTCTTGGATTTGTTCATGACTTGGGATTGGTCGACATACTTTCACGACTATGGCCAGGAAGGAAGCAAGTATGGGAAAGTCAACCCAAACACAGCCATTATCTTGCTGGAGAAGTAAGTGTAATATTATGAATTGATTTTAGCTAATGAAGAATGTCATAGGTCTGCATCTGCAGTCGTAGAAATTTAAAGTGAAAGATTTTTACCTGGGTGGTGTGCATAACTCTGTCTATCAGAATTATTCCAATAGTTTTTCATTCCAAATGGTCGATTCTGATTGGTCAGCAATTCGATCAAAATTTGTTGTGATGTCTCCATGTTCCTGGGTTTCACCGCGTGGAGTTTCTTTGTGACGACAGTTTCACCAGTATTCCAACCGGCGTCTTCAGGTCGATCGTCTTCTTATCGACCTGAAGACGCCGGTTGGAATACCGGCGAAACTGTCGTCACAAAGAAAATCCACGCGGTGAAACCCAGGAACATGGAGACATCATCTAGACAACGCCGCGGAAAACTACGCATCAAAATTTGTTGTGTTTGAAGATTTTCATTCTGATGACAACATGAGCCCTCATAGTGAAGTCTTCAGAGCATGGAAGGCTATTTATCAGAACATGATTATGTATTGTGAAAGAATGAGCAAGCAATAAAAGTAGGATTAGATGGCTATTTTTCCCTATACAATGCATTCCCGATTATCCAGGCTAATGATGGGGAGAGGTGGCAAGAGTAATCGGAAAACATGGATAATCCAAGCTTCACTTTTATTTCTTGTAATTCTTATAATGTACTCTAATCAAACAATCTATTTTAACCAATGCACATTGTCTATTATTTTAGATTGCTTGCCATGCCATCGCACAGTAGCGTTTATAGGAAACCAGGACTTAGGCAAATTGTCTACGCAGGAGAGTGCCTGGCTACGACTCATGCTATCGTGCGAAAGTTCCACAGAGAAAAAATCATTCGCCTTGACCGGGATTTGAACCCGGATCCCCCGATTTCCGGTCGAGTGCTTTAGCCAGTAAGCTACCGAGGCGTCATTCTTCCCTGTGGATATTTTTGAATGACGCCTCGGTAGCTTAACTGGCTAAAGCACTCGGCCGGAAATCGGGGGATCTGGGTTCGAATCCCGGTCAAGGCGAATGATTTTTTCTCTGTGGAACTTTCGCACGATTGTGCATTGCGGGTGACTCCCGTAAAAGTTATCACCGCGGCTAGTCCCGGTATACTTTAAAAACGACTCATGCTATCTTGACTTCCACTTCCTCCGCAGATTTCACTTCTTGTTTTCTATTCCTCTCCAGTTTGGCCTTGACTGGTAACCACGTAAACATACCAGAGTGCGACGAAATCTCCGGGTCCCTTGGGCCGTATTCAACCGCATGCAAGGCCACGGCAATTATTGTTCATTCGTAATATGAAATACAGTGCAACCTCGATAAAACGACACCCCACGGTGCACCAATAAACACTCGCTGTAGCGAATTGTCGCTTTACCGGAGGTGGTGCAAATAATAGCCAATATACCTCATATTACTCCTTTATTTTTATATGCTGACGACTGCTTTCTGCCGCCCGAGGAACAAAAGAAGATCAAGCATTCGCGAATGCTAATGCCACAATATTTTCACCAAAATTAACTACTTATTTATCGAACGACAGTTTACCACATAAATTTGAGACTGATCACTCCATTAACTTCATTTCTAACAGATCGCTAGCAATTACAGAGATTAAGGAGTCTTGGTGTAAGTTTTTCCGGCGGTGAAACTCTCGCTATGGCGAGAGCCAACACCGAAAGGGCCTCGTAAAAACGAAATTTTTTACATGCTTATTATAGGATCAATAGACGGTGCATCGGCTATCTCTCGTAATAGTGGGGGTCTCGCTATAGCCCGTACTCGCTTTAACGAGGTTCCACTGTATAAAATAAAAAATCTAAAGTATCATTTCTCTGAATTTACGAAAGATTAACCATTAAAGAATCTCTAAATTTAATCAAGAGTATTTTTCCTGCCGCTGATCGTCGTCTGCAATGCTAGAGCAGACGTCCAAGTAAACTTGAAACATTCCTTGTCAGCAAGTAGATAAAATGATTCCACTTTAAGAAGGGGATTCTATTGGAGATAATTAGCCCAGTGTAGCATTGTATTTTTAAAAAATGCAAATATCTTGGTGCTTTTGCGTCCAATTTTATTTTTTTATAAAGATTGCATAAAACTTCGAAGGACCGTGATCGGAGCCGGAGCCGGATAATCGGGAGTCTACTTTATTTTGTGAAAGAAATGTTATGTAGTATGAAGTTTTTTATTATTAACCTCTGATTTTTATCTCTATCGTCTCTGGCACTAATTTTTGGAAGGTCTTTTATCAATAAAATGAATAAACTTTGTTATATTCATTTTAAGTAATAATAACCTTTGATTTTTTTGGTTCCATTATTTTCATAATAACGAGAATCCACTAAATATATGCATGTGTTTGTACAATTTTTTGTGAAACATGAAAAAGTTATGGGTGAATGAAAATGATTTAATGCTGTTGGATTACTTCTCCATCTCACGGTGGGTAGCCTTTGTCCACTTGTGGAATTTCATTCCTCTGGCCATAAGCGTAATGTATGCTCTCAGTACTGCCATTCCATTTCTTACTTACTTTACTGTCGGGGCGGAGAATGGACAGGATTTGAATTTATTTTAAAAAATCACAATGCTTTTAACCGTAGAAGGAGAGGGAAAGAGAAATGGGATACATACATCTGTGGGCTGACATAATGTATATTCTTCATTACTGTAAGGAAGAGAGGCACATTCAGGGTTGTCACTGATCATGGAAAAGTCAGGGGTTTTGAAATAAGTTAAGGGAATAAAGGAAAAGTATTGGAATTGACCCATGTCATGTTAGCTGGGCAAGGACTTGCATTTCTGACATAGAAAGATGCTATAAATTTGCCTTCAGCCACACGTCTATTGAGGCAGCTTGCAGGATACTATGTGGATATATATTATGTGTAGCTAAAAAAACATTAAGTGTGGAAATACTGTCATTCAGGTGCATACAGTGAAGTGAATGACCCACTCAGACCCACGTTTTTCAGGGTACATATTTACCTGTAGGAAGATGTACCCCATAATAGTTAAAATTTTTCTTTTCCATTTAAGGTTACGTGAAGCTGACAAGAAAACCGTCTTCTCAGTACTCAAGAAAAGTGAAAGAGATAAAAAGAAATTAGTTGAGACAGTTCTGAAGCAGCTTAGACAGTTAGCTCAAGCTGCACCACCTACATAATCATTGTGATTGATGTGTGAACGTAAATACAAACTACATTTGTAACTGGACCTCCCCTGGTGCCGTGGCTTTTGCCTTAATGAGGATCCCTGTTTGAACCATTCCTTTTATTTAAGAAAGATGGTTGCTAATATCATCTCATCACTGGAGAGTATATTACGTAAGCCATTGTGCTACTTCCACTAATTTTTAGCTTGGCATAGCCATTTCCAACATCCTGTGATTTACCCTGTTGGAGAGAACATATATATTTTTATTCAATTGAATATGCAACTAATTATGTATCAAGTCAAATGTAATATAATTACTTCAAATAAGAAAGCCTAATTATATCCAAATAAATTGTTAATAATAACACCTAATTCTTTCGTCATATCTTTCCTAATTCTTTTGCCATTCTTACTTTTATCTTGCAATAAAAACTATACTTAGGCCCGTATTGTCAGTCGCGCCTTCTATCGCGACCTTCTATTTAGGTGACCTTCACCTAAAAGGAAGCCAGTCAGTTCGAGAGTCCGTCCTTCTCTATTGTCGCCTTCGCCTTCGATTAGAAGGAGATATTGTTTACGTTCACGGACTGATCCGTTCACTCGGCCAGAAAAAAGCGAAGCGTTACGGAGGTAAATAAGGTTGCCGCCCATTTCGAAGTTAATTAAAATCGAATTATTCCGTGTGCCGCGACAGTGACTGTAGGTCCAATTGTTCGAGGGACAATGTTAATTATATTTTCGCTTTTCTTTGTTGCACCTGAATAGGTTGTAATTACTAATTATTGGTGTTCCCTCGCAATAACAATCAAAATTCAATCAATCGGAAAACTAATCACGCAGAAATAGACAGACGCAATCAGAATGGAGTCGAGGATGACGGTTGTGGAAAAAGATTTGCTGGTAGCGTTAGTTATTAAAAATAGGGATATAATAGAGAATAAAAGGACAGATGCTGTGACGTTGTCTGATAAGACACGATGCTGGAGAAACATTGAAGCTGAATTTAACGGAAATTCTCAAGTCGTGAAGGTAGGTAATACTAGAGTTATTGGCTGGTCGTGCGCATTAGTAATCTATTGTATTACTTGCTCATAGCAATGTTGTTATTAAATGACAAAGTGTGTTATAGTGCATTAAAATAATATATATTTTTAACTTACAATTAGTTAAATTTTTAATAAGGCACAATGTTTCCGATGTAGTTTTATGCATAGTGCGTAAAAATGAAATGCCGATGATGTGCGAATAAATATATGCGGCGATGTAGGAAGTACTCTTTGTTTAATTGAAGTGAATTTCACTTTAATAGCGAAATTGGAAGCAACTGAGGAAGGCATGGGACAACGTGAAAACGAAGAGGAGGAAAGCCCAGGCTCAGGAAACCCAGCGGAGGTTGGCCACAGGCGGTGGGCCATATGTACCGCCTGTGTGCGATCCCAACCCTGAGTTGGAAATAGCCATCCCATCACTGTCACACTGTGAGCAGAATGTTGGGGATATGGATGACGATCTCCTGGACTCGCCTCCTATCCCCAACGCGAGCAGTGGGCACACGGAACTGGAGTATCCAACAAGTAAGTATGTGCGATATTGCTTGTGGTAATGCATTACCTATCGTTATCGAAATTATACAATAAATTTTCTTTTTTCTTTTCAAAGTAGTCGAGGCTCCACCGTCAGATGTTCCGTGTGCCACGACAGTGATGGGAGGTCCGATAAGGACACCATCCTCCTCTGGTGGCATGACCAGAGGAGCTGCTGTAGAGAGAGAGTTGCAGGACCGGCTTGAGGGCTTGAAAACTTACAACGCACACCGCGATAAGATTCAAGCCCTCAGGCAAGAGACAGCACAAGTGGAGCTGGCCACAGCCAAGCTGGTCCATGACTTCCAACTGCGGAAAATGAAGCGAGACGAGGAGACACAGGTTCTGCAGTTGGAGGTCTTGAGACTGCAAAGGATGCAGCAGGAGCAGGCTCTGGCACAACAAAAAAGGATGGATGACATCCAAATAAAAATTAAGGAGCAGGAGTTGCGCCAGATGATGGTTTGCTTTACCATATTTTGTTTTTTACTTTAGTGGTAGAAGTTGCCAGGGTAATAATTTATGTGAGGTATTTTAAAACAAATTTAAAAGGAATCAGAATGAACATTTTGTTGCTCAAAGTTCATGCCTTTGCTAATGTATGTGTAAATTTAATGTCTTAACATCAATGGAAAGATGGCTTCAGACTTCATTTATCTTTACCTTCATAACAATAATATCCATTTTTGAGACAGGCTGTGATATCGATTCCTTTCCAAGTTTACTTATTAAAGGAATATTGCATAGTTCCTTTGAAATAGATGCAAAGGATGAAGTTGCATTGAAACAAATGAAAATCAATGATTTTAGCAATATTTAAATGCATGCACATATGTTGGTTGAAGAAAGTATTTTCACTTATAATGGGATGATTTAGCAAGCAACATCTTTTTAATATTAATATTTCAACTAATTCTAAATTTTCCCTTCTAATTCTAATTTTTAGGAGAAGTAGTGCTCCTGTTGCCACCTTTGCATGGCCAGCTCCATTCTGCTGTCCTGGAACTCTCTCTCTCTGCAGGATGTTACTGATGGTGTTCTTGTGGATCATGGCTATTTCCAATTCAGGATTCCATTGGGTTTCCTGCCGCTTACATCCTCCTCCCATGCCTTCCTCAGTTGTATAAGACCAGCATCGTACCTACTCATTCAACGTCACATAATCTGTCCTAATATTCTCTATTATATCCCTATTTATGTAACCAGCTACCTTTAAAAAAATATTTTGTAAAATTCTTTTCTTATTAAATAGTACAGTAGAGAAATGCACTGAAAACTCTTTCATTCTTTGTTAATCCCTCTTTTCTACCCAGGAAAGCGGCTTTCCTTTTTCGAAACCTTTCAGCAATATATGGCAGTAAGGAAAAAATGAAAGGTAACCAAATGAACAATTTTGATAAAGAAATATGCAGTATTAGCTATATCTACTATAATCATCCAACTTAAAAGAGAAAAATCATCGTGCCAATGGTTAATGTCATCAGAAAGGGAGCCAACATGGGCCAACAAAAACACTGCAGTTAACTGTAATTTGTTTTTTATTAGAATAGAACAACCTCGATGATTTCATTAAATATAAATTCGACAATCCTCACAACTCAGCTCAGTAATACATAAGAGAAGGTGAAATCCAGTAGATAATACTCGGAAAGGGAACTTATGATGGTATAGGATTTCAGAGAGACAGTGACTGATGCACAGCTACCATGAATAGCAGTGGAATGCCTGTACCAGCAATATTAGAATCACTGATGACCATGGGGAAAAGACTTGACAGACGAGGAATTCACAGCCATCAGAAATGTTCCCATGCAACAGCTAATTTCCCTGACACAAATTCCCATTAAAAGACTAGGAGGCGAAGCAACAGGCATCGGCTTAAAGGAACAGGAATAGAAACTATGGAGATGTCTGCAAACAGCAGGGGTCCATCCATGAAGCACAATATCCATAACAGCAGCTGAAGCACATATTTGATCCTGGACAAATGTTAGGAAGACTGTGGTATCCATTACTGACTTACTTATTCACACCAGCTGTCAACCCTCCTGTAATGCAAATAGAAGAATATTAAAACACAGAAACATATTATTTCCTAGTTATTAAGTGAGGATAATTGAAAATTTCACGAATTAACTCTTCCAGAATTAGAATATATTGAAAGACAGTTAACATGAAACTTATTTATTGCAGTAGCAGTGATTTGGATAAAATATTATAAAGTTGTTACTTTGCATCAATAATTAGGATAGGTATAATGTTTAATGCATGTGAGGAAGGATGGATTCCCAATGCGCATGCATTAAATGAATGGTAGTATTGAAAAGGTCGTTAAGTTTACCCTATCACTACCAATAAATTGTTTTTTAATTCTAAAGATCCCATTAATGATGAAGAAATGGTAGTGTTTATTTCATGAGATGTAACACAAATGATTATAATTTTTGCTGATCAGACTGGGGGAAAATTTATCTATGGGTTGATGAAAATTTCACACATGACATAATAGTATGGAAAATTATTATAGCTGATTGTATCATTGCTATCTATGAACTTCCACAAAGTGACATCGTCAACCATCGATCTGAGATTGTTAAGCAATATTCACTTCAAAATGTGTGTTTAATAGGTAGTTATTTAGCATCCCTAATAAAATAATGAGTGGTAAAGTGGTAATTCAAAGTGATTACATCTAATAATTTTTCATATGCAACAAGTCTGTTAGGTATTATCTTATTCAATCATGAATGCACTTCATTCTCTTATTGGAGATCAACTTGGAATGAACTTAAACACTTGATTTTAAGTAATATCATGATCATCACAGGTTTTTCTATAGTCTATTTAAATGTCTGTGAGAAGAACATACGAGTGAAGCATTAATTGAAATTAAAAAAACTCAAATAAACCATTAAACATTACCAATTTTTTGTTACCTATTATAAAGAATTTGTCCTTAAAAAGATTAAAACAATTAACAAGATACCAAACATGGCCTAGGATATCTTATTTCAGCAATGACTATGAGTAGGTCATCAAGCAATACTAGAGCATCAAGGATCAGATTTAAAAACACATACAGAATTTTTAGGGTCAGGAAAAGAATTACCTAATTCAAGCCCATTTCAAAAGAAAGATAAATAATATGTATTTTAATTCTATATGGTCATAAAGAAAACTCTCAAAAAAAAGTTTTAAACCAGTTTTGTACCTCTTTCAAAATGGATATGAAATGCATGAACTGTTCCTTTAAGTGTAAGCATCGTAGGACTTGAATAAACCTATCTTAGCCAGGCAGTGGTACATTTACCTTGTTATCGTAGAGACAATAAGTCAAAGTGTATAAGACAGTATGAATACCTTTAGTATATAGTACTCAACTACAGCTGATATGATCTGTTTCATTTGCACTTTTCCAATAATTTTTTTTCACTATGCCATTTTATTTTTAAGCATTGTTATTGCATCTATGTAAGAGAAAAACAGCGTGCCATGGCATAAAAGGTCATCATTACCACCATTAATAAGGATTACAATTAAATAGTCTCCCTACAAACTCTAAAAAACTCTATCTAACATAATAGCATGAATGATAAATATAGATAACTGAAAAAAGACGCCCAAGGTACAGAGAAACATACAAATCATAATTAATAGGAATATTTACCGCCTTTCAGGGCCAGTTGTAGGATGTAAAACTGGTGTGAATAAATAAGGAAGTAATGGATAACCACTATCCCCTAGAAGGATTCCTCGCATCTGCCCAGCTTCAAATCTGTGCTTAAGCCTACTGTTATGGAATATACGTGCATCATGCACGGATCCCTGCCATCTGCAAACAATATCCATAATTTCCATGGATGGTCCCACCACAACCTACAAAGAAGACACAATGAGATTACAAAAGAAGGCAGCCTATGAATTACAAAAGGATTATTACATTATAAATGGATGCAAAAGTAATTTCTATATGTAGAAACTTAATTTCCATGTAACAGTATTGTTTTCTACAAGCAATGCAATACCTGAACGTTCATGGAGAACCATCCTTTCCTGTTCCTATAAACCTCTGCCAGGTCACCTCCAGGGCTTTTAATGGGAATGTGGGTGCAGTTGATGCATTCCACCACGCCAGGAAAATTAGCTATTGCATAGAAACTATTTCTGATAGCTGCAAATTCTTCCTCTGTCGACGGTCTTTTCACCCACAACGGCAGCTTAGCAGCTAGTTCTGCACTGACATTCTAAAGTGGAATTTAAAGCACATATTTTTGTTAATAAACTACTTATACATTACTACACTTGAGGACTTTATAAGGTAATTTGATAAAAAGTATCCACATGTATCTTCTCACAATTTAATATCAAGTGTCATCCACGAAAAGTTTCAACAAAATGTAAATGTACGCGAACGAAATACACTAACATCAAACTCTTCATTAGTTATAAGTTGAAATAACGATCAGGAATAGCAATAATAGATAATTACGAATACTGACAACTATTGGACAAGTAAAAACTAATCATAACGCTTTGAAAAGTAATCGGCTATATTAATATAAAAATTGATGAAGCAATAAAATCGATGCACGTAGCACAGAGTTAAAACACACGAAAATATGTATTTTGATGTCATCATCAACTCTCTCTCTCTCTCAAAATGTCAACAACAACTCTTTCCATTATGGTAGTATACATACTTCTTTGAGAGCGAAAATCTCAGCATACAAAAAGGCGTAATGAAAACATAAACAACGAAAATAACTCCACACGACTGTACCTACTGTTCATAACCGGTCTCCCATGCAATACTTTACCATTAGAATTCTTTTAAATCTTTCACAAATGAGTAATTAATGCAGTTTTCTCAGGCGATGTAAGTCTGACCGTGAAATGAAAACACGCGTCAAGTTAGCCCAACAAAAGGCATCCCAATTTATTTTCTAATGTGATGTTTACCGTGTTACGTCAAGGACAGCAGAATTCTGTTACCCGTAACTGTTCGACGAAGGAGCTAAATTTGAATTGACTTTTCCTTTGTAAAGTTCGTTCCACAATTTTTAAATAGTATAAAAAAGCCATTAATGATCACAAACAACTTACCTTCAAGATCTGCGAAACAGACGGTTGAGATACTTGAAGAAGGTCAGCACAGACCAACTGCAATCGACAAAATGGTTTCTTTAGACGGGGAAAACTAACGAAAATGAACGAGAATATCATCTATGCATCATAACATTATTCGTTAACACCAAACAATAATTACTACGAGTGCATTCAGGTCATTTGAAGTGCTTTGCCAATGTAAACAAAATTTCGAATAGTAAACAGTACGGCTACAAGCTGAATAAATCAACCAACTCTACAATTATTTCCATCTTACAAACACGCTAAATACTACAATATCAAAAGGAAACTTTATTTCACTTACCTGAAAGCTGCCGGTGGCAAAAAATCGCAGGGCCGTCAATAATTTCAATATTGGTGGAACAGGCATTCCACGGTTGCTGATGTTTTGCAATGCTATCATGGGTAGCAGTACATCAATCACTGTTCTCTTCGAAAACCTGTACCTGGTCATAAATTCCCCTTCCGAGTAATATTCTACTGGATTTTGCCTATCTCTTATGTATCGCCGAGGTATGTAGTTATAAGGATTGTCGAAAATATATTCAATAAAATCATCGAGGTGTTCATCGCGCTCAAATAATTCCGCCATGTTATTTAGGTACTGTTGCTATGGTTGGAGGCCTTCTCGTATTAGAAGCATACCCCAGGGTATGCTTCTAATCGAAGGCCACAGTCGCCTCCTATAGGAGGAGAGGAGCGTCTCTCAATATGAAATCTCTCCAGAAGGAGGGTTAGAAGGTGAAGGTCGCCTAGAAGGCGCGACTGACAATACGGGCCTTAATGCTATTAGTTAGTGCTATTCCTTTCAATAATGCTTGGTGATGATGAGATGTTTTGCTGTTTCACCTTTAAGTTATGAACACCCAGAAGGAAATTCCCCCAAGAAAATCATTTGAACTTAAATGAATTCAAACCCATATATTCCGATTGCTGGCCAGGTATGCTACCAGTTACATGAGCAAGACATCTGTCCTAGTATGCAAATTCAAGGCAAGATTTTTCCAAGCAAGCGAGTAATAACAAAGGCTTTAAGAAAGCCTTTATCTAGTCGGTTCTGGCACTTGCAAGTCATGGCAGCTAGTCAGCTGAAGCAGTGACTATACATGGTTGAGGCAAGGCATGCTGTCGTCAAAATATTGCCAAGGCACTTCAATTAATGGTAGACAGGACGGGTAAGTTGGGAGCTGACTGTAACCGTAAGCAAGGAGCATACATTGTAACCATTTAAGGTGACAAGCTGGGATAATTCAAATGCGCTCGAGAGCACTTTAGAGTAGACTCTCGTTATTACGAAGTGCACGGGACCAAAAAACCGGAGATTCGTATTTAAAAACTTCATATGAACGTTCGTTCAAGGAATCTTTAGGTCATAAAGCTACGCAAGGGATCGAGAAGTGCTGTTATCCTGAAGAATGCAACACTGCATTACATTTGTGCGTGAACTCACTATCCTGACGAACTCATCTAGCCAGGCGTGTGACGTAGCTGGAGCCGAAAAAAATCGCTGTCCGCGGAAAGGAAGAATGGGCAAAAGGTTGAACAGTTCTTGACTTCACCTCAGATTGAGTGATACTTTGTTCAGATTATGCCCAAAGTGCGAGTTCCTTTACGCCGCACCGCGGCGTCGCATCAGCCTACTCGAAAGGTGCCAAATTAAGAATTTCGAGCCCGCTTGCACTTTTCCAATTTTCATATCTCTGAAAGATCGTATTTTCGTAAGTTGAGTTACTTAACGTCCAAGAGGACTTACTTACGTGCGGTATTGAGTGGGTCACCATGACTCCACAGGAATGAAGCTTATTATATGATGTTGTGTGTACACTGAATAAAGAACCATAGTTGATGCTCATGGGCTCAGCACACGAGAAGAACTTAAATGTGGTGTGATTATTAAAACCTAGCGTAGTGTATATTCACCTAAATGCCAATGCTTATTCGTGAAACTTTGTAATAAAGTTCATTTTGTAACCGCCGGGACCGGGACTGAGGTTCGTAATAACGTTTCTTTTACTACCCAGTGAGAAATGGGTGGTGGAATCCACGTGGAACCCACGTGGAGAATTAACGTGGATACCACGTGTTTTTGGCCGTGGAATCAACGTGGAACCCACGTGGAAATTTGGTGGAAAATTAAAACAGCAGTTGGTGCTGTCCTAAAACCATTAAAACCTCAACCACTCTATATCTAAACCTTCTATATATGTGTCTACGATTTTTCATGTGCTCTCATGGCTGCCTTTCCACGAATTATATAAAAATAGAATGTGCGATACATTTTCACATAACTAGCGTGGTTTCAGGATGATAAATGATGCAATGTCACCAGAGAGTTAAGTTCCACAAATTAGAAATTCTGTTTAACATTTTATGATTATCACCACAAATCCACTTGAAATCAACGTGGATTCCACGTGGGTCCAACCACTCAATATCCACCACCACCAAATATCCACCACTCAACGTGGATTCCACGTGGGTTCCACGTGGATTCCACCACCCATTTCTCACTGGGTATAGCTTGGATAGGCCTTTTCGTCGGGACCAACAATCTGCTTCGTAATAACGTCATTCATATTAACTAGCGTCTACTACATATATGTGGTACGTGTAATCCATGCACATTAAAATTTCTAATCTTAAAATGCTGTGAGTGGGATCATCAACGAGGAATGCAACAAAATCTGCACATTACCAGTGCAAATGAATTACAAACAAAAAATGATAAATGTGGGATTAAGCATGTGCAGCTTGCGTTGTGGAAAAGAAATACCATTCCACGAATCCTTACAATCAAGAAAACAATGCTTCCACACCACCATTTAACTGGGTTTTACAATAGTGGTATTTCAGAGTAATGTGTCCTTTTTTTATTAAATTATCTTCATTTCAAGCTCAGCAGATGTTGCAACCCAAGATTTGGATAAAACATCCTGGATGTCAGACAAAGTGTTTATCTCATTTTCAGGGAATATCAGCCAAGTTTTAATGTATACCATTAATGGCTTTAGAAAAACTCGCAGTATCCAAACAATAAAGTTGGCCAAGTACTATCTTTATCAACTTTATCTTTCGGCATTTTATCGATGAACCTGACAAAATAGTATAAAACAAATAAGTAAAAAACATTACTTTCATTAAATAAGCTGTCAGGTTCATCTATAAAATGCTGAAAGCTAAAGTCATCATTCATTATAACTGACAAGGTCTTATGGCTTGATTTCCATAGGAATTCAATACTGAAATGTGCCTGATTGAAAAAAAAGTTGAACTTAAAGGCTCTGGTGGCAGCATTCATTAACACTATCTAGTTTTGAAAAAAAATATTTAAATATTCATCATTTAATAAAAATCCAGTTGCATTGGACTAAAAGGCATGTTTTATACTTTCCCAACTTCTACTAGTGCAGGTGGAATGCAAATCATTGAGAGTAAGAAGTTTAATGTTTTCCCTCCTCTGCAGTGTATGGTGTGTAGGCCATGGGTATGAGCAGGGCCAGAACTAGGAGTTTTATCAGGGGGGTTAAAGATCAGCTAGCCACCCCCTCCACTTATAATTCCCCCTTGCTCTCCCTACCCCCACCATTAAACATCCATACACATACATTTTTTGACTTGCAGCAGTCGAAATTACACACTATATTTTTGTAATTAAAAAGTTGTATTAGTATTATTGTTTAGTAATTTATAAATTAATATTTATTGGTAAACAATTTAGTTAGAAAAATAAAAATTATCTATTTTAAACTTCCCAAATTTTTCCGCCCCCTTGAAATCTGCCATCCAGGGCTCGTGACCCCTCTGCCTCGCCCTAATTCCAGGATTGGGTGGGCGGATTAAAGTGTAATGTGGTACACTCCCTCTACACTCTACCTGCCCAACATGGAGAAGTTAATTTTTATCAGGGCCAGGTTTTTATTTTTTAACCTTTTATAGGCAGGAGCCTTTCCCTTGGGCTGCAACCTTGTCGCGGTGGAAAGGCTTGCGCGTTCCTATGACCCCTAGAGCTGCACTGGCGGGATTAATTCTAAATTATTCTCGGTAGGGCCACCCATGCCAGATAGGTCGAAGGGTAGGAGCCAGACGAAAGGTAGTCCACGTGATGGTGTCACGTGAAAAACACTGTGGAATGGAAGTGGGAAACCCTACCAACTATCTCTTCCCTGAAAACATGGAGTACAACCAAATGAGCCTCGGAATCTCATCACCCGGGACCCGTCCGCAAAGGGCGGGAGTCGGCACGGCAGCGAGGTCGGCAAGGTCCTCGGGGTCGTCAACATACAAAATCCTTCCAGAGACTTATCATCATTAGCAGCAGCAGCACCAATGAAGAGAGAAGAAAAGAAGACCAAGAAGATGGAGAAGAAGAAGTCGGCTATTAATGTAGGGATATGGAATGTGAGGACTATGATGAGGGCGGGAAAGTTAGAAAATGTCAAAAGGGAAATGGATAAAGGGAAGATAGATATCTTAGGATTATGCGAGGTGAGGTGGAGGGATGGGGGGGACTATTGGAGTGATGGATATAAGGTTATAGTATATAGTGGAGGGGAAGAGAGCCAGCAAGGGGTAGCTTTAGTATTACACGGGAAGATGGGTAAGCGTGTGGTAGGTATAGACCAGGTGGGCGATAGGATTCTGGTGGTAGAAATTGAGGTGCGGCCCACCAACCTTGTGGTGGTCCAAGTTTACATGCCCACCAGCAATTATAGGGAGGAAGAAGTTGATGAGGTGTATGAACAGCTCGAGGAAATAATTAGAGACACACCGGGTAAGAAAAATCTGGTAGTGATGGGGGACTGGAACGTGTCAGTCAGGGAAGGGAGGGAGGGAAATGGAATAGGAGAATTTGGATTAGGAATTCGGAACGACAGGAGTAAGAAAGCAGCAGAATTTTGCAAGAGAAACAAGTTATTCATCACAAACACGTGGTTCAATCATCATAAAGGGCGAAGGTACACATGGAAAAGTCCAGGGGATGTAGGGAGATGTCAAATAGACTACATTATGGTAAGACAGAGGTTTAGGAATAGTGTGAAAAACTTGCTCAGCTTCCCAGCAGCAGATGCGGATTCAGACCACAACCTAGTACTTATGAAATGCAACGTAAGATTCAAAAGACTCATGAAAGGCAGGAGGGTGAGGAAATGGAATGTGGAAGCACTGAAGTGGAGTACGAGGAGAGAATATCAGGAACTAGTGGACATTAGTACACGGGAGATTGAAGGTACGAATACTGTTGACGAAAAATGGGATAATATTAAAACTGGAATAGCCAATGCGGCAAAGTCAATTGGCTACGTTGACAGCAGAAGGATAAAGAAGCCTTTGGTTACGGAGGCAATGGTAAAAGAAATGGAGGAGAGAAGGAAGTGGAAGAATGTGGACACAGAGCAGGGCAAAAGAATGTATAGGGAATTAAATAATCGATTACGACGTGAAACTAAGAGGGCAAGGGAGGCTTGGTAGAAAAGACAGTGTGAGGAAATGGAAAAGTACCACAAGGATGGAGAAGTAGGCGCATTGTATGCCAAAGTTAAGTCGCTATCGGGCGGCAAGAGAGGACAAGCCATGTCTACAATTAAGGCTAAAGATGGGAGGATGCTAACAGAACGGGAAGAGGTACAGAGTACATGGAAGGAATACGTGGAGGATCTGTGTGACAGAAGAAGCAGGCCGGAGAGATTGAGTTTAGAGGAGGAAAGTGCGGTGGAGGAGGATAATCATGGGCCGGGGATATTAGATTCTGAAGAAGAGAGAGCACTTCGTGATATGAAGGCTAGGAAAGCAGTAGGCGTGGACAATATCCCATGTGAGCTTCTGAAGAATCTAGGGAAGGATAGTAAGAAAAGGTTTTTCGAACTAGTTCGCAGCATCTATGAGGAGGTGTGTTGGCTGGAAGATTTCGTGAAGACGGTTCTAATTCCGCTTCCGAAAAAGAAGAAAGCTGTGGAGTGCGGAGATTATAGAACTATCAGCCTAATATCGCATGTGGCGAAAGTGGTGCTGAGGATATTGAACAGACGAATGGAGGCAAGGGCAAACAAGTATTTGGGCAAAGATCAGTTTGGTTTCAGAAAAGGGAAGTCAACTTGTTACGCAATAGCAGTAATGAGGTCCCTCGTGGAGAGGAACCTAGAATATGACCAGGACATATATGCGTGTTTCGTGGATTTTGAGAGAGCGTTTGATAGGGTGAACTGGGTAAAGTTAATTGATATTCTCAAGAGAATAGGTGTAGATTGGAGGGATAGACGACTGATTCGTAATCTTTATATGGCCCAGACTGCGCAAGTGAGGGTAGCGGACGGAGAATCTGGGTGGGCAAGCATTGGCTGAGGTGTGAGGCAAGGCTGTCCTCTATCGCTGCTTCTTTTTAATGTATACGCTGAGGAGGTGGTAAGAGAAGCGCGGGACGAGTTGGAAGCTGGAGTGAAAGTGGGAGGAATGATGTTGAAATCGGTAAGGTTCGCGGATGATCAGGTGCTGATTAGCCAGTCAGCGAGGGGACTACAGGCTCTAGTGGATGCGTTAGACGAGCGGTGCGAGTAGTATGGGATGAGGATCAATCATAAGAAGACTAAGATAATGCGGTTTTGTAAAGTATCGCGAGCAAGGAATGTGAGACTCAAGATAAAAATAGGTGGGGAAAAACTTGAACAGGTAGAGCAGTATAACTATTTGGGCAGCACATTAGAGAAAAATGGACACAGTAGCAAGGACGTCAGGAAGCGAATTGCACTAGCAAAGGAGGCGTTCATGAACAGGAAGGATCTTCTGAGAGGATCATTATGTAAGATTTTAAAGAAAATGGCAGTGAAGAGTTTGATTTGGAGTGCAGCTCTCTATGGTGCAGAAATGTGGACACTGAGGAAAGAAGACTAGAGAAGATTGGAGGCATTCGAGATGTGGGTATGGAGAAGAATGGAGAGGGTGACATGGACGGAGAGGGAAAGGAATGACGAAGTACTGGACATGGTGGGTGAGGAGAGGCAGCTTTTAGATGAGATACGGAGGAGACAGACGGTATGGATGGAGCGAGTATGTAACGGGGAGGGGATGTTGAAAATGGTGTTAGAGGGTAGAATGTTAGGGAAACGAGGGAGGGGAAGGAAAAGAATAGGATTTTTAGATAGATTGAAAGAGAGTAGGCTTTACAGTGAATTAAGCCATTAGTGCATAGCGTCCGATGCATCGGACGGGTGTATTTTATTTTTTTATGGGCTCCAGTTGACTCGCGCCACATTTTAATACTGTATCATGTTCAAATGGATGTCTGTCTTCACCCCTCTGCTAATATTTTAGTTGACTCATTGAACGTAATGACTCGAGAAGCGTTTATGTGAGACATGGACACGTCCGATATATCGGATGCTATGCACTAATGGGTTAAAGAAGGCAGTGCTGGAAGGAAAGGGAGGCTTCCAGATCACTTCTTGAACACTCCATGGAAATACCTTAATCGATAGAATACCAGAATAATAATAATAGGCAGGAGGAAAAACCCTTGTAAAACGATTGTATTACAAATATATTACCAAAATGTGCTGTCTGGGTAGTATCAAAGCTATTTCTTAGTCTCAGAGAGAATTCACATTTATTCAAGTCCTCGTAGTAGCTGCACATACTCATGCAGTACATACACATATCATTGGTTTAGTGTATTTGTAATTTATTGATCGCACATAGAAAACCTTTACAATGATGCACGGATACAATTACCATGAAACATTTAACACATGAATACGAAATTCAATGCATTCGTCTGCTACCTCATTGGCATTCATGATTATGGAGTATTCTGAAATACAGTATCACACACAATGCAATCTTAAAACACAGCCACCATCAACTTTCCTTCCATATTTACAGGAAAATTAAGTTATTGCCAACTAGTTACCCAAAATACGACGTGAAATCGACCTTTGGTCATGTCATGTAAAAGTCTTATCTTCCAACACATCTCTCATATAAGGGATGATAAAGTCCATTTCCCTAAAATGACAGCGAAAATAATAAATTACCTTTGTTCATCCGACCGGTATATTTACACAAACTGAGAAGGGCCCAGCAATTCATTTACTCGTTAAAAAATTAAAATGGCAGTACTAGCCTTCAAAATACACAAATACGCATATCACTCTGAAATACCAATCGCACTTCAGTGAGAAAAATTGTCGATGAGCCGAGACTTGAACACCCATATCACTCAAAATGCTTTCTTGCTCCTGTGAGGCAATATGGAATCTTTCGCGTAGTTAAAGAATGAGAGCAGTCCATATTTTTTTCCATGCCTCAAAAAGTAATTGCTCACGACATCATTGTCATCTGCAACAAAGAATTTTAACATTTACCCGGGGCAAATGAATTTCAACAAATGATTTAAATGCGGACTCTGTTAACTCACCAAGGAGCGGCCGCGTTTCTGAAAGAGTTGGCAAGACATTTTCGTTGGCTGACAGTGAAACAAAGAGTGCAAATGGAACCAGCCATAAGCAAAGGGTGAAATAAGCCATTACCTGCAAAAAAGAGAAACTCATGAAATCAAGTAAAAATCAATACTGAAGTTCCACAAACAATATCTCATTTACCTCTCCGAAAGAATAATACACAGACGAAAAATATTGGAAGGCCAGATAATGGTTGACAAATAGCATGACTGAAAAGTAAGCAAAGAGAGAAAGTAATGCTTACCAAATGGAATCTCAAAGACTGCACAATTCAGTGAAAGCAAAACTTTACCACACAAATTAATTAATTACAACATTTGTTTACTTCAGCATGGGTAGCAAGGTTATACTCACCAACACCAATTATAAATGCCGGCGAAGTTAGAACGAAGAACGGAAAAGTCTTCAAAATACAAAGATGTGCTATTTGGCTAATTAATCCACAAATAATGAATGATCTAGGAAAATCTTCAAATAGGAAGAATCCCAAATATATCAGAAGAGTTCCCTGTAAAGACAAAAATGCACAAGCATACCACGTAAATAAAACTATATGTCATAGTAAACATGTGCACCACTAAGGTAAGATTATATGAATTAATACTGACCACAACCATCCACCAAATAACCTTTTTGGTCATCACAGTGTACTCTTCGACTAGTTCAGCAAGATAGTACAAGGCGGAAGCTACCGAAAACAAGGTTGAAATGAGACTTTTATAAGTTTACCATCTTTAAACGAAGAGATTAATACGCAAAGAAAACAGTTTCATACCTACAGCTACCGTCACAAATGAAATTTGAACGAGAGCAGCTATCCAGCTCAGAAGATAAAGAAACCACATTTTGCCTGATATTAACAACAATACTGCAGTTTAGTTCATAATGGTTTTTGACGATATGCGTATCCTCAGGATGCTAATCCAAATACCTGAAGTCAAATGCACTTATAATGTTAAATCACAGCATTATTCTGCTACAAAAATACTAACTAAACGCATTAAACGCCTGATCCGGCGAAACTCGCAGCTGAGTTGGTTGTTGCGCTCGTTGCGCTGTCGAAAAACTGAAAAATTTCGAATCGAAAATACAGAAGACTTCGATATATATCGAATCTTTTTTAATAAATTTTAGTCCTTCAATTGTTTTCGCGGAGTTGTGTGTTGCAAAGTGGAATTGTATTTTCCACAAGAGAAAAATATAAATATATTCTTGTGCTTTTACCTTACCACTCCAGTGCCCAGATATGTCTGATGACGAGGACTTCATTGCCGTAAAGAAAGCTAAAACAATTCATTATGGTTCTCTGGAAGAACAAGAACAAATCCGGCTTGCAGCCCTCGCCAAGATCAAATCGGAGGCAGAAGGAAATGGCGGGGCCAGCGATGGTGTTACCATACCCGTTGAAGCAGGAAATATTAACATATCCGATGGTACATATATTTTTCCTTTTTATTCTAACTAGGCTGATTGTCTTAACGCTTTAACGATCAGTTGTAATCATGGGGCACGACATGAAGTTATCATCGTGTATTTAAGGGAATGCCGGCTAGATTATTTTCTGAAGTTTAAGTACACTTAATTTTCCTCGTCCCCCCTTCATTATGGCGAGCTTTTGCTCTTTTACTCATGTTGCAATAACCTTTTCAAACAATGTTATTTATGTATTTTTGTTTTATTTTTATAGAATATATGGACTTGGAAGATGAAATGTCTAGAGATAGACAAGCCCTTCTGGAAGAGTTTGAGCGTAGGAAAAGAGCGCGTCAGATTAACGTTTCAACGGATGACGAGGAAGTGAAGAGGAATTTAAGACAACTAGGTGAACCTATATGCCTCTTCGGAGAGGGTCCAGCAGATCGAAGAAGCAGACTGCGAGACCTTTTGGCTAGGTATAGTATCAGACGAAATAACGGTGCATTTTATGCTAAATCGTGGGGCAAATTTTATTTGTGTTTTGACCATTGTTTTGCAGTGGATGAGAGATTGTTACAGGAACGATATTTTCTTAAATAAAATTCAGGTTGGGGGAGGATGCCATTAAAAAGAAGCAAGAAGAAGAAGAGGAACGTATCCAATTGGAGAAAGATCAGGAAACTACTTGGTATCACGAAGGACCACCAGCTCTTCGTATTTCAAGAATGTGGATTGCTGGTAACCTCATTTTTTTATTTAATCCGTAACAAATGACCTTTATTATAGCATTTTTTTCGCATTTCATCTCATTCATGAAATATAATTAACATGAATTATTTGTATAAATGTGTGTCAATGAAAAATAACTACATTTGTTAGGATCAAAGAAATTGTAAACTCTGGTAGTTCATTTGGTAGAATTTGTGCATTGAAAATTGAAATTAAAATAAAAACTACTAACATACAATATCACCTCATGAGTTTAGCAGTTGCTGGTCATCATCAGTTTTAAATGTACATTTATGAATATTTACATGCACATGTTCCTATAATGAAGTTTTTACGTACTGTTTGGTCACCCAATATTCCTTAGATTCCAGGTGAAGCATTTTCAAAGCGTGTGAAAAAAAATGCATAACTAGAATGTGGGAAGTATTAAGTAATAGCTGTAGCTGTATAACTAAGGAAAACTTGAACATAATATCCATGCAGAATATCAGGTATCATATATGTATTGTCATAAAATGTTAAGTGTGGAAAACTGTGCATATGCACAGTCATTTAGATGAGGTGATATATTTTAGCACCATAGGAGATGGATCTCTCATATATATTTAAATTATTATTATTCTATAATTAACATTAAGTGTAACTAAGCTGCAATTATTGGATTCCTTGGAAGAAACTATGTACCTGTTTCTCCAAAATATTTTTATTTGATGGTGCTATGATTGCTAATGATTTTTGTTGTGTTGATCCCATAATGCTTAAGCAAAAGCTGGCATTCATCGAATGAAGAATATTATTGGATCAGCACTACAAAAATCATTGGCAATTATAGTACCATTGAATCTCATTGTATTTTCCCTGAATCTTTTTTCACATTGTAGTTTCTTTCCCATTTCCCCCATATTTGTACTTTTTTAGGTCATAAATTTCATTATTTTTTTTGGTGAGTCCCTCTTGTCTGCCCAACCTGTGTTTCTAGCCATAAGTTTCTAGCCATAGTTTCTAGCGAATAATCTGGTCAGTAATAATTCCCTATATGAATACAGGGTGTCCTATTTATCTTGACAACCCGAAATAACTTTTTGTCCAGATGCAAATTCAAAAATGTGTCAAGCAAATGTTCATTAGCCGTCAGGGGGACATTAATCAGCATGATTGCCTTCCTTGTTGCTTGTACTTGTGTATTGCCTTCCTTGCTTTGCTATGTACCAAGATATGAGCAGCGGTATGTCTTTTTTAAATGGCACCCTATATTTTTTATTTGGCAATTCATTTCCTCTCCTAAAGACTTATCCAAAAATGTAGCACAGTGGACCATTAACATAAACACAGCATCATGAAAACATAAGAAACTTGTCTACTTACTGGAGTTAGCAGTAAACAAATGACAACCAAGTCAAAACATAACACAAAAGTCACTTTGAGCCCGGAAACTTTCCAACCTTAGGCAATTTTAATAGATAATTGTTAAGAGATGTTTCCCTGAGCTCTGTGCCTGATACATGCATTGGTCATCACAGATGATGTAAAACTCCTGACTACTCGTATAGCATCTAGGTCCCTGTGATGTCACGTGGAGTGGCATCGCATGGGTGCCAATCTGGCCTTTTTCAAATGAGCTTAAAATTGACTTTAAACATCTAAACTGGGATTTCTAAAACCAAATTATTTGTATATTATGGATACACTAATGGTGGGTAATGAATCACAATCGATGCCTTTCATTTTCTTTGATGAAGAAAACTACCCTATTCCACATATAATTTTTGGTTTTTTCCCTGGCGAACAATTGCAGTGAAGTTTTCTCCAGTTTCCAGGAAGGAGAAATGGTGGACCTGACCTGGTGCGAAGCCCGAGAAAACTTCACTGCTACCCTATTCCACACTCGGATCCCTATAGTATATGAACTTCACCACTCAAACCACCAACCTTCACCCGTCCTCCTTATCCACATTACCTACTTCCCCTCAACCATCTTGTGGTATAAAATGAACGCTGGCTTGTATGGAGATGGCAGTGTAGCTTGAAAATGACGTGGAACGCGTCGAAACAGCGAATATTGAAATAAGCGTGGAAAGTACAAAGTCCCTTATTTTATTTTAGCATCCATCATTTAAGATTATCGCTACTTTTATGCATGATTTAGTGCCATGCTCAGTATCCATGTGCCAGAATAATTATATCCTTCGCCCTGTATGTACTACAGTGAGTCCTCGTTCTACGTCACCCCGTTTAACGTCATTTCGCGATAACGTCACGAAAATTTTGAGACCGTCATTCGTTTATCGCACCTACGCTTCGCGATAATGTCAAGTCTTTTTAATTTCGCACGAAAAAAAAGGCGAAGCTGCGGGCGTTGCAGGTTGTTCGTTTTGTGGGCGGTAATACAGTCAGTCTAAGCTAAGTGTAAAATGGTGTGTTTATTCTTAATTGCGATTACGGTTTTAGCAAAAATTTCGGCAAAAATGAACTCTTACGTAGGTGCCCTAGGTTTTACTTGACATGATGGTTTTCAGGAACCTAAAAAGTGATTTCAAGGCATTTTTCCGTGTAGAACTCTGAGATTTTGTCATCACTTTTTTTGCCGAGTTCACAACAATTTTGGTTCCTGTAACTGCGACGATGTTTCAGCGATGATGATGCCCAGGCGACGCTCGCCCGGGTGACCACCATAGCGAAGCCGAAAAGCAAATGCTGGGAGATACAAAAATGGAGAAGGATTTACGTCACTGCTGCTATTGTCGCCGATGAAGACAGGAACTCGTATTTATGCGATAGTTTGGCATTCCCACCGAAAAAAATGCCCCAAATATGATAAGCTAACATTTTTTTCGCGTAGGAATTGTGAGGTCTAGGAGCCGATATTCACTTTTTACATTGTTTCTTATGGGATATTATGCTTCGATTAACGTCATTTCGTTTAGCTTCACATTTTTCAGGAATGGTAAGTGACGTTAAACGAGGATTCACTGTACTATGATCTTGTTCAAATGCTGAAACTGTCTAATGTGTTGAATTGCGCGATTGAAGTGGTAATTTCCCATTTTATTTTTTTCTTCCCTGTCTTTCTTTACAGAGTACTCCTTGCCCAGGGCCAAGGCACGGCTGGCTGAAGCACGTGCAGAGCGAGAAGTAGGAGAAGCTACACGGACTGCTAGGCGGCAGGAACTGCAGAAACGTCTCCAAGCCCTCTCCATCCATTCAAGTCAAGTGGGAGATACTCGACCTGTATCACACTGCAGTTTCAGCCCTGATTCAACCATGTTGGCCACAGCATCCTGGTGTGTATACATTGTAATTTTTATAAATAAAAGCGAACAAACTATGTATAAATCCACCAATTTATTTTTGTGGTACTACTAGTTTCGACGCAGCGGCGTCATCATCAGGTACAAAGGCTATAAAGAAACAAACATCCTTATATATCATGTGGTATCGGGAGGAAGAAGGTAGGTGGAAGGGGTGGCTACCTTCTTCCTCCCGATACCACATGATATATAAGGATGTTTGTTTCTTTATAGCCTTTGTACCTGATGATGACGCCGCTGCGTCGAAACTAGTAGTACCACAAAAATAAATTGGTGGATTTATACATAGTTTGTTCGCTTTTATTTATTAGAATGAACCTCCACAAAGTTGAGCCTGTTACGATAGAGATTATTGTAATTTTTAGTATGATCGGCCTAATACAGTAGACTCTCGTTATTATGAAGTCCACGGGACTGAAAAACAGCAGGTTCTTAATAACAAAGTTCCTATGAACGTTTCTATAAGGAATCATTGAAGAAAAAACATATTTTGTCAAAATTTTCTTCTCATCAATCTTCTGTACTTATAGTCGCTCTGCGAAATTGCTTCAGAATCAAGGGTATAATATGCGCGTTTAAATTATGTGCTAATATATTGTTACGGCCCTGCCCGTAACTCCTTTCCGTTCACCCCGATTTCTATTTCCCTTTCCATCTACCCCCGAATTCCATTCCCTAGATGTGAGACGCTAGAAGGTGAGACTCAAGGTTAAATACTCAATTTATTCGTCCAAGCGGGGACCATCGCCAGCTGCACCGGCCCAGGGCCGTCTTCCCAAACTTTCCACAGCCATTATCCCATTAATTTCTTAAGATTAAATTCCTTTCCCTCGATGCAGGCCGCTCCCAAGGTATCGCAAGCGACCTGCATAAGCGCTAGGCCATTATCTCTTGGACTGTGGTTGTTGACTCTTTAGTGATGCATTCAGATGACCGCATTCTTCCGTCCCCAAGGCGATGCATCATTAGTTGGGCTTATGCGCCTCTTTTCTCAAGCTTGGTATTTTTCCATCTCCCCATCCCCCCTAAAAAGTCATTGTATAGAGGATGCGTCTCTGACGCCACCTCCCACCCCACGTGTAACACCTAGGGCGTGGCATAGAACTTTCTAGAAGCTTTTCCTGCGAGACTATAAATACCCTGTCTTCTGATGAAGACGCTCTCTTACTGTCTGAACTCTGACGGCGAAGCTACGGCCCGTGACCCCTCTGCCAATCACCATCGCGACGCCTACGTGCCATCCACTCGACTTCTCCGCTTGAGGCCCTCGCCCCTGACTTCGGCGCCATGTCACACCGTTTGTGAGTAAATGTACTTGTAGTAATTGGACATTAAATGGAATTATTTAAGATAATGTGTGTTTTCTTTCCTAAAGACCATCCCTATTGACATGCGATCCTAACCCTGAGCAATTACGTCCCTAAACTCCCGCGACTCTCTTCTGAGTACGCGACAATATATACAAACAAGCTCATCTGTTTCATTTTCTCAAAATAAGAATGCGGCATGGTGCACTTGAGGTTTGATATCCTCCCAAATACAATAAGCCCTCAGTATATGAACATGATGCGTTCCTTGAGACCTTGCTTGTAAGATGATAAACCTATGCAAGTCACCAAGGAGTGCGGTTATCCTACAGAATGCAACACTGCGTTACAATTGTGCATAAACTCACGATTGTGACAAACTGATCTAGCTGGGCGTGCGACGCTGCCGAAGCAAAAAAAATTGCTGCCTGCAGGAAGGAAGGACAGGCAAAACGCTGTATAGCTCCTGACTTCATGTTATTACGTATTAAATTTTACTTTGTTCAGATTAATCCTATAGTGTGAGTTCCTCTACGCCATACTGCGTCGTATCGGCCAACTCGGAAGGCACCAAATTTGAAATTTCGGGCACGCTTGAATTTTTCGAATGCTAATATCTCTGAAAGTTGGTAAATTGAATGTGCATAGTAAGAGGACAAACTGTTTGTCCAATTTACGAGCGGTAATTAGTGGGTCGCCATGATTCCACATGAAGGAAGCTTATTATATGATGTTGTGTGAATACTGAAGTATCTCCTATTGAAGAAAGAACCATAATTGACATTCTTGGGAACAGGACATGAGCAGAACTTAAATGCAGCACAATTATTATAACGTAGCGGAGTGTACATCCACCTAAATGCCGTTGCTCATTCATGGAATTTCGTAATAAAGTTCATTTTATTACCGCTGGAACCAGGACTGAGGTTTGTAGTTTCATAATAAAAAAAATTTGAAATAAGGTTTATTTTATTATAGATTAGATGAATCTTTTCGTCGGGACCATTGATTTACTTCGTGATAACGAAAACTTTGTAATGAGGTTGTTCGTATTAACGAGAGTCTACTGTATTCATTTCATTTATGATTCATTTTATCTTTCATCTTATGTATTCTGGATAGGAATATTCTATCAGTGCCTTTCGCTATCATGACAGTATACCTTGTACGTATGTACCATTTTAATTGAAAAGGTTTTCAGAAATAAGATGAGTCGCTATGGATACTGGTGTTATGAAAGGAAGTTCAAATAAAGTAAGGAAGTGAACTTAGTGGTCTCAGAAATCCTTCAGGATAACATACCTCTAGCAATCAGTGTAGGTAATACAAGCTTCAAGGTTTGTTTTTTTTTATTACTGTTGTACTATCATACCAAGAGTGAGATTGTGTGAAGTGGAATGGCATCCTCGTATAAAAATGAGAAATATATGACATCAACAGTAATCATGACAGTTATTGGGTGAAAATAATCCCTGTGATACCCGCTCACACAAGATTCCATAGTTTGTCATCTGCAGCCTCTAGCCCCAGATGACTAACTGTGACCTTGTGGCTGAGCCATCTTTTGGCCAGGGTGGGGGTGAGCCTTTATCATATCAGATCAACTTGTATGTTATAGAATAGTGCGTTGATTTTTGGATGTTGAAATTTTCATTTTTTCAACTAGGAAAAGTCATAAATGTCAATTTGTATTTAAATGGCATTGAGTGCTTATGCACGCTTTTATAAAATTTCAATGGAGATACATACCTAGTCAAAAAGTAGTTGGAAACTACCCAATTTGTATCTGAAAGAAGCCTACAGAAAGTTTTCCTTGATTTGATTCATTCAATACTTATGTTTTTATGGATTTTTATTTTGGATGGTGGGCTTTTCCTATAAAATGGCTCTCAACTTTCCCATATCTCGGTTTATGGATGTTACGAATCTTATTGCCAATTTTATTCTTCTTCCCCAGGAGTGGTTTATGCCGTCTTTGGGAAGTTCCCAGTTGCACATCCCTAAAAGTATTCCGAGGCCATCGTTGCAATGTTGGTGCTGTTGTTTTCCATCCTGAAGCCAATTTGGACAGTGGGAGGAAAAACATTTGTTCGCTTGCCTCCTGTGCTGCTGATGGCTCAGTGAAGTTATGGAGTCTTGACAGGTATGTAATGTGAATGTCTGTAATCTATTTCATTCATTTTCCATCAGTAATAAATGAAAAATGTTGCCAATTCCGCTTAAAAATTAAAAAGACTTTAATATAACCGAAGTTTAGTTAGTTAAAGCATTAAATGCTAAGGGATACCTTAAAAAAAACCAGTTGTCTTACAAGACAACTGGTTTTTTTTACAGTATCCCTTGTGTACAGTACACAAGTGTCAAATAAATTGCATGTATTCATGTGTGTGTTAGGCTAAAACCACCTTCCTTTTTGTGGTCCATGTCCCAATTCACTGGACAAGATACAGTGGGAATCTACACTTCGATAATGTTCTTTGGAAATGTCTCAAATATAGAGGCTGTCCACTTCATTCTAAGGTTCTAATATGTATGACTGTGTATTCATATATTAATAATCAGGGGCAAATCCAGGATTTTTTTCTGGGGGGGGGGGGCACAAGGGTCTGACTGGTCTTCTCCTATTTGAGATTAGAAACAAAATACATCAATTACTGTAGAAAAAATTCTCTTTACTTTTATATTTAGTTATTAATATTAAATTAAATGATTGAGGCTCCGTAATACAAAAAATAAAATGAACGTAGGTAATGATAACCGTATTGTGATATACCGGTGGTAGGTCCATTTTTAAAATTTATTCTACCACATGCCACTTTATTTGCATTTATGCCATATTTTTATGTGCTGAGTCTAAACTCCCTATTGTGTCAATGATCTCCCGTCATTTTTCCAACAAAAGACAGTTACAGTAAAACCTCACCTTAACGAACTCCCGCTAAACGAAGAACTCCGTTCAACGAACAAATGCTATTGGTCCGGCCAATTGCCTATGTAAACACATTAGTGAAAAACCCCGATGAACGAACTCCTCTTTTACGAAAACTCCCGATCAACGAAATGAAATTTCGGCGCGATCGAGTGAAATTCACCTCCCAATAACCAATTTTTCCGGTTAAATTTTTATTTTCATATGAATAATTTAACATTCGTAGCGTTGGAGGGCAAATCAGAGACTTCCACTGAATAAGCCAATCAGAATCGTCATTATTAACCGTAACCATAGCCTTTCGTCGTGTGTTTCCGCCGACCCCAACTCGCGGCTCGCGGCGAATTGCGAAAAATGTTAATGCTGACTTTCGTAAATAACTCAATGTCCCAATATTTACATGCTCAAAGATATGATATCTAGAGCTATGTACTTCGAACGCATTCTTTTGACGGTTGTTTAAGATACTTTACAGAATTACAACGCGTCAATTCCGAGAAGCATTTTTTTTCACTGGCCGCCATCTTGGATAACTTCTTTAAAATTTAACTAAATTACGGAAGATACAATGTGCGCGCTAGAAGATGAAAGCCAAAATTTGTATCTCTTAATTATCTTTAATATATGACTCAGTAGTTACTCTTGTTTCATTCACATTGTTTATTTCAACATCATCTAAAAAATAGGAGAAACTTTTGCATTTGCCGCAATCTTGGATAAAAAATATTCGCACTTAAGACACGAAAGCCAACATTTCCCATTGATCTAGACGTTACTTGAATTGAGTGCTTTATACTAAAGGTCAGTCTCTGTCTGTCGGCGATTGTAGCGATGTCCTAACGTGATGTGAAGCGGTGTTGATTTTCTCCTGAGAAAAAGGTTTGCGACGCCCGTCAATTGTTGCATGAAGAAGACGACACAGTCTAAACATGCCATGTTTAGACTGGGCCAATGGTGATGCCTCACCCCTGTGGTAGCAGCAAAAATCCATGAATGACAGCGGGATTAATTCAGCGGTGGTTGGCGGGAGTTGATGCACTCATGGGGAAAGTAGATTTCTTCCTCGATCGCTGCACGGGCCCAAACATAGGACTAACAATAAAAAATGTGCGTGTTATTTTCTTCCCCCAACTGCAATAGCTAAGTTGCGACCTCTCGACCGAGGGGTCATTTCTGCGGCAAAGCGGCATTACCGTCGGATTTTAGTGGAGTTTTTTGTTTGTCGAATGGATGTAAGGGATCGGCGAAATTGAAGAGGACCATTTTGCAGGTAATGCAAGGGCTTTGCAAAGCTTGGAAGCGTGTCGCACCTGTCACCATATTTAGTTATTTTGCAAAAACCGGGTTTGCAGTCAACAGCATCATTATCGTGACTTATTTTACTTCAAGAACTCCTGCATGAGGCCTTCCAAGCTGTTTTCTTATCGGGAGTTGTCAATCCGGTTTGCAGTCAACTGCGACCACGCGATGGAGAGTGATGACGAAAGCCGTGAATCCTGGCAGGGTCTCTCAAAAGTCATGAATATTGAAGGGTCGTTTGATGAGTTCACTAGAATAGACTCAAATTTCGTAATCCGCGAAGCCAGCGAACTGAGGGTTGCAGAATATAATTTCTCGAAAACTCATTTTTCAAAATCGTGACGTATTTTACTTCGAGAACTCCTGCATAGGGCCTTTCAAGATGTTTTCTTATCGGCAGTTGTCTATCCGGAATGCGATGGAAATGATGCTAGTACAATGAATTATTTACGAAGCCTGCGACCGCAAATATTGCTATGGAGTTTTCTGGATTCGACTACTATAAAGAAATGCTGCCACCCACTGAGCTTTAATGGGTCGACGAAAGTCGCACTCGCGCCGTTATGGTAGAGCGATCTTAATTTCATGATGAAGCTATAATTGGCGCTGTTACTTTAACTTTATATTAGTAATGGTCAAATCTATCGAATTCTTAATTTTTCAGTGTAAACTTCGCGAATACATGTACTCTATTTCAAATATTGAGAATAAAGGGATGGCCTCGCACTCACCGCTACGTTGCATACATTTTTGAAAACCGATGAAAAAGCACGCGAAGTGATTGAATATTACGAACTGAGGCTTCTTAAATGTGGTCTATTGCCCGCGATTTGCATTGCAGCTGAAGAAATAAGCACTGTTTTGAAGTATGCGAAGGTAGAATGAAGATAACGCATGCAGACTTGCTTCAATTTCCGAGCCCCTAGAATGATGCAACGTGCGCATCGCCTCCGGGGAACGAACTCCCGATCAACGAAACGGCAAAATTTCGGTCCCTTGAGTTTCGTTTAAGAGAGGTTTTACTGTACTTTAAACGACGAGGAGCTTGTAAATATTGTTTTAATGGGCTAATTTAGCATTTATTTCTGTGTTTTGTGGAAAGGTTATCATTCAGTGCTTTCTTTGATTACTCATTTATGTTTCATAATTCATCAGTCATTTCATACATCATTAGTTACTGTATATGTCTGAATATGGTCCCCCCTTTTTTTCCAAAAATGCCCGTGATAAAAGTTAAGGGGGGGACTATATTCAAACCCATCTTTTTAATTTTTTCGCGAAGCTCAAGCCTCAAAATTAGGGGGGGGGTATATTCAGAGGGGGACTATATCCGGAGGAATACGGTATTAAGAGGGTAATTTTTATTTGGAATTTTGTATGGGGGTCGGCAGATTTTTTAAAAAAATTTTCAAATAAAATGAGTAAATTTTTCATGTTACTTAAAAGAATTTCGAGTCATCTCTCAACACGTTATCCCAAAACTTATAAATTTAGTTCTCTTTTAAAAAACCGTGAATGCAAAAGTTCGTAAATATCCCTCCCTTCGAAGATATCTGATCATTCTTCTCATTAGTCTACTCACTGGTAGCTCAGTCATGGTTTTGTGTGGCGCCCCTTGGTCGCTCTGTGTGTTTGGAGCACATCAGTTTTCTCTCCTGCCTCTCTTTGTTCGTCCTTTTTTTCAAGGTGGTCGCAGGGAGCGGGGAGGGAAGTGGGGGGTTAGATCCCGGCCGTAAGTTCTGTTTGGTGGCGCACCTGAGATGCACTCAACGCGTACCGTCACAGTACATATTAAAAATGTTGTTTATTTTTTATCTCTTTTAGTGAGGCAGGCCGATATATCAGCTTTTGCTGCTTGGGCAAAAAGTGAGGCGGGCCTATATATCAGCTCTTACGTGATACGTTATTTAATTTGCTATAACTTAGTACATTGATACATTTTATTTTAGTAAACGTAAAAATATTTGGCAATATTAACCAGTTTAACCTCAATAATTAAAAAAAATGCTCATGGATATGTAATAAATTAGCTTTGTATTGTTTTTTTCCTAATTGCTACATAGTATGAAAATACCCTCTGCATGTCTCGCAGGTACACCAGGAAGAAGGATAGCACTAAGAGGGTTAAGCATCTGGGGGGGCCTGAGGGCCCCCCCCCCTAAGTCTGCCTAAGATAATAATGCATATTGTGTATTGGACAGCAAATAGAGATATGTTAAGATGTATGTAATACTGCTTATGTCTTTAATGACTAATATTTGTTCATTATCTTTTCCAAGTGAGGATTCATTGGCAGACATTGAAGGTCATGCACCTCATCGTGTATCAAGGCTCGCATTCCACCCATCTGGACGACTCTTAGCCACCTGTGTGCATGATGCATCTTGGCGTTTGTGGGATCTCGAGCAGAAGATGGAAGTGCTACATCAAGAAGGCCACGCCAAAGCAGTCCATTGCTTATCATTCCAAATTGATGGCTCTGTTTGTGCCACAGGGTGAGTTAATTCAGTAATAACCTCCTTGCCCATTTAGTGAGTTGAGGTCGTTGGAACTGAAGAGATTCAGAGAAATTTCAAAGGAGTCCTACGCTCGGATCCAAAATCACATTTAATATGAAATTTGAAGAAACGGGTAGATAAAAGGGAAAGCTAAGTAACAACAAAAAAATCTTCCTTTTATGGCTGTTCTTTCGTAACTTTAAAATATGCATTAATAAAGATGAAAGTTTTACTGTCCACTTTTGGTGATATAAGGTGGTGACATTATTTCAGTTTTTTTATTTCATTTGCTCTGATAAACTTTTCGCTTTGAAGGGAAGGAATTTCTCACAATACTTAAATTACACAAAGCCCATGCAAGAGGTGGAGTCGACCCTGAGAAGCGTTGAACTGCTTGGCATGTCATCAACTTAATCTGTGAAAAGCGTCAATGTTTCACTTTGAACAACTCAAGAAGTAGGTGACAGATCAAAAAATGGAAGAATGTCTTTCTATTTTTATATCTCTATCAGAAATTAATATTGGAAATCAGAATCAGAATTGACAATGAAAGAAATTTGGTGATCATACCCATTGCAGTATTATGCCAATAAATGTGATAAAATGTTCATTTTGCTATGAACTTCATTAAGTGCTAATTTTTTCATCATATTTTCCAGCGTTTCTCCAATGGCATATGGTTTTGTGTGTGAACATTTCAAATAAGACCAACTGATCTGCTTTGCAGTAATGCAGAGCAAAGATGGCTAACTCAACTTCAATTGAAAAGCATTTCATTCCCAAATTTTTATCTGTTTTTATTTATATTTCTTACAATTTTCTTGGTAGTGAATTTTCTTTAAATGTACATCATTGAATTCAAATTTTCGTTTTGTTTAAGTCTTAAGGCTCAAAATTATAGCAATTATGAATATCCCCAAGCATCTGTTGTGGTGAATGGAAAAAAGTGTGCTTCCAAATGAAGATTAATGCTTGATATTAGCCTGTTAATTATTATAATATAATGATTAGGAGAAATGTTCCTTACTTATCAAAATTATTTAGCTTCTTCTGGCTTTTGTCCTTTCCTTCGGTCTGTAGTGAAAGTTATTAACAGCTCTGTGCTGTTCCCTTCATTCAAACTGGTGTAATGCGGGTTTTAAACTGGCAAATTTGATAGACTATCTAAGCCATGTGATACTTAAGCCACATCATGCCATTTAAAGAAATTGTTGACAAAAAAATTCCACATTTATAGGTTTTACATAATGTAAAAAGCTGCTATAAAAGTGTTAAGGTATTAATTTTGATCGGTTTCATATTGGTGTCTGAAAGTCATCATCTGTCATGATCTTTTCAATCAGAGTCAGCTGCTCCTTGACTTAATTATCATTACTTTGACTGCTACCACTTGACTTTATTTCACTAAACATACCATGCTGTGTTTTCCCATAAAATTCCTGTTTATGTATACATATCAGTGGCGGCTGGTGGTAATTTATCTAGGGTGTGCATTACAGCAGATATAGGATGATTTAATTATATTATGTTAATACTAATCCATGAGCATCATATTTCGTCGTAATAGAATACATAGCAAGCAAAACATATCACTGGTACACTCTACCCTTTAAATTGCATGAACAGAAATAATATTAGCATGCATGAAAATAATTATTCTAAGCACACCTTAACAAGTGACGGTAGGTGAAATTCATTCTCATGGTTCATTCTCCTTTCCTTACACCCTATGAGGAAGTAGTGTAGAAAACGGCCATACAGATGACTCTGTAGACGGACTATAAGATCCTGGGCGCAGGTAGTGTAGGAGGCAGCTACGCCACTAAACTACCTGCGAGTCACTCAACAAAAATATGCGCGTGCGCACTCGCATGGTTTTGAGTCTGCTCCCATCACCCATTTGAACAGCACATACCCCCCCGCTTACTTCGTCCCGCCAGAGCACCCTCAAGCAATCGCATAGACCGAAAATGCGCCCGGAGCGATACCACGGGATCGCACACTTGTAGAGCGGTGAATTTGAAAAGGAGGTAGCTGTAGCATTCGGATATTCATGTTTCTTGCATATGCAGACAAGATTTTTATCTTTCTCATTGCAAAGGAATAGTTTTATTTTATAATTCATTCATCTTTGGGTGTGCACTTGCTAACATGCGTATATGCACGCGCCGCCACTGATACATATACTACTGCTTTGCCATTGATATAACGTCAGGGAAATTCAAAATGTAAAGTTGTGATTAACCCTTTTGGTGCCAGCCTTTTTTACCTGGTATACATACGCAAAGAATGCCAGGGCTTTTTTGATGAATTTGCACGATTTTACTTAAAATCTTATAAAAATTCTAATTTGAATGTGTTGAAGCTAATTTTTTTATTTAAACTTCTAATACTTACGTCATTGATTAATAAGTTCACCTATGTCGTTATCTCTTCTGTACAATTTGGGAAAAATATTTAATTTTTAAATTAATTTAAATACACCGGGCTGATATATCGGCCCGTGGCATTCTTTGCACATACCCTTCGGGCCGATAGATCGGCCGGCTGGCACTAAAAGGGTTACCCCTGATAATCTTGTCTTGGTTTGAAGTCACCTCTTCCCCTGTAATCATTGGTTTTTTGGACATTTCAGTGGTACCGATGCCTTTGGACGTGTTTGGGATCTGAGGACAGGACGCTGCATTATGTTTATGGAGGGGCACATTAAGGCTATCTTTGGCATTGATTTCTCACCAGATGGGTATCACATTGCAACTGCAAGTGAAGATAATACGTGTAAAATATGGGATCTTCGCCGAAGGACATGCCTCTATACCATTCCAGCCCATCAGAACTTACTCTCGGATGTCAAATTTCAACGCACCGGAGGTCATTTCCTTGTCACTGCATCATACGATTGCACAGCTAAGGTATGCATATTTTTTCTTAATTTTTATGATATGTAGTACTTTGATTCAACATTAAACGTAATAAATGGTCATATTATTTTAGGGGCCGCTGTGCTACTTAGTGTCATTTGCATAACTACGATAGACAAGTCCTTTTTAGTATGTAGTCATATTTTAATGCAGAAAAATGTTTTACTTTTAATCTAACACATTTTCTCGCATTTTTCACTGTTTCTTATGGGAAAAATATTATATTTACCTCCTCTTCTCCATGTGAGATTCAACTCTCTCCCCTCCAGAAATGGCTGCAAAATTATTACATGCTTGGAGGTGTTGTCTTAAGCCAAATAGAAATTGGCATAAAAATTGTGCTAAGTTTTATCTTACTAAGTTCTATGGTGAAATTATCCGGAATTACCGTATTTCTCCGAATATAATCCCCCTCTGAATATAGTCCCCCCCCCTAATTTTGAGGCTTCAGTTTCGGGAAAAATTAAAAAAATGCATTTGAATATAGTCCCCCCCTTTACTTTTACCACGGGCATTTTTGGAAAAAAAGGGGGGACTCTATTCAGACATATACGGTATGTATTACTAGGAATTATTATACAATTACAGTAGACTCTCGTTAATAGGAACAATTTTATTACAAAGTTCTCGTTATTACTAAGCAAATAGTTTGTCCCGACGGAAAGGCCTATCCAAGCTGAAGTAAAAGAAACGGTATTACGAAATTACGAACCTCAGTCCCGGCGGTTACAAAATGAACTTTATTACGAAGTTCCACACATAAGCAATGGAATATAGGTGGATATTCACTACACTTAAGTGTTAATAATTGTGCCACGTTTAAGTTCTTCTCGTGTACTGTGCCCAAGAGCGTCAATTATGGTTCTTTATTCAGTTTACACTCATCACCATATAATTAGCTTCATTCCTGTGGAGTCATGGTGACCCACTCATAACCGCTCTTAAATTGAACACACTGTTTGTCCTCTTCCTACGCCCAGTCAATTTACGAATTTTCCGAGATACAAGCATTCAAAATTTTCAAATTTCGAATTTGGCGCCTCTCGATTTGGCCGATGCTACGTGGTGTGGTGTTGGGAAACTCACTGTGGGCACAATCTGAACAAAGTATCATTGAATCCGGTGTGAATTTAGGAACTTTTCAGCATTTCGCCTGTTCTTCGTCACAGTGGGGAGCTATTTTTTCGGCTCCGGATGCGTCGCACGCCAAGCTAGATCAGTTCGTCACAATTTTTAGTTAGCACATAGGTGTAACGCAGTGTTGCATTCTGCGAGATTACCATAATCCTGGATTCCTTGCATACAGTCTGGCCGGCGAGAGTTGTCCGATGACGGCACAATAGGAGAGGTGGATAACCCTGCACCAGCACGGATTACAGCCAATCGCTGTCCCCCAAACACACCTCACACCCTCGCCTAGTCATGCAACGTTGTCAAATGCATAAGGAGTACCAAAATGAGCCTGATTCAACGAAAACAAGTAATTCTTCCTCTTGGTCCTTCACGCTTGTCGTCCCTTCTGGCTCCTTTCTTCATGGAACCCTTAGTAAGCCTTTCTATTTCTTACCTGGCAGCCTTGCCCCCTAATCCGACCTAGACCATTCTGCCTGTCATCGGACAACTCTCGGCGGCCGAAGTGTAGGTTTATCAACTAAGGAACAAGGTTTTGGAATGTATCTAGTTTGTATATCGAGGACTTACTGTACTCGGGAAGTTGGCAACCCTCGATTGCGTCATGCTGCATTCTTCTGTTGAGGAACTGTAACGAATTTTCCTGTTTTATATTTCCGCATAATTTAATCGTGTTTATTATATACTTTTTTTTCGACGATTCCTAAGAGAAACATTCATACGAACTTCGTTATTACGAAGCTCTGGTTTATCGGTCCCTTGAAATTTGTAATAACGTGAGTCTACTGTATTAGGAATAATGATGAAACATTACTAAGTGAAATGATTACCTAAAAGTGAGCATTGTGGTTTTAATACCAAAGTCGTCATGACTGATGCCTAATCACCGTAAAATGTCTTGGTTATATTTACAGGTATGGTCTCACAAGACTTGGCAGCCACTCAGGACGTTGCCTGGCCACGATGGCAAAGTTATGGCTGTTGATGTTAGTCCTGACTCTCAGTATATTGCCACCTGTTCCTATGACCGAACTTTTAAACTCTGGGCTCCAGAGTGAGTTTTATGTGAATTTTTGTGGGTGCTTGTGAATACCTTGGAGCAAACATTAACATTGGTGAAATTGTTGTCATCAAATCTCGTGTGTGTTTTAATGAACCTGAGAGAGTTTATCTTTACATGAAAGGGAAGCTGCATCATATCCATTTTTGTTTTCAAAGATTATACTCATTCATTTCAAAAAGTCAACTGTCAAACCCTTTTCTTTTAGTTATTCCTCGTATGTCTTCTTTTGATTCTGTGTTAGTACCTCCAGTCAGTGTTTTTCTTGTAATTTGATCAGTCATTTCAGTTTCATATGTTCAACATGGAATTGAGTTGACGCTTGGCGATGAATGTGCTTCATCTTAATTATTTTGACCTCATGAAAACTGACGCTGCAGCTGCTTTAAGTCAAGATTCCATTTTACGTTCTGCTGTCAAGTTTAGTTTAACCTTTCTAAAGAATTGAGATGTGATTTTGGCCCATTTCATTCCTAGGAAGATGTTTGCTCATACAAGTTGTCTCTAATTGAGATGAGTACAATGGCTTCAGTTCTATGTGAGCCGGAATTTGTTACTATGTAAACCATCTGGTAAAATAGCAAAAATCAATTAAAGACACACACTTTGGGGTTTGTGTGAAAATTTTAGTAATGATTTTTCGTTTCTTTGGTGATATTACAAGGACATCCAATATCATGCATGTACATCAGACAAAAAAGACTTGCACACAACTTTCTATTCCATTAAAATATGGTAAACTTTGAGTTCAAAGAAGTTGCAAACATGGAATGAACAGTTTCTTCCCTTTTCAATACATTTAATGGGAGGGAATTTAAGATGTGGAGGGCAAATTTCTCAGTTGGCGCACAGCTGCAACTATCCTTGGTGCACACCCAGTACTGCCAGTGAGGTAATCCTCAGCAGGTAAGCGTAGCAGTGATGCCACTTGCCTCAAAGGCTCTGAAAGCACCAGTCCAAGCTCCTCGAGCACATTTCCAAGGTAATCTGTGAAATGATAATATGCAGCGTGATGCAAAATTTTATATTAATATAAAGATGCGAGCCTCTTTCTCTGAAAGGCATTAGCATAATTATGCATGGCAATATAGGGAAGTATTTAAATTGTCTCTCCATAGTTGAAAATTAAAGTTTTTTCTCTGGCTAGGTATAAGAGGTAATATTGATTTTATGTCACCCCACCTATCCTAAAAGAAGAATACAACAAATTAAGATAAAATCAAAATCAGTCCAATATTATAAGGAGAATGTAACTAACATTGAACTGTAACCAAATGAATTATTGAAATAGTATACCTCATCATCAGCAAAGGCATCCCTTTGAAAGAGGTCACCCTCAAATTATTAAGGACAACAAATTATTCATTACTTAAATGATATTTAAAAAATAATTCTTTAATACTAAATAGAACTTCTAATGAAGGATTAAAAAACGTGAAAAAAGAAAAAAATCATAATAATACACTAATTTAAATCCAATACCTACTCATCAATAGTGGAGAATGATATATACAGTAACTAATGTATACAGTATAGACTGCCTATAATTTTTTTATAAATCTTCAAAATAAAAATAGTGTAGTTTTATTAGACAAAAAGTTTTTGGTAACTAAACTACTACTACTAAAGGTACAGCATTTTTAGTCCTGAATGAAAAGCCAAGAAAAATTAATGTATATCTAATACTATGGTGAGTTTCTAATTAAGTTGTGAATTTTCTTTCATTACCAGTTCATTTCATTCACAACTGATCAAGTAGTTAGTGAGATACAACACTTTAAACTCTAGTATCTTGACTGTTTGCAAGAGCCTTAGTTATTAGTCAATGGGGCCAACTTATTATTATATTACGTGTGTTTCAATTCCAATATTAAGGTAAAAATTGTAGGTACCTATGTCAGTGGCTAACTGCCTGGCTGCATCAGGTCCAAGGCTGTGCAGTCCTAAGATGAGATCAGAGAATTGCTTGCAAGTGGCACGGGCTACTCCACTGAGCAGGGCCTCCGCCAATCCTCCAACCACGCCATCGCTACCATCTATGGCGGAGAGCAACTCAGAGCATCCACTCCATGGTGGGGTCCCAGCAGTTGCATGGTCTCTTGAGAGAAAGGGCTCCAAGTGCTGAGGCAAGGTCATCAAGTATTGCCCTATCTGGAAGATAAAGAAATATACGTAATACGTACATTCTTCTTGAAGCAAAATTAGTGTGCTACATACAGTAAATCCCCGATCATGTATGAACACTAATGACTGGGGGAGGCGGCATGAATAATTGGCAAACACAGATTCACTTTTACTATTTCTTATGCTGCTCATAATTTACGTTAATCAAACTACATACTTATAATTATTTATACAAATATTCTGTCATTTTAGACAGCTTCAAGGACTCATTGAGAGCTTCCTTCGCACAATCGCTAATAATTTTAGTGCAGATAATGTCATTTTACTAATTTTCCCTCTGCTCCTTTTACTCCAGCAAACCGTCTATGGGACAAGCAGCCGGCTATGACTCAAGTAATTTCTTCTCCCTTCATTTCTGTGTCCTCATCTACTACTCCCTTCCTCTCCCATTTGACCTGGACAGGTGGCGGCATAAACATGCCTGAGTACAAAGAAATCTGTGGTTCCCATGGCAGGGGCGGATACAGAAAAAACTCAAGGGGGGGGCGCAACATATCTTGAGTTGTCTTTACTTTTATCGTAATAAAAGATAATCAAGTCACAGGCAAAGTATATGAAAATTTTATTTAAAGTGATTATAAACATGTAAAACACAATGCCATCTTATGATATAAAAAGTTACAATAGTGGTTTTGCAATGTTCGGCAATACAGGCGGACCCGCAAGGGGGGGGCGCGCGCCCCCTGCGCCCCCCATCTGTATCCGCCACTGTCCCATGGGCTGCATTTAAACTGCATGCAAGGCCACGGGAATATAACACATTTGCAACATGAGAAGTACATTTTAAGATCATAGATAACATTTTCTTAATCCACGATTGGTTATCCTCTGAAGAAATCCTCTAAAATGAATCAAGTTCTTTTGTCTGCCGCTCTCATCGTCTTCTGCAATACTAGAGCAGATTCAAGTAAACTTGAAACATCCTTGTCAGTAAGTAAAGCAAATAGTTACATTTTACAAAAGGAATTCTGATGGAAATAACAAGCCACGTGTAACCTTGCACTGAATTGCAATATTCCTGGCATTTTTGAGTCCAATTTCATTTTTTCAATAAAGATTACAGAAAACATCAAAGGAGGGGGAAATACACAGATAATCATCAACACAAATAATCCCTAGTTTAATGTACGTGAAATGTTGAGGACAACTCCATCTCATTCATACTAGGGACACACAAACAACTACATAATTTCAGCTTAACCTCTTCCCTACGCAGGGCGTGATTTCACGGCCTGAATTTTCTGATGCTAAAGAAGGAAGGCCGGATTATCACGGCTTGACGTTTTCGAAGCAAAAGGCCAAAGGCCGTGTTTTCACGATTTCGCGGTCAAGCATGCCAAGTGGGTCCCAACCGCCATTAGGGTCTCTCGGCGTGAGAGGTCCGACCCTTTCCTATTGTCCGCGTGGGGATTATCTCGGCCCATCCCGGCACTTAGTGACCCACTCGAGGAAGGTGCTCATGGTCACTTATTTGTTTATAAGTTAAAATAACTAAAAACGTTCATGTTGCATTTATTGAAAATCAATGCGAGGAATTACATTCTGTATGTTCTGCTGATTGGTTCCAAATTTTAAACGGAATTCTAGCGTTCATATTAACGGAGTTGATCATCACCTAGAACAATTTTTGGAGACACTACGGTTAGATGTTTAATTGTTATTTTTATAACTCACTAGCAAGTTTGTAGGAGCGATATTGTAATGATTTACATCTAAAAATATACGTTATTTTGTTAGCTACATTCTAGATGTACATTTGCGGTGAAATTCGATAGAATATTCAATTTAACTTCTATGAAAAAAAAAGCCCTCGTAATGTAATAAAATATGATTCTCTCAGTTCTTTGTCGTGAGCCAAAATTACAGCGACTATTTTTAATAACCTCTTACCAACCTTTGAATACAAAGGTATTATAAACGAATTTCGCTATAAATACTGATTAATGCATATCCTAAAAATTCGTAAATTTAATGTACGATAATGTATGATAAGGAATGTTTTACGTAGACACATGTTGTGAGAAGCATTCCATACCATTGCAAGAAAGACAACTGCTCTACCCAGGTAGTTACTCTCATATCTTGGATCTCTGGTCAGGTTGCACCTCACAGAGTTAGTTCGGGACACATTAGCGCATTAATGTTTTCTTGGAAAAACTTATTATCCTCCAACTGGAAGACCCAAGAGTATATTGGTGTAAGTATTCTCCTACTGAAGTATGTACGTGGAAGGTGATAACCTCACTCTTCTCGGAATAGCTCATTTTCTTTTCAAAACTTTCTGGGCGTGTATTCAAATTTAACCGTAAATGTTCTGTATGCATTCCCCTTCCTCCTCCTGCAAGGATTTTTTTTTCATTTTTTTCATATATTTATGCAAGCAAATTTGCTTTAAAATAATATTTAGCCATTTCAAACAACAAATTTGTATGATTCAAGTAGTTTTATGAGAATTTTTCGGGAAAATATTCTTCTAAAAAAATTCTAAATGTATAATTCTCATGTTTTCAGGGAACTGTAGAGCAGACGCAAATGAGGAGTGTGGATTTTGGCATCATAGATCTAAATTATGTTAATATCATAAATCGTAAATACCTAGAAGTAGGCTAGGTACATTGAAAGATTTCATTCCCTTTAAAGTATTTGTTGGTCTATGATATAATGCCGTTTTGCTGAAAACCCCAAAAATAACCGTAGAACGTCGTTTAAAAGTTCTACAGGCATTGCAAAATGAAAGGAATACATTGATGAACTGACATTTAATGCAACAGTAACAATTTAAAAAAATTAAAATTGCACTGGTAACAATTAACTGACCCCAAAAGTACGCCGGGATGGGCTGATCTCGGGGAAAAGGGTCGAGGATTATCCCCAATAGGAAAGGTCATTAAGGGGAGGAAGCGACTACCTGGTCAGTCCCGAGCCGAAAAAAAACTCCGTACGGGGCGAAAAAGAAAATCTCAAACCCTTCGTAGAACCAAAAGCAACTTCCCGCGAAGAAGCTCGGCGCGAAAAGGTTAAAGAAGAAACCATTATTATAATAAAACATACTTGGGTGATGTACTCCTGGGGAGCATATCCAAAATCTGGCACATCTGGTCCTGCTTGTCGACGCACGATTTCCTCTGATGGTGCAAATTTAGAAACTTGCTTCAGGTGAGCTTCGATTGGGGTGTAAATTGCTCCAAGAGTGGTACTGTAAACCTCACCCCACAGGTTTTGAGCTGTGGTCATAGGCTGCACCAGCAATGGACTACCTATGAATGTTCGTTGAAATCACATAAAATAATATGCACACATGCAAAACCAGCAAAAACAACATCAGTGAATGATTTTAGGTTATATGAAGGTGTTGTCAGAAAAAGTGTTTTTAATCCGAATAGAGCACAGCATCGTACTTACCTTGCTGAGCAGATTCAATGATGTCATTTAACTCTTTCTGACCGCTAGTAGTCAGTAAGAGAACATCATAACATAAAAAGGGGTCTTTTCTCTCCTCTGATGCTTGCATTAGCTCCTTGGATGAATTCAACAAGCTCTGTGTCAGCTCTGCATCAAGATCTTTCAAATGACTCAAAAGATCACCTGAAAGGAAAGCGAAAACAATTTTTATACTACATAATTCTAAAATTCTACTTGTTCACCATCATTTCTTTGTGTTGTACAAACACTGATGCTTTGTTAGCCCTCTGACTAATTTTTTTAAATCTGTGTAAAATGGATGTATGCTGTACATGGATTTCAATCATGAGAATGCCAGTACATACTTATCTATATACGTACTCACTTTCTTTGCCCAGCCAAAATAGCATACACTTGTGACATCTAGGGCCAAATAGATTTACTATAGATGTGAGGAATCAAAAATTATCCACAAGGCCATATAATCATCTATAAGAATGGGGAAATGGCACAGGTAGAGGTGTCTAAAAAGACCGAGATGGTGGAAATCAAGAAATGCAAATTTATAACAGATGGTATTCAGAAGGTAAAAGCAAAAAATTAGATGCCATGGGATAAATAGAAATTATTCAGAGAAGAAACAAAAATAAGAAGTTTAAACATAAGCTTATGTAAATGACCTCCAATTTCTCTCATTGACCTTCCCTCTCCCTGACTGTTTCCCTCATTGAGCCTATGTAACACACCTCTGACCCACCCTACCCTCCATTTCCGTGTTCTTGTTGAGTGAACATTAGTGTGTGGGCCTACGGATGAGAACATCCTTCCCTGCCCCTCACCATGCACAGAAATTTTGCAACCCACCAGCGTCATACATACACATTGACCAAGGGATGGGGAAAACTTCCTTCTGCCCCATACCACTCAGAGCTGAAATCCAGACACTCACCTGGGGTAATCTCCCCTTACATCAAGTACGGTGCATAGCACTGACTTGGAGGATTTGACACTTTGTGGGAAATGTAACGGACAAACTCCCTCCTTAGAGAACTTTCCTGGGTCATTCAAAGACACCTCTGCCCAGCAGGAGGGATTTCTTGAATGAGCATCTTGTATTAAGTGCAATTTGTTTTGGACCCTTAACCAATATTTCAACCAAACTTATGCTTTCTCTTTCTTCCCCAACACATTGGCTTTCTATTCTTCCACCCTATCCCCACAGACCTACCCCTTCTTCTCCCACCCTCCTCGTTCCCCTTAGTATCTCCTATACTTGTTTCCCTCGCAGGATATTAAAAAAAAAATGTTTTGAGAAGTCTCCTAAAGAATAAAGAATAAAGATATTTATTCCACTGCCCCAAAATATTACTACATGTACATACATAACCAGTGAAATAGACACCCCTTAAGACATGTCTTGAATAGGGGTTGCCATTACATAAAATATGGCAATGCTCGGCAGTACATTCTTGTAACCTTTAAACAAAACAAAAGAGGCTCTTCTATGAGTCTTTCATAGACACATTTGTCCATGTGTGCATAAACAATCTTTAAAGCATACAAAATACAATTAGAATAAAGTAATAAGAAAATTAACATGAAATAAATTTATAATAAATTTGGTAACAAAATAGGTTTAAGCAACTAAACGAACAGATTATTTAATTGTCTGAAATAAAAATTCAATATTTTTATTACTAAACAACCAGTCTCTCAGTTTTTTTACAAATTCATATTTGCTATTACAACCTTGTAATTTTTGCCAAAGATTCACATACAATTTTGGTGCTAAATAATTAAAGAAATTTTTATAAGTTTCAAGTTTTGGTGTAGGAATATAAGTAATTTCGTGGAATCTTAAAGTTTTTGTGCAGGGACAAGGTTTATTTTTATGTCCACCACGATTGTAAAAAATTCTTAATGTTTTATATACAAACAAATGTCTAACTGGGAGGATTTTTAACCTTACATACAGTGGGAAGGATGATTCATTCCTGGAGGTTCTTAAGATCACCCTTAGGATTTTATTTTGAATAATTTTAATTGGTTTAACATTAGAGTGATAAGTGCCTCCCCAACAAGATATTCCATATTGAATTCTTGAATTTACCAGAGCAAAATACACCGTCCTCAAAATGGAAACTGGGCATTTATACGTGAGAAGATAAAATTTTCTCAAGGAAATAATCAGCTCAGATTTCAATTTGTTAATGTGCATTTTCCAGTTACAATGGTTATCTAATATTAAACCGAGGTACTTTATATGATTTACATGATCAATTTTTATGCAATTGTTACAAGCTCTACCAGCTCTACCTTTTGAAGTCAAGCAATGAGAACATCTATAGAAAACGTCATCCGATGGCACCAGTGTACTTTTCAAGCCAAACAACATAAACTTTGACTTTACACTCAGAACAAAATTATTACACAAGAACCAATAATTAATTCTATTCAAATCATTTTGCATTTGTAATATAACATCGGAAACATTAAATGACGAATAACATAATGCCGTATCATCGGCAAAAGAAGTAAGTTTTCCATGAAATGCCCCGTTGCAAAAATTATTGACATATATTAAAAACAAAATTGGTCCCAAGACGGAACCTTGAGGGACACCACATGTGAGGGACACCTCCTCACTAGTACAATCGTTAATTATTACCCTTTGTGACCTTCCCAACAGGTAACTCCTGAACCAATCGTTTGCAACGCCTCTAATTCCAGCCTCCGACAGTCTTGATAGCAATATCTCGTGATTAACAGAGTCAAAGGCTTTTGTTATATCAATGAATAAACCACCAGTCTTATTATTTCTGTTTAAGCTCTCATATAGATCAGAGCAGAATTCCAATAGGGCGTCCTCAGTAGATTTGCTTTTCAGAAAACCGAATTGCGCTTCACTGAAATAATTATTTTTTTGTAAAAAACTTAATAATCTAGATTTAATTATTTTTTCCAGAATTTTAGAAAAAACCGGAAGAAGAGAAATAGGACGATACTGCTTAATATCCTTTCGATCTCCATTTTTAAAAATTGGTACAATAAGTGCGCATTTTAGTTTCTCAGGAAACACGCCCTGCTGCAGGCTTAAATTAACAATATAAGTTAAGATGGGTGCCACGTTTTCGTTAATAGCCTTAACAGTATTGGTGGAAATGTTATCTAACCCCTTAGACTTATTGGAATTTAAATTTTTGATTATATTCTGCACCTCTTCAATAGAAGTCGGAGCAAAGAAGATAGAGTGCTGAGAGCAGTTTTTAGGAAACCAACTATTATAATCAGGAGGAAGAGTATAATTTACTGCATTGATACGGGCCGTATTTTGCTCTATGATCTGATTGAAAAATTTGCTAAACTCATTAGCAATACCTTGCGAATCCGTTATTAGTTCACCTTTTTCCAAGGATTTGATATTTTCAACATTATTTCTCAACGATTTTGCACCTATAATATCATCCACGACTCTCCATTGCTTGGCTATATTGTTACGATTGGCTTCAAAAGATCGCAAGAAATAATTTTCTTTCCTTTTGCGAATATCAGCATCTAATCTCTTTTTATAGGATTTGTAGTAATGGACCAATTTATCATTATACTGTTGTTTCTTCATTTTTTTATATAAGAAATTTCTTTTCGAAATACGTGCACAAAGATCATTAGTTATCCACGGTTTGATTTCCTTATGATTCTTTTTTAGTTTAAATTTTACAGTGGAAGTATTAATATGAAAAGTGAGTTGATGAAGAAATATCTCGTAAGCTAATGAAGCATCGTTTTGACGGTATACGGCCGACCAATCTGTGTCTTGCAGTAGACTATTGAGAGTGTTAAAGTCGATTTTAGATGAGATTGTTTCGTGTTTACTCGAAAAAAGTTTAAGGTTTATTTCCATGGAACAAATTGTTAAGTGATGGTCAGTAAGTCCCAGATCAAACGCGTCGCAGTGCATAGGGAAATTATCTCTTGATCGAGCAAAAATATGATCAATACAAGATTCACTAGCAGAAGTTATTCTAGTTGGAGTATTTATCATTTGTTCCATCCCATGACAAGCCATTAAAATTAAATAATCATATGCCAATCCCGCCTGCTGTAAAATACATAAGTTCATGTCACCGATGATTAATAAATTCTTTTCCGTCGACCTATCTAATAAGATCTTCAGCTCTTCTAAAAATATTGTGACACGCTGGGCAAGCAGTCTATAAACGGCAACTAAGGTCAATTTCGTTTTTGGATCAATATCAATAGTAAGAGAAGCAACATCAGCACTCGTGAAATGAGTCCATTTATTAGAACAATGAGAAATATTTTCCATGATATAGATTATCACTCCACCAGCTCTGTAGGAATTATTGCAAGAAGCAACAGATATATATCCCGGGAGGTGGAAGGCATTTACTTCACTGTCACCTACCCAAATTTCGGAGAGTATTATCACGTGTGGTTTGACATCCAAATTTTGAAGTTCGATTGTAAAACTATCGAAATTAGCCCGAAGACTTCTTATATTTTGATGCACTACAATGAATTCATTATCATGTTTTACTAAAAAATCATTGAATGCATAGCCAACGCTGGAATCAAGCATATTTAACATAAAAAGAGGATTTACTACTGAATGTAACATGTGTGCCCTTGAACATCCTGTGCTTTAAGATTAAATCAAAGAATAACAGACGGCGGGCAAGAAGCGGGCATACAAAATTATAACCCATCAAAGTATAAATCAAACCTTGACAATAGTAAGACAATGAGCATAAAAAACAGAAATCTGAGTTCTGGCTAACGAAAACTGATTTCGCAACAATATAATTACAATAAATCATCAGAAGAATTAATACGTAACACAGGATCATTATCATTTTTGCGCAGTAAAATTTTTCCATTGCGTATCCATAGGTATTTATAGCCATTTGTCTTTTTGTACTCACGCGCTGTCGCAAAGAGCTTCTTCCTTCCTGGAGATAAGCTGTCATTAATGTAAACAGGTGTGTCGAGCTTCAAACCCATATGGCGGGTTGAAAAATTCCTCTTCAACCTTCTCTTCCTCATTAGTTCTTCTTTGTCAAATTTGCGAACAAATTTGACCACAATGCCCGGCACTCTATTTGGGTCACCTCTATTCCCCATCCGATGACATGAGTCAATAAGCTCACTTGATATAGGGAAGTCAAGGGCAACCCCAACTTTTTGTACTACGTCAAGGACATTTTCATTTGTCTCTTGAGGTATTCCAAAAATTTCAATGACGTTAGCACGAGCACTTTGTTCATTGTCCTCCAAACGACTTTCTAGTAAGGAAACACGATTTTTCAGCATCGTATTTTCTGCACTTAACCTGTCAATAATTTCCAGGTATTGATTAATTCTCGCATACTGATCCTCTAGTAATTTTTTGTTATCGTCAATCTTATGGTGCACAAACTCAAAGGATTTGTTAAGGTCAGCTTCAATCCTTTCACGGTCTTTTTTGGCCTCCTCCAGCATAGTAATGACCTGAGAGAGCTCATATGATTCCGTCGACACAGCTGACATGGACTGTCGTCGCAATGCAGTACACGGTTGACAGTGCCAGATTTGCTTTTCTTCATTAATATAATCCAGGTCATCCTTGGAGATGTTTACACAATTAGCGTGGAAGGTCTTCTAGCATTCGTGACACACAATTTTTGGTTGGCGACCGGTAATGGCTTTACGACAAGTGCCACACTCTGCCATGATGGAAATTGGAGTAACTGGACTAATTGACGAGATATAATTTATGCACAACAGAAATAAATTGCCACTAGAAGAAATAAATAATAACCCAACATAGGTAGAACACTTCAGGGAACACACGGACACAACGTAAAATAAACTGAGCCCATTCCTATGGGACTCGCCCTTCGCTGCTCTGGTAGCTGCCGAGCACGTCCGTCCCACTCAGTGACTGAACCATGACTGAATATTTTATTGATACCAGTCATTAAGTAAAATGAAAGTACATACCTGAGGCCATTAAGTTTTCATTTAAGACTAAATTATAATTCCACCAGATTAAGCCTGAAGTGACTCAATATGCATTTGAATTTTTCCAGTTAAATTAACATATGAATCAGTCTTTTTTCACAGAAATATAAGAATAATTGAGATGAGAAAGATCATCATTATATCACATTTTATTTGGCATAATAATAATGGCTCACAAGTGCATTCTAATATTTTAATCCTTAAGTGGGAATTAATCACTATAAGAACATTTTATCTTGACCTCATGATTAACATGATGTAATTGCAACACCTGTGTTAAAGATAGTTACAAAAATTATAAATTCTTACCAACACTTTGAAGCAATGTCAGGTACATCTGAAAAACATTCCAATCCTCGTTACTTGACCTTGAAACTCTCAAACGAGTCAATAGTGTCCCATAAAGATTGATGTAGTTTTCAAAATAAGCCTGAAAAGGAAAAAGATAAAGGATAAAATAATTTACCCGTGTGTAATGCATAGGCATAGAGGGTGCCAGGGCCCTCCCCCAGAAAAATTTAACGCATTGAAAGAGTGGTGGCCACATCGGTATTGAAGTCATGAATCTTTTATTTATAAGCAGCAGTGGTGTCATGGTACAGGAATGCCATTCCGGCACTGGTTAACAATAGACATAATAGGGTAGTTTCCTTCATCTAAGAAAACGAAAGACATTGATTGCGATTCTTTACCCACCATTAGTGTATTCATAATATGTATACAAATTATTTGGTTTTAGAAATACCGGTTTAGACGAATGGCAAGGGTCAATTTTATCCTCATTTGAAAAAGGCCAGATTGGCACCCACGCGATGGCACTCCACTTGACGCCACAGGGACCTAGTTTCTATATGAGTAGATAGGAGTTTTACATCGTCTGAGGCTACCAATGCACGCATGAGGCATAGAGCTCAGGGAAACATGTCTTAATAATCACCTATTAAAACTGGCTAAGGTTGGAAAGTTTTTCTCGTTTGATAAGGTATTAATAATCCTTATTTAAGCCATGCGCTACCAGCTAGCATGGTACTCTGCTACCCGCTAACACCCTGCGTCATATCAGCGCTCAGAGCCTTGCCCCAAGGTCACCTCACTTGCGGCAGCGGGAACCAGAATGACGTCACACGGGAGTTTTTCCGGCATTCATACTTACCCGTCGAGTTTTCGCGCGCTTGAAAATTTTCACTTTTCATTTAATCGCGAAAAATAGATATCGTCAATTAAAAATCTAAAAGCATGAAATACATACTCCAGGAGTAATAATCTTTCGATTTAGGCAATAAAAAAATAATAGGAAACCACCCTATAGTCAAATAACACTTTTATCAATTTTGCTGCCTCAAAATTTCTAATTTATTCATTCGTAACAATCACAAAAAAATAGTAATAAAATGTAAATATTGACTTGTAATAAAAACACACACAGAGTACTAGGTATTTCACTTCCTAAACCACTGACACTTTGTTACAGAGAGCATATTTGACACCTGGATGAATTTATCTTTTAGCTATCGGAGAAACCTATTGAAAATGTGTGTGTTCAACGGAGGACACCAGAAACAATAGAAATGTCCTCTTTCACGAATGTCAATAGCAAATTAAATAGTCATTCAAGGAAATCCTATTCTTTTTGGGTAGGCATACACTGCTTAATAAATTAATAGCCTAATAAACCAGTAGACAAAATGGGAGCAACATTTGCTCTTAATGTAGACCTTAGGCAAACCACTGTTTGACATCTAAATTTAGTATACAAGAGACCATTAGATTTGCTGTATACCAGATACAGGCTACATTGGGCTTAGCAACTTCCTGTTCACGGGGTTCATGTGCAAAAAATGCATGAGTGTAACACAAATTACATCTGTAACAGTAGAGGATCCAGAGAGGGGCTATGCTGGGCTATAGCCCTCCCCCTCCCCTTGCATACCCAATTTACCCTAGATAAAATGGGAATTTTGCTCGGACCCTGCTGGGAGGTTTCTCCTCAGTCCCCCCTCTAAGCCCCCTCCCCCTTCCCCCTGGCTGATATGTAACTCTCTAAGAGTTAAGCCAGCAAATACTGCAGAAGCACCTAAAATTCTACACCTATCAGAAAATTACTTATTTGAAAATATTTAAAAGCTTCTTACCCCTAAGGCAGATACCAGTCCTGGAAATCCACAACCGTGAGTGAAACGGAGGCAGCGCTGGTGTGCCTCATCTGCCACAGAGAACACTCTAGGGATTGAGTGCAAAAGCGAATGAAGGTATTCCGAGATGTCATCACCAGCACGATGTAAGTTTGAGAGCTGATGAAATATCACAGCTTGTTCCAATTGTGAATATCTTGCCACATGAGACACATATGGCGTCTGAATGGCACAAGCCAAGGACAGCAACAGGTCATCTGATGGCAAGCAGTCTGTGAAAATTAAAATAAAATAAAGTTTATTCTGGTTGATTGGGACACATTAAGGCAGCTACACCCTACCCATGAAGCCTATGGCAATGTGATTTCAGCATTGGCCACAATATTCCATTTAAAAGTGCAGAGATCGCCACATAAGATAGCCCACCCGGTAAAGTTGGAAGTGAGGGGTCTATAAGCAACCAAAACTGAATTGGGAAAAGCTGAACTAAAAGAGTATGAACCAATTAGCTGAATTAGCTGACTTCACTCATGGAAATGCGTCATCAAAAAATTAAGACTATACATACTTATACATATGTTCATTTTCAGCACCTTAACTACGGTTTGAGCAGTGTTTCATAGCATTGGAAATTCCAGCCAAAATAGAAAACAGAAGTACTAGTAACCCTACCAGGAGTAATTGAAAATTTCCACGGACAGAGCAGGGCTAGGGATTATTGGAATGCGAAAGCCTTTCCTGTGCAACTAATTTTATGCCCAAGGAAAATGAAATTGCAATTAAAAATTTAAAACATCAAATACGATTGCAGGAGTTTCGTAAGAGAGGAAAATTTTTTTTTTAATCTGATAGCTACAGTCGGCAAGTGGGCAAGTCTTTGAAGTAGTAATATTTTAGCACAGAAATGGTTAATGAAACCAAAATTTAAGAAAGTTATGACAGCCCTTAATTGGTTTTTAAAATTATTGGCTTAATTTTTTTTTTTTTTTCATGTCTTAGGCTAAAATCATTTTTCATCTAAATCGAATTTGTTCGATAACTTTCATTGAACTAAATTTATTTTTGCTTCTAGGAGGGCGGGGGGAGCAGCCTCCTCCTTCCCCTCTCTGGGCACGCCCATGCAAGTAGACATCCTAGCCCCAGAAAGACAGGGTAATATGGTTTGGCTCAACTCATCCCCAAGTACAATCAAACCACCGTGAATACTACGCGTAATGTATCTTTCTAAATGTACAATATACTTGCTAAGGTAATTTGGATTTATTAGAAATCCTTGGATACTCATTACCCTCCTCATAGTCAAGGAGAAAATTGCTACACATCTGAAACAAACTGGCACATCCTCAATCTTCAATTCTGCCCAGCTTTTTAGAAGAATTTCTGAAAATTTTATAAATTTCCACCTTTCAAGAGATTTCAACACTGTATTCTCTCTAATTAATTAGTCTTTCAGTTTCTTAAGCCCGTATGACACTTTCCAATTTATCCTTAACAATATCCAATAGATTGTCCAATAAATTGGGAAGTGTCATACAGGCTTTAAAAGTTAAATAACTACATTTTGAATAAAATTAATATGCAACATATGTAAATTTATTATAAAACAGATATAACCTTTGCTGTCCGCACAATATTTATGCTAGAGTTTAAAAATCTTAAGGCAGACAAAACTACATAAGAATACAAAAGTGTATTCGTGCAAAATGTTTCACTCCAGTGGTGCAGCAAGGGGTAGGGGGTGTGAGGGATAAAAACACCCCCCCAGAGCTCGGAGAAATTTTTAAGTTAAATCCATTTTACTTAATTGCATTAGTATTACTTATAGAATAGTGTATAGGGTTTATAAAATATCCCTTGGAAAGCAGCAAAACTCACTATTCATCCTAAAACTTTTCTGGGGAGGGCCCCTGCACCCCCCACTTACCGTGGTGGATATTCCATACCCCCAGACACCCCAGAATAAGTTGAATCTAAAACCCCTGCTTATCTTAACTCCTAGCTGTGCCTCTGTTTCACCCAAATTATGACTGACATTTGTTGATGTCCTACACTGTCAAACGGAATGGAGCAGTCAACTACTTGTTGGGAAAACCTCAAAGGTAAAACTTATATTATATCCGAGAACAAAAACTTCAAACACTAACCTTTGCAGGTACGAGTGATGGCAGCAGATAGGTCTGCAGAGAAACGTGCAGTGCTCTCCGAAAGTCTCAAAAGAAAAGACAAGTGCTCATTGGCAGGAAGTCGTCTTAATGCAGCGTCGACACACTCCGCAGGCCCTGGTTCTTTAGTGCCTCCTCTTCCTCCCAAAATGTCAACATATATTCTAGTCAAGGTAGCACCAGGAGGTAATGGGCTGAAAGCTTTACCACACCATTTAGCCTGAAATATTTATGATAGTGGGGGTTATTGCGTCATGAGTTCATTACATTTTTAATGCTACATATCTATAATGAACAAGGATATAGTTCAGGGTTGTCACATGTGAGGTTAATCAGGTAAAATTTATATCATGACGAGCAAAGGTATGGAGCAAATTTTACTCTGCTTAAGTTTGCAAATTACAAATTCTCTGTTTTCATTGGAAAAAAATTTTCTTAAAAATTTGAATGTATTTAATAATGAATTTTCTATTTTGTTAACTCCTTCCTCTTGAAAAATGTTATGCAATGTTCAAAAGGAAAGTGCAAAAACGCCAGGGAAAATTGAGATTTTTTACAAAGGGGAAAGTCAAAGGGAATTGAATTCTGGATCTTTTAGCAACCCTGTAAATGCATGACTGTGGCAGAATTCTCTCTATACTTTCTCATTTATTACTGTCATCAGTCTCTGGACTTCGAGGACAAGAGTTGAAATGAAAAAATCTTAGAAAACCCAGGAAGCATGGCAGAGGATTTGAGGAGTTATAAATTTTAATCACTAACTGTCACTAAGAGAGGAATTGAAAAGGGAAACAAAATAGCAATGGATCAAAAAGGATGGTGGTTAGATGAAATTTCAAGATCTATTTTTAAATATGACCAGTGATATGCAGGAAAACTGACTATTCCAAGTGTCTTTATAATCAGTCATAATCAACAACTTTCCTACAAAAACTTTACTGAGACTGAACCTGAACTTAACACAACTTCCATGAGTAATTATCCACTTTTCCAGTGCACACGTGATGTATGTAGATGTAATTAAATACATTAGTGGATTTACCTGTTCATCCCAGTTGGAAATAAGAAGGTCATAAAATTTATGCAGCAGGTTCGCCATTCCATCATCTTGCTCCGATTCCACAAGAGCCAGCCATTTCTGTAGCAGAAAGCTGCGATGACATTTGTGATAATACTCGGGTAGTCTATCAAGGCGGTCCATGTCCTTGAAAATCCTCACAAATCGTCTAGTGTCCTCTGCAATAAAGCAAAGAGTTAACTAAAAAGTGTATAAGTACATGTATTTTATTCTCATGGTAATAAGTATATAATATAATTATTCTGAGCTCTTTTAATTTAGCATTACAAAGCCCCATTCAAAACAAAGTAACAATGTAACTTCAATTAATATCACCCAGGCCTACAATCGAGACAAAATACACTTTTTAATGCAGTAACATCTCATCCCTCGTCTTGAAATAATGCTGATTCAACATGTGATAGAGTTTGCTTTACAATCAGTCCTCCTGAAGGGATTGATATTGTAAATTGAATGTCTACTGTATTTATTTGAATTCTTTAATGAGAGCAAAGAGTTTATCAATAAATTAAAGAACTTTAACACTAGAACAGCGGACGGGACTTTTTTGTCCCATCGCCCTTTGCAAATGTTTGCCATTCATGTACTAGTGGTTTGATCCCTTTGAAATTTACTGACTTTTACTCATTTTGTATGCTCTTTCGAATGGTTATATCGAAAATATTGTACGATGTTTGGTTCGCGAGAAAAACGACGATTGACCTAGAACCGCGGGATGGGACTTTTTTGTCCCATATGGGGAAAACATACAATTTCAGTTTTTTATGTAAACTTATTTTGTATTTAGCATAATAACAGTTTAATACAAAGGGGATTGATCAAAAGATACCGGTTTTCTGCCAGTTAAAAGCACAGAAGGGAATAATCTGTGCACTGCGTCAGCCGCCTACTCACGCAGCGCCGGCCGCGTCACCTCTGCCCGGCGCAGGTCTGCAGGTCTGAGCTTGCAACCAACACGCTTCAAAATAAGTTAACTGTATTCCTAGTTATACCTAACAAAACGTTTTAAACATTACCTAAACACGTGTTTTGTTCACACAAACCACAAAAAAACCGTCAATTATACTTAAACATGACAGGATCAACGTATTTTGTCAATGGGACCAAAAAGTCCCATGCTGCAGTTTTGGTGGGGGTTGGAAAGTTTAGTGGTTCTAGTGTTAATCCATAAAATCCAACTAACATGGCCTGCACCTATGGATACTTTTTTTCTATAATAATAATTTCTTTACTCCTACATTTTGTTTTTACGTCTGAATACAAAATATCAAAGAGAAGGAGCTTTAGGTGGTCTTGAAGATCTTCCTCCAATAGAAGGCTGTAAAATCCTTCTAGAAACCGATTCATTCCAAACTTATTCTATTGACCTTACAGGTGATCATCCAGCTGATAAGTACATACATGATTTATCAGAAATGGCAATACCCCATTGGCACAGATTTGAGAAAATGCTATGAAAAATATGTAAGACTTTTTTCACATGGTTAACTTGATCCTGGTTAAAATACTCATGCTGGCAAATTATTTTATTCCGCACTGAAATAGTAACAAAGTGCCTCTCTCATTTTCTTAATGGCAATAGACTTCCTGCTATATTTCTTCCCTTTTTATTGCAAATATTCCTGCTGGTTTTAGGTGGCAGCCAAAATTATTGCAACAATATTGAATTGCAAAACAAATATGGAAAAAATTATATGTACTACTTTTCAACAATTTTTCAGTGGCATAACAAAGTTTCATTCATGTCTTATGAAACTATAGCCATTCTGACATTCTTTCTGCTGATTCATGATTTTTCTTAGTGCAATTATTTTTTTACTGAGATATAAGCTTTCAAATTTGATTTTCTCTAGTTTTAAAACAGACAGTGGTATTTGCACATCCTGATACATACACTGCAAATGTTGGTTGTGATAATTCCCCACTAAAATACTTTAAAATACATAGTACAGCAGACTCCCGATTATCCGGCTAATGTAAATCCATGTTGCGGATTATCCGTGCATGATTTTCACTCTCGCTCAATATTTTCTGCGATCTTCATAACAAATTAAATCGGACGCGAAATCATCGGAATTACTGCATTAATGCTAGGATACACCGGGCTTATTCTCTCCGTTAGAATCCCCTTTGTAAAACGGAAGCGATCGCACTCTAGCTGCACTCACGGGAGTACCATGTTCCTGTTTTCCATGCCTTGCAGTGCACAACCGCGCTCCGTGATCACGTATACACGACCAGCAGCAGTTGCAACCCGGGCAACTTGTGTGAGACGCGACTACATAGCATGGTGCCTGACAGCGTAGTTTCTGACCTTGAGCAGTGGTTTTGAGGCATACGTGCAAACCATTTTTCTGTATCCATGATCACACTGCCACGGATGTGTGGCTTTCGAAACAAGGCCTCACATAAAGCATTAATAATATGAGTACAACCATGTTATCGCCACTAAAAATATCGCGAACTGGCAAAGAAAGCTCTCAATGAGTCCAGGAAGCACTCTAAAATAACAGAATAACTGCATAGGTAATAATATATATTGTTTGTTTTACGTAAATTATGAACATTACAAGACGTTAAAGTGAAAGTTTGGGTTACCCGTGTTCTCCGATTATTTGTGCTGTCTCTCCCCATCATTAGCCCGGATAATTGGGAGTGTATTGTATGTAATTAAACGATGCGACTGAAGAAAAAATATACAGAAGAGGTCCCACACTAAAGTTTTTCTCCCAGCCCTGAATTATTTTAGGAAAAAATGGATAGCAGTTGAATACTGTAGAAGATGAGAGGGTGTATGCCAGGAAACTTCAGTGTTCAAACCATGGTCCTTATATACTGGTTGCTAATCTCCCGACATATTCCGCCTCAGGAGTGTTGCCTGAGATTCCGCTTCCACCCCTCAAACCCCTCACACGCCTCCCCTCAAACACAACTATGGGCACAGTGCGCTGTCACTAGGGGAAATATGGAACTAACTGCACTCTCGGCGGCGGTATATGCTTTCGACAGCGCAGTTAGTTCCATATTTCCCCTAGTGACAGCGCACTGTGCCCATAGTTGTGTTTGAGGGGAGGCGTGTGAGGGGTTTGAGGGGTGGAAGCGGAATCTCAGGCAAAACTCCCGAGCCGGAGATTAGTAACCAGCATATAAGGGCCATGGTTCAAACCATGAAAACAATTAACTCGATTGAAAGCTAAATGCTTAATTAAAGAATAGTGGTATGTCATTAAATGATTCATAACTAACCTAAAGAACTTGATGTGAGTGCTTGGACCAATGGCGGACTAGCCAAAGCCTCCAAGCGGTTTTTCAGTTCTTCTAACTGCAGCTTTCGGTCTTCAGAATCTGGTGCATTAGCTAAAATGTTCAATGACTGCTGCATGCTGACCAGCTTCGAAGCAATGCTTTCCATGTCACCCGACTCGAATACCTATTGGAGTAATTGAAAAATATGATCAAATAAGTTTAGCCTTATGAATAAAAAATTTAAGTATGTACAGGTAATTGAGTTTTGAAAAAAATTTCCCAGAGGAAAAATTATTTGCTTGGGTGCACGATCCCTCACATGCATGCCATACGTTCCAAAGAATAAAGCATTGATGCAATCCTTTTCCCAGTGGATATTTTGTGATTTTAGAGGATGCAAAGGTAAATGTAGTGGACTTGATTTCACCATAACACACTATATTTCACTCGTCAATAGAATTTAGAAACAATCAAGAGAAAGACACCGTATATGTCTGAATATAATCCCCACTTTTTATCCGAAACTGTCCGTGATAAAAGTTAAGGGGGGGGACTATATTCAAACCCATTTTTTCCCAAAACTCAAGCCTCAAAATTATGGGGGGGACTATATTCGGAGGAATACGGTATTCAGTACCTATTTAGTTAACTTCACCTGTGAGTGAACCCAAATGAATGTGCCCATCAGGGGCGCAGCTAGGAATTAAGGCTGGGGGGGGGGGGGAGGGGTTTATGTGCAACTAATACCGGGGTGTTTGGGGGTATGGAATACCCACCAGGATAATCGGTAGGTGCGAGATTAATAAATTGAGGAATTTTAAGATAAACCGTTCAAAATGGTGAGTTTTACGGCTTTCAGAGGAATATTTAATTAATCCTTACACTGCTCTATTAGTAATATTTAAACAATTAAGTAAAATGGATTAAACTTAAAAAATTTCTCTGAGCTCTGGGGGGGGTTTAACCCCCCAAAACCCCCCCCCCCCTCGCTGCACCACTGGTGCCCATTACCTGGGATAGATGGAGCACAACAGAAATCAAGCATGACATAGCCCAAGCCAAGATAGCTTTAATTGCTAAAAGGCCACTCTAAGAACATTAGACTCGAGATAAGGAAAGAATGGGCTTTTTGTGTGAGCAGAGACACATCATGGTGATTGGAAAAGGGATACTGGCAGTCGGTGCTGAACATCAAATGGGTGGATAAGGTGAGTTATGAGTTGGTTTAAATGGGAGAAGAGAGAGAAATGTGGAGCATCGTACATTAAAAAATGACCCCTTTGATGGGCTATGGCATAAGTGATTACAAGAGAAATATAAAGTAGGGACAAATAGAGAGGGAATAGTACTAAACATTATTACAACATTTTTAATGGATCTTGAATATTCGTGGAATTTAAGTGGACGAAGAGAACGTGCAATAGAACTTAGTTTAACGTTTAGATGATTTGTGTAGATGGCACCACTTGTGCTGTCAAAAACTGGAAAAACCAGCCTTGTCAGCTAAAACCTAAGAGTTGCAACTTCTATTCGTGGAAATCTAAACAATAAGTCCCTCAAGGTAGACAGAGAAGTACTTGAGGGAACATAAATATGTAAATAAATCTGAAGGAAACCAGGGAACTAACTGGGAAGGGAGAAATTGAGAGATTGCAGAATACTAACCTTAAGGCTGTACAACAACAAATGAATGCCATCAGTGAGTGAAGAGAAAAATGGATTATTGCCTGTTTACATATCAATTGTGCTTGATAAATCAGGAATCGAATTGGAGGTTCACCGGGCATCAAAAAGTACTAAGGTTAACAGTTGAATAAAACCAATGTTATGAGTATGAAGTGTTTGTCTAGAAATGCAGAAAAATTACTACACTGGATTTGTCATTAGTAGAAGCATAGTGATATTATCACAGAGAGTTAGGAGATAAAATTAGAAAATGCCACTGAAATGACTTCCATATCTATTTTCAACTTTTTCAACCACACACACTTGTAAGCTAAATTAGTGAATGTAACAATCACAATAATGAATGCCTATAGGCATTCATTATTGTGATTGTTACATATATGTTATCATATATGAGACTGCACAAGGGAAAAAAGATCATCAACAGCTAATTCTGAAACAAATGGTAAACTAAGACCTCTACCCCAGCCAACTGTCAAAAAAGACTATTTTTAAAAACTTAAGCCAATCTATAACATGACTAGAACAGAACTTCCATGAACTCGATAGGCCATGACTAGTATATGCTATGAAAACTTTACTACGTAAAAAACCAAGCATATTTTTTTTGCCTTTGGCAATATTTCAATAACAGGGAAAATAATTCGTATCACAGTGGGAGTATTCCAAGTTCTCTCTTTATCAAAATAATTAAGCTTTAACAGCTTGAAGTGTGGAGTACTAAGAAACCTATTAACCTCTTCCAAATCTGCTGACAAGGCTGTCCAATTGTCCGCCTCGTGCAACGCTTGTTTGGCAGTAAGCATCTTGGTTTTCAATCGGTCCAGCCGTTCTGGCATAACCATTGATTGGCCTGTATCCTGTTCCACCTAGGATAAAGAATTCTTGTTTAAATGTGAGCCGTGCGGTGACTAACACGGTGCTTACACAGACAATTTAAGAAATTGTAAACGATCAGAGATAAAATAGAACTCATTCAAAGGTCTGCGCAGTACCTTGCATATTTCTTCCTTAACTATCTTCATCTTCTCCCCTAAGGTAATGGCTTCCCTTTGAAGAGTTTCGGTATCACGAACCACTCGTGGTAGATTTTGCAGAACCTAAGAGGACAAAGAAGAAATTTCAGGAGAAATGATATAAGTTCTACGATAAGATTTATATCACTCTCTTTACCTGTTGACTAGTGTCTTCTAAAGCACTGTTGACCTGCTGAACGTACAGCTGCAGTTTCATGACCAATGTTGACAGCACATTCTGTGTTCCACAAAAAACAGATATAAGCCGAAATTTAGTGAATTATAACCGTTGAAACATCGAAAATTAAAATTACAACGATTTATTCTTTAGTTTACCTCTAAATTTTCTTCGGAATCGGCATTCCTCAGAGTTTCGTTGATCCATGTTTTCATGTCAAAATTATCCGCGCTAAACGATGAAATGTCCTATGCAAGAAAGAGTTAAATCCATCATAAAAAGGTGAGTTGGCAATGGTACTGATAACTGAGGAGACTATATTCACATTACCATTTTTAAGTTCCCGTTCTTGATGCGGTATCAGTTTAATTATTTTCTCCTCCCCTATGACAGCTGGCTTATTTAAAATACTTTTGATAACGTGTCATCTCACAACAGAAATGATTTCACAGGAACTTGTCTTGTTTACATCGGCCGACATCGGCTTTGGAGCTCTTTTAATATTTCACTTGTTTCCTGAAATTCGTTACTCATTTTTCTTTGTCAGGCTCGGGAGGAGCGGGAATACAAAGTCTGTTTAAAGTGGTACACATTGATGCACTCGCGTTTGCGGACTTTTACCTCAACTCTGCTCACAGAAAAAACTATTTTCACTCACTCAATCCAAGGAACTCCATTACATGCGTTTTTTGTATGATTAGCTGATATATTTCTCCGTGAATTATTTCTTAGGTGTGCCCAAAGGTAAAACCGGAGACCGTTCGGTCTTCGGCCTAATTATCTACCAATTAGACTATCTCGCTTTCCTTGGAAAATTGTGTGAACGACAAATTAATAAACGCTGGTCTGACTGCCTGAATGGCTTTAAGGAAAGTCGAACATGCTCAATTCAATTTAGAGCTGTCAAATAAAAATTTCTAACATTATTTGAATTATCCCAGAGATTGAGTATATTGCATCGAGTAAACCTTTCGCGTTACCTAACCTCATGTACACTTAATTGCGAATTCTTTTACATTTGAAATATGTGGAATCACGCATGCACATGTTTTGTTTACCCCGAGGCTATTGCCACATACATCACATTACCATATTCAAGTTATCGTCCTAGATGCGGTGCCTTGTATTAATTTACAAACCATGTAAAATTTTCCAATAGCTCAACTTCATATATTATACTTACATGTTGGCTAGATCCTGTGATGGATTTGCGGCTCCTAGTGAGTAGATTCCACTTATCACCGAATAAAAGGCATATACGATTTTTTTATTTCTAATTGAATTTTACAGGGGAATATTTATTCCCTTATGTATCTTGAATGGGGAATAAATATGGGAGAAAGAACATATAATGTGTTACAAGCACTCGAAAGATATGAACTTCTATCGAAATTAGTGCTTTTTTATAAACATTTATCTGGAGGAAATAATTTCATGCTAACGAATTTAGTGTTTACATATGTGCAGAAAAATCATTTCAGCTACTGCTAATTTCCTTTTCATTCCAACTTTAGGATACTGGCTAATACTGGTAGTACCTAGCTAATATTATCCGACTTCGAGAAAATTTTGTACCTGAGATACTCATCTCAGTTCAAAGCTTTTAATATTTCAGAGAAAGTCAGATGATGCTTGACCCCTGGGCTATTTGTCTCAAAAGGGAATGTATTGTGGGTAGCCGTCACGAAGGAAACATATTATTGAAAAGGGGGGGGGGGGGTTGAAACCCTCAAAGACCCCCTCCGTCCCTAGCTAGGCGCCTGGATTGGAGGATAATGGAAAATACGAGATAGGCAGAAAAAATAAACTAGACAATTTTTGAAACAGTGGGGAGGAAAGAAAACTTCCAGAGGAAATAAGGAAAAGGCAGAGAATGTGTTTGGAGAGTGAAATTAGGGAAGAATGGGCGCTGAAAATTGTGTCAGTGGGAAGGATGTTTCGTAGGCGAGAAAAGGTACATTTTTCATGGACGGAAGGATGAATAATGGGCCCTACGCTGAACTGAAGAAGGAAGTTACATCTATTTTTAACCCCTACTAACCGTTAATCCAGGGGTTTATTCGCGTTTAGATAAAAATTACCTTTAGTTTGCGAATATATCTCGGAATAATATTTTCTTCCTCTCAGGGTTTTTAATGGGCTCAGATGAATGAAAAGAAATGTAACTAGTTGGAGCAATCAAAAGAGATTTTCAATATTTGGCATACGGAAACGTAATAATATAATAAACGCAACGTATTAAAAATAGGAATATATGGAGTATTTAATTTCACGTAGTTTTGTAAAAAAGTTTTGTTTCGGATTGACGGTTCCCATGATTTTATTTCCATTCGTTCAAATAAGATCCCGAAGGCGGTAAAATTTACTTAATTCTTTCTCGGTGAAATGATTTAAATAAAATGCGTCAACTATTCGCTCGCTATTGATTAAAATAAATTGTGTCGTGTAGAGATGAAAGGTGTCGCAGAACTTCATCACTACTTAATTACGTGGTAGAACACGAAAAAAAGAATGCCTCACCAAGGAAAATTATAATTTCGAAAAGTTGGCAAACTAAAGATTGTTTTGAGCCTATAAACCCCACGAATGACTTAAGATGGAAATAATAATAAAAATATCCCAAAATGACTTGCTACATAGGCATAATCAAATCTGAAATATCATTCACTGGAATTTCGGTAATAAGAGAAACTCATGGAAAATACTGCACCACATATAAATTAAATCGTGAAAATACCCTCGAAAAATTCTGCAAGATATTTTGTAAAATCAATTTTCTCCAACAAAATCATTCACAAAAATATACCAGCTTTTTTGTCTGTGAAAAATGAGTTGTATAACTTGCAGTACTTCCAACAAACAGCGTAAACACAACCTACACGAAGTAAACAGAAAAATTATCGGAGTGGAGGATGAAATTAAAAGTTTGTAAAAATCGAAATTAGTACTCAGGGTATCAATAATCATCTCTAACTCAGGTGTACTTCCTTAGTACATACTGCGTCGTTAGAAAATTTGTAAGCATCCCATAAATACTTGATATAACCTGCACACCGACCAAAACATCCTGCCAAAAGTTGTGGAAAATAAAAGTAATCATGGGAAAGTACGATATTTTTTTTTAATATTTCAAACAAATTATCCACTCACTCAATGACCTTTATTGTTAAAGAGACATTTTTAGTTTTACACGAGCCTTCCGAGTGTTATGTATTGGGGCCCGAACGCGGTATGACCCGGAACCACCACTTTGTTCTTCTCCTCAGTCTTGGGTGGTCCTGCAAGAATCGCTCCCGGGGCGGGACGGACTCTTCCTCCACCCATCACACTCCCTGCTCGCTCCTGGGATGCTCTCTGGAGGCCTCCCTCCCGTGAGACAGGATGCGACCTCGGCGGCACTGCGGCGATTACCACGGCCAGCACCAGTAACACGGCCGCAACCGCCAAAGTGAAGGATCGAGTCATATTGGAACGATATTGGCCAAACAAACTGAAGAGAAGACTCGAAGATGAGGAAATGGCTCGTATTGGTTCCTTGCCCTCCTACCGGTCTTAATCGTTACCCGTGGGAGCAAGCCGGAACGTAGCTTACAAGTGGTTAAATCGATTCTTCTCTTCCTGTTCTCACTATTTGGGTTCTGGACGCACTCTTGATTCTTCCGTTAGATCGGTGTTTTTATCTAGGTGATTCACTTTCCTATTCGTCGTAGGTTAGCCGCGGAAAACTGTGGACTCGCGTGGAGAGTCGCTATTCAGTGTTTAACAGATATTCACTTCCTGTTCTCACTATTCCTTGACGCACAGTTGGTCCTACTGTTCGGTCAATGCATGCGCATAGGCGATTTACTTTCTCATTCGTCGTCGATACTGCGCTCTTCTTCCTTCTTCCTGCGCTCACTCTTTAGGTTCCAGACGCCCTATAAGACGGCCCTATAAGGTCGGTGTATCTGAAATAGTTTGTGGTGGGAATATCGGAGTTAAGCCTTCTGGACGGAACGTTCTTGTCGCACAGAAACTTTTTTCTCGAATGAAAGCTCACGCCAGAGTCCAGTGAAGTTATATATACACATGCTTGCGTTGGGTAAAAGTACGCCGTCTTAAGAAAAGTGCGCACTTTATTCTTCAGTTGACCGACGAAAAAAATATGTATGCATCCCGAAATTTGTTTGGCTTTCTGCTCTCTCGCCATCTACGTGACCTTTTTTTTTCCTCGTGTCTTTTGAATCCGTTTCCTTCGCCAATATTTGCCGGCTATTCTCGTGGTCGCTGATGGCTAATGGAGGGAGGAGTAAAAGTGGAAATGCATGTATGTACTCTTGTGTTCAGACTCCATATTTATTTCGTCGAAAGAGAAGCTACGTCTTTTTCAGACTTCGAAATCGAAAAAAAAGTGTTTCCCTACTCCTTGTGGCAGGCATCACGTTTTTATTGAGTCTGCATTGGATTTCATATGCCTAGTCTCTTTAATTAATTGTTTGCTGTACAGTTTTATGAGCCCATTCATTAAATTTAATGAATGCGTTTTAACTTCGTGGAATCAAGATAGGGGAAAATTCAGTTGAAATTGAATTAAGCGTCGAAACCATGGTAGGTAATAATTTAAGTCGTATAATCAGGATCGAAATCGCAGTTGAGTAAAAGAGTACTTTAAAATGGGCCGGAAAGATGAGTAATAAGTAAGAAAAACTAATTTCCCGCATTTGGCCATTATCTCCTAGGATTAAAATATAAAAAAATGATAATTTTATCGCCCACCTTTCATGAGTTGGTGATGTCATTAGTTTTGATTCATTCGTCAGGAAGAACCATTTCGTGAGGGAAGGAATCGGTAGGAGGTAGAGTAACAACAATGATCCACTCGAAGCCCATGAATAAGACCGTGTACTAGCGATGACGCGTTAGGCATGAGTTCTTGACGTCATTAACGGTGTTGAGTAATTTTAAATCGACATTTTATCGAGGATATGCACTGAAACTATAATTAGGCCAAGTAAAATATGAGGATTATCGACCATCATATGTCAAAAAGTCATATAAATATTCCACATTTAGTTGACAGTAGGGGCTCCAAAGGAGATTCGTTTCCCCTGTAAATCTCCATAAGCCGTCCGAAGCGTTGTAGCAAAATCATAAAAAGAGGTAATTATGGTATCCATTGTACTATGATTTCATTCAATTTAAAAAGAGACTCATCCTTACTGTACGGAATATCTTTTAAATTATATATATTAAGTTTATAGTGAAAGTAATTAAAAAATATTTTCGTTATTTTTCGCAAGTAAAAAGGTTATTTTGACGTAACCTTCTCCACCTAATTTCCAGCAATTGGGTATCTGCATTGGCTTATAACTTAGACGGCTTATCAAACCCTCTTCTCCACTACGAAATATTTATAATTTTAATATTGATCCAGTCAAAAAAATTCATCATCATCACTGGTCAGCAATCCTAAGATTGGTTTGACGCAGCTCTCCACTCAATTCTCCCATCATTTAATCTTTTCAAACCTACGTATTTCTTCTCTTTCACATCTTTCTTTACCTGTTCCATATATTTTGTTCGAGTTCTTACTTTTCCGTTCTTGTCATCTAGTTGTCCCTCGACGATTATCTTCATCATGCCATCATGTTTCAATATATGGCTTCTAAGGTTTCTAAATTATGGTTTTCGTAAGGCTTCTCTTTTCTCATACTCTTCTTAGAACTTCCTCATTTCTAACTCGGTCGATTGGCCTCCATCCTTGCTCTCATTGTCCATGCCTCACTTCCTCAAGATACTTCAAGTAGTTTTACAAATTGTTTTCGTACTTCCATATTTAAGTTTCCTGCTGTAAGCAGGTCTCTCTTTTGGTGGAATGCTCTCTTCGCTTAGGATATTCTGCTAATAATGTCTTCCTTGCTTCTCCCGTCACCAGTGATCCTGCTTCCCAAATTATTACTATTATTATAGTATTCTACCGATTAAGGTAGGTTTTCATGGAGTATTCAAGAAGTGAGCTGGGAGCCTCCCTTTCCTTCCAGCACTACCTTCACTGTAAGGCCTACTCTCTTTCAATCTATCTAAAAATCCTATTCTTTTCCTTCCCCTCCCTCGTTTCCCTAACATTCTACCCCCTAACACCATTTTCAACATCCCCTCACCGCTGAGCACTAACTCCATCCATACCTTCTATCTCCTCCGTATCTCATCTAAAAGCTGCCTCTCCTCGCCATCCATATCCAGCACTTCGTCATTCCTTTTCCTCTCCGTCCATTTCACCCTCTCCATTCTTCTCCATACCCACATCTCGAATGCCTCCAATCTTCTCTCGTCTTCTTTCCTCAGTGTCCACGTTTCCGCACCGTAGAGAGCTACACTCCAGATCAAACTCTTCACTAACCTTTTCTTTAAACTCTTACACAACGATCCTCTCAGAAGCTCCTTCCTGTTCATGAATGCCTCCTTCGCTAATGCGATTCTCTTCCTTATGTCCTTACTGAGGTATCCGTTGCTTCCCAAATAACAGATTTCATTCACCTCCACCAGTGTTTGGTTCCCTATTTTTTAAAAAATATGCCTGTTAAACATTCTATATTGTGGGGAAAGGTTGCAACCATGTAATACTGAATTTCATTCGTTAGGCAGAAGCCGACACTTTGTGTCCAACGATACGTAATTTACAATACTGGATGGCGATATTGACATAACCCAGCAGCCATAGTGTCACGGACTGTTGATACTTTTCTGGAATGGATTTAACCCCAGGAATTTCGGAGAATGTTCATTCTTCACCTCTTTGTAAAGTGAACAGAGAATTAGTAACGAAGATAGATCAACTAGATCTTTGATTAATTCGATGCGTAGAATTGGAAGCGAAAATTTCTCTTAAGGGTGAAAGTCAAGAGTTTTCTTGTTCAGAATTGTATGTATATCAGATAGATATGTCCAAGTTTATCACATCACTCACTTTAAAAGTTCTCTTGCTTAAAAATTTCATTTACATTAACGGAAAGTCTTGCGATTTTACATGTCTCACTATCCACTTCCGTTAAATTTCCCCGATACAAGGATGTTGAGTCAAAGGTCGAGGGCATTAGCTTTTACGCTGTCATACTCAACGTATTTACATAAATGCGGTTAGCGAGTTTAAGACCTTCGCGACGCTAATGGCGAAGGAATTTCGCATTCTCTCAAAGTGAACTGAAGGTTTTTCTTTGTTTGCGGTTTGGTTCATGAGGTTCGGCTGTACCGACTTATAATGACAACCTTTATAGCTGTATTGTGGCTGGGTACTTCTTAAAGCGTTGATCGCTCGCTCTCTTAGTCTTCGATTATCTAAGCAGTGGGTGCGTTGCTTTGGTCGTATATAGGCCTTGGCATCACAGTATTTCGATGAAGGGCTTTACGCATCAGTGGCGCAGCGAGGGGGGGGGTTTGGGTGATGAAACCCCCCCCACCCAGAGCTAGGAGAAATGTTTAAGTTTAATCCATTTAACTTAATTGGATTGATATTACTAATAGAATAGTGTAAGGATTGATAAAATATCCCCCAGAAAGCCGTAAAACCATTTTGAACCATTTATCTTAAAATTCCGCAATTTATTAATCTCGCACCTACCGCTTATCCTGGTGGGTATTCCATACCCCCACCCACCCCGGTATTAGTTGCTCGTAATCCACCACCTTAATTTAAAATTTTGCCTTAATTCCTAGCCACGCCCCAGGCCAGAAGGACCTCTAAGTTAATTAAAGAAATGAGTAAACTGGCTGAGAACCCGAGAAATATTCATCAATGGTATTCACCAGGAGAAATTAAAATTGTGTAATAAGTGGATTGAGTTATTTCAAGCTTCAAGAACACATTAGTGACAGTTCGATAGCAAAAAAGAGTAAGGGTTTCTTCAAGAGCCTCATGTGTTGAGAATGGTAGAATTTAGCCATACAGCCGTCGCGCAGTGGGTGGATATCGAAAAAAGCTTTACAAAACTAATATCTCCGTTATTATTTAACGTAGATCCACATTTTTTTCCATTTTACAAATATTGCATTTATTTTTAAATTTAGCATCTCTCCTAGCAATTGGGGTAAAATAATAGTGGTGGAAACATTATTTGCTTTACATTGGAGCAACAACCAGATCAGGAAATTCCGCAGCCGGGCCGGGCGGCTTCCTTGACTTCTTATACTTATCCTATCTTTAAACGAAAAGGAGCAAGTTGGAGCATGATTTTTCTTTTGAAACATGTAGTTAAGATTCAGGTCCTTCTTGCCATATACATTTTTTTGATAGAGTCTCGTCGCCCTCATACAGATTTTTTTCACTTTATGTCAAAAATAGTCCAAAAACAATGCACTTCATAATGTTTAATTATTATATGAAAAATTGATAAAAATAAACAAATATTTCCGTATAATTATTAGGAAACGTTTACACTTTAAGAAAATAAAATGTATGAAAGCTTTAAATTGTATGAAAAACAAGCTTAACGACTCACGAGCGAAAGTAAAAACTCAATTTTTGCTGAAATTCCGATTTGAAATTGTTTGCTATTTTTTCTCATTTTTGACGGCTTCTGATGACTTTATCGATAAACCAAATGTTTAAAGAGCTACAGTTCCTTAATCCTCAGATATCATACTATCAGACTACACCATTTTTATTTAAAAAAAAATAGTGAAACTTTAGGGTTTTGTCAAGCTTTTTTCGATTTCCACCCACTGTGCGTCGTGGGCGAAATTGGGTTAACTGCTATCTGCGCAAAAAAGAACGCCGAACATTGAATTTCAAGCATTTGTACGAAATTCTGCCGAAGCTCAAAATGGTCGTGACATATATTATTTTACTCGTTGTTTATTCAGCTGCAACAATGAATCATCAAACATTGTTTAAGCGTAAACGTTTACTATTACGGTCGAAAGAGTGCAGAAGAACACGCGAAAAACTATGAAAACGGCGAAACGTTCGTTTTCTTCATCTCATCACGGGAGAAATATTTGATTGGTACATTTCATTGTATTTTTTATAGAGAGAACGGCATCTTAGCACTACAAAAAACGTTTTCAAAATAAATTTTACCCATTCCTTGATTTTTAAAATGGCAGAAAAGTATATTTCAATTTCCGAGGCTTAGAAGAGTACATGAATATTGAAGTTATGATATATATGTAAAAAAAATATTTCTAAACTTTTCATGCAAGGAAATGTTTTAGGAATCCTCTTACTTAAAAGAAACCAAAAACACGATAAACGCGCCGCGGCAATGCTCTCTACCAAAACGACGATTTTAGCAGTAGAATACTTTAACAATCAACTGCCGCTCTTCCTTGCTCCCTTCCTATTTTCCCTTATCACTGTGGAATCCACAGAAAAAAAAGAATTGGTAGTGGCTGAACGGTCATTGGGGGAACACTGCCGTGACCCAGTCGCCTCCAGCGTTTTAAATAATTTTATCTTTTGTCAGTCTCGTCCGCCTTCCTTTCCGCCAATTCCTTCCTTTTCCACTTTTCCTCCTTAGGGTCAAGGCGGCCCACGAGGAAAAGCTGTGACGCTTCTCCGCTACACTCCAGCGGCAGTCACGTAGCGATGGATGTATTTTATGGGCTGCGAGCATTCTAGCCTCCTAGAGTTGACTCGTATTTGGAAAAGCAGTGAAACCTTACTTTGAAATACCCAGTACTGCTAAACATTTTTGGGCTGAATATTTTAAAACTGATTTTTACGATATTTGGGGCGCCGAATCAACATATATTTAATATTATTTTTCTATAAGATCTATTTTTGTAGATGTAGGATTTTCAACCCTTAATCATTTTTATTTTATTTATGCTTTGGGGTTGATAATATTACCGCCCACTTATGCCTTATGATCACGTTGTTTTCGTATCTATACCTGCTTACTTGTCTTTTACGTCTATTATATTTGTGTGAACACACAGTGAAAACAAGCGATGATATCGAAAATGAATTTATTTGAATAAATAATCATTATAGAGCGCGCAAAAATATTCTGGATTCCGTTTCGGGTCCGGTTAGGGGTTACGCCCAGCCAGTTGGCTCCCTGCTCCCCTTGCAACGTTTCCAAGTGCCTGTCGTGAAAGCAAGGAGAAACGTGAGTCTGGAGTCTGCCATATTGTCATGGTTTAACAGTAGGAGGTTGGCCTTCTCGACATCTGTGCGCCAGTTAAGGTTTTGTAACGTCTCTTGACCTTTTCTCATTTCTACGTTTGATCTCCTGAATTTATTGATGCGTGAATTAGAAAGTGGAGCGTAGTTATCAAGTCTGTGATGAATCGTAGGAAAGCGAAATGCAACTTTCGAAACAATATCAATGCTTATCCGTCCGGACCCGAAATGGATTCCCGAATATTTTTGCGCGCTCTGTAATGATGATTAATTCAAATGAATTCATTCTCGATGTCATCGATTGTGTAACAAATGAGATGGAGAACGTCCGTCCGAACGAAATTTGTGATGCATTATTCTTTAAATGACTGTTTATCGCTGGAAAAATATTGAAAATGACTCTCACTAAAATATTTAAATCTTTTATTGGTTAACAATAATTTTTTTGAACGTTTAACTCGTATACCATATTTTGATTGTTTTTTTTTTGAAAAGGTAAATATGTACACCAATTTTAATCAAAGTCTGATAGGTGAAAGGTCAACTCGAATCCGAGTTGGACTAGAATGACCCATACACAATTAAAGCATCAATTCTCGTCGATGTCATTTATTACACTCAGGTGATACGATATTTTATGTGGTTGTTAGAATTATTTAAAAACTATGCTCTGAGGCAGGTGACACAATAAATTTTCGCCGAAGTGAAAATTCCATTCAGTTTTGCGAAAAAGTTTTTATTTCCTATGCTGCCTCCATGCATGATTATAAACATATCAAGATCAGGGCGATTAAAGAAATTACATAACAAGGTTCTAAGTGTGGGAATAATTTACTCTTCGTACTTTTCCAAAATATGTGAGGATTACGTTGTTAGTATGCTTGTTGCAGCAATAGGAGAAACTTATCATTCAGGAACTCTTTTCCTCCGGGATGGCTTCTTGGCCTGGCATTCGCCCGAGTCGTAAGGGAAACCGGCAAAACCCCACGCAGGCCACCGTGTACGTAATTAAAAACTTATTAAGCTGGAACTCTTTTCCTTGGAGATGGCTTCGTGGCCTAGCACTCATTCAAGTCTTGAGGGAAATCGACGAAAACCCACGCAAGCCGCCGCCAATGCAGCGGTATGCATGAGTGATGGGATGATACTGTTTCCACTGTCTTACGTTGATATTCTTCTCATAATAATCACTTTTAGGCCAATTTAACATGGAGCGATCGGATTAACGTGTGCATCCGTGGTCGTCTTCATTGAAACTGACGTTTGCATCACCAAGGCAGCTGAATCATTTTTGTCATAGCCTTGGCCGTGATCACCCCGGCGACTATTGTTGCCGCGTAAGGCCACTGACTGTGACTAATATTACTGCTTGGCAGGGGGGCTACCAAATCTATTTTGGAAATCATTCTTGCATTGTAAGGCTTACGCGTTTTATATCGTAAGCCATTTTTTTCTTTCGGAAAAATCGTGACTGCGCTAATGCCCAGTAGTTATTTATATATTTTAAGTATTTAATTTCTTTCTTGTGAGTAATGGGCTCAAACTATGCAGTTCCTGTCGTCGCATACTTATGTTTAGGATTTTTTTTTCAATTTGAAATAAATGGGAAATATACCTACCTTTTTGGCAGTATTTCTAATAAATTCATCATTGCAACTTCTGATGATAAATATCGTCCTGAATGCGTAAAACATTTAGTGCAAGTGGTGAATTAGAAATATTTAACATAATGGAAAATGGGAACACTTTCTAAGAGTCTTCTTTTTCTATATTCTGTTAACATTTGCATTTTTCTATATTCTGTTAACATTTGCATTAATCTTACCTCTTAGGAATGCATTCAAGCTACACTCAATGCACACGTTATGGGGTTTTTATCGCGTACTGATGATACATATTACCACGATACCATCAATCGGTTATAAAAGGTGGAAAAACTCATATTTTGAGAGCAATGCGAAACAATGTTACCTCTCTCTGTTTTCGTCTTTCCCAATATTGCCTAAAGTTTCTATTTGGATTTTTTCTTTTTTTTTTCCTTGCGTCATTATACTTTAGGTTTTATGTTTGTTTTATGTTATTCTTCGCCCTAGATCTTTTAAGATATATCCCGGCTTGGCGTTCTTCTCAACGGAGAATTTACCGAGTTGGACACCCTCCTCAGGGCATTATGGGCCGTGTTGTATTCAATCGGATCGTTCTTTCGTGTTGCAAGATAATTTCACCCAACGGCCCATAGAGTCCGATGCGAGAGTTCTCACCTTACCCCGCAATATGCCTTCTGAACGCTTCCATTTTATGAATGGCCTCTTACACCAATTTTTATTTCTGTTGGCATGGCATTTTGAGAGGGCGACCCACACTAAGGTCATTTGCGTCATGAAGGAAGGATTTGGGATGGAAGGGTGGAGAGAGACCCGGTGTCGGCATTACCTAATCCTAGCGATTTGATCAATGGATTATTCTTCCTCATAGGATAATCCTCTAAAATCGCTGGCACAGTAATGGCTTTGCCTGGTTTCGCTATTTAGTTGGGCCCTTTTCGCTTGTATAGCGTCAAGGTGTTTTTCCCCGCCCCATCCCTTCCTACCCTTTACCTAGCCCAGAGGTGTCATCGGGCTCCTATCGCGGCGGCGCACAGTGGTCCCAAATCGAAAAAAGCTGGCCAAAAGTCATTTTTTCGACTTCTTACGAGGAAATTTTGAATTATGTATTCGGATTCTGCAGGATATGGCCTATAATATTTTGTACCTGATAGGTCTGTGTGATTATTATGTTGACCTGTGTAACCCGTCAAACATGGGCATGTTCAGCCTAAAACGCCCGAGGCGTAGAAATAGTCGATTTTAGAGTAATTCAACTTAATAAATGACTATTTTAATTTCATGCGATTCATCTGTCAATTTTAATACGGTAGGATTGCATATTTTTTCACAATATTATAGTATTTTTTGTTCGTTTCAGAATTTATTATAACTGTATTTAATTATTTATAATGTTAGCTATTTTTGGGCCTATTTTTAGTCAAATGTGTCAATATAGTTTCGTGCCCCTCCGTGCCCCTCAAAGATTCCTATGCTTAATCCTTAGGAAGAGTATGTACAACAAGATGGAGAAAAAAAATCTTGACTATACTTGCCTATCCGACATCTAGAGGGTTTTAAGTTGAGCGGTGCACCGCTCCGCTGAGGGCGGCTGGTCGGAGGCCGGCGGGAGACAGTGGCATTATCGCTCAAATATTCCTGTATCGGTAGTCAAACTTGCATGGTGTATAGGTACTTAGCATAATTCTACATCCTGTACGATTACATAAATCAAGTGCTTCACGCCTATCGTATGCACACTTCTCGTTTGTGCTCTCACCTTCAAATATTCATGAAACCAATGAGGGCCGGTTTTCATGCTCTTAATGAGAAACATTATGAGTGATCAAAAGTGACTACTCAAGTCCTCATGCGAGAACCTTACAGTAACCACAAGATGCTTTTCTCTGCAAAACTTTCCTCATATTTTTACAGAGAAGAGATCCCTTGCATGCTGTACAGCGTTGTAAGCATGTTATTCCGAAATAAGGTATTGGCGCTAAGAGAAATAAATGCTCCCTAATGCCAAGAATTATTCACAGAATCATTTCAACAGCCCATAGACGTAGGTAGGATTGAATTCGGAGGGAAAAATTCGTCTAAACCCACCAATGGAGCGTGATTCTTGCTCGTGCATTTTTTAATAATAATGGAATGAGGATGACGGCCTCCCTCACCATAGCCATTGCATGGATGTGGTGAACATTTCCCACTCAGTTTTACTTAATGATTTTCTATGTGAACAAGTGCTGTGCTCCGAACTGTGTTAACACGGCTAACTCGAGAAACTTCTCCTGTCCAGATAATTAAAGCACTTGGTTTGCCAATATTTGGCATTCAAATTTCAGGATACGCCGGAAACTCAGAGGCAAGTCTATATAAGCTTTATATCTTTTATTCAATGTCAAATCATAATTTCCGGTTTATTATTGGTTAAAAATAGACAACTTATAGAAATCACATTCATCGTTTCAGCCGTAAATACTCTGTTAAATTTGAATTATGGGTGCCGCAAATTTTTTCATACCTTGCGGTGTACGATAAAAATACAGAGGGGAAAGAATAGTCATAAGCGAAGAAAAAGGAATATGTCGTGGAATATTTGAAAACAAGATTTCGACGGAATGAAATCAAGCATGCAAAAAATATTCTGACGCGTTTTGTGCGAAGAATGTTTTCTCGAAATACCTGAGAAAGTGGAATCAAAGCTCTAGGACAGATGAGCATTGCAAAGAGATGTTCAAAAGCTGGTTGCAGAAGGAAATGAAACTCCCTCCTGAAACATATCAATATCTCCTTCTCGCATCTAGTGAGTGCAAATGATTACCGTGTATGCACTGTCGGTGAATATATGCAGTGTATAAAAATAATCACTTATTAATCTCAATCATCACATTTTTAAAAGTGAAGTTTTGATTCAGGATTTCATTTCAGACAAGATGAAATTACGTGTAAATATAAAATTATAATCAATAAGTAAGAAATATTGGACCCGTTTCCATAATTTTGAAAAATCTACTAATAAATGCTTTATGTGTAGAATAGAATAGAATAGAATAGAATAGATATTTATTATGCTCTGGGAAAAAACCCTTGGAGCAAAAAACACAATTTACAAAAATAATGGCTCATCAAAGCAAAAAGTTCATGAAAAATGTCAAGTAAAGTTGTTTGATACGCACCTATAAAAAAGAAATAACACGTAACAAGGATTGAAATTTGACATCATAGGCAGACGGAATATAGTACATAATACATAATAATGATACATAATAGGCTGTATTTTCGTGGGAGTTTATTTTAGCTCTCCACTGAGTAAATCCATGTACAATTTAATTTTAAAAGCATGGATGGAGCCCCTCTGTCTAAGATCCTCAGGGAGAGAATTCCAGAATTTTGATCCCGTTATCAGAAATGATTTCTGGTAGATATTAGTACGTGGAGTAGGATAACATAAATAGTCATTTTTGCGAGATGACATATGGGTGGTTACTGATCTGTTCATAAAGATTTCCCGGAGATAATTAGGGATTCTCTCTCTGAAAATCTTAAAAAGAAGAGCACCGAGTAGATATTTCCTTCGATTACAAAGATTTAGCCAACCAAGGCTGATTCTGTACTGTGATACATGAACATCCTTTCTTAAATTGAATACATATCTTACACATGAATTAAGTAGCCTTTGTAACTTTTTATCCAGCTCTTTAGGCATGTCATTATAAACAAGACTACAATAGTCAAAGGAAGGGAATACCAGGGTAGAAATTAACATTTTTCGGGTGGATATAGGAAGTAAGTGCTTGTGCAGTTTTAGTTGATACAGTGTGATATTGACTTTATTACAGATTTCGTTCACATGTTGGTTCCAAGACAAATTTTTTGTGAGGGTTAGTCCAAGAGTGCGAACAGAGTCGCTGAACGGTATTTGATGGTCACCAACTACAACTGGAGGAAGGTGATTATAATCTATTTTGTTTAGGATCCTTGAGCTACCGATGATTATTGCTTTCGTCTTCAAACAGTTCAGTATGAGGTGGTTTTTACCCACCCATTTTGTGATTTCTCTCACGTCATGATTCACTAGATTAATACTATCAGCTATGTTTTTAATCGAAGTATGGATGTATATTTGAAGGTCATCTGCATATATCATATATTTACAATTTTTAATCGCAATTGAAATGTCATTGACAAATATAGAAAATAGCAGAGGTCCCAGGACAGATCCTTGAGGAACTCCGAAAGATACTGGAGCCCATGCGGATAAGTTATTTTCAGGTCCTAAGACTGCTTGAAATCTATTGCCTAGGTAGGAGCAGAACCAGTTTAAAGCTGAACAAGAGAAACCAACCATCTTATGGATTAGTAGATTATGATCAACTCGATCGAATGCTTTACTGAAATCAAAAAGAACTAGTATTGTAACCATACGCTTATCAATATGAAGTCGAATGTCATCGGTTATCTTTAGTAGTGCCGTCTGCGTACTGTATCCATGCCGAAAACCTGATTGCATAGCGTCAAGTTTGTTATTGTTATTTAGGTACTCTGTAACTTGCTTGAAAACAATTCTCTCCAACATTTTCGACAGGGCGCACAGAATAGAGATTGGCCGGAAGTCAGAAGGTAATTTTGTATTTTTTGTCTTCTTTATCGGACGAATAAGTGCTTTTTTCCACTCCGATGGAAATACTGAATTATCGAGAGAATGGTTGAAAATTTCAAGGATGTAAGGTAATAGGGCATATTTGGCAAGTTGAATAATCTTTACTGGAATGTCGTCAACTCCAGTGGCATTTGACTTGGAGAACTCCAATACTTCGATCAGAGTCTCAGGAGTTACGTGCTTAAAGTAAAAGTTGTTATCACTGAATGGTATAACTCGCTCAAGTCTGGAGTTAGCTGGGGCATCATTATGACTAATCGTAGTTGACAAAAAGTAGGAGTTTAGCTGATCGAGAGTTATATTTGGGGGTAGAGAAGAGTCCCGTCTTCGAACCAGCCCAAGATTTCGAAGCTCACGCCAAATCAATTTCGGGTCTCTCTGCGAGGAAAGCTTCGAGGAATAAAACTGGCGTTTACTGTCATTGATGGCTGATTTAACGCGATTTCTAAGTTCCTTGTATTTTTGTCGCAGAGTGGAACAACCAATGCGTCGAAAGGCACATCGCGCTTGGTTGCGTTCTTTAATCATGAGTTTTATCGTCTCATTCAGCCAAGGAGGTATTCGGCGTTTAGGCCGACATACCCGTAAGGGAAAAAAAGTGTCAGAGCAACTAGCTATGTTTGACGTGAAACAACCAAGTTTTGCATCGATAGAACTAGAGTTAAAAACACCATTCCAATCCATCGCTAGAAGCGCATCATGAAGGCACCGGGAATCAATGTTTTGAAAGTCACGGAATCTGAAAGAGGTGGGTGTGACAGACATAGATAAACTGAAGTTGTAGGTAATTTCAATCAAGTCATGAGACGACAGGAAGGGGACAGAAGTCTGAGAGTATTTTGAAACTTTTTCCAGATCGTCGACGATACAGAGATCTAACAGGGTAAGACTTTTTCCTGTGTGATGCGTTGCAGCATATGGTACAAGATGGAGATTGTTGCAATGCACAAAGTTATGCATGTATTTACCATCATAATTATTTCGTATGAGGTCAGCATTGAAATCACCAAATATAACAATATTTTTAAAGGTAGGGGCATAGTGCAAAAATGCATTTTCAAAGTCTATGGGGAGTGCCGTTTTAGGAGGCCGATACACGACACATAGCAGTAATTTCGAGGAAATTTCACTATGTATTTCTGATATAATAAATTCAGAAGTATGGGAGTAGGTGCCGGGGGAAGTGGCAAGAACATTTACATTCAAATTCTTTCGTACATATACGCCAACACCCCCACCACCTTTACCAATTCTATCATGTCTAAATATATTATAACCATTCATTGTAACCATCTCATCTGGTATGCGTTCTTTTAGCCAAGTTTCGGACATGCAAATTATGTCGTAGGTTGATTCCTGAAAGAAGAGGCAGAATTCATCAAAATGGCCAAATAGGGATTGACAATTAACGTGGCACAGAGTTAAATCTCTTGAGATCTTCTTGTGAGCAAGCAATGACTGAGTGTTAAAATGAGATATTCTCATTTCCTCATCGTAGACATTAGTCGAGACAAAGACATTGGTACTATTAAGATTCGGTGGCGTTGAACCCGTTTCTTGTCATGCGATGTTATCAATGTCATCATCACTTCGAATATCAATTCGTTCACTTCCGTCAGTGATTCTCACAAATATTTTGCCGCCTCTAACCCATAGATATTTTAGTTTGCCTGATCTTTTGAGATTTTTAGCTTTAGCATAAAGTTTACGATTTGTTTGTGTTAAAGACTCGTTGACAAAGATGGGTTGATTTGGGACTTCATTCATGCCTATGTCTTTGGTAGTGAAGTACCGTTTAACCCTGCGAGCACTTACTATGCGATCAGCGACACTGGATCGTGTGAGACGAACAATTACAGGTGCTGGTTTAATAACACCATTATTTGCACGAGGTTTCGGCTGAAAACAATAGTCTATGTCCATCGCACAGATGTCGATTCCTAGTGCACGAGTGACTTTACACACAACTTCTTCCACTTCTCCGCCACATTTAGGAATGCCGTGTATTTCAATAACATTTTTTAAGGACTTTTGTTCAGTTTCGTTTACGTATTGCTCTAGCTTTGATAGACGTTCGTTCACTCGCCTGTTATCACTGCACACTGCATCGAGTCTATCACCCAGGTTTGAGATTGACACATTTACCTTTTCGATGAGCTTCGCGTGATCGTCAAGAGAGACTTTCCAGGCTGCGATGGTGGTCTTCAGGTCACAATGATCCGCCTGCAACTGCTTCATGCGGTCAAGTAGCTCGCCCAGGATATGCCCTTCAACATTGTTGAGATCCTCCTTGGTGGCAACTGCGGACTTAGGGCGAACTGGGGTACTATCATCTCGAAGGGCCCGGGCAGAGTTAACACACGTTGGGCAAGTCCACGATGACTGGAGTTCTTTCAATGCAAGAACGTCGTCTTCGGATAGTGAGGCGCACTGCAGGTGGTATGAGCACTTACATTGCTCACAGAGCACAGGAGGTTGGGCCTTTTTGAAGCTAGAGCGACACTTAGCGCACACAGTAGGCATTATGCTGTGTGAGAGCGACGGAAAACACGTCCGCACACCACGACTGCTGAACAGGAACTATGTGTATGAAATGTAATTATTAATGTGATTTGTAATTTTCACGACGGGTATCGATGAAAGACTTATTCATAGACTTTCAGTGATATTAAAATCTCTGTCATGCGGCTATGAGAAAAATAATGAAGCCTTCAGCCACTATTGCATTGAAATAGCTGAGCTGTGCATCGATTATGCTTGGTATTATATTCTGCTCATGGTAAATAAAGTGCTGATAAATGGAACAGCAATTTCCAAAGAATCCTTTCTTACAATTGAAGTTTTAATGGAGGAAGCATTGGAGGCCAGGAAAATAGACATGAGGAAATTCCGAGAGCATTGTACAAGAAAATACCCAAGAATGTTAAATTATGAAGATATCTTTCGAAGACTCCTGCAAATATTTGAATCATACATTTTAATTACATCAGGAGTTACAAAAAAACGAGGTCAGCCTATCAGGTGAGGTGAAAATTTGCTAATTTTAAGTGATTCGCAGAACGACAATGAGTCCGATGGTGTGACATCGGGAGACGATTATTTTTAAATTTGTTATTTGTGTTACGTGAAAGCCATTTTATTGCAATTCGAACATTATTTTCCTCAATGTTCTTCATATCAACCATTTTATTTCATCTTATGTGACTTATCAAATACATGGAAGCCAAAAATGAGTGAGTGTGAGCACTTTTTTCCGATTGTGGTATCTCACCAACTATGCTGATGGTCGCGGGTTCGAATCTCACCAATTTCACGTCGTAAATTCTATAATGGGTTTTAACAACAATTTATACATCTTTTACCTTAAAATTATACTAATTTAAACTCTCCATGAACACCAAGTTATCACCAATCGCAATGACATCTATATTGAGATTTTCTAAAAATTGTTTAAATAATAACAGCTCAAATAATGATAAAATGAAGAGACATCGTAAAAATAATGCCAAAATCAGATTCAGACGATCAAAGTCAGTGGGAGACATCCACTTTTGTTGCTGTTTTAGCTAAAATTACGACGTTATTAATTTTGGCCAGCTTTTTTGGATTTGGGACCTCTGTGCGGCGCCTCTTTCCTTTTTCCTTCCTCCCCAGGCGAAACGGAAGTGTTGAGGAAGTGTTGGGGAAGCGTCGGACGGAGTGTTCGGGAAGTGGCGGGCAAGTGTTGGGGTAGCGTTGAGGAGGTGTCGCGGAAGTGTTCGGGAAGCAGATTATGGCCCACTTGGAACGCTTCCGCGGAAGTGTTTCGGAAGCGTTCGGGGAGTGTCGACAACGGTCGCAGTCGAGTGTCGGGGAAACGTCCAGCGAGCGTCGAGGAAGTGTTTCCCACGCTTCGGAAGCGTTCCGGGAGTGTCGGGGAAACGTCCGGGAAGTGTTTCAACCACGAAGTGGCGAGGAAGTGTTCGGCAAGCGAAGGGTCGACAGTCAGGTAGTGTTGAGGAAGTGTTCGGGAAGCTGCCGGGAAGCGTTCACGTACCGTTAAACGCTTCCTGAACACTCCCGCAACACTACCCGGACACTTCCCCGAACGCTTCCTTTTCGACAGGGTCTCCTCCCCCTCCCCGGGTGATCGGGCGTATAAGTCACGGACTTGGTTCCTGGCCCCGGTGGTTGTATCCTCGAAGGGCTCCCCTGAGCCCTCATTCATTGTCGGCATTACCCTACTTTGCCTGTGCCGGTTACCAAGACTGTAAGATATCTTGGACTCACGCTCACCTGCATTATATCATGGGATCAGCATGTGCTTGAAGTATGTAATAAAGGGAATAAGGCTCTTTATTTATTGAAACTACAAAAGAAAAATCTCCCTATTTCCACGAGAATTGTGCTTGTCGCATGTGTTATCCTCCCCATTACTGATTACCGTATACGAGTCTATAATGACTTACCTAGTGTATTTGAAATGTGTCTGCAACGGTTAATTAACTCCTGTGTTAGATTTATATTTGATTTACGTAGAGATGAGCATTTGTCCAAATTCTACACTGATCTGAATTGGTTACCTCTTCACAGCCGAAGGGATTATATCCTGGGATCTTTTCTGTTCTCCTAATTCCAAAAACAGACTCCTGCATACCTGTGCGAATTATTCATCCCACGTAAAAAAGTTACTGGAATTTCCACCCGCCGTGTTTCTGACCTAATTCCTCAAGCCCGCACCAATATATATTTCAAATCTTTTCATCCAACTGCGTCTACATTCTGGAACTCTCTTCCGCCAAATATAAAGACGTGACAATCACTTCAGTCGTTTAAAAGAAGGCTGTACTCCTATTTGAAGTCTGGGGCTTAATTCAGTCTCCTCAACTCATTAGAGTTATCATCTTAAAGTTGAGATGTTACCAAAACTCTCTACATAAATGTGTATATGTATGTGTGTGTTCATTACTGTCTAAGTTAAAACTTATATTTTTGTGTTATTAGTATTGAATATTTTACATTTTTTGTATAAATATCTACTATTTGTTAGCCTGGCAATAATCTCCATAATGCCTTATTTTTGTTATAATGCCTTTTATTAAGAGTAAAACATTTACTGTATTTTCTATTTTTTGCTCTCATAGGTTTTACCCAGAGCATAATAAAAATATTCATTATTCAATTCAGTGCTTTAAACGAAAGGCGCCAAGGGGGTCACTGCTTAGCGTAACATCCGACGGACGGAGTGCTGCACTTAAAGTGCCCTCCTCAAAGCACTCGAGTGGAAATCGGGCAGCCACTGAAAAATCTCTGCCTCCGCCGGGATTTGTACCCGGACCACCTGGATGGGAAGCCGGCACCCTAGCCATCATACCAAACCGAAGCCCTTCTGTTGGTTGTGATATAGCTTGCAATATATATCTTTTTATTAAATAGTTTTCCGTTCCTTGATCCGTCACCAGCTTCTAAAGCTATGGTGGTAAGCTCGTGGTGAAATATCGATGTCCTTAAGCCTTTCGCACATGAGCGGATGACATCATATGCTCATTATGTTTTACGTATTGAAATAAACGACGCGCTACGTACGATTAAAGACGAATTTCATAAGTTCACCGAGCACCCGGCTTTATCGTTCAACTACAGAATTCCGTCTCAGGTTAATTGAGTGATTAATGCTTGGGAGTTTTCAAATGAACCATTTATTCAATACTCGTATTTTTATTAGCTCTAACAGAAAGGCTAGTGAAAATAAATTATTTAATTATTTATGGAAATATCGTTTTGGTTATTCCCTTTTGAAACAAAAAAAAAACGGTTTCCAAGGTGGACTGCAAGCATAGGCAATTCTATCGATTTTCTACACTTTGACGTTTAGTCGATTAAAAACTCAAAATAATGGTTTCTTTATTCAACGTGGATTTTTTTGTCTAATATAACATAATGCATGAGAGGGAGACTTGATTACCATTGATTGTTCCCGACGAGACGTTGTAACCCTTTTGAATATTACGATTGTGGTAATTATGCAGTTTCCGGACACGCGTTATTTTGCGATTTGTTTTCTTCTAATATACTCAGAACAGTGTCCTGAAGACGAATATGTAATTTTTTGTGGCGGAAAATCTGGCAAATTAACCAAAAAGCGGAAAAGCAGGAAAATATTTTACGATAAAAAGTGATTACAAAGGTTTCGAAAATATTCGTAATTGTATGCCAAACACAATATTGAAAGTCTAGATATGTGATATGATGGTATGTGACATTTACACATTTGAATTAATATCAAACCATCATTTATGGACCCACTTATTTTTGGGGAGTGATTGGCCTCACTAGTCAGTCAAAAAAACTCATTAGTGAAAAAATTAATGCATGTTTCTCGCATTTTATGGCGCAATATTACCGGTAGGCGTCTGATACATTTTTCAAAGGGTTTTATGACTTCTCAACTTGGAAAGGAAAGCATTCCTCTGGATGCGGAAAGAAATACTCACGGGAGTGGCGCGAAAAAAATACGTTCAACCGGTCGAATCCGGAAGAAAGCAGTTTTATATTCGTTCCACGCCGGTGAGATACGTAATCCATGTGGTTTCCATCCAGCGTCTTGAGGAATCACTAGCTTAAATTGGCGTGAGAGGAAAAGTTTTTATTTTATTCGCGTACCTACGTGAGGAGATGGAATGTTGAAGGCTCTGAAGGTCGCGACTGATTTTGGGAGGATGACCAATGGCGGGAAAGGAGTACGTGCAAATCCCGCGGCGTTGAATGGCGGCCTTACCAACCGCTCACCTCTTGACCCCTTCGCCATCCAAGCACGCGACCAAAATTGGAATGGCAAGGAGTGATTTATGTGCGTTTGTTTTCATGTCGATAGAAAAGTTGGACTTGAACGCATATTCTAACAATGGACTTGTCTCTTCATAAACGTCTTGAACGATGTATTGGTTTCTTGAATGTTAAAAGAGTGCCCTCACTTTTCTGTCAAACAAATCATCAACCGAAAATTTAATGCACGAGAGCATCTGCTCCCATTGTGTTATGCAATCGGTAATTATACATTTTCCGGACACGCGTCTTTTTTTAGAATTATTTTTTTCTAAGATAGGTACTCGTAACAGTGTCATGAATACGAAAATGATAATTTTTGTGGCGGAAAAGGCGGCTAATTATCTAAAAAGAAAAAAAGCAGGAAAAATTTTTTTCGGTGAAAAGTGATTATTTAGGTGTTAAAAAACTTTCGTAACTAATTATACCAAACACAATGATGCAAGTATTTTCTAAATCGGATCATGGGCGTACCCAGCGAGGGGCAGCTGCACCCCCTCCGTAGAAGCAAATTCGCAAAAGTCTTTAACCAAAATCAGCACTGAATTGAAACGAAAGTATTCTACAAATTTTCTTTAAACCCGCGAAAAATGATATGTATTTGTAGGTATAAGATATGTAACTAAAATAAAACTATTTTTTTCAAGGAAATAATCTCATAAACTGTACTTTCTTAAAATTTGATTTTCTGAAGCGACTCCGTGGCGCAACGGTAGCGCGTCTGACTCCAGATCAGAAGGTTGCGTGTTCAAATCACGTCGGAGTCAATAAATTTTTGCCGGTCTCGGTGGCGGTGAGGCGAAGTGTTTGCCTGTCACAAAAGAGGAAGCGGGTTTGATAGGATATCGATAGATTTAATGTTGCATAGTTCGATAGATAAGCTAGATTTCGATATTAAATTTATTAATACTGATACATGAGAATAATCAGGATTTCAATAAATTTATTTCATGAAACGTAGGTTTTCGCAGCGATATTCATTTGTATCGGTGGCTTTCGGGAGCAGCTGCGGATTTCGCTTTGTAAAGCGAGCTTTCGCGGCTATTACAGGGCGCATCATCAGGCGATGAATAAAAATTTGGAGGTGGATGTCATTTTTATGCTCGTCAACTCTCCTCACTCTAGATTTCACTTCATCCCCTTATGATAATGGCCGCGGAAGCTCGCTTGACAATGCGTAAAGGCCGTTTTACACGGGGCACTGAATTGCGCAGGTTAGAACTCCATTAATTTCTAAAATGGCGCGGAATTGAGCGAATGCATGAACGAAATTAGAACAGGGGCTATTTTGCCGTCTCGCATCCACGCATTCTCGCATGTGTTCTAGCAATTCACCGCTTTCCACGAAGCAATTTTGATTGCGCCTTCGCACGTACGTCAGATTGCGCAATTCCGTGTACCGTGTAATACGGCCTTAATACTCAGCTGCTATTGAAAGCCTCCGATACAATTAAACTCATTTCGTTTACTAATTATTTATTTTAACCATTATCAAATAAATGTTGGGGCTTCCAAGTTGATTCGTCGCAAAATGGTTGAAGGCTAAACTATGCGCAACTCTACTTGAAAAACAATCGGCCCGTAAGTGAACGGTCTTAAAAAATTGATTTTTATGAAACCTTTATGATCATATCAAAGGATACAATGGAGTGCTTATGGAAGAAATGAAAAGAATAGTGGAGGTTGATAGTTAGTAGACCTATATTAATGGAGGATATTAAGTAAAAACACTTTGCACTTTTACACACAGATATTTATTTAAAAACATGTTTCACTGCACTTCAGCGTCATCAGGGCTCTTACCTTACCTTAGAGTCAGACCTACTTTAGAGTCTTATCTAGTCTTCCTTAGAGTCTTAGAATCTTACCTGATGATTGCTGAAATGCAGTGAAACATGTAGAATAATTCTTCGTTAAATCTTTCGCGGGTAATGGTAATGTTCAATAATTTGAGGGGCCTGAAGCCGTTATTTCTTTCTTTTAAATAAAATAAATTATATTTACGAAGCATTCTTTGTCTATGATTTAGAATCTTTTACATTAATCATTCGTTCCAACGTGCAGCTCAAAATTCGCTAACGATTTGGGGCAGCGTATAGTCATTTCCAACATACGTCCGTCATAGTTATTGGGTAAAATCGGGTACAATTTAGCGTAATAACCAATTTAAAAAAAATACTCAATTTTGTATTTCAATAATTTAGCCATTAATTTAATTTGAAGTCTTTTTAATGATATTTTTTTAATGTATAATAATATTATTCTCTCCGTTGAGGAGAGAATTTCTCGGAGCTCTCACCGAGGACGACATTGGGATCGCCCCCGAGGCACGCGTGACTGAAGCGTTTTGCAATCCTTGGGCACGACCTCACGTGCGACGTAATTCTCGATTCCACATCGCTAGGAGATTTTGAATTAAAGCCAATCGCGCCTAACGTTGATTAGTCCAAAAAAAGGTGGAGAATCAAACACCCCGAAGACATGAGGTTTCACTTCATCCCCTTATGATAATGGCCGCGAAAGCTCGCTTGACAATGCGTAATACTCAGCTGCTATCCAAAGCCTCCGATACAATTAAATTCATTTCGTTTCCTAATTATTTATTTTAACGTTTCGGAGGACGACTTGTCTCCCATCCCCAAGGCTGTGTTACTTTATGGAAGTCCAATTTTACACTGAACTCAAGTAAAGTTTTAAATTTAAGTTTTTATATTTTTGAACTGATTTGTTTCTGTTCAGTGTGAAATTGGACTTCCATAAAGTAACACAGCCTTGAGGATGGGAGACAAGTCGTCTCCCGAAACATCGGCTTGCATAAAAGCATTAACCTGGCTGCAAACCCGAGAAATATTCGTCATTCCAGTGTTTTTTTATAGGGAATGCTGTAAATGTTTATGGGTGGAATAAAGGGTCTGGCACTTAGTAGGTTAAGATGGTGAAAAGTGCCCCCAGATATTTTGAAAAATAAAAAATGTACACTTGAACTGCATCAAAATTATGTTTCCCCAAAGTTTTAGGCCTTAACTATGGAAATTAACTAAAAAAATTGAAACACGATTCTTAGTTTTTTTTAACCACATCTCCAGTTTTTATTTTTTAAAATCCTTTTCTTGATTTTAAACATTATATACTATTACGTTCCACCATCCTGATTTTTTTTCAAAAATATTTGACCGAAACTAAACTTTTACATAAGTTTGAAATTTTCAACATTAAATTAAAAACTTTAGGATACAGCAGAGTCGCTGAAAAAATATATGTTGTTACTCCTGAATCAAAATATAATCCTAATTTTTTCAGATTTTTAAAATTGGGGGAACTCGGTCTAAAAAACGAACAGCAGTTTTGCGCCGTTTGCATCTACGTATTCCAGGAGGATATTTATGGTGACAGGCAAACACTTCGCCTCGCCGCCACCGAGACCGGCAAAAACTTATTGACCCCGACGTGATTTGAACACGCAACCTTCTGATCTGGAGTCAGACGCGCTACCGTTGCGCCACGGAGTCGCTTAAAGGAAACCACACTTTAAGAAACTACAGTTTATGAGATTATTTCCTTGAAAAAAATAGTTTTATTTTAGTTACATATCTTATAGCTACAAAAACATATAATTTTTCGTGGGTTTAAAGAAAATTTGTAGAATACTTTCGTTTCAATTCAGTGCTGATTTTGGTTAAAGACTTTTGCGAATTTTCTTCTAGGGAGGGAGTGCAGCTGCCCTTCGCTGGGTACGCCCATGATCCGATTTAGAAAATACTTGCATCATTGTGTTTGGTATAATTAGTTACGAAAGTTTGTTAATACCTAAATAATCACTTTTCACCGAAAAAATGTTTCCCTGTTTTTTTTTTCTTTTTAGGTAATTTGCCGCCTTTTCCGCCACAAAAATTATCATTTTGCAAAAATCAAACATTATCATAAAAGCATTAACCTTGCTGCAAACCCGAGAAATATTCGTCAGAAGTATTCACCAGGGAAAATTAAAATCGTTTATTAACCACTGGAATAGTTGTAAACGGCGCAAACGGTGCACAGTTTCCCCCCCTACTCCTTCTGGTTTATACGTTCAGGTATTTAAGACGATCTATCAATTTACTCCTCGCCTGAGGATGACGCAGTGCGTCAAAACCGTGGTCGTGATCGAATAAATATTTATGTGGAAAAACAAAGTTTAATTTTCATTCAACCAGTGGAATACGTAGGTACCCCATATTAACCATATTTTGAGGCTACCATCCTACACTGCTTCAACAAAACTGGTGCTGACAATATATGATAAAATTTTTCTTTACTTAAATTCAGTAATTTTTTTATTATTTGTTATCGTCGGTGCATTCAGTTTTTAGAATTTTGGATCGCTTCTATCGTCAGCGCTGCGAGTGGTGACTTTTGTAAAACTATTTAAAAACGTGATGTGTGACAATATTTTTAGTGAGCGACAAGAGAATTTTTTGTGGTATTCTTGATTTTTCCATTTATTCAATACCGTGCGAGCCACTTCATTGGCAGGGGCTGCGTTTTCGTCTGTATGGAATATAATTTACGGCATAGGCGGAACTAGGGGAGCCACGGGGGCATGTGCTCCCCCCAGACCCTTAAAAAATATGCAAGATTTTTAATACGGTCCCATTATCATTGCGTTCATTTTGTATTACGAGGTACCCTTGTGCCCCTCCCTCAGAACGAAATCCTGGGTACGGCCTTGCTTGTGCCCCCCCCCCAGAAAGAAATCCTGGATCCGCCCCTGAAATACGGTACATGTAAGCTTCACGTTTTTCAGAATAAATTTAACGACTATCTCAAGTAATTAAATGGAATTAGAATTAAATAATGAATGTGTCGCTTCTCCCTCCAATATGCGCGTCTTTTTATTCTATTTTAAATTAAGAAGTCAAGCATACATATACTGGTTATCTTCTAGAGTCTTCTCCTGGGTCTTCTATTCTTAATTTTTACTATCTACGTACCTACGGAGCTGGACCATGAAATACGAAGACGGTTCGTAATTGATCCAATCGTTTACCTTTATTTGTGGAATTAGGATACTTCGTTTCAACCACATGGTTCCTGCACGCTGAAGCGTTCATTATTTTTCCCGAGGTCACTTTTACGATTACAGCGGTGGTTGAGCATTGCCCTGCGGTTAGCAGTAAAGTTCTTTCTTTTACACCCCTATTCACTGCTGTTCGGAGAATGGATTATTGTTGTCGATAGATAGGTTTATTTTTTGCCACGAAATGAAGTATCTGTTGAAGTACCTCGAGGATCTCATCTTCTTTAAACGGTAATTTTGGCTTGATGGTGGGATCACCTTTGGAAAATAATGGTAGTATTGCATAGCTTTCCGAATAACAAACTGTGGTAATGAAGAACTCTTGGTACATCAAGTAAAATGCAATAATGGTAAAGTATAAATACAAAGGCGATATAATTTGAATTTGAGGAATTTTATTTTTTTAATTATAGTAATATAATTTAAAACATTAAATTGAAATTTAAGCCGCTATATTTATTTGGTATTCTCGCCATTCAGCCAGTCACATGTAAACATTGAATATTTTTCATTTTGTTTCATACGTCGCTAAATAAATGAGCTAGGAAGTTTTTATCGAGTGATTATGATTGATAATGAAAATATTTTTTTCGTTAATACTATGTTGCAGAGTCATCCGAGAACATAATTTCTTTACGCAGCGATTTTGTGATTGTCGCAGTAAAAAAAGGAGAATTTTATAAAAATATCTCAAAAATCGAAGTACAAAAAAACCTAAAGGACAAAAAAAAAACAGAAAATGCAAATAAAAATACTACTACTATTTACTCTTCATAAATACAAGTTATAAAAAAGGGGACCAATTGGTACAGCAAGCGTGGATAGATTCTGAGTTTGTCTGCAGCTCAGAGGTGATATGGTCGTGAATCGTTAATTTCAAAACAAATATTGATTCTGTGAGCATCACCATCTGTTGGCCTTTTAAGATTATTGGTTCTTCACACAGTTAGAGATAGAAATCACGGCGATTCTTGTCGTTCAAAGTCATTTTATCTTGAATTAAGTTTAGCGATGCCTTTTGATGATTTGGTAAGTAAACTTTTTCATGTTGACGGCGTGGATGAATAGACAGTTTAAAATATTTCAAGATCATATCACCATATTATGCTTTGGGATTATTTTAAACTACATTTTACGGTATGGTATTACCCAACCGAAGCCGTTATTTTTGGCATGAATCAAGAAGAAGAGTGAAGTTTCATTAAGAAATACCTAAATTAAAATTTATGAAGCCATAATGCCACCAGTGATACTGTAGGTATCTGAGATCTGGACTTAAAGAGACCAAATTTAAAATAGCCTCATTGCACTTGAGACCAACATTTTACGCGCAGTAATGGGAGCTTAAAGTTTTAAAGGATTTCGGGAAATGAGGGAGACTCTGGTACCTGTAGAACTCTACTCCAACTTTGATATAGTTGTACTCGCCAATTGCAGATGTTAGCTATGGGTAATACGAGTATGTCTACTAAATTATTGGTGTAGTAGCTGAGGGAAGATCTTATTACGTGCTATTATCAGCAGAATATTATGAAACTGATTATGCTAAGGAACCTTTGAACGATCATACTAGGATAGTAGTTTATTTTGACATTTGATTTGCATTTTAAAAGTTCTGAAATACATGAATCCACAAAATAGCCTGAATTATCTTATGAAATATATATATATGCATAAAGTAATACCTAATTGATTGAAATTGGATATTAATTTAAGATAAAATTTGGCTAGCATTAAACTTCCTGAGACTCATCAATCTAAAAAGTAGCCAGGACTATTTTTTAAATTATATCTGGGAGCCCCTGAGTAATCAAAAAATAACAATGAAGTATCTTATTCCATTAAAGCCTTACAATGTTATCTTCTACAATTTATCCAAATTAATGGAATATAGGTAATCCAGATGGCCTATACTTGTATTGGCATTTGTATCTCTACCTCTATTGCTCATGGATTGCCATGACATTTTCCGTCAACTTATATATATTCTTAATCCCGATCAAAACATCAACGGAAAGCTTTATCTTGATCTACCCCAAGTAAATACGAATTATTTGGGATCGGAATAAACGGAGTGAGCGAGCACCTTAAAGGTGTTGACTATTCCGTCACTATACTTCCATGCATGCTCCATCTCTAGAAGGAATCAGGAAAGGGGGATTTTTATGAGGAAGAGAAGGACGCTCAAGTGACTTGGGTACAATGCGTCATCTCCGCGTGGATAATGGAATAAAATAAATAACTCGTCCGCAGTACTACCCACGTGTCGGGGCGTCTTTGTTGTTCTTTGCAGCATCATCCTAAGGCTGGCAATAGAGGATAAAAAGGTTACCTCCTTCGACAGCTTCTCTGTGAGACGTTCGCCGTCCACGGGAAGTGGCGGATGTGTGACAGCCGTCTTGTTTTCTCCGTTCTTCCGCCTGCGATTTCCACCTCGCCTGCGCAACCCGAAACCTTTGCCAAAATGTTATCCCATCGGATGCCGCTCTGGTTGTTGCAGTGTTTGGTCATCTCGTCCGTGGCAGTTCAGTGCTCTGCTGGCCACTTGCCGCTCCCCGTAAGTTTATTTTTTGACTGTGATACTTAGTGATGTAGCGCGCAATTGAATTTAGTCCCTAGTAATCACCAAAATGTTTACTACTTCTGTGGTTTAAAATGCTTGAATTCTTATAAAAATAAACCTTCCCCTCAGTTCTTGGTGATAATAATAATAAAATTAATTGTGACTCAATTAACTTTCTCATTTGGCCCGTAAATAAGTAAGTAAGACTTGATGGACTGCCCTGCATTTTATTATTTTTATTTATATTTTGAAACTAATTGTGACTCAATTAACTTTCTCATTCGACTCATAAGTTGGTAAGTAAGACTTGATGGACTACCCTGCATTTTAGATTTTTTTGTATTTTCCGTTTTTTGGTTCTTACGATCTTCATGCTGCGATTTTTGCGATATTTTTTGTAAAATTCTATAAATTTAGCACGACAATAACAAAATCAATTTTCAATATCGAGATTCTCGGACGGCTCTGCGACAGAGCATTAGCGAAAATAACAATATCATTTTTCATGATAATCATTCAAGATCAACTTCCTATCTCATTCATTTAGCGAGATCTTTTCTTTTTTACCTTCGTGTTTACGCTCATATTGCATTGAATTCTCAGAAGCAAATCGTTGAATAGTTCTGTTGATGGAGGCTTCCGCGAAGTGGTGCAGTAGGCTCATCTTGATTTCCGGGTTTTCCTCTGCGTCACGACAGTTTCGCAGGCGTTGCAGTAGGTGTCTTCAACTTTTTAATGCAAGTCAAATGTTATAATAAATATATATCCAATTTTGATCAATTATGGGCTACTTTATATGTATGTTGTATACTTCATGAAATTATTCAGGCTATTTTGTGGATTCATACATTTCAGTAATTTAAAAATGCAAATCAAATGTTAAAATAAACTACTATCATAGTAGGATCATCCAAGGATTCCCTGACATAATCCGTTATATAATTCCGCTACTAATGCCACATAATAATATCTTCCCTAAACTACTAGACGAATAATTGAGTAGACATACTCGATCCGCCCATATCTTAGTATTTATTCTCATATTGTATTGAAATCTCCAAAGCAAATCTTTAAATAGGTATTTCTTCTATTCGCAGAGGGAGGCGAAGGATATCAAAGGATCTGAATACCCCGTTGACTTCGAAGCGAGCTTGATACCTTCTGAAGGACATGCCGGAAACGGTAGGCTGTCATCGGACGATTCGTTGGTGTTGGCGTCGCCTCACGTCAGGATCCGCCGTCAGGGTCCTCCACCGGTGCCTCCAGTGCCTCCGGTACCACCACCGCCCCCGCCTGAAGTCCGGGTTCCGCCTCCCATTCCGGTCCCGCCACCTCCACCGCCAGAAGTCCGGGTTCCGACCTCCAGCGGTGGTGGCGGTAGTTCCTTCTTCCCCTTCAGGACCTCGGGCTATTCTTTAAGTGGGGGAGGTTTCTTCCGATACCCGTCGGGGTTTAACAGCGTGAGGAGGAGACGCCCGTACTACGGCGGTGATGTTTTCCAATCTTTCTTCCGCCCATTTCTCGCTGCCAAGGAAAACCTTAAGAGGGCATTCGGTATCTATTTCTGATAGCAGTGAATCCAGAATAGGAGACATGGGGGAGACTAAAGGGCTCTCTGCTCCTGTATGTATTCGACAATTGAATAAAATATTCATTTTATTTAGGGTAAATAGGTCATACTGATGTAGTCGGCTCTTGCCCCTCTCCGGATCCTCCACAGATTTATGATGACCTACTTTTTTGTCATTTGATTGTGTGTCTCAACATCGACATTAATTATCTTGGTCTTTGGTAGTGAACGTGATAATAAATATACCGTATGTTCTTATATTATATTTTTACTTGTAAATGTCACGTCTTGCAATAAAAGAGCCAGAAGTTTTTTATAGCTACACATTTTTTTTTTAATTTTTGGCTATCTTTTGAATATTTTGCACGATTTTAGGCTCACAGAGTTTTTCATTCTATCATTGCACATCTTGTTGAGTGCGCACATAAATCATTTTGGAGACGATTGAGAGTCTGTCACAATAAGGGTCAGATTTTCCCTTCAGGCTGAACAAGTCTCAGCTTAGAGCCTCAAGATCAAGAGAGGCCTAAAGTCAAATTAAAAATTAAACTATTCTAAAAACAGTGATCACTAATGCATCGAACCAAAAGAGGTGAAATTCTACGCGTTGTAATAATAGGTAAACATAAAAATTATGCCAAGCAAGGCTATTCGGGCTTCTTGCCGGGTTGTCTCTCTCCATTACGCCGGCATTTCGGAACCCCAGTCATGTTCCATCTTTAGGGCAAGAGAGCCATTTTGGATGGAGGAGAGGAAATAAAGCTCTAAAGACTATAAAAGATTATGATTGTCTGAGAAGAAAAAAAGAGTTTGCGACATCACACCTGTGACGTCATGGCAAAATTAGCAGTGCCGGAACGCGCTATTCTTAACTTTTTTTATAAGTGAAATACTACCCTGTGTTTCAATTATTTAAGAAAATATAAAATAAAAAAAATCGAAAAATATTTTTATTTTGGTTGCGAATTATACCTATTAGAAATTTTGAGGCGCCAAAAATTGTTAAAAGTGCTTTTTTACTACTATGTCTTTTCTTAACCAGTTGATTAGCACCTCCGGTGTTAACCAACCCATTCCTCATCCATGTAAATGCATAAATATTTAAAATATATTGAAGTAATTTTGGATGTTTTAAATTTCTTATCCATCGCCGTAATCACGTAAGATTAAACTGGATTTTTGTGAAATTTCTCGGGAAAACCGGGAATTATGCATAATTTCTTTTGCTTCATTGGCTGGACAGTGGAATCCTGTGGCGTAACTATGGGGGGATGAGAGAATGTATAATAAATATAATCCCAAAACCCCCCAAACCCTCAGAGAAATAAAAAAAATATTTTAAAATCTTGTCTGGATTTGATATTTAAAAACTGCTGATAAAAAACTTTAAATTGAATTTTATATGCCAAAATGATGTAACATTCATATTTAGGCATGTTATTTTTCAAAAATGTATGTTATTTTTCAAAAATTTTCCTGATTTTGCCCGATTCCTGGGGGGGGGGGGGGTAGCCCCCACTAACCCCTCTTATTCCCCCCAAAGCCCTCTCATTCCCCCAAAGCATATTCCTAGTTACGCCACTGGTGGACACCCTGAATAAGTTTTAAACGAGTAATCCATCAGCGAAACAGATCGGTTGAGCGGACTCCATGCGTCCTCTTAAGCAGACACTAGGATATCTTCGGATGACCTCCCTCCTTCCAAAACTAGGGAAATCGTGCAGTCAGTAGCCATATATGTGCCGACGCACAGTGGGCTAGAATCGAAAAAAGCTGGCCTAAACCTCAAAAATGTTTTTTTTTGCTAAAAAGTTGAAACTTCGCATACTAAGTTTCAAATAAATTTTGCATAACTTAACTGATTATTTTTTTCTTCTGCCCTCACCTTAAAAATATATTTGAGGTCAAAGTTGAACAAATTTAGCGAAATACGACCACCCTAGATTTTTTCTGAAAATAGCAAAATTTATCCTCGTGCAGTGGTTTCATTAACAGTTTTATTGACATATATGTTATACCATCTTAATTAACACTTTTTTTCTTACATTTGGAGGGTTTTTAATGATTTTTATCACCATTAGCCATAGATATATAACAAAATGGCGGAGCCTGTTTTCAGTCAATTTTTTTTGTAAACGCAGATAAAAAAGTAGATACTTACGCCGACTTCCGCCAAGTGACTTATACCACGTCGTTTTATGAAGCTTCTCCATTCTGAGTCTAAAGAAAAATCTTGCACCAACTCGCAACCCCGAATTTTACATCGTTTTTTCGAGCGTGCGGTCGACTCCGGTTCTGGCCGGCGCAGAGGAGCAGAGTACCGTGACGTGCCAAGCGTGTGGATGCGATATCGCCACCTTCACTTTTATATGTGGATAATTGATAAAGTAGTGATAGAAAATAATCACCAGAAAGTAAAATTAATAAATATTGCTATGAATGACTCTTATTATACAATCGCTGGGCACTGCAAGAGATACAATGTCAAGCTTCTTTCTTTGACTGCATTCCATATACTACTACGGAGAAAGGACGTACATCGAGTACTTAACATAGAGAAACGGACTCTTTTAGTAACAAACAAACTCTCTTTCTAGGCAAGGGGCGTTCATGCTCCATGGCCTCCTCATTTCAGCCTACCATTGCTATTTAAAGGTATACGTCGCTATCTATAATGAGCAACAAGTTACCAATATCCCCATCTTCCAACAATAGGAGATTCAATTTTCTTTCATGATGGAGCGAGAAAAAATTCTATGTCATACAATATTTTAGTTTTATTTTAGTTCACAGGTCTCACTTAGTATGCACACTTTTTTATATGAAGTGAGCACAGAATACAAGCACACATGTTCACATAGCATTTATACACATTATGCCCAATTTTACTTTTTTATATGAAATTTCTCTGTTAAATACACCGTTTCAATATATTGAGTGCGCACAGTATAAGTCCTCACTTTCAGTTTACACATAAAATATATTTTTATGTCAAATAGTAATTTATTTTGCTTATCTTATGGGGTTTCTGATGAGAACACACCTTTTGTATGCAGTAAATGCACAAAATATACACATACATATGGGGATCAGTAAACATGGAGTAATATTAATTTGTCAATAAATGTAGTGAAACGTTTTGTATTTATATCAGGGAAAACCTTTATGATATTGAATTATGGGAATTATTTCATAATTTGAGAATAAATAGTCTTGCACTTGTGAATGAATTGTTGGCGATTCCACGACGAAGTGATTTTTTTGTCTTGGCGATGAAAATAAACCCAGAAGAATCCCTCTAGAATAGTTTCTCAGTGATTCAATGCATTTATGCTTTTATGTTATGAATCGACGCGACGGCCGTTAATGATATCACATAAGGAAATGTCGCTAACGTAATTTATGTCACGGGTCAAAATGAATGCTATAACTGGCGTAGAGTATCTTCAGATACAAGATGCAGACATTAGATAGCAGTATCGTCATTGGTGATAATCGACGGGATATGAATATTACCGATTTTATCTATCCACCATTATGAGATATGAAGTGAAACACTTTCCACTTTCACTTCATATCTCATAATGGATCTCCACAAAGTATCTGCCTCATCCATCCGATTTATCCACCATTACTATTTTAATGCAGAAATCAGTTAGTCTTATGAATAATTTATATATTTTCAAGCGTAGGCCTCGTACGAAAAAAAATAACAATTTTTATCATTAAAAATTTCTCAAGGAAAGTTTTCCTTGAGCATTAAAAAAAATTATTAATGGGAATATGCTGGAATCCGTCATTATTCAAGAGGTAACATATATAGTTGAATATTTATTCTCGTAGCTGCCTGGGTGGCACAGCACACTGTTACACGTACAACATTACATTAACAACTAAGCTACTGCGAAAAATGGGTTGCTCATTACGAAAATATTTTTGTCCCCGATTTTAACGTGCCATGTCTTCTTTACCCGGGCTGTTTAAATAAAATTTTATGAAATCACAAAACGATCGCTTTACAATCAATATGAATAGCAAACTCTATGAGGTTATGCCTGAAACAACCTCTTAACCTCTCCCGAACAAACCAAAGTTGCGTGGCACAATCCCATGGATCGGCAACCTACAGCTCGCGAGCCGCATGAAGCTCTTTCGACGTCAAAGTCAGATTGCGACCTTCATGTTCAATTCGCTAAAAATGATAGTAATATTATTTTATTTTCAAAACTCAAAAATATATTGCGAACTGAATCAAAAACAAAGAATGCAGAGAGGAGAGAGGATAAGTCGTCCCTTTAATAAATACATTATTCCCGGTATTCAGGCTCGGAACGGGGGGGGGGGGGGGTAGGGGGAAGAGGCCGAGATGACACGTGCCCCAGACGGCAGATTCCAGGGGGCAGCAAAATTTGAAACGCTTATTTTAAAAAGTTACTTAAATTTTATAACTAAATCATGTAACAAAAATAATGGACTCATAAATCATTAAAATATAATTTTAATAAAACTTCTTAACAGCAAACATATTGTGAGTAATTTCAGCTATCGTATCTCAAAAAAATAGCTTATGGATGTATTATATTTCAGGGGTCGGGGAAGGGGAGGGAGGGAACGGGGAAAGATTAGGAGAAGGGGGGAGCGGATAATTGATCTTTCCCCCCCCCGGACAAAACTCCTAGTTCTTATAGTCAAATTAAAAAATACTGTCGAAATGTATCTGCGCGGCTGTTTGCATAACTCTTGGGCTCTTGCGTCTCAAGTGGTTGCCGACGCCCACCCTAGCCGAAGAAAAAGTTGACCAAATCCCTCTTGAAGGACTCCACTCCGCCGAAAAAGGAAGAGATGGGATCGCTCCTGTAGTATGATCCGCGGCGGCCGTAGTACGGACGTCCGAATCCCCTGGGAGGACCAGCGAAAGGGTTGGAGAACGAGAAGGGATTGAAACGAAATGCTGAGGGGTTGATGAATCGGAAAGGCCCGCCCGGCACCCTCAAAGTGGCCGTGTCCGTGCTCGGTACGTCTGGATCCCGGATATTCGGGACACGCACTTGTGGATCCGGTATGGGCGGAACGGGGATAGGTGGGTCCGGCGGGTCCTGGCGACGCCGTCTCACTAACAGCGGTGCAACCGGAGACCCGGGTTCTTCGCCAGCGGACGTCTTCGTCAGCAAGGATATGATGGAGGAGCGTTGATTGCCATGCGAATGAAAGGGAGAGAGCAATGAAGGTAGTATGGTGTATTTGAGACCACATTTACATATCACCCCGTAAACCGCATTATTAATAATGAAAATAAATTAATTCCCTTAGGATAACATCAATGGACGTATGGCGGGGGTATTCTTGCCCGGCCAAGGAGGTTGTAAATATTTGTAGGGGGCACCACTGGTTCCGAGCGTGGAGCGAAGTGTGGCCGGAATGAGGGTGCTTGGGTAAGATAGCCACGCCCACTTTGACCAAAACATCGACAATCCCATAAGGGTCAATGCATTCTATTCGGTGAGATTTTTGGTCATAACTCATTAAGACATTAAAATAGCACATGGAACGCACAATGTAAACCTTTTTTTCTTACTTCATTGGTAGACTTCGTAAAGTTATGTCTCAAACATCTTTTCCCAAGGAAAAATGATTATGAGTCACCATGGTTACATTCTACAACCAGCTCGGCTGAAAATAAAATTTTACGAGCGTAAACTGGTCTTTTCCCTGCACTTACACTTGTATTTGATTTTATTACAACCAGTGGAAATCTAACAATTACAGTATAAAAGTCTATTTTCAAGGATATTCCCACTAGTAAAGTGGCAAGCAGACACAGTGTTTATACATCAATAGAAGTATCCCGAATGATGGGAAAAATCCAACAACAATCACGGGCGAAATAGTAGTGATTGTAGTAGCATTCTTCACTCATTGTGGTGCATTTTCAGAGCACAACATGACGAGCCACATCAAAATCTCAGTAGTCATCACATCAGTCAAACATCGGGCGTCCCGCTCAGTAATCGTTCCATTCAAATCCTCTATCTCCTTGATATCTCATCTAGAAATTTCTTTTCCCCACCCAACGTGATTGGCACAACGTCTTTCTCTTCCTCTCCGTTCTCTACGCCTTCTCTATTCCATTCACTCCCCTATCTCCTACCCCTTTAGCCTTTCTCGTCCTCCTTCTTAAGTGTCCATATTTCCGCACCGTAAAAGGCTACACTTAGATCAGAACCTTCACTAGGCTTTTCTTTTAAATTCTACCGTACTTGCCGGCCCCGGCGCCGGGGTAAAGTCCCCGACTGCTAACCTAGAGGTCGCGGGTTCGAATCCCGCCTGGATGGCTTGACCACCATCCAGGGCATGGATGTTTGTGAATGTCAATCAAGTTAATTGCAAGAGAGGACAATGTTGTCCTAAAGTCGCTTGAATAATAAAGATGAAATTATTATTATTATTACGATCCTCTCATAAGTTCCCTCCTTTCTCTAAAGCAAATCTCTTCCTTGTGTTCTTCCATCTGCATCGGTTTTCCTCAATTCCCTCCAGACCCATATCCCGAACTCCTCAAGCCTTTTCTTGTCTTCTTTCCACAGCCTCATTTCCCTACCTTACGCCCTACACTCCAGATGGGACTCTTCACTATTCTTTCTTAACACACTTGCATAGCAGTTCTCTCATAGACCTTTCCTGTCTGGGATCGCCTCCTTTGGGAACCAAGTTTCCTCTCCTCGCTCACCATATCTATCACTTCGTTGTCCCTCTACCTCTCCTTTCATTTAACTTTCCCTATTCTCCTCCGTTCCCTATTCTCGCCTATTTCCCTATTCTCGCCTATTTCCCTATTCTCGCCCGAATAAAGGCATATTTTTATTATTATTTTCCCGATCTCCTCAAGTCTTTTCTCGCCGGCCTTTCTCAGCGTCCACGTTCCAGATGAAAAAAAAAATTGCTCAATATTTCTTATCGCATTTTAAATTGACGATTAATTTTTTTAGCACTTATAATTAAAATTTTTTGGTAACGATATTTTGTTTAGAGTGCTCAGAAGAAGGAGGGGCATCCCAAACATTAAAGAGTGAGGTTTACTCACGGGAAGCGCGTGATTTCCTTGAATGCAGCACAAAGCCAGCAGCAGGAACAGCAGTAGCGCCTTTGGGTTGGCCACGGGGTTGAACTTCATCTTTCCTTATGTATCTCAGTTGCTGTAGCTCGCTATAGCGGTGCCTAACGTGGAGTACCACTGAATAGGAGTAGGCCCCGGCCGGAGAACCACTGACCGGCACCTCTTCTCTCGGTGACCCAAGTTCCGGGACTATCTTCGCAAACTAAGGAATCTTCGAGTTTTATACTTCCTCCCAAGGCACCCTCGTCGTGCCTTCGAGGGAGGATATCTTCAACACATTAGTTTCATCCCTCCTTCGCCGAATCCCATCCAAAGAGGAAGTCCTTGGTCCGTCCCACGTGCCTCCCCCTACTTCGTGCGTACCGGCAGAGATTCGTCTAAGGTGAGGCACGGATTCGGAGGGAAGATGGGTGTGGAAATTTCAACGAGCGTATATTGATGCTTGAGGCGTTAATGGTAGTGACGGCCCGGAGCCGCTCTATGTGACCAACACCGCCCTGTCTTTTTTCCCTCTGTCTGATTTCACATATCACGCAATTACGGAACAACTAGTGGAGACAGAAACTTGCGGTTTTCTATACTGCATTCAGGATATGTGTATTTAAATAGGAAATGGAAAAATATGAATCTATTATCTCCCTCAGGTTATCGTGGAATTCCTGCAGGACGTTGGCTACCAATTACTTACCTCCAAGGAAAACAATTACTTTTACAGCGATCAATCGAGAGCTCCACTTTTCTTCCACAATTACCAGTATACTATCTAAGAAACTCTTAATCCACCTTAAGAAGATTTATATCTCCCACTCGTTCTGTCTCTACTGATGACGTATTATTACCATAAACCTTAGGTTATAATTGTGAAATTTTCAGTTGACCCTGGCAACATTTGTCGGTGTCTCAAACTTGCAAACTTTTCCTCGGCATTATCTCTTATCATAATATTTTTTGTATTTGAAGAACACGCCAATGCTGAAAAAGGTCCATTCTATCTCTCTTACAAGTTTCTGTAAGATGCTTCTAATGTGAAGTCGATTGAATAAGTTGAAATTGATTGATCCAAAATAAGAGCGGAAAAATCAAACTTCATCGAGTTAATTTAACAGAAGTGTATTGCAGTGTAAATGTGCTTTCATAATAATAATAAAATGCCTTTATTCGGGCGAGGTTGAGACTGGAAAGTCCCCTCTTCCACCTAACCCCTCGATAACGTCAATGCAAGCATATTATAAAATATTAGACAAACGTTTACAGTACCAAGAATATACAATATACACTGTTTGTGAAATGTCAAAAAATATAAACAACTATATGTGAAATTTTTGTGTAAAAAAGATTTAAGCTGGTGGGAAAAAACATGAGGATAAGGGTGTAATATCCTTCAGCGAAAAAACCCACTGCAGGAAAACGCCCACACAAGAAGGGGGGCGTGAAAAATCTGCGAAAACCTACTGAGTGAAAGCTAATGTCATGTTACATGCAAAATACAACATAGTTCATGAGAGGTGTAATATCCTTCAGCGAAAAAACCCACTGCAGGAAAACGCCCACACAAGAAGGGGGGCGTGAAAAATCTGCGAAAACCTACTGAGTGAAAGCTAATGTCATGTTACATGCAAAATACAACATAGTTCATGAGATACATAGGATACACAAATATTACACAAGCAATTAAGATATAAAATATAACATGTATATATATACAAGCATTCAGTGATGCATATCACTTTGTCGCAGGTGCTGCTCAGTGTCATGTATACCTACTTGTTGTGAGGTGAAAAGTGCTTTGTGTAGCCTCCTCTTAAAAGATGCCAATGATGATGAGTTCCTAATTGAAAGGTTAAGATTATTCCATTCCCTACATGCAGTAACGGTAAATGATTTGTTGTAAATGACAGTTCGGTGATGAGGTATAACAAGATGTAGTGTGATAGAAAATTACCCTATTAAACAAATATGTACTTACTGATCTTCTCTCATTGAATAAGTAATACGCAAATACGGTAAAGAATCCAAAGAAATATGAAGCAACATCACCGATTAAATGCACAGGAAAAATGTTTATTTTTTATTTTTGTGGGTGTGAGAGTTTAGAAGTAACTCAAATTACCTTTTTAAGATAACAAAAATGTATATTAGATGAAATTCCCTCGTAATAATCACTGCTGCGAGATCAATGTATCCCTAATTTTACTCATATATCATTCCTCGTATCATAAAGATGGCATTTTATGGACGCAGTTATTAATATATACTCTAGGAAATCAGTGGTTACCATTTCCGTTCCATTCAGCGGACAGCTCCTAAGATCCTAATAAACTCAGTAAGTAGATTTTCGCCCTGAAAAAAGTGTTTATGCCGCAGGTATTCCTACCTGCATCGGCGGATTTACGGTCAGGTGTGTTGCTACCAGGCGATCATTGTTGTGAGCAAGTGAAATTGACGAGAGATGGACGTAGAGAATGGAGAGAGTAATGAACATAGACCTAGCACGTCTGCAATATAATGCCACCGTTGGTTATCAGATATATGTTTAAATGGAGATTTGTAATGGATTATGAAGAATGGTGGAAAAGTATGTTTCTTGTTTCTCATTTTGCTAGTGTTCGTTTTTCACCTCAGTTTCGGTAGTGTATCATTTAGTTTTCGAGCCACTCTGAGATTTTGTTAACTTTTGAGGTTGGAATTGCACCGCTTTTCTGTATTTCTCTACCAAGTTAGATGTCTACCAGAGCATAAATTAATAACTAAGTCCTTAAAATACCATGTTCATGATACAATGAAGGACATATGAGCACAATTAGGGACTCATTTATCTCGTAAAATTGAAGATCCTGAAGGAATTTTATCGAATGCATATGTTTACCTTCTTAAAAACATGATTTCGTTTACTACTAGCCTCTCATGTCTACCAAGAGTAGATGACGTTATTTTGTGAAACCGCATGACAAGCAACACACTCTCTTATGAATGGTACACAGATTTTTATCCCTCTCTAAATTGGGTTGCTAAATAAATGTGTATCTGAGATTGTATTACCTATTACTACTTCAAACTGAGAGAATAATTTTGTTTATCGATTATCATGCAACGTCGGAGCCTTTTGTTTGAATAAATATACTTTTATATGTTTTTGTTGAAGCTTCGATTGGTTCATTTTAAAGGAAGGCGGTAGTCTTTTTTTTTGTATATCAGGTTTATGAATATTAATTAATGTAAAATTGACACTGAATCGGTCCAGTAATTTTTTGTTGTTAAGTAACGGAGTGTAATGCGCCGGGCTGACAGCGATGCCCAATTCTATTCGTTTTATTTCGGATTAGAAAATAGCAACCATTTAACCTTGGAGATGCGGCAAAGGATCAGAACAGACAGGTGATACTCAAGGTAAAAATGTAGGAGAACTGCCGCGCCTCCCATGTCACCTCCCCTTGCCTGACCTCCAACCTTCCGAATTGTACCAGTTAAATCTAGTTATTCTCATGGAAGGAGTGATTTGCTGATGCTTGTGCCCCTTTGTCTTGGGCACCTTTTTCCGGTGTTATTTATTGGAAAATTATTCCAGTAAAATAGTTCTCTAACTTTAAAGGCAATGCATCATTTTTCAACTCAGGCTTCATCATTGGGTATGCATTAATTGTGGTGAAGCTAAATATGTTATCTCAATGCATTAAGGTATTTTTGTACCCTAATATTTTCTTGATATTGGAAAAATCTGGATTGGAAAAAATAATATTTGATGATAAAAGTAGATCATTTACTTGAATATATCATCAAATAAATGTCAGTCTCGTCTCTTTTTCTGTTCTTTAAACACGTGCAGCCATAAACGTAAACCAAAGACGTGAATGAATGATATATTTTTTGGCACTTGTATTAAATTTAATTCAGATACGAAATTATTGTACAGTGGGTTATAATTTATACTATCGACACTCATTTTTAAGCCGGAGACATCATTAAATTATAATTTTTTTAAATCTCTCCTTTGAAATTCTAAGTTCTGCTGCTCCAAATCATTAATGCTGCAGAAAATAATTTGCTCTAATGTATACGTTCATACCTTCATAGAATTAGTGAGTCAAAGTATTTTACAGTAGATGTTTCAATAAAAATGTTAACGCCATCGATTCACCCGCTACCCTATTGAAAATGAAAAATGCTTCCTTTTTAGGCGTGGAAGCGGTTTTATTTTCAAATGACGGAAATTCCAGGAATGCTCCCGTTCCGAAGAACAATAAAGCCAACGCAGAGGACCTTGAAGAATGAGACACTTAATGGCGTTACAAGGGCAAGCCTTGGACTGCGCTATCCTTTTCCCACGATTTTCCCCTTATATAACTACTCGGTGTAGACGTTCTCAAGCGATGCAAATCAAAATATGAACATGCTCTAATTTATTGCCCATGACCATGACAGAAAATTAGTCGAATTATCTGTGTTACCCAGTGATTGATTTTCATTCACATGATTAAGTTTGGTTGCAAACATCTTAAGCTAGTCAGCGCCCCTTCACACATTAAGCCCCTTGCTCACAAAAACGATTTTGGACGTCTGATAAAACATCGGCCGTGCACATTCCAATCGCGAACAATGGGATGGCACGTGAGCTTGCACACTCACCGACCACGCACCGGCACGGGTAAAAAGCCGGTTAGCAGCCGGCCATTGTCGCTATGTATCACCAGCGCCGGCATAACAACGAAGCAAGTGATCATTTGATCGGTTGAAATCCGGTTTGTGTGCAATTAGTGATCAGCCGATATTTTACCGGCCGTCCAAAATCGGTCCGTGTGCACGGGGCCTAAGAAAGGCACTTCAGGATTTTATGTAGCCTGTACAAAGCGGGAAGGCGACGTTGAAAATAGTGCTAGAGATAAGGATGTTAAGGAAGTGAGGAAGGGTTAGGAGGTTAGGAAGAGAATGGTATTTTTTATATAATGAAATGGAATTGGTATTATTTTGAATTAGAGTGAAAAATTCAACTTTCCACAAGGGACAGAACAGCGTTATTCGCAAAATGCTCCATTTAACCCTATCTTTACTGGTAAAATAACCGTTTTAATAATATTCTCATACTTTTCAATTACTACTCATACGGAACCTAATCTTCAACTCAAGACATGAGTCTCTTCATCAAATAATTTAAGAACTTACGATCAGAAAATTTAAGATTAATGTTTACTTAATCTCCTTCGTGTAAAACCAATCCTGCAAGTGTACCAATTCAGCTATGATGACTTCTGGATGAACTTGTCGTCCAAATTAGTTGGCTGCTTAAAAATTATTTCGGGTTGCGTACTGATACAAATTACATGCAATGCTGTTTTAAGGATGTTGAATGCTAGACTAAGGCCGAATATCACGAAAAATAAATTAGGAAAAAAACGTTGGATAAAATTAGCAGGAATTTGCTTCTTGCAGTTTTCCCATAGAATCCCGAGAGATAGAATTTATCTATGAAACTGTCGCTATATGAGACAGGAAATTAATTCCTTATGGATATAAAAGAAACTTAATTACAGAATCGAGTATTTGGCGAAATATTGAAGCATTTATTTTTAGAAACACCAATCATAATCAGGCCCAAATTTTGCTGATATTTCCATGGTTTTAAGTCAATCATGCACTGCGTGTTACATTTTTATTGCTTAGATGCGAAAACAGCTCTTTTTAAAAAATATTTTTTCATTGTGTGTTTTTGCCACATTGAATTGATATAGTTATCTTTATCTATCCTTTTCAATTATTTTCGTTATTGTTTAAATGTTTACCTAATAAATTTGAATCGAATCCATGCTCGATTTCAAATACAGACTCGGCATGAAAAATTTTGAACGTATATTACCTATGTATACGGATGTGAGAAGGTTATAGCATATAAAAGAAAGTTGTATTGTCTTCGGAGAAAAGTAGTAAAATAAAGTAACATACGTAGCATAAAAAGGAGATACTCATTTATTTATTAATAAACTTGAAACAGATGTACACTTTCCCATAAAAACATAATACAAAAAAATGCTATCAGTTATACTCAGTAACAGGGCCGGATTTATGTACCATTTTCCATTATTTTCGTTATTAACTAAACACATTCCTTAAAAACTTAAATCAAATGCATGCTCGATTTCAAATAAAGATTTGGCATTAAAAAATTGTAATGTACATTACATATACGGATGCAGCTACCGTTGTTGTATTGTAGCTCTGCCCGCAACTCGTGTTTCCGACGACATCGATTGGCGTGCGACAAGTTCTTTCAGAGCTACAATGAAAAATGGCAACACCAACGGATATAGTGTGTTTTTTTTCTCAGTAATGTTGACCATTAATTAACGCCAATGTTGACGAATAAATGCTCACCAAAAAGCAACCCGGCTTCACTTCGTATCCCCGTATGCATGGTGTTTTGTTTTTGTTTTCCGATTTTTTGAGATTTACCTCTATATTGGTGGAATGTTCATGCTTGATTGGTGGCCCTGGTTTGGCTGTTGGTCCTATGCACGGGTCCCTTGGGCCCCCCTGAACCCGGCCCTGCTCAGTGATACAAATAAAAAATGACATAATGTCCTGCAGAAGGTCTCCGATAACGTTGATGGTTATGTACAATGTGATGAAACTATAGAAATTACAATGATTCAAATGTCTTGGACGCTAGTCCTTTGTAGACCGTGTCGGGTTAAGCTTGACCGCGGCGTTTACTTACCGCGGAAACAGAACAATATATTTCTTTTTATCGTTTCGTTAGAAAAATGTAACTATTACTTGCAATGTACTCGTCGATTTCTGAAAGTAATCGTTACTTTCCTATTGTGATTGTACCAACATGTTCCTCCCCCGAGTAAAATCGGCGCTCTCTTCATTATGCCGCTTTGGACAGCATAATTAAAGGAGTAGAAGTTGATGAAGGCAAAGAAGGAAGATATCGGGTCAAACCTACCAAAGTTCCTGGGATTACCGAAAAATCCAATGAAGATGGTGAATTGGAACAACTCATTAAATTAATTTCAGTTACGGAGGTACATGTTCTCACGTGTTTTTTTCTTTTCTTAAAACACGGTCTTTTTTACCTTAGTAAGCCAAAGACGTGAAAGAATGCTGACTGTCTGGCACAACATAAGAAAGGAGATACTCTTTTGTTCATGAACTTAAAAAATGTACACTTTCTCATAATTACACGGCACAAAAAATTCCCAACACTCTTTCCTCACTAAGTGATACAAAGAACAAACGTTATCCACATCTTTATTACGCCGCTTTGCACAGCTTAAACTAGCCGAAGAAGAAGTTGATGAGGTCCCTCTTGAAAGATTCGATTCCGGAGAAGAAGGAAGTTATCGGGTCATATCCACCAAATCTCCTCGGAGGACCAAAAAATCCTGAATTGAATAAATAGAACGGGTTGATGCCTACACCCCCGCCCCCACCTCCCCCGCCGGATGTGTTTGGAGGATCAGGCGGGACTGGAGGAACAGGGGGGACAGGGATTGGTGGGTCAGGGGGGACCGGTGGGACCGGCGGAGGATCGCCTGGTCCCTGGCGTCGCTGTCTGCTCAGTAAGGTCTTCTTCGCCGCTGAGTCCTCGTGTCCTTCGGCCGCTGACGATGCCGTCTCCGAGGATCCTTTCGCCACAGCCACTGATGCTATCACCGCTCCCGGGACGACCTCGTCCGCTCCTCTGGATACCTCCGACGGCCAAGCATGCCGGTACACACGAATATCCTTAAATGGAGAAGAGATTATCCATGAGCAACGAAATATTTATTTATTTAGTAAGTAGCACACGTATAGAATATTTGACAGTTTACAGGGGCACAATATAGAAAACATTAAAAAGTAAAAACACAGTCAAACATAAGAAATTTAAGTAAATAACAATGCATTAAATGTAATGATGTTGGCCTTAAGAATTTCTATTCAGATATGAAAGAGCTCGGTTGGTAAAAGTTGGCTAGGAAAGCTAGTCCTCAGGAATGCGTTGATTTCAGGGTTGTAACACATAAGGGATAACATTTTTTGACATAAAGGCAATAGAGGCAAAACTCATAATTTTCGGTAAAAACTTTGTTAACAGAAATGTCTATTGATTTCTTACTTCCACCAATTTATTCTGATCCATACTCAGGTGCGTATCAAGAGGAAGGCGCTCCCCCCAATAACTTCTAGAAAAATTGAAAATATGGCAATCAATAAGTTGGCTCCACAGTGGAAGTTTTTATTTCACTACGCTTTTAAAGTTGAAAAAAATTAATTGATGGATATTTTAAAGTCACTTGTATGCGCAAATCACGCCTCAGACGTATTATCGCTGACAATGAGTGGTATTGCATACCACCCAGGCGCTGCGGAAAGTGATTGATGGCTACTCCCCCCGAGCAACGACCTTAATACGTCCCAGTCGTAGGAAGATTGACTACAGTACGTGCATGACGGAATATCCCATATAAGAAATACGATGTGTTATTATCTCCAGGGAATAATTTAATCATCGGTAAAGTTTTCCGTGCTAGGGCCAATTGAGCAAACATATGCAATGGTTGACAGGAGAATGGAATCTTGCATGAAAAAGAAGGATTTTGGATTCACGAATCTTCCGTGTGACAAATCTGTGTATCAATCTCATCTTTTGTCGTCTGAATCGTCAAGAGTGTTGAAGTCGTCAAGAGTAACGTATATAGGTAATTACAAATTTTACCCGGCCATCAAGTAGGTCATCCTGAATGAATAAGTGGTGGAAATATTTAAATACACGGAAATATTTGAGTACATAGGAGGCTTTATTTCAATTTTCAATTTTGTATACATATTGAGCTCCAAATATAATATGGTAGGTATAGTAACTATTGTTACGGCATAATGAATGGCTTTGAAAACATGGCAAAGAATCGTAAATCCGTGAAAATAACCGAATCTCTTACTTTTTAAAGCTTGTATCAAAAGATTACCCAGCTCTCGAGAAAATTATTTTTGATTCTGAGATAATGATCGTTTAATGTATCGGAAGAAACTTAATAGTGCCACCCAAATCAATACCTAATGGCTTCTAGAATAAATTTATCTCACATAAAGTTGACTCCGTCCCAGTAAGAAGATTTGAACGATTTTCGTCTAATTGTTCTTGAGGACCCGGCTTGCTATATTCCTTGTTACTACCGATCAAGTAAGGATAGCCATACCAAGGAGGGATGGAGATTTTGGTCCGGGATAAGCCAGGGAAGTTGAAATCGGGTAAATTGTGACAAGCTTTATGCATGAAATTTACTCTAAAGTTCAAATTGTTACTTCCTCTTTATCAGGGGCATAACTATGGGGGGATGAGGGAGATAGATGCCCCCCAAAATCCTCAGATAAATATATTTTTTTAGACTTTTGTCTAGTTTTGACATTTAATAACTGCGTCTGCTTCAAGTTATTTTTTTTAGTGCGAAAATGATGTGAAATGGATTTCCAGGCATATTATTTTTCAGAACTTTTCCCCATCGAGGGTGGGGGATCGCCACCCCAGGCTATCCCATTCCCCAAAAGCATAGTTCTAGTTACGCCACTGCTCTTTATCATAACAAAAGTTAAATAAACCTGGGCTTGTCTGTTTTAACAAAAAATTAATGTTTATCCCAAACATATAAGAATAACTTCATTTTTAAATCTGAAAATTCGGATTCATAGTTTAATTTTTATTGTGTTCATCGCACCAAGTTTCGTGGATATCGGAGAACTTAAGAAAAATCGGAGATCAATCTGACATGGAATTACTTTTTGTAACATATTCGATAAAAAATTAACTTTGATGCCTTATACGACTCGGATTTTATGGCTCCTACTATTCACTATCTACAAAAAAAAAACATTAAATGCCTGAATTGACTCTTTAGGATCAGAATATGAAATTTCCCTGATGCATTATTCATCACCGAACTTCGACCCTTGCAAATACTCTATCATTACATACGGATCGAGACAGCTGCAGCGTCTCCCGTAGTCGGCATGATGCCACCAATTCGTACCCTGAATCTAAGTAGCATATTTTTTAATGCCTTTAACGTTAACTAGCTCCTCCCTTCAGTTTCAAAATCAGTTTCTTAAGAATATATTTCCAAGATATAATGTCAATGCCATTTTAGTTCAAGTTGCGTCGAGAGCTTGAAGTTTATATTAATAACTGTTCATCACTGGATTGCTTTAGTTGTTCACATTCTGGGAAAAATAATTGTAATTTTGCAACACAACCCCTGACGGATTCCGCTAGTTAAGTGATGAAATCATAAAATAATAGTTGTTCAGGCCGCGTTTAATAACTAAGGATGCCATATGGTCTCTTTCTAAATTATGTCACAAATAAAGTAACAATTTTCCTGCCTTACTTTTATAAATAAGATGGTAAAGACGGTAAGATAAAAGTGTCAAGTATTACTTAGTTGCTCAGGCCGCATTTAATATCTAAGGAAAACATACGTTCTCCCTATTAAATATGAACTGGAGTACGACGTGCTGGACGTGGTGGGTGAGGAGAGGCAGCTTCTAGATGAGATACGGAGGAGACACAGTATGGATGGTGGGAATACTGAGCGGAAAGGAGATGGCACGTTTAAAATATGTCCAAGTGAAGAAACCATTTTTATGCTCTACTTTTATGAACGAGGTGGAAAATCTTGCGATAAGTATTACTTACGGGTCGAGATTGTGCTTCGCGAACCCAGCACGATGCCACCAACAGCAGCAAGAGGACCGCCTTCGGACTGAACCCAGTAGCGAGAGCCATGGTCCTCGACGATGTATCTCCTCTCTCCACGAGAGCCGAAGCTTTTTTACTGCGGCCCTCCGCTACTACGGCGAAATTCCCTGTAAAGGAGTGCTCTATCACGTCGGCGTTCTACTCCGGTGTATGGATGGATGGACTAGTGGCGAAAACGGAGAAATCTCGCGGCTTTTATGTCTCCACCCGAAAATTTTCAGCGCTAATGGTCGAGGAAGGTTGTCTGGTTACTTCTTACGATCCTCATTCCACTCAATGTGACGTGAGTTGCGTCATTTTGAACCGACGCGCGGCGGCGTGGAGACCCATCCCACGACTTAGACGCAACTCCTCTTTAATTTTCCTCCGGGGAGAATCTCAGATTGTGCGGTAAGTTTTGATGAACACATGGGAAGGTGTGTGGTGAGAAGGTCAACCAATCTGGTTGCATTTTGTATCTTTCTTTCTTTTAAATGAATTTGACAATGCATATTGATGCGTAATTGAGAACAAATACAAGTATAGTGCATTTACTTTCACTCATCATTAAAAGGAACAATCCATTACAAAAAGTAACCCATGATTAGAAAAAAGTGTAGACACACGAAAGACTCTTTAGAAGAGAAATTGGTATGGCAGTGTCAATTTTTTACTAAGTGTCTTGAATATATGTGTGTTAAAAATTGCCATTAGCCTGGACAATAAAAAAGATTTTAACATTTTGCAGAAGTAAAAGTTTGAGTAGAGGGAAGGATTTTTTTTCATTTATGCTGCGTAGGGAAGAAAGATGAGATGTCCGAAAACCACGAGGATACTTCTCGATTCTCATTGGTGGATGAGGAATGGACTGAGGAAGGTTGAAGGTCGTTTGACAGTTAGTTTCGATACAAATCATGAGAAGGTGTGTTGGAACTATTTGTGCTGAAAGGAAAAATCAAACTTACAAAGATCCCAGCACTACAATCTAACCGACGAGAGTACTCCGATGACATTTCAAAAGAACCCTTAGCCAGCACGGTTTGTAGCCAATCACTCCCTCCCAAATGCATCTCACACCCTCCTCTAGTCACACATTGTTGTATCGTGCATATGAAGCACTGAAATAAGCCTGAACCACCGAAACAAGCCCTTTCTTCGCATCGCCAAAACAAAGGATTCTTCCTCTGGGTGCTCCACTTTCTTCACGGAACCCTTTAGTTTACATGCGAGTTGGGCGTTTCCATTTCACACCTGGCAACCGTGCTCCCTGCCCCGAACTAGACCCCTTTTAACTGTCATCGGCCAACACTCGGCGGCCGGACTCAGGCCGCTTTTATATGTACATACAACATGTATAGTAGCATGTTGTATATTTATTTATTGTGTTTATTTATTTTCAAAAGCTGCCTCAATATGTATGCGGCGGTGGAAGTTAGGGCGCCAGCCGCTAAAAAATAAAAATAGGAAATGCTCCAAAGAAATTACGCCGAGCAATCATTTTGAAACGTCTTTTACTGTGTCGGGGGGAACACGAATTCCCTACCATTTGGCAAAATATCTCTCTTAATTTATTGTTTCTGACGGACATGGAATTATAGTGGGGCTCTAATATTATCTTCTCCGTGTCCCTCTTAAAGATATCCATTCTCAATTGTTCAAACAATCGCCTAGCGCGCAGCCTCCGAGTCTCCATCGGCTCCCAGCCTGATTCGCTTAACATCTGGGCAACGCTGTCAGTACGCACGTAGCAGTTTTTGACGAATTTCGTAATTTTCCTTGTGTAGACGCAGTCATAAAAATAACTTGCTGTGTTAGAGCAGCCCTATTCTCCACGTAAAATCAAACCCTTGACCATGAGGGTCTGACTTTTTGTGGAGAATCATCACTCAACCTCCTATCTTATCTTTCCGAGAAGGCGGTTTGCCAGCCATGTTTCAGGGGATTTTAATTTTTCACACTACGACGTATTGTTGTTCGAAGAACACCAAACATCTCTGTAGCTTTTCTCATTGACATTCTGCCACTTTTGACATGTCGCAACACGTGTCAAATCTTCCTCAACCTACTTGTGAAAGTGTGATACAACGATGGCCCGGTTTTCTTCACCTAGGTACGAACTATGGTGGTCGATATTACCGTACAAAAACAAACCTTTCTATTTTCTGTTGAATTTTATAGCAACTGAAGTTGATACAGCATGAAGAAAGAGCTGGAATAGCCTGCAAAGTGTACAAAATCGATTCATGCAATGGGAAGGTGATGATATCTCTCAGATAGTGAAATAAAACATAATGTTTTCGCATATTCTTCAGTTAGGTGAAAAACGGTGCTTCATATTAACATGAATTTTAATTTAAGCGTAAATACCACATATCACGATACCACGCTTGATGGTACACACACCACAATCCTGTGCCTGCTCAAAGACTTCTAAAAGTAATTACAGAGTAATCCGCTAGATATAAGGAGAGGATAGGCACGGAACTATTTGAGTGGTCCACTTCACTACTCCTTGTCCACTTTACCTCACTTCACGGTACCGAAGCTCACACTGTAATGATATTTTTTAAATCCTGTAATTATGTAATCGAGGTGCATCGACACATGCTGTGGACACCTTTTGCTGCTGATGAGGGCAGTTTGTGAAGAGGGGAACGAGATAGAGATATTCATTCACCCGCCGACCTTGAGGTTACTCCTGCCGGGAAAGACGTTGACCTACTCTGGCCAAAATTTCGTGTAATTCTTCCCCGTCGATCATTTATCTCCGTCTTCACCGCAATATTTTCTCTACGTTCCTCTTACTTTGGTCGTTTTATTAATTTTTTTCCGACTCTTACTTTTTTAGGATTCTTCGTAATTGAGCTCCAGAGATTTATAAGAGGAGGTTATTCTGTATATCCGAAAGAGGATGATCACGTTCGGAGAGCTATTGAATCTTCAAATGAATCGCTCAATGAGTCAATGCTCAGGGTAACAACGGTGGGAATGAATCGTTCCGATGTACCCAGTGAGTGAACCGTTATTCGCGTGCAGTCGGAGGATACTTATTGAACTTCCTAACGGGATGACCACGTTCGCAGAGATTTGGATCTTCTTTGGTTTCCATGGAAGTGAAACCTTTCAGTGAGCCGTTATTCGCGTGCCGTCCGAGAACTTTCAAACAATATCCCTATTTGCCTAAATCTGACGTCATATGAATTTGAGCCCAAGCATGGTAATAAAGAATCAACACTAATCGGAATTATTCCAACCGGTTTATGTCATCCGAGCGGTTGATTTTCAGTGGCTGCAATTGTGGAGAAAATCCAATAGAATCCATCTGCGCACGAAACAAAAATTGGCTTGACAAAAATCTTGATTACGTGATGGATCTTATGGCCACTGGCTGCTTACGACGATAGTTTTCATGATGTTTATTTCGCTTCGAGATCTTATCTCCTATACCAATAATATTCGCGAAGAAGGGAGAATTTCAGAATATTTTTCAAAATGTATTTTCTTGTGTATATTTTGACTACTGTTAATTTTTTCCTGAAGTTGGGGCTTCTATGTTGGCTTCTGGTTACTGGAAGCCATAATGCGCGCTCTTTTGTATATTTACTCTGTGGTTTCAGCACATTCAGAAGAGGGTGTTTGCATGAAGCTTTTATTCTCGAAAATATCTCTAAAATGTATGAGGAAGGATATTGCCGAAGAAAAAAAATATTCAAATTCAAGTAAATGCGTATTTATATTTTAATACTTAAAATTAAACCGCTAAAATGCCGAGGATGTCTGCAAGAGGAGAAACCTATTGTTATTCGTCGATAGGTTGATGACGTCTCTTGCTTGCCGTCGCCCGTAAATGACTATGAGGTCTCGTATCGTCGTTTGAATGGAAATTTTCAAACCTACACTGCAGCAATCGCGCTGTCCACCCTCGGAATCAACCGCTTATAATGTGAACAGATCGCATCAATTCCGATCAGTCTCAAACAACCTCCACCCTAGTTGGGAACTTAACACCAGGATCAGTATGAAACCCCTTTCCCCGGGATTATTTTTAGTATTAGAGATTATGAATCACTAAATGTTATTTATCATTAAAGTGAAAAGTAGTTCATGAACTCTCCCCATTTGTGAATCACTATTCCCATCTTCAATGCGTGTTCCTGTAGTATTTTTGCTATACCACTTGGGTTTGAAATGATGCACTTCCTACTGTATATTTTAGTTAGTTTTCACTGAAGTCCATTTATAAATAAAATAAACCTTGATATCTCTATGGTAACAATGAGCCCATGATAAATAAATAATGCATTTATTAAGGAATAACATACTTTATTATTCATTCATTCTCAGACTACATATATTTTTTCCTCAATAATTCTACATAAAGGTGTTGGCATTACTTGCTCAATTAATTAATAAAAATGACACGATGGAAGAGTGAAGTCGTACATAAATGAAAAACATTGCTGTTCGGACATTTTCCGATGCAACCAGTGTTTGGGGATAACGTTCCCCAACTTGAGCATATGCTGAAATTTCCTGGACGCAAATTTGAATCAGTCCACTTTATTGCAATAAAAAAGAAAGTGCACCAATGATTGTTCGAACACTTTTGCTGGATGCTCAGTATTGTTGCAATATGAAACAATGGGCATCATTTTGATATGTAAAAGGGCCGCAAAAACTCAGTGATTTCGCAATGTAAACGGCTATTTGATTTCAAACTTGGTAATAGGGCGTATAATTTTGCCAAGCGTGTAGCAAAGCCACATTGTCAGTTGGAACGAGTAACCACGGGGGGTTCGCGGGGTTACACTCTTGAGGGCTGGGAACCAAGTCGGAAACTTTTACGCCCACACTGTTCAGGAGTGGTGTGGAGAGGAAGGAGGAAAGTAACAGAAGCGCCGCCGTGAAGTGAGCCTTAATTTTAAATTTATGTTTTTAGTAATTAACTAAAGATTATACTCTTTCAAAATGAAAACATTTGCCCTGTATAACTTGTGAAATCTTTTCATGCTGTTGATATAATGTGAGCTGTGATTATTAAACTCTTTGATAAACATTGAGCATTTCAAATATAATAATAGTCATGTAATCCAAAGGCATTTTTTTTCTAAAAAAGTAATGCCACAAAACCCGTTTCACAAATTTACCTCGAAATAGATATTCCAGACAGCTAAGAAAATAATCAGAGCTGCGAAGGATGCTTGCCCATGCATAAAAATTTCCATTATTTATTCCAATTAAAACATACATAATAAAAAAATGCTTCAAATCGACTACTGAAGAATCCGAAACTGGTAAACTTAAATTTCTCAGATTTCTCATGTAAATTCAATCATTTCTAGATTTTTGTCCAACAACGCATGGTCTGGGAACCACTGTGCGACGCCTCCAGGGTAACATTTGGAAGGAAGGAATGGGATGGAAGAAACCCACACCGTCATTAGGGAGACGTGGGCCTCGATGATCGCAACCATGATTTGAGCCAGTGAAAAGCAAAGGGATCTAACGCAAGCAGCAATAAATATCTCAATAACATCCAGACAACATCATCGGCTTTAGCATATCCAATTAACCTTACATGGATATATGTAAAACATCCAAAGGACTCGTAAAACAACGTCGCAGCGATGTCCAACAGTGGATATAGGAGGTTTTTATTACAAAATCTCTTGTATATCTTTATTTTTATTTATTTATTACCAACTTCCCCGTAAACAGCACATAACGTAATTTTACAACGAAGGTTCCCAACATTAACAAGTTACAACACAAAACATCCATGCCCTGGATAGGGATCACCTAGCCAGGCGGGATTCGAACCCACGACTTACGGTTTGGCAGTTGACGACTTAACCCACCGCCATCGAGGCCGGCCGTATCTTCAAGACATCCAATGAGTAGAAAATGGGTGATTATTATGGCTATTTATTATACAGTATCCATTGGTAACAATGGATACTGTTTGTAATGACATTTTTTTGATATCATGGATATTACAATTTGGATATCGATGCAACATTATTTATACAACTCGTCATGGATATAAAACTAAAATGTTTATGCAACGCTGTCAAAATATCCATGGCGTAATGACAACGCGTTTAGGATATATTAACCTTATTTAGATATCCGGAGGATATCATCTGCTGATTGGGAAGTGGCAAAAGCTAACTTTTGCGTAAAACTGGTTTGAAGTTCAAACAGAATGGAGTGTTTACTTAGTATTGGATTTAAATCCCGCTAGGTTGCTGCACCTGTCACAGCCTCCACTAACATTTTTTCGCCACCACACAGAGTAGGCTTTCCCCTATCATGTGATGTAGTTAACTCTAGATTTTAATTATTGCCACTTACACCCCTTTGCTTCTCACTGCTTCGTTTTATGTTCCTACAGGAATGGAACAATATTCTATAATTAAAAATGTCCCTCAGATTTTTCTGTAAATGACCACGCGTTTAAGTAGACTAGCCGAAGAAGAAGTTGACGAGGTCCCTCTTGAAGGATTCGATTCCGGAGAAGAAGGAAGTTATTGGATCTCTGCCGCCGTATCTCCTGGGTGGACCGAATAATCCATTGAAGAAAGAGAACGGGTCTATAGTGATGGTTATATCCGCGTCCCCGTCGTCGGAAGGGAGTGGTGGGTCAGGGGGGACCGGTGGCACCGGCGGAGGGTCGTCCGGTCCCTGGCGTCGCTGTCTGCTCAACAGGGTCTTCTTCGCTGGTGCGTCCTCGTGTCCTTCGGCCGCTGACGATGCCTTCTCCGACGATCCTTTCGCCCCTGATGCTATCGATGCTCCCTGATCGTCGCCCTCCACTTCAGTGGACGGCGAAGCATTCCAGGAGCTGCGATCTCCCTACAAAAGAGCAGAGGTTAACTTATAAATGATCACCTTAAAAAAATAACGTTTTTTTCATTCAGCTCGATAAGAACTTTTCGCAATTTTTTTTCGCAATTCTTCGCCTCTTTCTTTTCGAAAAAGAAAAGAAAAAAAAACATTTTTTCAATAATTTGTTAGATGGCGCTTTTCATAATCTATATATATTAAGTTTGTAGCGTGTGAGCCTAGTCTTCATTTTGCGCAGTCACACTTTAGGGTCTATCTAAGTCATGCCAAACAGGGGCGCAGCTAGGAATTAAGGCTGGGGGTGTTTAGGTGCCACTAATGCCGGTGTGTGTGGGGTTATGAAATACCCACCAGGATAAGCGGTTGGTGCGAGATTAATAAATTGCGGAATTTTAAAATAAATGGTTCAAAATGGTGAGCTTTATGGCTTTCTGGGGGATATTTTAATAATCCTTACACTATTCTATTAGTAATATCAATCCAATTAAGTAAAAGGGATTAAAGTTAAAAATTTCTGTGAGCTCTAGGGGGGGTTTTATCCCCCAAAATCCCCCCCTCGCAGCGCCACTGGTACCAAGTGCTGCAGGGAAGGGGTTTAATACGTTCGACGCAGAATCTCTGTTCATACATTTTATACTTGACTCCAGAGCTTTAACACGACATTCAGTAAAGTTGTGGGCAATAAAGTGGAATAACGGATAAAAAACAGCCTGCCCACATAACGGGAAACAAACAGTGTCAAGCCACCATTAATTCCTGTCTCCCCACTGCAGTTCTCAATCCTGTTTGTGATCAATCTGGAAAAAATTCAGATATTTAAGCCCAACGTATCGTAATCGGTGAAAATAAGCAGGACAAGTGTAAGAGCACCTGGGGCGAAGCCAGAGGACCCGGGTTCAAACTTAGGAATGATCACTTCGAAAAAAACAAAGCATTTGGAAAGAAAACGGTTTTTTCATACGGCTCGAAAAAAACGTCACAAGAAACGTTTTTATTTCCAATAACTTGATAGATGGCGCTTTTCATAGTGTATCGAATTAATTTAATGTCCTGAAATTTATTATCATATTTTAATGCCTTTTATCTATTATTATCTCATCCCTTCGGTTTCTTCATTAGCTTCTTAATGACGTATCTCCAAGATATTCGTGTTCGAGCCCTTTCCTTTTGTCTGTCTCGTGTGGAGGGTACCTGAAGCGCAGCAATTCATCCGTCGGATGGGACGTAAACTTGTCCCTTGTTGCCTTTCTTCAATGGTAGGCCACTCGAGCTACCCATTCTCATTGACCGCATATCTTTGGACTTGAATATCTGTATATTCGCGAGATATTTCACAAAGGAGAGGAAGAGAAACAACGAAGTTCTGCGCCCTGATTATGTAACTGTGAGAAGGGTGAGAGCGATGTCGTTGCCAGGGGCAACGCGATTCCCACGACGGAAGGTGATAGCAGCGATTATGAAACCGTGATCGCTCTCTTTATCACGCTGCGAGTGTCATCGGCCTATCACGTTCGAAACCCATGGTGACAAGCATATGCTGACATAAAAACGAGCACGAAATGCATATGTTAGCAAACAATTATTGTTTATTTAATTTAAAAATGCCCTATAACCGATTAAAAACCAATATAATTCTTAATTATTTCAACTGGAGTGCTCTGTTGACTTTATAGTTGCCCACGTTGTTCAATTGTTATATGCGCACGGTAGTGAATTCGATAGAGCTGCTTTATTTCCACACAGCAAATTGGAAAGTACTGCTAATTGAAGTACATCCGTGATTTAAACGTCAATTACTTTATATCGAAGTTTAATTATCAACATTTGCCAAGTACTTTCTCCAACATATCAACATCGTTAAACTCAACTGATTTGGGCGTTACCTGTTGGGACGATGAAATGTTCATGATGAAGCAAAACTCAGAACTATTCCACAAACTTTTATTTTAACAGACAGGTTAGTCTTGATAATGACGGTATAAACGTCGAAACTAGTAGACTGTTACAATAAAAGTTTGTGGAATAGTACTGAGTTTTGTTTCACCATGAACATCGTTAAACTCCTTTTCGATTTTTTAATCATCATAAATCAACTATATAACGAACAAAATATATGGAACAAGTAAAGAGAGATGTGAAAGAGAAGAAATACGTAGGAGTGAAAAGATTAGCTGCTAGGAGAACTGAGTGGAGAGCTGCGTCAAACCAATCCTAGGATTGTTGACCAGTGATGATGATGAAATCAACCATTAACTACTTACATTCAAATCGCTAGCGCGATTACACTTCCATTATCATTTCAACATTAATTAGTTTCAATCCAAGATCACGACTTTTTGGCCATTCTCTACGATATAGTAAATATAATGACTGCAGCATCTCCCGGCGAGCATTAGCATAATGGATTACGTTATCACACATCGGAAAGTAATACAACACTTTCCCCATAACTTTACCATAATGCGAGTACTTTATTATAATATTATCTATTGGCGAAGCGAAGTACTTAGCTTTGAACTGCATCCATTTTATGTTTTCGTTGTTTGTTATTGTTATTTCAAATACTCCGCAGACGACGCATTCTTGGACAGAGATGTGTCGAAGGATTTCATTGGCTCTTCAGATTTCTCAATGATACCAACCTCACGCGCTCGTATGGTACGCGCCTGTATGATACGCGCGATGACGGTGGCTTACATGATCGCGTGATACAGCGGAACGTGATAGGAGAACGTGATGGTCATCTCTCGCCGTCGTCGCTGTCACATTTACATAATCAGGGCGCTGGAAATGGTGGGTGAGGAGAGAAGGCATTTTGAAGATAATGCGGTTTTGCAAAGCTTTGCGAGCGAGGTATGTGAGACTCAAGGTAATCGTAGGTGGGGAAAAACTTGAGCAGGTAGAACAATTTATCTACTTAGGAAGATCATTAGAGGCAAGCGCATACCCTAGTAAAGACATCAGGAAAAGAATTGCATTGGCAAAGAAGGCGTTCATGAACAGGAAGGAGCTTTCGTGAGGGTTGTTATGTAAAAGTTTTACGAAAAGGTTAGTGAAGAGTATGATATGGAGTATAGCTCTTCACGGTGCTGAAATGTTAACACGAATGAAGAGGACGATAGATGAATGGAGAAGGTGAAATGGATGGAAAGGAATAGGTACGAAGGAGCGTTGGAAATGGTGGGTGAAGAGAGGCAGCTTTCGGATGAGATTCGGAGACAGAAGGTTTGGATAGAGCGAGAACTGAGCGGTGAGGGGATGCTGAAAACAGTATTAAAGGGAAGAATTTTGGTTAAACGAGGGAGAAGAAGGAAAATAATAGAAGCTTTAGATAGAATGAAAGAAAGTTGGCCTCACTGTGAATTGAAGAGTGAAGTCCATAAAGGGAGAGGAGACTGCCAAATCGCTTCGTAAATACTCCACGCAAATCTACTTTAATGCGTAGAATTTTTTAATAATAATTTCTCATAATGCGTCAGATTTTACACATAAAAGCTCTCAGCAAGTATTTATTTTGAGTGATATAATAATCGCAAATAATAATTGTGTGCTTAAGTGTTACGAAAGACTTAAAAGTTTTTTACTGTATCCATCCAATTTTTTAACGATCAAGGACTTTCCTGGTGGTTCATATGCTAAACATTACATTCGGTGCAGTTGTTTCCTTTTTCGCTTCGAAAACGTTTATCTCTAAAGATAAAGAGCTGGGATATTTTTTTCAGGTGAATAAATGATTGACGTTTGTTATTATTTCAATCAATTTTCCTCGTCCCATTGAGTATGCCTCTAAAGTCTTATTATTATTCCTCTTCCGTGTAAAATATGTCCAAAGTGAAGCAACATTTTTTCTGCTATACTTTTATGAATGAGCTAGAAAAGATTGTGAGAGAAATGAGTCAAGCATTACTTAGTTGCTCGGGCCGCATTTAATATATATTTAATAAATAGGAAGCCGTATGATCCTTATCACCAATGTGAGCCAACTGCAGTAACAGTGTTTCTATTATGCCTTCATGAATGATTAGGAAAAAGATTATGGGATAAATGTGACATGCATTACTTATCTGTTCGGGCCGCATTTATTATCTAAGGAAGCCATACACTTTCTGTTTAAAATATGTGCCAAGTGAAGCAACAATGTCCTGCAATACTTTTATGAATGAGATGGAAATTATTGTAGGAGGAAAGTGTTAAGCATTACTTACGGGTCGAGATTGTGCATCCCGAAGCCAGCACGATGACATCAACAGCAGCAAGAGGAGCACCTTCGGACTGAATCCTGAACGAAGCGCCATGGTCCGCGAAGATACTTCTGCACTCAAAGGAAGTCTAACTCTCTTCCGCGGCCGCCCTCCGCTCCACAGAAGACCTCAGAAGTTGCCTCTGGATGTGCTCAACCCTGATTGCGAGACACTCCTTTCGACACTGGTGGTGCAGACGGAGATATCTCCTGCCTTTTATGCCGGCTCCCGAAACGTCGTGCGCTGATGGTCGAGGAAGGTGGTCGGGTTACTTTTTTCGCTTCCCATCCCACTGGTCTCATCAGTTGCGTCACTGGACGAAGGCCCGAGGCCCCATCCCGCTCCTTTGACGCACATCGTCTCGAACACCTGGGGAGGGAGAATTATGTGAAGTATCCGTGAGTTATGGCGTGGAGACGACCAGAGGCGCAGCTAGGAATTAAGGCTGGGGGGGGGGGGTTTGTAGGCGGAAATAGACATGGGGTGTGTGGCATACCCGCCAGGATAAGCGGGAGGTGCGGGGGCACTACCCCAGAATTTTTTTAAGATAAATGGTTCAAAATGATGAGTTTTATGGCTTTCTGAGGGATATTTTATTAATCCTTAGACTCTTCCATAAGTATAATAATCAATTTAAGTGAAATGGATTTCACTTGAAAGTTTCTATGAGTCTGGGGGGCGGGGATTTATCCCCCAAAACCCCTCCCTCGCTGTGCCACTGGAGACGACCCGCAGGTAAGGTGATTTTCGCAATGAGGGATGGGTAGAGAGAAACTTGGCGTAGGCGTTATTTAGCCTCCTCCAAGGCACCAAGGAGACCACTGGTCAACGGGCCACTCGACGGGCGCAGTTTTGCTCTTGAAGTATCTGCTTCAAAGCGTCCTAAAGCAGGGATCGCGAGGTCTCTGATAAGTCTTTACCATCGTCGGGATTTGAACCCGGAGCGACTAGGGAAGATGGCAATACTCTACCCACCACAGCTCAACCCGATCCCCTTGTTAATTGAGGTAAGATCTCGGACTCGCGTGAGAACTCTGTAATCTATCGACTCTTACCTTAAATTCACTATATGAGGCGTGGATTTTGAGGGCAGAGTTAAAGAGTAGCCCTGAATATGTTTCACGTGTCATGAGTATTATCGGATGTTGTCTTTTGTAAAAAAAGTTGTTCGCAATTTCATTTTTAATAGATTTAAATGTTGGTTTATTAAACCTAAATGGAGGTGATTTCCAGGAAACTATTGCTGCGAAGACGGGGCAAATGATTCATCAAGAAGAATTCTTTGAAGGCTCTGCCAGAGTGGGTCAACGTTTTTAATGAATTTTTAATTTGTTTGGGTTAAAATCCTGGTTCAAGGCTTCGGACACCTTAAGATAGTAAGTTATTAATAACGGCAATGCTCCTCCTCTAACTTTAATATCCTTGCACTTCATGTTGAGGGATGATGGTCGTTTTTATTTCCATTTTAATGCGATTTTTATTTATCTCAAGCGACTTTGGAAACTCAGAACGAAAACCCTCGAAGTGCGAGGGATCCCAGGGAGGAGATATGGCCTTCTACCGATAATATGTGAACTGAATGCGGTTGTGCCTTAGTTCACGATGACCTCTACCCTCACTATCAAATCTAGCTTTAGTGCTGAAGCACTGAGTTAGTTATTTTAAATCGATGATGACTAATATTATTAAGGGCTGGTATAGAATTATGGAGCGTGGTTGTTTTGTGGGTAGAGTGTAGGGCTACAGACTAAAGGGCCCCGGGTGTGCATCCAGGGTAAAGCCTTTGCTAACAACAAGAAATAAATCCTCGCAGAACGAGATGGACCGGGGTAAAGCCTATACCCTAAATGCGTGGTGTTCACACGTCAACAGCTTTGTCTGGGGTGAGGTCTACCCTCACCTTACAAAGGAAGGCTCCGCGTTCCGTCAAAAACTGCTACGGGCGTACAGACAGTGTTACCCAGATGTTCAGCGAATTAGGCTTGGAACCGTTGGAGACTCGGAGGCTGCGCGCTAGGCTTCGCTTGCTTGAACAGTTGAGAATGGATATCTTTAAGAGCGACACAGAGAACATAATATTAGAGCCACACTATATTTCCTGGTCCGATAGAAGCGATAAATTAAGAGAGATGTTTTGCCGAACGGATAGATATGGGAATTCGTTTTTCCCCCGAACCATAAAGGACTTTAATAAACGCTAGTCCCAACCTCGTTAGAGCACTTCATTTTTCTTAGCTGTAAACGGCTGGTGTCCTAACACCCCCTGCCACATGCCTTTTTGGCGGCTTGCGGGGTATAATGTAGATGTACGTATCCAAACTGACCTTCGGAAGTGAGTGAGGCAACGAATATCATAGTGTTTCATGAAAATGATCGCTTGAGGTCTACTTCTGCATACTACCTCACAAGCCCCCTAAAAATTCTATGGCAGGGGGTGTTAGGACACCAGCCGTTTAAATATTAAAAAATGCCCTAATGAAATTATGACTAGCGTTTATTAACGTCCTTTATGGTTCGGGGACAAAACGAATTCCCGTATCTGTCCGTTCGGCAAAATTATCCCCCTTAATTTATCGCTTCTGTCGGACCTGTAAAAATAGTGGTGCTCTAATATGATGTTCTTCGTGTCGCTCCTAAAGATATGCATTATCAATTGTTCAAGCAATCTAAGCCTAGCGCACAGCCATGTCGTTCTTGTTCTTTTATCCGTTCGTCCACTTCCCAAATTTAGTCATTTTTGATGAATTTATTTTTTCATTTCAAATTCTAAGACAATGATGGTATAATGTTTGCAGTTAAGATGATTTCCGGTGTGAGGGATGGGCAAAGCAAAGGAAGGGTGGGTGCCTTCGGCATCAGCCTTCTTTTAGCGGAAGGGCGACCACGGTTTATCGTCAGATCCATTGCTGACGAGATCACTCTGCGGAAATTCATCGATAATGATGATGCAAACAGATGCAGTAATTTTTAACACTGTTTCATTTGCTCAACCGGTTTCAACGTTTATACGTCATCAGGGGCGGATCCAGGATTTTTTCTGGGGGAGGGGCACAAAGGCCTGACAGGTCTTCTCATATTTGAGATTAAAAACAAAATATGCAACAATTAACGCACGAAATATTCTCTTAATATTTTGATATGAAATATGAAATTTATTAAATTTAAATTAAAAGATTGAGGCTCCGTAATACACTAATAAAACGAACGTAATGGTAACCGTATTAAAAATCTTGTCTATTTTTTTAAGCGCCACGTGCCGCCTTGCCCATCCACTAATTCCGCCTATGCATAAGAGCCCATTATCAAGAGCTGTATATCTTTCCCATTCGACGAACGGGGCACTCATATAGGGATCGAGCAATATCTGAAAAATCTCTGTCACTTTCAGGATTCAAACCCGGGCCAACGGGGTGGGAAGCCAAAATTCTAGCCACCACACCAACCCGATCTCCTCCGAGACCATCTCAGCCTTAGAAGCAGTGAAACGAGACCCTTAAGCCCGTATGACACTTCCCAATTTATTGGCCAATCTATTGTATATTGAATTGTGGAACAACGGACACACACCAATTTCTGGTCCAATATTCTTTTCACAATATTGGACACAATTTCTTGCCCAATTTGGAATTTAGAACAGGTTCTATTTCCCGCGGCCAATCGCCAATCAGAAGTCAGTTATGTTGACTCCTAATGGCCAAAACAAGAAACTCTTTAAAAAAACACCAGGTTTGGCTCAAAAACATTGTTTTTTTTTCGATAATTCGCTTGAAGTTTCTTAAATGTGGACGAAAGAAGTTGTTTCATTATTGATTGAAGCGTACAAATCACACGAATGCTTGTGGAACGTAAAATCATCGAAATGCAATGGCGTCCTCTAGCGTGACATTAGAACACCTTTTCGGTCAATATTGGTGCAAATATTTATACGTTTCGTACGGTACGTAACGCCAAATATCTTAAACAATATTGCACGCCGATTTATTGGCCAATAAATTGGAGAGTGTCATGCGGGCTTACTCTAGCTATAGATACTAGTGATGCTTTCTACGTTTGTGCTCGACCTGCATCGAAACATGCTATGGAATAATTTTTGCTGCTGACGAGTACGGTTAGTGAAGAAGGAATGAGAACATGTTAAGTATAGTCAGACCTTGAGGTCTCTCCGCGCGGAGAAGACGTTGACCCACTCTGGCCATGTATTCGTGAAATTCCTATTCTTTACTCATTTCTGCCATCTTCGCTGCATGGTTTTCTCATAATTCATCTCAATTTGGGTTTTATAACCATTTTGATGGCCAACTGAAGGCTTGATGGCGATGCTTGGTGGAACTTGGTGACAGGAAACATAATAAAATATACACTGTTGTATGTTCCACAGAAGATTACTTAACCGACCCAGGTTTCGACATTACACTATGTATTCTATCACTATCACACCTTTGAAAATAACATAGTGTAATGTGTATTTGTGTCCTTTTATTACGTTTCCATTTTGGTGGCCCTTACATCCATGAATCCTTATTCGTATCGTCATTATGCTCCTCAAGGCTTTTCCTGGTACTTAGTACCGACACGTGTGTATGCAGCCGCGTTTATTTTCTTTAAAAAGCCGAGACACATCAATGGAGAGGATAGGTACCCTCTCATTCACGCTCGGAGGAGACTTTCACACGGAATCACACTCCCAAACCGCAAGTAGGTACTACACAAACTGCTTCATAAAAACGAAAGATCTCAAATTCAATAATGATTCCAAGAAACAGAAAACGGACATTTTTGAAGGAATCCTTCAAGCATAGAGGGATAAAGAAGTGAAATGACTTACGTGAAGAAAGTTTTTAGATCTTCCCGTGCTAAAATGTTAAAATTCTTAACCCTTCACTGTATTTTATATCATTTATGATACACTAAACACAGTGCCGGTTCTCGAAGCAGTCAGTTGGTGTTATAGGTGATAAGCTTCTCATTATGTAGAAGGAAGTCAGTTCACCGCATGACAAACGTGGAAGATGATTAATCCGAGTGACATCATAGAATTTATTCCAAAAAATAAGGGAAAGAAAACATATTTTATTGTAACCTAAGCCTTAAATAATAACCTGAGAATTTATCGTATTTATTTTTGCATACGTATTAGCGTTACACGTAAAAATAGGTATGTATCATATATGATACAAAATGGCTATGTGGTCAACTGACAAGATGATGCATATGCTGCATACATTTTTATAAATAGAGCGAATATATTCATGGTGTTGTCCTCAGGATATCTATTTTACTGATTTTGTTGAAATAAGTTATTAGGGATTACATTTGACGTGCATGCATTACACATGTTCCAGTACCTAAACGGAAGTAATGCTAGTCTTCAATTATGTTCCGTCATAGCACTTCTTTCATTTATTTCCGATGGAGATATTGTCATTGCAACAGCGAGATTAAATTTCCTTGTAAAAGTAAGGTTTATTTTCAGGGAGATGTTACAGTTGAAAAACTCTATATCATCACTAGTTATGGAGTCAGATAGCGAAGACAATGTTAATAGGTGTGACGATGACTGTATTGCAGATCCTTTCTTCTCTTATTCTTCGAGCGATTTTTTATCTGACGATGAGTGCCAGTATGTGAGATCAAGGAGAAATTATGAAGATGCTGAGAAAAGAAAAGGAAAAAAGTATATGAAATTAAAAAATAGCTTGTGGGAAATTATTTTCTACATTGTTTGCCTTTAGCTATTTTTGCGAATAAGTGCTATGCAGCTTATGAAATGCATATTTACAGTAATTGGTGAACATGTATACCATTTTATACTCCGTGTGTTCATCCGTAGTTGTGTTCAAGGCTCAGAAATAGGCGTATTTACTAAAATAGTTGCCACTGTCGACGGAGTTTCACGTGCGGCATGGAAATGCAATAAAGTAGTTGTCCTTCTGTCTACGCTGTGTGGGGATATTCTAATTTCTGAAAAAGTCAGATTTGAATAAAAGTTAATAGAGAATGTGCCTAAAAATACCCTAAAATTATCAAGCAATACAACAAACTCGTGGACGGTGTTGACCTGCTTGATAGCACGCTAAGTTAATAGTAAAGGTTATTGCTAAAGTAATTAGTAAAGGTACGGGTGGTAATGAGAAGTTTTAAATGAGTATGTGTATCATATGTGATACATATCAATTTAATGTAAAAGTTGTCTATAACCATTATGTATCATAAGTGATACACATTAAAATATTCCTTAAAAATTAAAAAAAAAGAGCAGAAAAAGTTCATAAAGTGTAGTAATTGAAGATTTCCTAGGTATATAAATTCTTGCAGTTAAGGGTTAAGAGCAATTGTTTATGGATTCTTAATTGATGGCATTGTAACTCTTTAGGGAGTATTTGAAAATACGAATTTTGGACGATTTTGGTCGAATATCGCTTGTTAATTGGGTGGTCTCCCAATAAATGTATCCTTTAATTGTATTTTTTTCCTATTCTTAGCCCATTATGTAGATGGGAACTTCAGTCATTTATTTTTTCTCATGATACCACCAGGCGATAGCGTACTTGTAACAAAATGTATTAAATATTAAATACGACTTCAGCCTATCGGGGTAAACCTAAAAACAAGCCTGTCGGACTAAAAAGCGACCGCTACAACTACCACTTCGGCGTACATACACTGGCCGTCAAACTCTGATTCTGACCTGAAGATGCTTTGCGGGACGGCGGAACTGCCCTCATCAGACATTATACAACGCGTTGGAAGCTTTATAGAGCATCTACTGCATATCGTGGAAGCACTTGAAAAAAGTACTTGGAACATGTAAAGAAAGACACGATTAAGAAGAGCGTCCAAGGAAGTAAGAAAAGAACACAAAGTATATGAAAATAGCTTGTGGTACATTATTTTCTATATCCTTTAGCTATTTTTTTTTGCGAATTAGTGCTATGCAGCTTATGAAATGCACATTGACAGCTATTGGTGAACATGGTAAATTATTACTCTCATAAATGGGAATGTAACATGGGCATGTAAATGCTGAACGTGATAGTTTAGGAAAGAGAGGAAAGTACCAATCGTAGGGTTGTAATACTTTAATAATAATAACAGCACATTAAGCTGTGATTTCGCGTCAGAATCTCCATTCCGATAAGGAATCGAATTATGGGCTCACAATGGGAAAACCAGTTCAGACGTATCGCATCTTGAGATGAGATGACATTCGACACTTGTGACATTCATAATGAGGGAACGAGGGAAAAAGTCAATCCAATGGCTGTCTCTCAACGAGATCATTTATTCATGTCCAAAGATAACCTTGGTTAGTGGGTAAAAGTTCAAAAAAATTCAGATGCACTTTAAATTCCCATGTTACAAAAAAATTACGTCTGAGGAAAAAACTTATAGGTAACAGTAGAAGACGTTCATCATCGTCGAACGCTTAAGTAGAATAGATTATCAGTATCATAAAAAATATAAAAATTACTAGAGTAGGATGGTATGCATAAGGTACAAAAGGCATTGCCAGAAATATTTTCCTCACAACACCGTTATATTTGCGTATTTAAAAGGTTACCCTCGAAAATCTTGTGTCCAATAAAAAATTGAAAAACAGCGAGTGTTTAGAATTGAGAATACTGGTACTTCTAAGTTGGTACTATTGAGACAATGAAACTGAAAATTGTCCACGAAAATAATTTAATTTCCTTCTGGTACATACACTCAAAATATTTCAAACTATACGGAAAGAGGTAGGAATTTAAATTATTTACGGGGAAAATAATCAGTCTGTCACACCATGATAAGGATCGTGTGGAAACCGAGTCATATTTACTATTATATAAGATAGTTTACATTTAGTGGTATTCATATCCATTTTTTATCGTCAATGTATCGCTTCTTCTATCAATAATGAATAGTTTCATGATTATTCACCTTTTTTTCGCGAATCGCCATCGCGATGGCGTCGGCGTTCCTTCTCCCTCCAGGATCTAAGATGGCATCACGAGCTTTTTGAGTGTGCGATATCTTTAACGAATTCTTGCTTTTAGTCAAAGAGTGATTACTTGAATTGGAGCTAACTCTTGTATTTCTTATTCGACAAGGCTCCAGTAGGTGAAGTGAAAATTTTAATTTATCTCGCTCCTTGGGGTTGCCTAAGCACGCTGAGTCCTTTACACCATCAATATCGTTGAATGCAGTTCACAGTATACATGTTAACTTTGTGACATTATGAAAACAATGAGCAGAGAGAATTAGGTGTTCAACGCATACTTTTTGCAAGGAAAAACTAGGCACGAATATTATTTATGAGTACCTATTTTTAAATTTTCGAATATTACAGCGAATTCTTTCGGACCAGATCTCATACCCAAAATATTCTCGCTCTTTCCTCCTCTCTCGTTTCTATTACTTTAACCTAACCATAGCAATCTTTTGCGGTAGAGGAAGAAGAACGAATGAAGGCATGGACCCGTATGAGGAAAAATCGCACGGTCGACCGCAAGTGATAGCTTAAAATTTGACGTCATGGCTTATCAGGAATTTGGATAGGTCGATTGATGCTTTGTTGGTGGTGGGGCAGGCTAGTAATCATATACGTATTCAGCGACAAGGAAAAACGGAAGATGGGTTGGTGAGGCGAGATGGAAGAAAAAAAGTTCGGTTCACCAAAATCGTTCATGTATTAAGAAATTAACTTGCAGGAGTTAATGTACCGTTTAACCGGGCCTTAAGTGTGAATGATTACAAAATTAGTGTTTTCATTCCCTCATCATGATGGAAAAATAGCAAAAGACCCGAATCATTTACAATTATACCGGCAAAGTTTTCGCCGTTACAATCGTTCTGCGATTTGTGTTGGCATGTTATTCTCAGGTCTAATTTACTGAGAGTATTTTTTTTATTCGAACTTGTTACCATAATGGTGGGCCGCTTTTTTTTTAATGGCCTTGAATAAAGTAAGATGGCGTCTGACGTAACTATGAGGAATCAAATATTCGATTTAATTGAGCCGGCAAGAAAAAACTTCGTCAACTTTTCAGGATGATCAAATACATTACCGTGCTCTGTTGAACAGCCAACATAATAACCATAATCAAAATAATTTTTTTAAATGAGCCGAAATGAGAAACATGGGCAGTTTGAGATGACTCGCCCGAAATGGCAGAAGAGAGGGATAATATGGCACTAAAGTAAGAAAAATAGTAAAAGCAAAGACGTATTCATGCTAGCAGAAAAGTGATTGCTTGAGTGCTGGCAAACAAGTAAATAAACCTTTTAATGGAATATACTTTCGGAGTACCCTCCTATTTTTAATTTTATGTGTGCATTTATAAGTTTAAACATGCCGCATACATTATATTATTTACGATTGCACATTTGTAGCTTTTCTTTCGTCCTAATTGTGTTTTCCTTTCCCATCCTCTTTGCGTTTTCAATTTCGCTGAAGACGTCATTGGTAGTTCGCACCCGCTACCACCATAAAAAAAAAAACCAGCCGACCAATGGATACCCTTGAAAATCTGTGACGTCTTTTTCAGGTACTTATTAATGCTCAGGCATGCGATTTTTCCTTTTAGAGGTTCTCATCCTCAGCCTTCTTCTTTCCTCTTCGGTTGAGATACGAGTAGTTAATTGGTGAGGAAAACGAGAAGGGACGCGAATGAAGGAAGGATCTGGAGTTCAATGGGCGGAGAACCGGTTTTACCAAAGCAAGAATGTGACGTATTCTTTTGGAGCAATCATGGATTTGATTCAATGACGTGGTCATGGCCCCATTTTCCTGTTGTAAATGTCATCAAGTTGAAAAAAGATCGGAAGAGACATGATTTACACCTATACTCCTCCCCATAGTAGGAGTGAGGCGGTTGGTGTCAGCACACCGGGTGTTTACTGAGGTATCACACGTTGTAACTTGATTAGAATAATAATTATAAGCTAATCATATTTTCTACGTCTTATATAATATGAGCCATAATGAAGCGAGATTTTGGTTAGGCAATAATAAATTATTTCAAACAGTCCACAAGTTTTGTCGATAAATACTTTTTAAAGAATGATATCCTCTTGGAATGATGTGTTTTCTGCGCAGGAAATTTGGGCTTGAATATTGCCATGGTGATTATGCCATTGCCTTGCTCTCCCATGAATCATTTGCGGTATTTACGAAAGTCTATGGAAGTCGTTGTGAATTTCAAAGGATGTCAAGTGTGCGGTCTGAGGGACGGAAGTGTCCACCGCATTTTGATTTTTTTCTAAATGTCATACTCGGCCCACTCAAATTTGTGAAAAGGCAGAATATTCAATTATTAGTATTCACATTATTTAGGTGTATCTACGGGGATGGGAAGGTTTGATTACCACTGGAACTATCTAGCGATTTGATCGATGGATTTTTCTTCCACATAGAATAATCCTCCAAAATCGCTAAAATAGTAATGGCTTTGCCTGGTTTCGCTGTTTAGTTGGGCCCTCTTCGCTTCTATAGCGTTAAGGTGTTTTACCCCATCCCATCCCTTCCAACCCTATCCTACCCCAGAGCCGTCGACGGGCTCCTAATGCGGCGGAGCCTCTTTCCTTTTTCCTTCCTCTCCAGCCCCTCCCCGGGTGATCGAGCGTGTAAGTCTCTGACTTGGTTCTCGGCCCCGGTGTGTTGTGTCCCTGAAATGCTCCCCTTGAGCCCTTAATCTGTTACCACTGGAGCTATGAATTGATGTTGAAATTGTAAGCCTGAACCACACTTATTCCAAATAGGCCTAGGTAAAGTTTCTATGATTTGGGGGGTTTATTCCAGTCATTTTGTCGCTAATAGCTATCTCTAGCTGATTATAGCTACCTATCAAAAGTTATCTCAACAATGGTAACGAGGGTAGGGCTGATTTCTTCTTCGAAAAAATAATGATGCGCCTGGGATAAATAGTAATAATAAAAACCAAAAGGAGGGTCGATGTGATGCTTTTTATCATTATACTGCAACGTTTGTTTTAGGCAATAAAAGCCTTAGCATGTTTCACGAACGTGCTCTTTTCTCTCCGCTATAGTGTTTCCCTCAGACTTCATTTTAAATGTGATTTTAAATATTTTTTCTATGATTTTGGGTTGTGTTTGGACCTTACTACCATATTCATCACTGTAAGTAATTTTTGATACCAATCAGAGGTTATCACAACAATGGTAACTAATGTAGCTAATTTCTTCGCTAACCTGACGTAACGTCCGCTAATAATAACCAGAATAAATATTATGAGCTTAACTGCGTGCTTTTCGTTCTATTTATCATTTTTTATTCGCTAATATTTTTAATTCGCTAAAAAGTATTCTTACGGCCTCTCCTTATGATTTTACTTGAAAGTTCTAGTGTGATTCGTTTGGCGAACGCTGATCCGCTGTTTCAAAAACAGAAATACAGGTATATCTCGTTTTAGGAATCACCAAAATTATTTAATAAAAAGACAATCATCAAGTTGGTCAAAATTTCACAAAATTACAACGACTACGACTCACCGTGCCACAGCCTTTAAATGTGATCTTGAAAGTATGACTGTGACGCAGTTGAAACCGGAGCCCCATTGTAATTTAAAGTAATTCTCCAATATTACGCTTACCACCATCAAGTCTAACCATCACTTTAAGGATCGTTCATGAACTAGGGTATTTTATTTGAATGAAATTGGCACATGGAATTATTAGGGCACATAGATATCCGCAAAGGCGATTTTTCGCTACATCATTCTGCCTGCCTGATCTCTAACTGCAATGTTTCAATGGGGTAATGAGTTCCGAACAAAACTCAAAATCATTAAAGAACTTGCAAATACCGCAGTGCCATCAAAAATCGTGTAAAAATACGAAAAACATGAAGCCAAAAACATTTCGATTCGCCAAAATAAAGCAGCCTCAGAAATGATCGATTCCTGGAATCTTCCGGCAGACATTCTGCAACCATTTTTGCATGCCGGGGTCAATGGGACTCCCATTCGGGCACTTTCCTTATTCCCCAACTCCCCTTACTCTGCTTAGGTCAACGCGATAAGGTAATCTTCCTCTCTGGGCGACAGTATAAATACTCATTCATATACCGTTTTTGTAGTCATTTAAAGGAGGAGATCTGGGTTTTAAGAAGTAAAGAGGTAAGTCTTACAACTCCCTCATACGTTCTCCCTTTGATTCCGAAATGTATCCTCATTTTAACGGAATGAATTGATAGAATTTTGAAAATGAAAGTGTTATTTGTTAACTTCAATGATATATATATACCCCCCACCTTTCCCCTTTTTCTAACACACTCCTTTTTCCAACACACTCCTTCCCCACTCAATCTCTCCTTGACTGATGAAGCGGCTACAACCGCGAAAGTCTTTCAGTTTTATTTTTCGTGTGAGTGTTTTCTTCTTTAAAAACCTAGAGATTGATATAAAAACGAAAAATGAAATAAAAGTGGGGAACTTACGGGGAAAGGTTGTTTCTACAAATTTTCGATGGGACGCTGCCCATCTTTCTCAAGTGAGAAGAGGAGGTTTCCTCAAGTGAGAAGAGGAGGTTTCCTCCTCTTCTCACTTGAGAAAGATGGGCAGCGTCCCATCGAAAATTTGTAGAAACAACCTTTCCCCGTAAGTTCCCCACTTTTATTTTATTTTTCGTTGGATAGCTGAGGGAAGGGGAAATAGTGGGGAGTTAGGGTCCAAAGAGGGGGGGGGGGGGGAGAGTGAGCTGAGGCAATTAAGGGATTATCGGTTGATATTTAAGCCGGGAGGAAGAAATGCTTTGAATAGCCATATGTAAGTTAATTCAATTGAATTCAGTTTGACTGGGTGGTCTGTGGGGGGAAGGGAGGCTAAAACTGATACATTGTAACAATGATTGAATTGACGCTGATGAGTGGCCGCATATTTCGCCACCGGGAAGGACGCAAAGTCAGAGGAAGTGCATGATGCCCTGTGGTTATTGATTCTTAGGTTAAGGGGGGTTGAGGATTTGCCTATATAAAAGGAGGGACAGTGTTCGCATTGGATGAGGTAAACTGCATTCTTGGAAATACAAGAGGCCGCAGGGGGTGGTGGTAGACAGGAGACGAGATGACTAGGGATAGAAGGAGGGGAAAAAATTGGGCAGGTCTTGCATCTAGGACGACCGCAGGGCGAAGGTGTACTATTGGGAGAAGTGGGTGGCTTACATAAGGGGTTCGTTGAGCGGAGTCTGCGGAGCGGAAAATAATAAGTCAGAAAGATTTGCAGGTCGTCTGAATGTGACAGTAGGGGGTTTGGCAAAAAGATTGGCTGACGACTTATTATTTTTTAGAGGATAGTTTTAGTCTTTGAGGATAGATTGCAGGGATATTATTCCAGGTACGTTATTTACCTCGTCGAGGAACATTTCATAGTGTATATACGAACGCCTCCTTTGCTAGCGCGATTCTCTTCCTTATGCCCTTACTAATGTATCCTTATTCATGTAATGCTCTGCCTAAATAGATGAATTGCTCTACCTGCTCAAGCTTTTCCCCCACCTAATTTTATCTTGAGTCTGATATTCCTCGACCGCGATGCTTTACAATATGGCATGACCAAGGTCGCGAGCGAGGAATGGCGAATAGTGAAAATCTCTGCTAACTTTGAAACCAATGGCTCGATAGAAAATTGATTGATGCGCTAGTGTTTGCACTTATCATTTTATAGTGTGAATTCATACTCAAACTATCATCAATTTTTCGATAAAAGGATTAGAGGAGGTAGTAAAAACCCGGTGAAAATGAGGCCCTTCGTGTTTCTTACGGCCGCGGCTCTGTGCTGCTTCGCTGCTGCATCTTCTTGCAACTGCTAGGTCCTGATAACTTAAAATTTTTATAAAAAAAGCCAGATCTACAATTAAAAGTTTGCCCAAAAATGTTTGTTGCACTAATATTGATCTCTGCTAACTTCGAAACCAATGGGTCGATCGAAAATTGATTGATGCGCTCGTGTTCGCATTTTTCATTTTATAGTGTGAATTCATACTTAACCTATCATCAATTTTTCGATAACAGGATAAGAGTAGGAAGTAAAAACCCGGTGAAAATGAGGTCCTACGTGTTTTTAACGGTCGCGGCTCTGTGCTGCTTCGCTGCTGCATCAGCCTTCTCTGCGGGACGCCCTTCGGGGAAGCTTAATCCCAACCACGTACCCTCGAGTGCCTGCGTGGACAAGGTCCCCGTCCTTAACGACTCAACGCCATCCACCGATCAGTCTCCATACACACTCACCGTGTCCTCGACGCTGGCCTCTCCGGGAGACGTCATCCAAGGTTGGTGGTTCCCATAATTAAGGATCACAGTTGGGAAGTGACCAAGCCATCTGCAATGATTATATTTAATTTACTTTAAACTTGTGACAATTACAATTTCATGGGGAAATGACCTGTACCCGTATACTACGAATACGTTAGGATAATCTCGATATGAAATTGAATAATCCCAATAATATTCTTAATAATCTCCAAATCTCCCTCGGATAACTCTATTTTATTATTTATTACATTTGTGATATGCATTACATTATGGTTGGTTTAGGTTTCGAAGAATCATGACCACCAAGCCAACCTTCAGCTGTAAATTCTGCGGTGGTTAGCCAGGCAAATCCAAGAAGTTTCAATATACTGAGCATTAGTCAGTGATTTCGTCTTCGTCTGTTACACAATCACAAGATTTACGTGAATGCAGACTACCTATGATTTGATTCTGAAATACTAAGTTTAAGTCATCTACATCTTCGTTCTTAGACGCCAAAATTGCTCGCTTACTCAAAAATTTGTGGTTTTGGTGCTTATCAATCGTTCTTGGGAACAACTTGTTGATGAGATTATCTTTCGATGAAACGAAATTACAAAAATTCCGAGGTAGTGAGTTCAATCTACTTGATCAGTCTACTGCAGAAACATGGCCAATACCGATAGTCAACAAATGCTTTGAGATTTGTTTACACACACGGTAGTAACATGCTTGTTGACGACTATACTTGAGCTTCTCTTTTGTCAAAAGAAATTAATTTTATATGATTTTTATATTTTATTATTTTATAACTAAAGATAAAAATGTTTATAGTATTCTATCGTTCAGGCATTAAATTGGCTAAAAGAAAACATATCATCTAGTTTTGACCGACTTGATAGACTTTGCAGTGTTACGAACTCCTAAAAATATACCCTTAAGGTCAAGGTTAAATTTTTCGTCAAGTTATTCTATTTTTTAATGGTCATTCTGTTATCCGGGGCTGACACGAATCCAGACAACCAAATGTCATTGCAATCGCTACTACCGTTCTGGAGTTATTAATGGTGTAACTAACACAATTTTCGACTCTCGTTATACTTGCAGATTGAATTTGTAATATCTATAACACGTTTTAATAATAGACCTAATATGATTTCCATTTTGTTAGCCTGAAATGATCTTGGTTCTATTACTGCGTTATTAGTTATTTATTATACACTTTTTAAATGTTATATCTCGGATATATTAACTATGTTTGTAAAATATGTTGATGGATTGTTTATAAAAGTTGTTTAATTATTTAATGGTTATTCTGTTATCTGGGGCTGAGACGAATCCAGACAACCAAATGTCATTGAAAACGGTATTACCATTCTGGAGATATTAATGGTGTAGCTGATACGATTTTCGACTTTATTTTATATTTACAGACTGAATTTGTAATATCTGAAACATTTTTAAATAATAGGCAAATATGATTTCCATTTTGTTTGCCTGAAATTATTTTGGTTCAATTCCTTTTTTTTTTTAGCTATTTTTATAAAATTTTTAAATCTTATATCTCGGATACATTAACTGCATTATGAAATCGTTAAGGCTATGCAGATTAAATGACATTTCTTCAATATTTAAGTTGGGTTCTTGAAATTAAAATTTTTATGTCGATGTCTTTTATATTTCAATGTAAATTTCAGAGCAATCAACTCTTGAACATTTAATGGATTTGTCTCCATTAGCTTGCACTGTCCATTGATGAAAAACTTTTCTTTATACAATTGAGCTGCAGTAATACGTAATAATCAATGTCGCTTTGCTTTGGGTTGCAGTTTATGCGTCTGGATTTGACGGAGCGCTATTCAAAGGACTGTTTATGCAGGCGAGAGTGGTAGGTGCCGATGTGAATGATGCCGTGGGACAATTTACGTCGGAGAATGAGGGAAGGAATCCGGCCGTGAGGAGATCCACTTGCCCGCCGGGAGAAAACGTAAATAATCGGCGGCTTTGCCGCTGTACCTAATATTTATTATATTTAATTAATAGCTATAAATCATCCATCAAATGGAAGAGCAACTGAAGCAATGAAAACAGTTCAACTTAAGGTAACTGGAGCACCTCGGTTAAAGTGACAAAACTTTGATAGAACTTGGTCACATATTCTTTGAAAGACTTACTTTCAATGGTCCAAGAAAAAGGGATTCCCATGTGCCGTTTTTTTATATTTGACGGTAAAAACAGGAAAATTTAATATATACTCTTACGGAGGTAAACAGTTTTTTCGGGTTAGCGCCACTGCTTGTAACTAGAAGTTGTTGAAACGGCATTACTATGAAGCGAAAATCTCTGACGAATCTAAATAAGTACGGGAAAGTATACGATCATGGTAAAATAATGAATACATTTGTGAAGAAAACTACCTGAAACTGGCAAGGCAGCTGGGAATCTCTTGTACCAACATCACCAAACGAAAACCACCACACCGACTTCGCATAAATTGTGGAAGTATATTTAGCTTCTCATATTTTCCATGCTTCTAACATATCTTTTGTTTATAAATAAATATGTATTTACGGGTTATCACTTAGATTGTGGATATTTAGTCAAGGTACGTAGTTGAGTCTCGGGAGAAGTTGAAGCCCAAACATGACGGACATGTATTTTAAATGGGAAATGAGCAATATTCGATTGAAGGAATGGTGCATTTTTGTGGTGAAAAAATGCCGTCTGGGAATTAAGTCATTTATATTCAAACCAACAACCGCAAAGGAAATTTATAAGCTAAGAAAAAATCTAAGTCGCGTGATTTCCCTTGCATTGAATTCGAGAGATAATCTTGAGAGATGGCCAAATGCCCAATTTCTTGGCGTTGCAGTTTGGGTTGACTTTACGTCCCCAGGATGGCAAAACAGCTCTTGCTCTAATTCTAAAATGATTTCACGGCCGATTGTAAAAAACATGCAGCTTCAAGATGCGCTATTTCGTGCCTCGTGTAAAACAAGCAATTTTTATTAAGCGGTGGTGAGAGGTTTCCATGAATTAAACTGTATAGGCTCGGCTTTCAGATTTCTAGGAATAAGAAACTAATGTGATATCCCTAATTTTTTCCACAGAATGCCATCAGCTACATGTCCCGCACAGGTATACCCAGCATCACACTTGATTGGAAAGTCCCTGAAGATGTACCCACTGAAGGTTACAGTATCTTCTTCAGGTATGTTTTGAAACCTTCTGGTTTTTATCCCTTTCCGGTTGATTTTGAACTCACTCATGCCATCTGGTAAAACTCGACTTTTCAACAATAATGAAATTTGAATCGTAAGATCAACTAATCGAAAAAATCGACATTTCTTTAAAAAAATACAGTTGGTACAAAATCATGTTCATGATGCATTTGAAAAACACTCAAAATTCATATTTTATACGTAGAAAAAAAGAAAATCTATTTAGAATCACCATCATCACTAGGCAACAATCGCGAGATTAGCTTGACCCGGCTCTCCATTCCTCTCTCCTGTTCTCTACCCTTTTCATAGCGACGTATTTTTTCTCTTTTAAATCCTTTAAAACATGTCCCTTGTAACTCATTCGAGGCCTTCCCTTGCCCTTTTTCCCTTCCACCTGTCCTTTTGCGATCGTTTTCATCAGGCCATCATGTCTCATAATGTACCCCCACTAAGTTGTTCCGTCTTCCTCTTGAAGTTTTAAGAAGACTTCTCTTTTCTCCCACTCCTTGAATCACTTCCTCGTTACTTACACGGTCGATCCATATTATCCTCATAATTCGTTGGTAGCACATTTCCTATGCTTCCATTCTTGACTTCTCTGCTGTTGTCAACGTCCAAGCCCCGCTTACATAGAGAAACATGTTCCATATGTAGCACGTGATGAATTGTTTCCTTACTTCATTGCTTTCATTCACAGCTGTAAGAAGACTCTTCATTTCGTAGAAGTACATGCTTGAATTATTTGTACATGTTTGAGGAGTCTGTGACTTTTTGCATTTTTCTCGAAATAACTGTAAATATAACAGGACTCCCCTTACTTGCCATCTATTAGAAAACAGCTGTGAAATTTTGAGATATTTAAGTTGTTCAGTTCGCGATTAACAACCATTTAAAACAGAAAACCTTATGAATTTTAACGATAATGGAGAAAAAAAGTGAATTTAGTGCACTAACTAAATACTATTTTTTGCATAAAAAACTTTCGCCGAAACCAAGGAAAGACTTTATAAAAACTATGGAAACTCTGCGCCATCTATGTCAACGATGAGGAAGATGTTTACTTAATTTCGCTATGGTCGTACCAGCACAATTAACGCCGAACGATTAGGACGCCCGAAAGAGGTCGTGACGATATGAAATATCCATGAAATGATGCTGGACGTTCAAAATATGAATGTTCGTGAGATGACTGATGCCGTAGGCATCTGAAATAAGCACTCATGTCACATTTTACATGAACGTTTGGACATGAAAAAGCTAACCCTTCCCTAACGGCGCGAATGACCTCAGCTTTCGGTCACCTCATCGAAATACTATACCCTCAAAAATGTGGTTACGAATGCATTACGCAAAAATGCATTTTTACATGTTACATTTTTACGCAGGAACATGTGCGTGCATTTACAAGACGTCCCAGATAAATGATTTGTTTTTTAGAAAACTTGCTTATATTAGTCAGTTCAGTTACATGGATTGCATTTTAAGTAAACGGACCATAATGTTTCTTGAATACATCGGGAGTGACTTTTGTTGATGACAAATTAAGTATCAATGCATTTTCCAGATGCATTTTGGTCCAATATTACTCTTACAATTAGTAGATTCCACTCCAATAGTTGACTCTAATATACTATTAAATATTAAATCTACTGGACTTCAATTTTTACTCTTAGTAGATTTTCGAATGAGCCTTATTAGCCGTTTGAACTTTGGTTTTCGCGAAAATTATCCTAGGTTGCGATGGGGTCCTAGGGGTGGAAGTTTTTTAAAAACAGTGTGTTAAGTATAGGGTATTAAACTAATTTTTAACAATTATCATTATCGAAAACCTTCATTTTACAAAGAAATCTTTTTATTCATGACATTTCCATTTTTATGAAGCAAAGTAATTGTGTTAAAAAATTCCGGGGGGGGGGATGTTCCGGACCCTCCCCTCTCGACGCCGCTGACATCAGCTTTCTGCCCCGTATTAAATTTCTGGCTGAAAAGAAGGAAGTTATAGTCAGTATTATATTGCAAATCATAAAAAATTACATTTAAATAGAAAATAAATGTTTTTATTGTATCATTTTACTTTTCCTCTTTTTTTTCTAACAGGGCTACGATAATGGAATCCTTTCCAAGGTTTTGGACCAATGTGGATTCTCCTCCAATAGCGATTCGGGTAAGGAAAGTGTGCCAGTCATTTTTTCCACAGCAAAAAATCAATCCTCTTTCTTAGCAGTTTTCTTTATTTGGCGACAATCAAAATGGTTCTGGTGTCGTGTTTTTACATAGGGTGACTAGTGCCATTTTTGTGGAAAAATGGTGGATATAAGCCTGATGAAATTACGTGGGATATCGCATATTGCTGTAGCCAGGCATTTACGTTGTCACCGTAAAAGATTTTATTTTTTGTTTTTAGATGATAAGGTGATAAGATTCGTTTGGTAATGGATACAAGTCTCATGGTTTTCTTTAATGCAGAAATTATTATTTTCTACTAAAATCAGTTTCAAATTGATTTCTGCCTCGTTTATTAGCGTCAAATTATTATATCGTTTTTTTATTAAACCTTTTTAAAGGCCTAATGCAGCATTCTACTGGCAACACATCGAGTTTATTAAGAAAACAAGAAAATATCTGCGCTCGTTCCTCGTTGTCGCTGTTTCTGACCTGTGATTGCGACATTAATTTACAGGCCGTATCACTTCATCCATATCATCGTTCATTACGTATTTTTGTACAATTTTGATGGAAATACATTTTATTGATATGTATGTAATATTATTAATTAAATACATCTCCTTTTATCAATTTTATGACGTTTTGGGCAACCTTAGTTGCTATCTTTATACTTTTGTGTACTTTTTAAGTTCGATATTCCTGTCAAAATCCATTTTCGGGCATGCATTTTCCTATAGTTTCATGGTAAGTGTGATGTCGCAACCCTTTTTTTTTAATCTCTAACAATAATAAACGTCTATACTCTCTGGAGCTTCATTCTCTCTCTAGCCTCCAATATGGCTCTCTTCATAACAATCAATTATTTACACTCCGATCACCATAGCGCCCTCAACTCCCAAAACAGCAATATAAAAATAAACATGCATACAAACAAACATACAATTCAAACATAAATAAATAAAACTCAATAACATAGGATCATCATCCAACATCAAGGGCGCGACGTTACATAAGGTGTTCCGAATTCGACGGTAAGGGTCCCCAATCGGGTGCCTCCTTTTGCCACATTTTTTTAGGAGCGAATCGTGATGCCCGGCAAAAGTTGCGTACCCGGATGGGTATTACAGATATGATTTTTTTTCAAAATCGGTTAATATCTTCCGTTCGCCACTTTGCCTTGAAATTTTGAAATTTTTAACGAAAAACGTAAAAAATGTAAATAATTTAAATTTGGTTTTAGCAAGCACTCATTTTTTCCAATGGTATATAACATTGGTCTTTCTTTTATATTTTAGACCAAATACGTGAGCTCTATTCCTTTTAATTATCGAGAAAATGATGTTTTATCGTGTCCCCGTAAAAAGTTTTGTGGATAGGCAACCCGCAACACACCATCTCATTCTACTCTGTGCATGCGATAAATGACCCGAAATGGAGATGTTCTTCAGACAAAAACGTGTTAATCATGTCTGAAGTTGTCAAGGGTAGTCACTACGATGAGCGTATGCTCTTTTATGCCATCGCCGGCTACATTGACGTATAAGAAGATATTACCGAATTTTCTGTCAAGGTATGTGCCGTTTGGAAAAAAGCGTCTATTTTAGTAGTTACGTAAACCAGAGTACTTCAACTCATCTCACTCTAAATGATGAAAAAAATATGGTAAATTAAATCCTATAGAGTAAAATGGTATTTCGGAAAACATAGGATCACCTATTAGTCTTTTACTACGGAGGCGACGAAACTATTTTATATAGCCTTCTGAAAATGTTTCGACTTTCCCATCTGTGTCAGTCATAAGAAAAAAAAATTATATCCTAGAGTACCAGTTCCTTGTGGAACAGCGAGGTCCAAGAATAATCCGAATTGGAACTATTGACCTCGCTACGTCAAAAAATGCAAGAAAGGGCTGGACGTAATGAAATAAATGAGTGGCTTAAACTCAAATCATCTGAATCAACAGTTGTTGTTTTAGAATGATAATGAATACTCCGAGGATATTCAAGTTGATGAGGAAAACCGTGACGAGTGGTGCGCTAAGGATGTGGCATTCACCAAACCAGGTGGGTAGCAGCACACATTACATCCACTGTACTTGACGCAGCTCTAAAGGCTGGAATTATAGTTCAAGAGCAATATAGCGACAGACGTTAAGCAATATTCTTGGCTACGACGGGACGAACACCAATGCGGGTTCGAAGGGTGGTTTAACCTAGTAGCACAAAAAGGATTATATCTAGATTTAATACGTATCATTGTATACACTGTATACATATTATATCTGTATAAAGTGCATGCAAATGTCCTCTACCATGCATAAAATATCTATATATTATACGTAATATATCTGCTGCAATAATATGGATTTTATACAGATTAAATATGTGTACATTGTTGTAATCTGTATATTATACATCTATATATATAAAAGAAAGTCGAAAATCGTGTTAGTTAGAACACTTATAACTCGAGAACGGCTGCACCGATTTCAATGAGATTTGGTTCTTTGGATTCGTCTCAGGCGGGGTTAACATATAGGATATTAAAAAATAGGAAAAGTTCACAAAAAAAATTCAACTTTATCTTAGAGATATGTTTTTAGGAGTTGATTGTTAAGACGGTCGAAAAAATAAGATTTTGTTTCCGTTTTTACTAATGTATTGACTGATCTTTTTAGCAATATCAAAAAAATTTAAATATTCAAGCATGTTAAAAATATTAAAGTAATATTAAAATAGTATTAAAATAATTGAATTAGAGGTAAGCTCAGCTCCAATTGAGTTGTCAACAAACACATAACTACCGTGTGTGTAAACAAATCTCCAAGCAATTGTTGATTATCAGTAATGTCCGTGTACTCTGCATGAATTCAAATCTTTTGACTTTGTAATAAACGAAGACGAAGTCACCAACTATCTATCTTAAAATTTTAAGTCCTTGGACGCACCTGGCTTACCACGGCACGATTTACAGCTAAAGGTAGGCTCTGTGTTCATGATCTTTCGAAGCCTAAACCAACCAAAACTATCCAACGGAACGTGTTTGGTTATTAAAAAAACTGATGATGAAAGTGATTCACGCTACTATGCTCAAAGGAAAATTCAAAGATGAGGAAGTTCTCAATCCGAAGATTCCATGATCCCAACTTATATGCCCTTTTGAGCTTAAACGTATTCAATTTCCAATTCGTGTTGCATTCGTGATAACGATTAACAAATCGCATGGTCAGTCTTTCAGTTTTTGTGATGTTTGTTCTCATGTGTCAGTGAAAACCCATGATTTTCTCATGGTAAACAATATGTGGTATGTTTACGAGTCGGTAAACCATCCGCTGCATTTCTTCCTTCGCTTCAAAGGCGCAGCTAGGAATTAAGGATAGGCGCAGCTAATACTGGCGGGTCTGTAGGGTATAGAAAACTCGCCAAGGCAAGCGAGAGGTGTGGGGGCCCTCCCCAGACATTTTTTAGGATAAAAGGTTCAAAATGGTAGGTTTTGCGGCTGTGTGAACGGTTAAATATTTTGTGACTCATCCGTCCCCCTAATATTTTTACCCTTCCCCCCCCTAATATACTAACCAAATGTTTTATAAAAAGATTCCCTGAGCTTTTGGGGGGGTTTTACCCCCAAAAACCCCCCTCGCTGCGTCCCTGCTTCGCTTCGATATTTTTATTTAGCTTCATTTGCTTTATCTTGCGCCTGATAACAAAACAAAAACTGTTGTTTATCAGAAGGCGCTTGACGCAAGACATTAAACCCGAATGTGTAGGGCACACCGTAGTGCGTTTACGCATGCAGCACGTTTACGCAGTGCATTTTTTCCAAACAGATATGCTATAACTGGCGCGCCTAAAGTCATTTGATACGAATGCTGCTTCGTAGGGGCTTTTCTTACACTATTTTGAGCATCAGTCAAGCTTCGGTCTAGCGTTGCGTTAACCTGCCCCGTGAACGCCAAGTTTACGCTACGGACTTAGACCTAAAAACATTTTTTTACTGTTAATAACACAAATAGCCAACAACTGAATGCGTATAATTTTTATTTCATCAATATTTTCTCATTTAATTTATAATAAATCAAATATGATTAAAACGATACAGCCACTTTTTATTTATAAATGGTGCAACTAAACTAAAAGTTCATTGAATGTTAGGCGGTACGAAGTTCGCCGGGTCAGCTAGTATTTTATATATGTCTGATGATCCATGGTTACAACATAAGGATATTTTTTGTATATTTTAAAGATTCTGGTGTTCGTTACATACAGATACAGATATCCGTATTATATACATATTTATCACATGTAACAAAGTCTCTGTTTCTCTTTGTGGATAGTTATAAATTGATATTTATTTCTGGGTTTTACACAACACTAAATAATACTGGCATAACTCGAACTGAACAAACCTTAAAGAAAAACTATTGATGAAAGTAAATTGAAACGTTACCAAACTTAAGAAAAACTGAGTTAAGAACTTTTGACATAAAGTTATGTAACTTAAGCAAACTTTTCTAATAACTTAAGGTCAAGTTTTAAAACATATACAACACTATATCCTAGGGTACGAAACTGAGAACAGTATTACTGTGGAAAAAATAACTTCCATGAAAACTTTACTGGAACAATTCCTACAATCAAGTTAAAATACTCACCAGTATGCATTGATTTTGCACACATCTCTTTCTGCAAAAGCATTGTTTGCTCAGTTACTTACCAAGAATATCACAGCTTCAGCCATTTGTTGATATCATTAGATAACTTCTGTATGAAATAATATCATGTTGAGTTTTAAACAAACCTCTACTAATGAGCTAGAAAATCGTGACATGTTGGTTGTGCTGAGTACCCAGTGCCATCTTGATATTTGATATGCAAATAGTAAAATTTATGACTACTAATGTCCATCACTTGAAGTTAAAGTGGTTCCAAATTTCAGGTATCAGGTTTAAAAATGCTTTGGAAGCTTTGTCAAACAGTGAGTGAAGGCAAATGGTAGGGCTACCCTCCATAGTGCTTTGAAGAAGGATAGTCTACCATCTGAGTTGTGTAGGGAAAGGGTAATGCTAACCCTCACATCAAGATTTCACATCAAATACATAGTAAGTGGTATATATTTGAATGGTGTAATAACGCAATTGTATGTATTTTGATTCTTCAGGGATTGGTACATTTCATCACCGAGACCTATGGTTAGATATCCAATACAAGTTTAACAAGGTATCATAACCATGAATTATTTAACCATGAATTTAACAATTTTCCTGACTCAGTAGCGTATACAGCAAAAACTCAAGGCGGGAAGGTGCAAAAGATATTTTGAGCTACCTATACTTTTATTGTAATGAAAAATAATCAAGGTAGATGCAAAATTTAAGATAGCTTTATTTAATCGATTATACGTATGTACAAGACAATGCTTCTAATTAAAAAAAAAGTGACAATTATGGTTCTGCTATGTTTGGCAATGCGGGCAGCCCCGCAAAGGGGGGGGGGGGCGTGCCCTTTCCGCCCCTATATCTATCCGCCGCTGTGCTGACTGGTAGTGCATTTCCCTAGTAGTGTCCATTATCTCAAGCAGGTCCCTCATAATACTTTTGTATGAGAGGCAACACAGACTTTAAAATGTGGCTAATAGAGGAACAATGACTGCCAAATTCATGGGCAAGAACCTTTACGGAATCATTAAATTTTTTAAGCATATCATGAGATCACTAGTAGATACATCAATACGGTCAGATAATAAGGAAATAATAATACAAACTAGAATCCCTACGTAGAATTCAGGATTTCTATGTAAAATAGTACGTGTTTGACAAATATTTCCTTTATTTTCTTTCCTCATCCTTTGAATGGTCTGAGGTATCACTACAGACACTTTAAAATGACAAATTCAAGTTTTAATTGGAGGTACTATCACGAACGTCATTTTCTAAATTTTTGGCAAGGGTGGGCAAAGCAAGAGACTAATTTTCAACTTTGACTGGAGAAGTTGCAATTGTTCGAGAACAGCCACTTGTTACTTAGCACATATTGCTTCTATATGTACTTCATTCGAGTCAGCACTTTTCTGTAGAAGTGGGAGCCTCACTTGTGCTAGGAAGAATGTAGTCCTCTTGCATCAATGGGTTCGAATTATCTTCATCAGCCTTCACGTTATCCTCTCCGGGGATAGCATGGTCTATTCGCACCTCCTTGGGCTCATCATGGTCCTGGAGGAGTTGAAGAATTTTTCTCATCACAATTACGGGGCAACGTGGAGAAACTGATATGTTCCGATGTAGGCATTATTTTTTTTCCTTATCCTCAAAAGGCCTCCCATCATTTTTCAGTACATGTAGTATTCTGCGTCCTCTTCCAGCTGTAAGGCATTAGTGAAAAAATACTAAAAACAGAAATCAATACCTTGATGATTACGATCGCAGAGAATTAAATCGATGGCTTTGTTTTAAAATGGTTATCAATAAGTAAAATTATTCGACATATTCTCAATAGTTATTAATTTTCAAGTAAAACCCTCCGTATACCTATGAGATAATTAAGAGAGGCTATACTTGCTGCAAGGATCTATTAACAATGTGAATTCGCGAGGAAAGGATTGTACTTCCACTATGCCAGCAAAAGCAAAGATCAATCTAAATTGTATGCAGAGATGAATAATCTTAAATAATTATTGGATTGAAAGTAGTAGTTCATTGATTGTCCAGATAGGGTAGATACACAGGTCGTGAAAATAATGTTCCATTTACTTACATTAAAATGGCCAGCACAGCAGTGAGAAGGGTCAATGGTGACAAAGGCATCTTCTTTAAATCTCTTCGTGCCGCTAAGAGCCACTTTTTCCGTGAATCCGGTGTAATTGGTCCGTTTACAAAAGCTTTATGCGGCGTTGAATTCATTTTGGTGGATACACAATGGCATGAAACAGTATTCTCTCGATCCCTTTTTGCCAGTCTTATCTTCGAAACACGTATTATTTCTTCCATAACGCACTTCAATGTAAATTTGCTCGTAAAACACTATTTTACGGCACATACAAGGCACACAATACCGTCACTACGAATGTAAACAAAGTTTCGGTTGCTATGAAGCGATGTTTGATTTCGTCACATGGTATAGAAGATGGTCGCCGATCGTGTTCGCGCAAGGTTCAAAATAAGATTTTAGTCCGTAACATTAACATAAGTACGTGATATAATGGGGAAAATTTGTAATTTAAATTTTTTATAGGACTCAGGAATAAATCTCAAATTATAAATATCCACAAAGAGAAGCAGAGATTTTAAAATATATGATAAATATATATACAATACAGATATGTGTATCTGTATATGATGTATGCCAGAATCTTTAAAATATACAATTAATATCCTTATGGTGTAACCATGGATCATCAGACATGTATAAAATATGTATGATAGACAGATTTGCAAATATGTATACCGATGTATTTCGAAATCTTAAAAATATACAGATATAATCCTTTTGGAGCTACTAGGGATATAATTCCTGCAAAAATTTGAGGAAATGTCGGGAAAAACTATGCAATGGGCTATTTGGCATCTGCATTTCATTGAGTTGCCGTTTCAACCTCTCTCCACCAACATTAAGCGCGCCCTTTCCAGCCACGACCACCGAGAGACAAGGCCTGAGCGCTCCATCGTGACGTCACGAGTCGTAGGCGGACGGAGGGAGTAGCGAAGACTGCCATTGATAGCGCCGATTTGTGGGGAATGCGTAAGAAAACCAAACGATATGTGAACAGACATTTCTCCGGCTACTATTTTCCTTATATAATATCATATGTACTTACATTTAAATGATGTTAACAGTAAATCCTTGCCTCTTGAAACAATTGTTTCGAATGGACCAACGCCCTCGCCGAAAAAACTTCTTTGAAGAGAATCAGGTTGCTTCCAAATACATTCGAAACCTCGAGAATATCATTAAAAGTCTTATATTCAGTAAAATATTTTTTACGCATCAGTGGTACATATAAAATAGAAGTCATAGGATTTTTACATCCTTAACGGGGCTTCTATTTTTTCAGCATCGCTGTATTAAGCGATGATAAAATTAAAAAAAATGCTCTTACACATGCGCAAGATTAGGATAAAACTAGATTGTGCCTCTGTTAAATTACATGGGGATTGTTTTGAATAGACCTATCTGCAACTATAATTTCATAGCAATTTATGCACTTAATGGGGCGAATTGTAATCTTTTAAGAAATGGTGAACTAGGATTTGTTGCTTTAAAGTACCTGGGGAAATTGTTTTGAATGGAAAGATACTCTATCCTACCCGATAACACAGAAATGTGGCATATAATGCATTCAGTTGGGAAAATAATAATTTTTCTCATTGATCCAGTTGTTGCGAATGCATTTAAACATATGGACAGAGTCAAGGCTTTATAGTAATGGTCAAGAACGATGAGAAGGATGTGGATAAACTATGTTCAGCCTTGGTGGATTGGTGAAGAGAGATACTGCCTTGCTGATGATGGATTTGTTTTCACTTATAACACAAACCATTTCCAGACCAACTTTTTCGAGACCAATTATGACTTTCTCCAGAATATCTTTTAGAACACAGGCTGACAGAGTACTCACTGGCAAAATATGGACAACATCTTCATATGAATGTAGTAAGTTCTCTACCGCGAACACATGAGCACTAGAAGCTAAACTGCTGGAGTTATAATCAGAGACTACTATACATCGGTCCTTGTAGTCAAAAAAGGGTTTCAAATGAACTTCATCCATCATAAGGGTGATATAACGCTCTTGGCTCTGTAATGAGATACTCGGTGCTTCACGTAAGATAGAAACCCATGCTCATTTTGCTCATTAATTGGACCAACTTTAAAAGAAGAGCAGAGCCGTTTGATAGTAACTGGGTGTAGGAAAACCAAATTACCAGTATTGCGAGCAAATTTATGAACTTCAGGAGATATTAACAAATTATTGCAGCAAATACAAATATGTCACATATATACCTTAATTAACTTCTTTTCTTGAACCTACTTACCTTTTTTCTGGAACAAGAGACATTTGTGATTTGATAAAGTTGTTCAAAGAGTAATTTGCAGAGTCTTTAATTTTGCATTCTTCCAGTAGAGCTACAATATCGCTATAAATATTTGTATTATTTGTGGAGTTTTTAAATTCTGTCCAACACATCATAGGTACTTTTCATACATAAAAGAGGCTTGAAAAAGTGGAGTGAATTTGCCTATTGCTTTTAATTCCGTTTTTAAGTGGTATACTTTGATATTATTATGAATGTATACTATTAATGAGTAAGTAATAACAGGTGGTGCACACTCTTCCAATTGCTTTAATATTATAGCACACGGCTTCACGACCACATCCCAAAATGCTGAATGCTTATTCATCTTCACCAGAGAATTTACGTTTCCGAAAGAGTCTAGCTTTTTCTAAGCCTTATATGCTTCCTTAGTTTTCAAACTCTCAGCTAAAGCAGCTTCCACAGTAGCACTTTCAAGACGCTGTTCCTTCATTGATGGCGCATCCCTGGTCTGCTCTGAAGTGGTGAGGTACCCTGGGCAATCAGGGAAGATCCTTGGCATGGCACTGTCCTTCAGTTTTGGGCTGTTCAATGGTACAGCCAGCATTTTTCCTGACTTCTCATCGAAGTAGGAGCTTTAATGAAGCACATCTTCAACCAGAAAATGCCGGATACACACCTTAAAAATAGAGATAATTTTATTGGTAGACGGAAAATCAACTGTATTTCAAGTAAAGAATACCTTCGTCTGATAAGGGTGTAGTAAGAGTAGCAAGACTTAAATAATTCGCTCTGCACATAATGGTAGTTAGATTATTAATATTTGATCTAAAATGCCAACTTAGACATGGGCCATATTTATCTCGCTTGTAGGTAGCCCATTTATTCATCCCGAGCGTTTCACATGTTTCCATAATTTATTAACAACTGAAGAATCATTCATTTAATACCCTCGAAGACTTTCAGATTCCGCTCTCTACACAATCGTTCTCAGATTAACACGATTAGTTTGTACATATTACCTATGTAAGAACTACTTAATGCAAAAAATCTTCTTTTCTAAAGCAGTAATACTACCCTATGCATGCGTAAACATACAAATAATGTAAAATGCCATCGTAGGCATGGGTCATATTTATTACACAAGTAGGTATCCCATTTATACATTCCGAGTGTTTCACATGTTTCCACAATTTACTAATAACAAAAACTATTCATAACACCCTCAAAAATCAAGGTCTTCTTAATAATAACACCTTAGAACACGAGGATATGCGCCGTATTTTATTTAGCGTTGATATGCGAGAATTTCAAAGACATTTAACTACTATGAAATAATTAAAACCATTAATTATTCAAGCGATAACGCAAATAATATTGAAATCAACCTGCTAATACAATCGAGAGTAGAATTGTTTCAAGAAACCAATAACAATTCGTCTACCGGTCAATGCTTATATCAAATATCTTTTTAATTCACTTTTAATGACGATCAACATTTACATTATACTAACATTTCCCTGAATAATCACGCCGTCCAAATGGAAAGAAAAAGATAGTAACTCACCTTGGAATATTTCGTCGGCTGGAAGTCTTTTCTTGGAATGGTAAGTATCCATTTCCTCTTCATCTCTTCGTCCTTAGGAAATTTGAAAAAGCACACTTTCGTTTCCTCCGTGTATTTTCCTCTGCACAGAGGCAGACAACACTAGTACACCATTTCTTGAACACTTATATTCAATACTGTTGCCCACAAAACCATCGCAAAAGCTTTAAAACTCCATATAACTTAGCGTTCAACAACCCAATCACCATTTTCACCGCAATGTCTTATAAATATAAACAACTGCAAGCATTGTCGGAAGGCGTGGTTGATAACCTACGGCTCGTGACGTCAGACAATCATCAGGCATCAGCGCTCAGGCCTTGTCTCTCGGTGGTCGTGTTCCAGCCCGTATTAATACACAGCTAACATAGTTTCAAAACTGCCTGAACGTGAAAAGCTCCCAGTGGCGTCATTACATCTCATAAGTTGTGACTGGCCAAACGACAGCCCAGAAGAAATATCGCGCAAAAGATCCACAGAGAAAAAATCATCCGCCTTGACCGGGATCCGGATCCCCCGATTTCCGGTCGAGTGATTTAGCCAGTTAAGCTACCGAGGCGTCATTCTTCCCTGTGGATATTTGTGGACACTACCGGACAAGGCGTTTGCTGGACTGCAGAGCATATGATGTCACAAGCAGTCCAATCGTGCGCACAGCGCCACAGCCGGAGAGCAGGCCCGGACATAGAACACAAAGAGGTGTTCGCTCTTGACTAGTTTTAAGTATACGGGGACTAGCCGCGGTAATAACTTTTAACGGGAGGCGTCATATCTTAAATAATCCCGGTCAAGGCGGATGATTTTTTCTCTTTGGATTTTTCGCACGGTGCATTGCGGGTGACTCGCGTTAAAAGTTATTACCGCGGCTAGTCCCGGTATACTTTAAACCAGAAGAAATATGATTCCTTAATAACGAACTGAAGTATTTAGTCAAGATATCCCAAGCCATTGCGTATCGAATATATCCAGAAGGGCTAGTCACTATGATTCCTGGGAAACTAAATAAAGCCCGTTGGTTGACCAAAGCTAACTCAGTTCTTACGTTATACATTTAGACTAAGAAACCTACCAATAAATTCTTCGAAATAGTAACATTTATGTAAAAGGTCTATGTAGTGATGCAATGTAGGATCAAGACTCAATCTTCGTTCGCCGTTGATGATCGCCACGTCTGTGAGACCATTTATATGTATAGATACTTGCCAAGGAAGCACCAAGCAGTAGATTATTCATCCATCCAAATAAAAGTGTCTCCCGCACTCCCAGAAAATATTATTCTCTTAGTGATAAGTGATCGTCAATTGACTGTCCAACAGGAGGCACAAATTAAAATTCTTAGAGCTATATATCACGAAGCAGGAAATTTTAATCATGGCATCAGATGCAAAATTGTCCCCCATTTGAATCTTGAAGACATGAATTATGGAGAATGATTAATTGGGAAAGCACCGATGTTTCTATTATCGCGCTACCAGTTTAGAGGAATATATCAAAAGAAGAAATCGTTGAAAAACTGTCGCTTCCTGAAAATACTTCGCCAGAATATCCATTCGCCGTATATCTCCACCACACAGCGGCAGTGGAACGGACAATGAAGCTAGTCTCCGAAGCGGCTTCCCATGCATGCGGCAATAACGCCAAGGATGCCGTTATCAAATTCACTTTGATGTCACGGCAAATTCTGCCAAAATTTCAATTGGAATCTTAAATTTTCATAATATTTCCAGACGGTGACAATTCAGAACAAATAAACTGGTCTGCATAACGTTGGTAGGTTGGCTGGTTGAGTAGAGGAGCATAGTGTTTTCTTCAGACTTCATTTTAAATGTGATATTAAATATTTTTTCTATGATTTTGGGTTGTGTTTGAACCTCACTAGCATCTTCATCGCTGTAGGTAATTTTTGCTACCAATCAGAGGTTATCACAACAACGGTAACTAATGTAGCAAATTCCTTCCCTAACCTGACGTAACGTCCGCTAATAATAACCAAGCAAAGTAAATATTATGAGATTAACTGCGTCCTTTTCATTCTATTCATCATTTTTTATTCGCTAATCCCAGTATTCTTATGGCATCTCCTTATGATTTTACTTGAAAGTTCTATGTGATTCGTTTAGCGAACGCTGATCCGCTGTTTCAAAAACATAAATAGAGGTATATCTCGTTTTAGGATATACTACCATTATTTAATAAAAAGAGAATCATCGAGTTGGTCTAAATTTCACAAAATTACGACGACTACGACTCACCGTGCAACAGCCTTTAAATGTGATCTTGAAAGTATGACTGTGACGCAGTTGAAACCGGAGCCCCATTGTAATTTAAAGTAATTTTCCAATATTACGCTTACCACCATCAAGTCTAACCATCACTTTAAGGATCGTTCATGAACTAGAGTATTTTATTTGAATGAAATTGGCACATGGAATTATTAGGGCACATAGATATCCGCAAATGCGATTTTTCGCTACATCATTCTGCCCGCCTGATCTCTAACTGCAATGTTTCAATGGGGTAATGAGTTCCGAACAAAACTCAAAATCATTAAAGAACTTGCAAATACCGCAATGCCATCAAAAATCGTGTAAAAATACGAAAAACATGAAGCCAAAAACATTTCGATTCGCCAAAATAAAGCAGCTTCAGAAATGATCGATTTCTGGAATCTTCCGGCAGACATTCTGCGACCATTTTTGCATGCCGGGGTCAATGGGACTCCCATTCGGGCACTTTCCTCACTGACCGCTGTCTTAAAGGTGGCATCGAACTTAGATAAGCAGCCGTCGTCCGTGGCTGACAATTTTCCCCGACGATTTCCTTGTGGGATTTCCCTCGGATTCCCCAGCTCCCCTTACTCAGCTTAGGTCAACGCGATAAGGTAATCATCCTCTCTGGGCGACAGTATAAATACTCATTCATATACCGCTTTTGTAGTCATTGAAAGGAGGAGATCTGAGTTTTAAGAAGAGAAGAGGTAAGTGTTACATTTCCCTCATACTTTCTCCCTTTGATTCCGAAATGAATCCTCATTTTAACGGAATGGATTGATAGAATTTTGAAAATGAAAGTATAAACTTTGCTAATTTCACTAACTTATACATATGTTTGAAAAAGTACGACTTGGATTTAATAGCATAGCTACATCGTCAATGCATTTATCATGAGATATCTCCTATGATACCAATTCGGGTGCGACAGTAAGGACATCTATCTGTTGGGAAAGAGTGGGTAGAGGATATATACGGAAATGCATTAATGATAGATGCACATGACGAGGCAATTAGTGGTGGATGACGGGATAGATTTCATCAGAGACCCCCCCAAACCTTCGAGAAATATGATAAACTATTTAAAACTACTGTCTATTTTTGACTTATAATGATTGCATCTGCTTAAAGTGAAGTTATTAGTGCAAAAATGATGTAAAATGTATTTCCAGGCATGTAATTTTTCAAAAATTTTGGAAGCCAGCGCAAGACGCATATGTTAAAGGAAAGTGTAGACAAAAAAGGAACCAATAAATGGTTAACAGAAGTTTCTTCAATATTAATCAGTACTTTGTTTCACAAAACTCAGACTGAGTTATTAAAAAAATGAGAACTTAAACGATAACTTCTCCTAAAATCAATAAAATAAAAACGTATTGGCTATCCGTTTTGCCCGTGTTATCCGGATACGCTTTAAAGGCAAAGAGGCTAGTTTGAAAATTTAAAAAGTAAATCTTGACAATCATTTCAAAAGTGCTGCCTAATCCTGTATATGATCTCGTGTGCCCATCCTTGGCACTAGCTGCACTATATCCAGTCTTCAATAATCGGCTCTGTATTTTTTAGTTCATACCAAGAAAAATAATTAAAACATTGCCTTTTTGTTCTTAGATTTTTGTCTTCTTGCAAGGTCCTGAAAATTCTGTTATCTTAGTCTTTTTTTAATTTATCATATTTTTTTAGCCTTCTCAGCTTCAACAGAAGTGGACGAGAATAACTCTGATTTTTGCATCATGTGTTTACGATTTTTTTAGAGCGACCACAGCCGGTATGGGTCTAATTTGCAGTGCCATTAATATTCCCGAAGGTACTTGAGTTGACCGTCCTACTGTTTGCCATAAAGACATAAAAATATTACAAGGTCTGAATACGATGTCCTCCGTGTCGCTCTGAAAGATATTTCTTACTGCGACTCGATTTAGCGCCCTTCTTTTCACCTCTTGTCAGGCCCTGTTCTCCTCAAAATTCGTCAGCCTAGAAAATTTTCGCCTTCCTATTCAGTGGCAGCGTTAAGGGCGCCCCCGTGACGAGCGGAGAAAAAATAAAAACCATTTTAAGTAACTTCTTTATAAGTTTGTAATATTTTAATTAGTTAATTCATTCCTTTAATTCACTCCCATCTTTACAAACATTGCTTATATAGGTTCCCCAGAATATTTAGCGCCGCCACTGTTCCTACTGTTGATTTTCAATTTTCCTTTCATTATATAACTCAGGAGGAAGTAATGTCTTATTTTATGTCTCGTCCAGGTTGACTTCTTTCTTCTAATTGCATTCATGATTGATCTTTTCGCGTCATACCTCCCTTAAGCAAGGTCATTCCTCAAGATATCCGTCCATCTCATTTCTTCATCCATCCATCCACCATCCTTCTACCATGCCATACCTAATTTGAAAACTTAGAAGATACTTCACTTCCTTTTTCCCATATAGGTACAAGTTTCTCATAATTCACGCATCATCATTCCAAATAAATCATTATGGAAATCTCTTCCTTGGTGCAGTGGGTATTTTATTGGCAGAGATCTTAGCGAAAAGCGCTACACTCCATATCAGACTCTACGTTAACCTTTTCTTTAAACTCTTACATAACAATCCCCTCATAAGCTCTCTACCTGTTCACGAACGCCTCCTTTGCTAGCGCGATACTCTTCCTTATGCCCTTACTACTGTATCCTTTTTCATGTAATGCGCTGCATAAAGAGATGAGTTGCTCTACCTGCTCAAGTTTTTCCCCAACTAATTTTATCTTGAGTTTGACATTCCTCGTTCGCGATTGCTTTACAATATGGCATTGACCAAGGTCGAGAGCGAGGAATGTCGAACAACGAATATCTCTGCTAACTTCGGGACCAATGGATCGATGGAATATTGATTGATGCGCTCGTGTTCGCATTTTCACTTTACAGTGTGATTTCATACTAAAGCTATCATCAATTTTTCGATAACAGGATAAGAGAAGGTAGTAAAAACCCGGTGAAAATGTGGCCCTTCGTGTTTCTTACGGCCGCGGCTCTGTGCTGCATCTTCTTGCAACTGCTAGGTCCTGAAAACTTAAAATTTTTATAAAAAAGAGCTAGATCTATTATTAAAAGTTTGCCCAAAATGTTTGCAGCACTAATATTGATCTGTGCTAACTTCGAAACCAATGGGTCGATCGAAAATTGATTGATGCGCTCGTGTTTGCATTTTTCATTTTATGGTGTGAATTCATACTTAACCTATCATCAATTTTTCGATAACAGGATAAGAGTAGGAAGTAAAAACCCAGTGAAAATGAGGTCCTTCGTGTTTTTAACGGTCGCGGCTCTGTGCTGCTTCGCTGCTGCATCAGCCTTCTCTGCAGGACGCCCTTCGGGGAAGCTTAATCCCAACCACGTACCCTCGAGTGCCTGCGTGGATATGGTCCCCGTCCACAACGACTCAACGCCATCCACCGATCTGTCTCCATACACACTCACCGTGTCCTCGACGCTGGCCTCTCCGGGAGACGTCATCCAAGGTTGGTGGTTCCCATAATTAAGGATCAGAGTTGGGAAGTGACCAAGTCATCTGCAATGATTATATTTAATTTACTTTTATCTTGTGATAATTACATTTTCATGGGGAAATGACCTGCACCCGTATACTATGAATACGTTCGGATAATCTCGAAATGAAATTGAATAATCCCAATAATATTCTTAATATTCTCAAAATCTCCCACGGATAACCCTTTATTTTATTATTTATTACATTTGTGATATTCATTACACTTTTTATTATTAGATATAATATGATTTCCATTTTGTTAGGCTGAAATTGTCTTGGTTCCATGTGTTCTTCATTAGTTATTTCTTATAAAATTGAGAATAACCTCTGAGGGGCATTGAATTATCCCAATAAAATTCTTAATATTTTCATAATATTCAATAGATAACCTTTTATTTTACTAGTTACTAGCTTACCCTGGTTATTATAATTTCTAACTTATTATAAAAAAATTAATAAAACAGTAAAACTACACACATATGCATTACAACGTTTTTTTTATGGAAATATTTTCTTTATTCAATGTACCTACATAAGGCCGACGAGGGGACGTACACTCGGATTTTTAAAATGAATTTTCGAACTTTAAATGGTTTTACATTGGAAATTTTATACTTGCGGTCTTATAATTACGTGTAAAAATTTTACGCATTCAGTTTTTGGCCTATTTGTGTTTTTAACCGTGAAGAAATCTTTTAAAATCCAAGTCTGTTGCGTTAACTCCCCCGTTCTTGGTTGAAATTTACGCAACGCTTGACCGATGCTTGACTTGCGTTTAAATATCATGAAAATAGCCCCATGAGAGCAGCATTAATATGTCATGACTTGTTGCGCGCTAGATATAACTCGGTTCGGAAAAGTGTACTGCGTAGAAGTGCCCCATGCGTAAACTTGCCACGGCCAAAACTACGCATTCGGTTTTATTCTCTGGAGTCAGGTATCTCCTGATATACAACAATATTTGTTTTTTTTATGATGCGCAAGAACAAATAAATCGGATGGTTTACCAATATATGACCATGAAATATATATTTGGTCATGAAGAAACATCGGATTTCCAGCACAAACAAAAACCTTATGATTTGTTAATCGTTTTTTAATCAATATTTTCTAACTACAGATAAAAATGTTTATAATATTTTATCGTTCAGGCATTAAATTGGTTAAAAGAAAACATATCATCTAGTTTTGACCGACTTGATAGACTTTGCAGTGTTACGAACTCCTAAAAATACACCCTTAAGGTCAAGGTTAAATTTTTCGTCAAGTTGTTCTAATTTTTAATGGTCATTCTGTTATCCGGGGCTGAGACGAATCCAGACAACCAAATGTCATTGAAATCGGTATTAGCATTCTGGAGATATTAGTGGTGTAACTAACACGATTTTCGACTTTATTTTATATTTACAGATTGAATTTGTAATATCTGTAAGATTTTTAAATGATAGGAATAATATGATTTCCATTTGTTTGCCTGAAATGATCTTGGTTCAATTCCTTCTTTTTTAGTTATTTTTATATAATTTTAACATCTTATATCTCGGATATATTAACTGCAATATGTAATCGTTAAGGTTCTGCAGATTAATTGACGTTTCTTGAATATTTAGGTTGGGTTCTTGGAATTAAAATTTTTATGTCGATGTATTTTATATCTCAATGTAAATTTCAGAGCAATCAACTCTTGAACATTTAATGGATTTGTCTCCATTAGTTTGCACTGTCCATTGATGAAAAACTTTTCTTTATACAATAGAGCTGCTGTAATACGTAATAATCAATGTCGCTTTGCTTTGGGTTGCAGTTTATGCGTCTGGATTTGACGGAGCGCTATTCAAAGGACTGTATATGCAGGCGAGAGTGGTAGGTGCCGATGTGAATGATGCTGTGGGAAAATTTACATCGGAGAATGAGGGAAGGAATCCGGCCGTGAGGAGATCCACTTGCCCGCCGGGAGAAAACGTAAATAATCGGCGGCTTTACCGTTGTACCTAATATTTATTATATTTAATTAATAGCTCTAAATCATCCATCAAATGGAAGAGCAACTTAAACAGTCCAACTTAAGGTAACTGGAGCACCTCGGTTAGAGTGACAAAACTTTGATAGAACTTGGTCACATATTCTTTGAAAGACTTACTTTCAATGGTCCAAGAAAAAGGGATTCCCATGTGCCGTTTTTTTATATTTGACGGTAAAAACAGGAAAATTTAATATATACTCTTACGGAGGTAAACAGCTTTTTCGGGTTAGCGCCACTGCTTGTAACTAGACGTTGTTGAAACGGCATTACTATGAGGCGATAATCTCTTACGAATCTAAATAAGTACGGGAATGTATACGATCATGGTAAAATAATGAATGCATTTGTGAAGAAAACTACCTGAAACTGGCAAGGCAGCTGGGAAACTCTTGTACCAACATCACCAAACGAAAACCACCACACCGACTTCGCATAAATTGTGGAAGTATATTTAGCTTCTCGGATTTTCCATGCTTCTTACATATCTTATGTTTATTAATAAATATATATTTATTTATGGTTTACCACTTCGATTGTGAATGTTTAGTCAAGGTACGTAGTTGAGTCTCGGGAGAAGTTGAAGCCCAAAAATGACGGAAATGTATTTTAAATGGGAAATGAGCAATATTCGATTGAAGGAATGGTGCATTTTGTGGTGAAAAAATGCCGTCTGAGATATAAGTCATTTATATTCCAAGCCACAACCCTAAAGGAAATCTAGGCTGAGAAAAAATCTAAGTCGCGTGATTTCCCTTGCATTGAACCTGAGAGATGGCCAAATGCCCATTTTCTTGGCGTTGCAGTTTGGGTTGACTGTACGTCCCCAGGATTCCCACTGTCCCTATATTGGGATTTTTCTTCCTGATAGAAAAATCTCCCCGGGATGGTGGTAGAGAAATTGCGTATGCTAGGCTTCGCTAGGCAGGGCCTCCTTCGCTTCTATAGCGCTGGAGTGTTTTATCCCTATTCCCCTCCCTTCCATTCCTTTCCTTTCCCTGGAGGCGTCGGCGGGCTCCGATCGCGACGGCGCCTCTTTCCCTTTTCCTTCCTCTCCAGCCCCTCCCCGGGTGTCCTGGCGTATGAGCCTCGCGCTTGGTTCCGGGCCCCGGTGCGTTGTACCCTATGAAGGGTTCGCCTTGAACCCTCAGAATTCTTGTACGTCCCCAGGATGGACAAACAGCTCTTGCTCTAATTCTAAAATGATTTCACGCCCGATTGTGAAAAACATGCAGCTTCAAGATGCGCTATTTCGTGCCTCGTATAAAACAAGCAATTTTTATTAAGCAGTGGTGAGAGGTTTCCATGAATTAAACTGTATTGGCTCGGCTTTCAGATTTCTAGGAATAAGAAAGTAATGTGATATCCCTAATTTTTTCCACAGAATGCCATCAGCTACATCTCCCGCACAGGAATACCGAGCATCACACTTGATTGGAAAGTCCCTGAAGATGTACCCACTGAAGGTTACAGTATCTTCTTCAGGTGTGTATTGAAATCTTCTGGTTTTTATCCCTTCCTGGTTGATTTTGAACTCACTCATGCCGTCTGGTAAAACTCGACTTTTCAGCAATAATGAAATTAATAATCGTAATAATCGTAAGATCAACTAATCGAAAAAATCGACATTTCTTTAAAAAAAATAGAGTTGGTACAAAATCATGTTTAAAATGCATTTGGAAAACACTCAAAATTCGTGTTTTATACGTAGAAAAAAAGAAAATCTATTTAGAATCACATTACGCGCTTATGTCACATTTTACATGAAATTTTGGACATGAAAAAGCTAACCCTTCCCTAATGGCGCGAATGACCTCAGCTTTCGGTCACCTCATCGAAATACGATACTCTCAAAAATGTGGTTACGAATGCATTACGCAAAAATTTGTTGCATTTTGCATGCAACTTGCAATTGCATGCAATTTGTTTGCATTTGCAAAACATGTTGCATTTTTACGCAGGAACATGTGTGTTCATTTACCAGACGTCCCAGACAAATGATTTGTTTTTTGGAAAACTTGCATATATTGGTCAGTTCAGTTACATGGATTGGATTTTAAGTAAACGGACCATAATATTTCTTGAATATATTGGGAGTGACTTTTGTTGATGGCAAATTAAGTATCGATGCATTTTCCAGATGCATTTTGCTCCAATATTACTCTTACAATTAGTAGATTCCACTCCTATAGTTGACTCAAATATACTATTAAATATTAAATAAACTACTAGACTCCATTTTTTACTCTTAGTAGATTTTCGGATGAGCCTTATTAGCCGTTTGAACATAGTTTTTCGCGAAACTTAATCTAGGTTGCAATATAATCTTCTCTTAGACTTTTGAATAATATTAATGATTCTCAAATCTTGAACTCCAAGCTATCTGCATATAGTTTATGATTTGGACCAAATCCTCCCTTCACCCCGTATTCGGTGATATAAAACACTGATATGACCATTATACATAACCCTGAACCGTTTATAGAACCTTTAAGCTGTTATAGAAGCTGGTATTCATGGAGAAAAATCTGATAGGAAACAAAAAAAAACGGTGCCAAAACGTATTATAGCTGTTTTCGACCAAATAAATTGATTAACAAACACGTTTTCTGCTATTAGAAAAAGTTATGGATCGTTAAGGTCGACGCGAGAATATCCATAGTAATTTCTCAGATTTAAAGTACAAACCGTTAGTAATGAAGCAAGCGCATCGGGTAGAAAATTGATGGACAACAGACAGAGGGATAGCCAGGAATTTCGTTGGGGGGGTTCAAAACCAGGGGTGGAAAAAAATGGGTATTATGTATAGGGTATTAAACTAATTTTTAACAATTATCCTTCTCGAAAAACCTTCATTTTACAAAGAAATCTTTTTATTCATAACATTTCAATGTTTTGTTTCCTTTTTATGAAGCAAAGTAATTGTGTTAAAATATTCCAGGGGGGGTTGGAGGTTCCGGACCCCCCCCCCCCCCCTCTCTCTACGCCACTGACATCAGCAATATACCCCGTATTAATTTCTGACTGAAAAGAAGGAAGTTATAGTCAGTATTATATTGCAAATCATTAAATATTACATTAAAATTTAAATAAATGTTTTTATTGTGTCATTTTAACTTTTCCTCTTTTTTTTCTAACAGGGCTACGATTCTTGAATCCTTTTCAAGGTTTTGGACCAATGTGGATTCACCTCCGATAGCGATTCGGGTAAGCAAGGCGTGCCAGTCGTTTTTTCCACAGCAAAAAATCAATCCTCTGTCTTAGCAGTTTTCTTTATTTGGCGACAATCAAAATGGTTCTAGTGTCGTGTTTTAACCTAGGGTGACTCTTGCAATTTTTGTGGCAAAATGATGGATATAAGCCTGATGATATTACGTGGGATATCGCAAATGCTGCAGCCAGGCATTTACGTTGTCACCGTAAAAGATTTTATTTTTTGTTTTTTGATGATAAGGTGATAAGATTCATTTGGTAATGGATATAAGTCTCATGGCTTCGTTTAATGCAGAAATTATTATCTTTTTCTAAAATAAGTTTTAAAGTGATTTCTGCCTCGTTTATTTGCGTCAAATTATTATATCGTTTTTTTATTAAACCTTTTCAGGCCTAATCCAGCATTCTACTGACAACGCATCGTGTTTATTAAGAAAACAAGAAAATATCTGCGCTCGTTCCTCGTTGCCGCTGTTTCTCACCTGTGATTGTGACATCAATTTACACGCCGTACCGCTTCATCAATATCATCGTTCATTATGTATTTTTGTACAAGTTGCATGGAAATAAATGTCATTCATATTTATATAATATTATTAATTATCTACATCTCCTTTTATCAATTTTATGACGTTTTGGGCAACCTTAGTTGCTATCTTTATACTTTTATGTACTTTTTAAGTTCGATATTCCTGTCGAAATCCATTTTCGGGCATGCATTTTCCTAAAATTTTCCTGGGAAGGCCTTCCGAATTCGACGGTAAGGGTCCCCAATCACCCAAGTCCCCTGATACTTCTGTCATTGTCACAGATGTGCCCTCCCAGTGTTTCTATCATTAGCGTTTGTTATTGAGCACGTTTACCCATGGGCATACCAAGGATCAAAACAAGGGGGAAGACATTAGTGGTCGTTCAAGTAGTCACATTTTTTGACAGAAAAGGTTGAAGAAACTAAAACTTTAAGAAAATTACGACAGCGTTTTATTAGTGTATACGATTATTTGCTTGAAAAAAAAAATAATTTTTTATTTTAGTTCCATGTTTTATACTAATATCATTTTCATTCGAGAGAAAATTTGTGTAAAACTTTCATTTAGAACACATAGAGCCTTTTTATTGAAGCTTATTGTTTATGTTAATAATATTTTTGTGATTAACACTATTCATTAGCGCACTAGACTGTCAACCAATTAAGACAAGGCTTTGATCAGGTCGTAATACCTTTAGTCTTAGCCGTGGTTTTCTTTTTATTTTCGCCGTTTCCATTGTTGTCATGCCTAGAATTTCTGTATTTATGATATTGAAGGCTTCGGGAATTACGATCAACTGTCCCTAAATTCTCAGATTTCTTAGCATACCAAAAAAAACGAAAATATCTGTCCATATCTCCATATGGGTAAACGGGGAGTTGGGAGTAATTATTTCCGACGTCGCGATTCCCATAGTGGAAGCCTATGCGAAGACTCGACATGGTGAGGAAGTAGTGTTGAAGTTGTAATATAGAGGACTCTAATAACAATTAGAAGTTAGGTAAAGCAGCAATGGTAACGAGGGTAGCTAATTAATACATCGAAAGGGTAATGATGTGGTTAGGGTAAATAGTAATACTGAAAACCAAGAGGATGGTGCTTTATGTCATCAGGAAGAAACGTTGGTTTTAGGCAATCAAAGCCTTAGCATAGTTCAAGACAGTATTTTTCCTTTCCTCGAAGAGTTTTTCCAGTTTTATTTTTAAACGTGATCTTAAAGATATGTCCCATGATTTTTTAATGTACCCGGACCTCACTACCACATTCGTCACTAGAGGTAATTATTGCCGCCAATTAGAAGTTATCATATCAATGGTAACATATCAACAAAGTATCCAGCTTCTTCGCTAACCTGGCGTTGCGGCACTACTAATAACCAGAATAAATAATGTGATATATAACGCGTCCCTTTCATTGTAATCATCAATTTTTATTCGCTAATGCTTGCATTCTCAAGGCTTCCCTTAATGATTTTACGTGAAAGTTCTAGTGTGATTTATTTCACCACCTTGGCAGTATGATTGGGATCATTGTCCTGTGAGAATTACCAATTAAGTGGCATGTTTTACTCTGGATATTGTACCATAACAATCTGCAAAGTACCTTTGTGCATTTCAGAATTCATTATGACGATAGTGCGGTGTGTTGTACCCACAGCATACCATGGCCAACAGCCCCAAATCATGACACTTCTCTCTCCGTGCTTCACAGTTTTTTTAATTGCGTACCAGAGATTGCTCTCCCGTTCTTTTATTTAATGAAATTAGAATCATCAACTTTGTCTAATTCCACTAAATTTCAATGACAGCGGCTCAAAATGCCACTTTTTTGAATGTGATCTTGAATTTGTGACTGTGACACAGTCGAAACCGCATTGATTTTAAGTAATTTTCCTAAATTACGCTTACCGCCATCAATTCGATTCATTCCTTTAAGTAGTGTGTGTGAACTAAGGTAATTTATTTTACTGGAACTTGAATGTGGAATTATTATGCCACCTTGATTTTCATGAATCTTTTCATGATTTTTCGTAATCTCATAACTCCTTCAATGCTTGAGTGAGGTAATGCGGTCCGATCACCACAAACATCATGGAAAAAATTATAAATAAGGCAATGGCATCTTACAATCGTGTACAAATGCGAAAAATATGGAGACACAATTCGCGGAAGTGATGCAGCACAGGAAATTGTCGATGGCAGATCATCCGGCAGACCTTCCGCAACCGTTAACGCATATCGGGGTCAATGGTACTCCCATTAGGGCATTTTCTTCACTGACCGCTGTTTGAAAGGCGGCATCGAACTTAGATAAACAGCTGTCTGCGGCTAACAATTTTTCCCTACGCTTTCCTTGTGAGTTTTACTCGGATTTCCCAACTCTCTGTAGTAAGCTAAGGTCAACGCGATAAAGTAACAGTCCTCAACGAGCCACAGTATAAATACTATTTCATATTCCGCGTGTGTAATCATTGAAAGGAGGAGATCTGAGTTTTAAGAAGTGAAGAGGTAAGTGTTACATCCCCCTCATACGTTCTCCCTTTGATTCCGAAATGAATCTTTGTTTTATCCGAATAGATTGATAGAATTTTGAAAATGAAAGAATAACTGTGTTGATTTCACTAATATATTTTTAAAATAACGATGACTTGGATTTAATAGCATAGCTACATCGTCAATGCATTTATCATAAGATATCTCCTATGATACCAATTCGGGTGCGACAGTAAGGACATCTATTTGTCGGGAAATGGTGGGGTGAGGATATATAAGGAGATGCATTAATGTAAGATGCACATGACGCTGCAATGAGTGGTGGATCAGGCGATAGATCCCCCCCCCCCCCCAGATAATCCATCCTCAGAGAAATAAATAAAACTATTTAAAACTATCGTCTAGTTTTGACGTTTAATTATTTCATCTGATTAAAGTGAAAATTTTCGTGCAAAAATCATTTAAAATATATTTCGAGGCATGTCATTTTCAAAAAATTTCCTGGAATCTACGCTGCCTAGTGGGGGCGTCGCCACCCCGGGCCTTCTCAATCTCCCCTAAAGCATATTCCTAGTTACGCCACGGGATGCAACTGTGTTATGATACCCGGGTCGTGCTTTTTTAATTATTTTTGTGAAATTAACACAGTTTATTTCAACAGTTAAGTCTGAAGTCATCAGATATACGATGGCGTTTGAATATCAAGAGCTCATAAATTCCTTCTCTGTTTCCTAATGTAGCATGACTTGCGAGAAATAGAATAATATATCAATCGAATTTGAGGAGTCCTATCGTCTAAACGAAGCTATCAATTTGAGGAAGAGTTCTCGGGTTTCCAGCCGGGTCCAAGTGTTTTCTCCCTGAAGACGATGGCAGACTTAGCCTTCGAAACGTCGCGTCGCGTCGGTGCAGAAAAACACTTGGACCCGACTGGAAACCCGAGAACTCTCCCTCCAGTCTATTCGCCGGGAAAACCTTAGATCCTTCGAAGCTATCAATTTAAATATAACAAAAAGCATACGAAAGAGAATTTAGTTTTCCTCGTGATCATTTAAATTTTAATAAATCTTTGGATCCATACTTTTTCCTGTACTTAATTTTTCTGGAAAAAACTGTTTTTTGCGCGTAAAATCGAGTTGCCCAACATTGAGCGCTTGGTATTCCCGTAGATCCCGATTCCCGGTAGTATTTTACGCGCTAGGCTTAGATTGTTTGAACAATTGAGAATGGATATCTTTAAGACGGACACAGAGAACATAACATTAGAGCCACACTATATCTCCAAGTCCGATAGAAGCGATAAATTAAGAGAGATGTTTTGCCGAACGGATAGATATGGGAATTCGTTTTTTCCCCGAACCATAAAGGACTTTAATAAACGCTAGTCCCAACCTCGTTAGAGCACTTCATTTTTTTTTTGTTGTAAACGACTGGTGTCCTAACACCCCAAGCCACACGCCTTTTAGGCGGCTCGTGGGGTATTATGTAGATGTAGATCACGTTCGAGTAATTTGAAATTTTGGCATAAAAAGCCAGATGTAGCATTAAAAGTTTGCCCCAAAAAAAGTTGTCGCACTAATATTGATGGATTTATTGTAGAAAACGAAAATCTCTGCTAACTTTGGAACCGACGATCGAAAATTGATTGACACGCTCGTGTGTCGCAGTTTGACTTCTTAGTGTAAATTCATGTTCAACCTTTCAATTTTCCAATAACAGGATAAGAGAAGGAAGTAAAACCCGGTGAAAATGAGGTCCTTGGTGTTTTTTACGGTCGCGGCTCTGTGCTGCTTCGCTGCTGCATCGGCCTTCTCAGCGGGTCGCTCTTCAGGGAATCTTGTTTCCAACCACGTTCCCTTGAGTGCCTGCGTGGACAAGGTCCCCGTCCGTAACGACTCAACGCCATCCACCAATCTGTGCCCGTACACACTCACCGTGTCTTCGACGATGGCCTCTCCGGGAGACGTCATCCAAGGTTGGTGGTTCCCATAATTAAGGATCAGAGATGGGAATTGACCAAGTCACCGGCATTGAGTATATCTTATTTACGTTTAACGTGTGGTAATAACATTTTTATGTGAAAATGACTTGCGCCCTTACAGCAGATAAATATCCTATGAATACGTTAAGGATAATCTCGAAGGGATATTTAATTATCCCAATAATATTCTTAATATTCTCATAATATCTTACGTTTACCCTTTTTTTAATTAATTATTACAATTGTAATACCAATTTCTCCTTTAATTATTAGACCTGATATAATTTCCATTTCGTTAGGCTGAATTTGTCTTGGTTCCCTGTCTTCTCTATTAGTTATTTATTACAAAATTTTTAAATCTTACAGTTCTGACATATTAACTGTATTATCTAATCGTTAACCTGATGCAGACTTTCTAATTTACATTCCATGAATTTTGGTTTTTGAAATTAAATATTTTATGTAATTTATTTTATACCTAAACATAAAACGTCGAGGAGATATGCGAATCCGCCATAAATGATATCCCTGTAATATTCTGAGGGACATAATATTTCATGGGGATATTCCAGGGGTGACCCAGAGAACATAGAAATTATTCTTGGTACTACGTAATAACACAATACCTTGGGTGAAAGTATCTTAGAAAAGGAAAGAAAAAGGTCCGAAACGAAACTGATGTTTTTCTCATGGGGTCAAAAAGTTAACAATAATGTGATGAAAACACCACAAAAATTGTTTCCTGAAAATATTCTTTCTCACTGCGTCTGTACATCATATTCAGGAGTATCTTCTGAATATTTTATGGATTTACGGATTAGTCTGCACTGTCCGTTGATGAAAAATTTTTGAATGATTTTCTTTATGCAATAGAGCTCCTGTAATATGTAATAATCAATGTCGTTTTGCTTTGGTGTGCAGTTTTGGCGTCTGGATTCCACGGAGCGCGGTTCCGGGGACTGTACATGGAGGCGAGAGTGGTCGGCGGCGACGTGGATGTTGCTGTGGGACAATTTCCATCGCAGAATGTCGAGTTGGATGCAGTCATGAGGATATACACTCGCCCGCCGGGAGAAAACGTAAATAATCGGCGGCTTTACAATTGTCCCTTATATTTATAATATATATTTAACTAATAGCTACAAATCATCAAGAATCAAATGAAAGATCAACTCAAACATTTCAACTTAAGGTTGAACTAGAGTGCCTCGGCAAAAGTGACAAGAATTTTATGAAACTTAGGTCACATGTTCTTTGAAAGACGCCGAAAGATTTCAATGACCCATAGAAATAGAGATTCCCAAGTACCATTTATTTTAACATTTGACGGTGAAATTAGGATAGTTTAATATGGGCTCTTATGGAGAAACATGTTTTCTTATGGAGCTTTCGAAGCTGTTTGTGACAAAACGTCGTTGAAACCGCTCTCATTAGAAGCAAACTTTTGTGGCGAGTATAAATATGTACGGGAAAGTATACGTTCATCATACGAGAAGAAAGATATTTGCGAAACATTTGCCTGAAACTGGTAAATTGGGCACCGGAATCTCTAGTACCAACATCTAAAAACGAAAACCACCACACCGCCTTCGCCTAAATTATGGAAATATATTTAGTTTCCCGGCTTTTACGTACGTCTTACGCATCATTTGTATATGAATAATTATATTTATTTAGTATTTACCTCTTAGATTGTTTAATACTTAATCAAGGTATGCCGTTGTGTCATGGGAGTAGTTGAAGCCCACAGGGGATCAGCTAGGAATTAAGGCTGGGGGGGGTTTAGGTGCAACTAATACCGGTGTGTGTGTGGGTATGGAATACCCACCAGGATAAGTAGTTGGTGCGAGATTAATAAATTAAGGAATTTTAAGATAAATGGTTCAAAATGGTGAGTTTTACTGCTTTCTGAGGGATATTTTATCAATACTTGCACTATTATATTAGTAATATCAATCCAATTAAGTAAAATGGATTAAACTTAAAAATTTCTCTGGCTCTGGGGGTTTTTTATCCCCCAACCAGCTCCCCCCCCCCCTCGCTGCGCCACTGGAAGCCCAAACATGGGGGACATGTATTTTAAATTGAGAAATGAGCAATATTCGATTGAAAGAATAGTGGATTTTTGTGGTGAAAAAATGCACTCTGGGATTTTAGTCATTTCTATTCCAAGTCACAACCTCAAAGGAAATCTATAAGCTGAGAGAAAAATGTAAGTCGCGTGGTTTCCCTCGAATTGAAATGGGGCGATACTCTTGAGACATGGTTTGATGCCCAATTTCTTGGCGTCATCTAGAATGATTGCACGCCCGATTGAGAAAAATGTGCAGCTTCAAGTTGCGCTATTTGTAAGTTGTAGCGTAAAACAAGCAATTTTCATTAAGCATTGGTGAGATTTTTTCATGAATTAAACTGCATAGGCTCGGCTTTCAGGTTTCTAAGAATAAGAAACTAATGCGATATCTCTTACTTTTACTTCGACAGAATGCTATCGGCTGCGGCTCCCGCACAGGAAAAGGTGTACGCAGCATCACAGTTGATTGGAAAGTCCCTGAAGATGTACTCACTGAATGTTACTGTGTCTACTTCAGGTATGCATTGAAACCTTCTGGATTTTCTTCACTTCTGGTCGATTTTAAACTTACTCATCCCGTCTGGCGAGGAAGGGACCCGTATTTTTCCGTTGGTTGATCCGTGGCCTCCTCTTGGAGGTATTCCCGACGAAAAATTGGCAGCCTTAAACCTTTCGCGTATAAAATGATGACGTAACAAACTCATGCCAGGTGCGTCACCACTTCTCAATGAGTGGTCCTACAGAAACGGTGGAGGTAACGGTTTAGTGATGGAAAAATTTAGATCAAAATCGATTATTAACCGAAATGAAAAGCTCGACCTTTCAGCAATAATGAAATTTTGTGCCGGAAGATCGATTATCGAAAAATTCGACGGTTCTTTTAAAAAATACAGTTTATGCGAAATCATGTTTATAATGCATTTGATAAACACTCAAAATTCATATTAGAGATGTCATGGATTGGGTTTGAAGTAAAGGGACCATAATGTTTCTTGGGTGTATTGGGAGTGGTGCTGTTGATAACAAAGTGTGTAACAATTCATTTTCCAGATTAATTTTGCTCAAATATTAATACTTTTACTCTTAGTAGACTTTTCGAATGCGCCTTTGTAGTCGTGTAAACATTAGTTTTCGCGAAAATTATCCTAGGTTGCAATGTATTCTTCTCTTAAACTTTTGAATAATATTAATGATTCTCAAATCTTGAACTCCAAGCTATCTGCATATAGTTTAAGATTTGGACCAAATCCTCACTTCACCCCGTATTCGGCGATAAAAACTCTAATATGTCAGTTATACCTAACCCTGAACCGTTTACAGAACCTTGGGCTATTATAGAAGTTAAAATTCATGGGAAAATCTAATAGGAATTATAAAGTGCTGCCAAAACGTTTTTATAGCAGTTTTCGACCAAATAGATTGGTTAACAAATACGTGTTTTGCCAGATAATAGAAGTTATGGATCTTTAAGGGTGACGCGAGAAGATTAATAGGAAAATATCAAATTTAAAGTAAAAAAAAACGAAAGTCATGAAGCGAGCGCATCGGGTTGAAAATTGATGGACATCAAATGAAATTATCGTTGTTAACGGCTTTCGGGAGCAGCTGAGTGTTGCGCTTTGTCGTGCTACCTTTCGCGTCCATTGCAGGCCGCATCATCAGGCGATGAATGTTCAAAATTAAATTAAAATTAATTAATTTAAATTATTAGAGTATGTTTCTTACTGTCTCATTTTAATTATTCTTACTTCTACCTCTTTTCTAACAGGGCTATGATATTTAAATCATACTCAAAGTTTTGGGAGAATGTGGATTCACCTCCGATAGCGATTCGGGTAAGGAAAGTGTGCTAGCCATTTGTTCATCAACGCAAAAAATCAACCGTCTTCCTTAACAGTTTTCTTTTTTGGGAACACTTAAAACGGTTTCTTCGTGATGTGTTTTAACTAAGGATGACATAGGCCATTTTTGTGACTTGTTGTGACTTTGGTTGTGGTGGATTTAGCCTGATGATATTTACATGTGATATCAGATTTGCTGTAGTTAGGCATTTGTGTTAATAATATCACTGTAAGAGATTTTATCTTTTGTTGCTAGATGAATGGGTGATAAGTATTATTTGGTAAAGGTAAAAAAGTCTCATTGTTTTGTTTAATGTAGAATTATCTTTTATTCAAATCACATTTAAAGGCCTTGTGCCTCATTCATTTGCATCAAACTTTTATATCGTTTTTTTATGCCTAACACAACATTCTCCTCACTATTACGTCTTTTTTATATTTATTTATGTATTACATATTGTTACAAGCAGGCTATTACCTGGTGGCAGCAATAGATTTAAATAAATGAATGACAAACTTACCTATGGAAGAACAGTGTAAAGAACAGAAAATTCACCTATAGTATAAAAAAAATGCATTAATTCTAATATCATACTAATAAAAAATGAAGTGTGTCCCAAATAACCCGATTTCCAACTCTCCATAATAAACCATAATGACATCAACCAAGAATAGATGATCACTTGTTCTTAAAAAATGTTAGCATTTGCAGGAAAATATCTTAAGGTTTGACGTTCCAATCCTTCATTCCTTTATGCAATAAAGACGTTCATTATTATTATTATTATTATTATGCTGGAAGTATTTTTTTCAGAATGACCGTTTTCTGATTCTTGAACATAATTTTGAATTTATGATGTTTTCTTCCTATTTATCAGGGTGAGTCCAGCCTTTAACCTATTTCCTTCCGACCTCGCTCATTTGTTAAGTCTTTATAGACCCCTCAGAACGTATATATGGTTCTTCTAGCTTTTGATTGTTTCCAGCCCAACACCCCCGCATAGCTGTGATGCCTCGTTCACATTACGATTGTTGCAGCGATCGTTGGAACTGTCGTGCATTCACACAACGATGGTTAACATCTGTGCTGCCCTCTAGTGCTGACGTCTAAAGTGAACGAGAAATTGACGGTTAGCAAAGCTGTTGAGGTATGCAGGGCCAAGATATTACTGTGTTCAACGTTTATTTAACGAATGATTTTTCTTCCGCCCATATTCTTCCTATTCCTATTCTATTGCTTCCACGAATCCACGAATAAAAATTAGCGCGTGAGGAGTTTCACGAACTTTTCATCTTTCTCTTGTCGCTTCCTTTTCCGGTCTCCCAGTGCCTAACCATCGTAAAGTGGCAACGTTCGGAACTACGGTAACTATTGTCAGGACATGCATTCACACTGCTAGTTCGGCCAACTGTCGTCAGGACGATCGCTCGGACAATCGTAATCTGATCGAAGCATGACACTGTTCCCCCTTCCACTTCTGTATCCCCTCCGCGATTAGTTCCCGCTCTATCCAGACCCATATGATCCTCCTGTAACTCATCCATCGATTTCCTCACCCCGCCATAAGTGTCCAGCACTTCGTCTTTTTATTCCTCTCCGTCCACTACACCTCCATTCTTCTTCTCCCCCTCACATCTCGTACGCCTTATAACGTCAGACGCTTGTTTTGTTCCAAATTCTCTTCATTTTCTTAAGGCCGTTTAAGACGGGGCACATACTTGCACAATCTTACGTGTGTACGAAGGCGTAGTAAAAATTGCGTCGTGTAAAGCGGTGAATTGCTAGAACACATGCGAGAATGCGTGGACGTGATATGGCAAAATGGCCCCTGTTCCAATTTCGTTCATGCATTCGCGCAATTCCACGCCATTTTAGAAATCAATGCAGTTCTGAACTGCGCAATTCCGTGCCCTGTGTAAAACGGCCTTCAAAGATACAGTTTCTTATTGCCTCACCACTCCGAGCATCTTTCCATCTTATCTCTCTCCACAACAATCCTCCTCCCTTCAACAACTCCCTAGCAACATCAAAAATTGAATATCAAAAGTCACCAGTCCCCTGTTATTTTTCGTCAAATTCTCTTTAAATATTTGCTTCCCTTAAACATCGCTGAGTGGCTTCACCTTGAAGTTATCCTTGACCACGTTCATTTCTCGCCTAGTGGTGAGAGTTTCACACTTTCCTTCGTTTTGTCCAACAGTTCGTTAAAATGGCTCTTCATGTATGTATTTAGCTCATCATTGGTGAGGATATTACGGACGATTGTGATCATTACTACAAAATATTCGGTCCATGGGCTCCGTTATCTGCATTGAGAACCATATAGGTTTCTGAGGGGGAGAGGGTCAGTGCATTTAAGTGAAACCAGCGCAAGCATGGCGGGTTATTCTATAATTTAGAATAAATATGACCATACTCGGAGAGCTATAAGATCTTGAAATGAATCGTTCAATGATGCAATCATTGCTCGAGATTATGGCGATGTCACGATGGAAATGAACTGTTCACGTGGTAGTGAACCCTTTAACTGACCCGTTACACACGCACTGTAAACGGTCAAACTTTGAAATTCCAAGAAATGCTCGCATTTTGCTAAATCTGTGAAGTCATCTAAATTTGAACCCCAATTCGTAAATACAAAACAACACCTCACTTCACCAATGAGGCCGTCATAATTATGCTTTGTTAACCATAACGTGTTTACGATCATTTGTTTTTGAAGGCTATCACGGGCTAATGGTCCGTTTTGAGCTTTGATATCAGTGATGGTCTGCAATTGCTTGATTTCAAATGAACTTATTGTTATTACCAGAAATGACTTTCGTAGTTATATCGTGATTTAAAATCTACAAATATTTAAAGATTGGTATCAACAGGCCTAACTATAATTTTGGTCTGAACACTTTTTATCGTAAAACTAACCGTTTAGCTGAAAAAATGAAAAAAACCTTATTTTGTGACCTTTGACCTTGAATGAAATTTTTCGCACGCACTGGATCGATGGAGACTTTTCAGGATTCATTGAGAGTTGTATTCCTAGCGTTCCAGTAAATTTTCAGCTGGTTGGGAATTTATGCTAGGGTCATTGTCTATTTTGACCGGGCTATAGCAAGCACTCTGTTTGCAGTAGGTATGTGTGATTGTTGAACGGTCAGTTGCATGCATTTCAAAGCATCTTTCAAACTTCTCGAGATGTCTTTAACAAGGAACGTGGACCATGTCATCTTGAACGCTAAAATGACGTTCATTGCCATTCGAGACGATCTTTCAGGAGTGATTGCTCAGTATATCGATGGCTAAGTTTTAACAACACGTATCTCAAAAATAGTAACTTTTCAGGAGAGCAAAAAAGCGATTAATTTCTTTTACTTACACACTGAAGTTAAAAACCTGAAGTTCATAAAACTGAAAAAGAAGCATTCATTTGCAAATGAAGAGGTTTTTTTTTGCTTTCATTTTATTTTTTAATGTTATTACACTTTATTTAAGATACCTGTCTCAAACCGGCCGAATTTGAGATACGTGTTGTTAGAACTTCGCCATCGATATCTTGAATCTAGTTGAACGACCTTTCACACTGCCGTAAAAAGCTTGAATTATCGTTAATAACGATAGAAAACATGATTGGCAAAGGAATAACGTAAAGCGGGACCGAGAGTGGATTATAATCGTAATTTTACGTCCTGGCGGCAAATTATTATTCATTTTTTGCAATCCCGAACTTCTCACTTGCTTTATGTGGTAGTTCACTTAATATACGCACGGTCAGTTTTGAATTGTCAGCTTCCCGTAAAATTTAATGCTGGAGGCCATAATATCAATAGTCACGCCATCTCCAAGGGAGCGCTTGGAAGACTTTAAAACTTTCCCTGATTGGTCGGACCGCCTTAACAACATTCGACATTCAATAGAAACTAGAACCTTCAAGACTAGACGAATTTGATGGAAACGAAGGATTTCAAGAGCATTCTAGTCAAAATGTCTGTGTGTCATGACAATTAACTTGACGCCATATCCGTTCGAGAAAGCTTGTTCGAGCCTTGAACGGAATTTGACTGTGTGAAAATGCCTTAAGCCGAGGGCCTCCGATATTAAATATGACCGAAAACTCAGAAAATATCTGTACACTCCACAATTTTTGAAGAAATGAACACCTTTTTTCATGAGAAGGACGTGAAAGGAAGGGGAAAATTGATGAGGCAGGTTGAACGGTCAATTATGCATTTGCGATTCGGTCTGACATTGAGCGATCACACGAGACGAACCGGTCCAAGGGAATTCAAGGTAATATGAAGAGGATGGAGTTAAAAATGTGACTCGGCGCAATGGCGACCCACTCCATTGGAGCAAGAAAGAGATATTGTTTGCATAAGTTTGATGGGAGACGGAGTTATGGACTAAATAAGACATTGAGGGAAGTAACACAAAATTTGTAATCTGTTTATGGGGTAAGATATGTGATAAACAAAGAGAAATAGTGAAATATCTTTTACTAACCACTTTATGGACAACTATTTTCTCGATAACTTTGCCCTGATTCGCATTTTGGTTGTCATACCATTAACAATATTCATCATCATCAGTCAATAATCATAAGATTGGTTTAACGCAGCTATCAATTCCTCTCTCCTATCCGCTAATCTCTTCATAGCTACATATTTATTCTCTTTTACAACCTTTATAACCTGTCCTATGTAACTCATTCGAGGTCGGTCCTTGCCCGTCTTTCCTTCCACCTATCATATGATTGTTTTCATCAGGCCATTATGTCTCATAATGTGGCCCGATTCCCGTCTTCTGCTTCAGGTTTTTAGGAGGCTTCTCTTTTATTCCACTCTTCTTAGCTCTTCCTCGTTTCATACACGGTCGATCCATTTTATCTTCATCATTCTTCGGTAGCATCACATTTCGAATGCTTCCACCCTTGACTTCTCTGCTGCCGTCAGCGTACTGGCCTCGCTTCCATAGAGAAACATGGTCCATATGCAGCATCTAAATATTTCAACAGCTAACTTTTTCTACTTATGAAAATTTTGAGTTTTTCCCGTCGTATAGTTTGAAGGAATAATTCGCAATGCAATACCCATCCACATACTTGCCACTAAGATCAAAGCCTGCATCTGGACGACGAAAGATGACTTGGGCCTCAAAAACTCGGGAGTACCTATGGATGTGTACCCATGTGAATGTGGTCACGTTTACATTGGGGAAACTGGCAGCACATTCGAAAAACGGCTGACAGAACTTGAAAGGTGCTTATGCTTGTTTTACCCACTGAAATCAGTGGTAACAGAGCGTTTCTTGGACCTCGGTCATTGAATAAATTGCAAAAATACGAAGGTTCTATTCCGTACGAATAATTGTTCGGAGATCGCATTGTAGAAGAAGCCATTGAAATTAACATAGAAAAGAACATCAAGAAAGACAACGGTTTCCAATTAAGCAACACGTGGAATACATCAAAATCAGTCTCTGAACACGAAAACAACAATCAAGAAAGAACCAAACAGGGCACTCAAGAATATAAATACATATAGTACCGACAAAAATTTGGCTTCACATTCTCTCCCTGAAGACGTTGGCAGACTCATCCTTCGTATCGTTGGGACCAATTACCCAAAACCACACCCGGTGGGAAACCAGATAAGATTTCCGTTATTCTACTTACCTATGTTGATGTATATATCATTAATAAATTTGTAAGTTTTTTTATTCATGAGTCTGTCTTACTTTTTACACTACACAAAAATTCAGTCAAACATAAATCGTTCTTAAACTTATCTGAGGGAATACTTGTGTAATAGACCGTTGGATGGTGCTGTTTACAGCTCAAAGGATGTTTACATTAAAGGTGAAACGCTGAATCCAAAGACAGGATTTCACAATGAAATCATTGACCAAATCTCAAATAAAAAAGTAATCAAAGAGAACTAGGTTTATGGCAAAAACGAAGAGAGTTAGGACGGATGTCGTGATGAAGAATAAAAATTATGCAAGAAGACACGCCCTTCTTGAGGTGGGAGATGAATTCTGGTTTCATCCATCAAAACTGACCTTAGCCGGTAAATTATTGCTAATCAAAGGTGAAGAAGTTTCCCAATGATTTCGAAATTCAAGGAGATAGGTCGATGACCAATCTCTCATTGCGTTGACTCCTCGCGTCGAAGAGGATTGGAGATAGATTCGGAGGGGCTGCAGACAGTTCTTACGGGGTCAAGGCGAAGAAAGTGGTTTTGGTCTCACCGTGAGGATGCCTGCGTATCACCCACGGAAAGTTAAGAGAAAAAAAATGCCTGGGGAGTCCTCTGCTGCATCGGCAAAGGAGTCGTTGACCAATAGGAAAAATGGCGTGACCATTGCGTGAGAGAGGAAAAGATAACTTCAATAACCTCACGCGGTGTCAAACCCGAGAAGATTTAAAAAAAATCATTCAGCTCAGCTTGTGTAATAGTCCGTTGGATAGTGCTGTTTACAGTTCAAAAGTTTTTTACATTAAAGGTGAAACGCTTGGTTAAAACACAGGATTTCACTAAGAAATCATTGACCAAATCTCAAATAAAAAAAGTAATGAAAGAGAAATAAGTTTTATTTTTCTAATCTCTGTATCTAACTCTGTTTGGAAAAAAATATCACTGGTACCTATCGGCTTCTAACCTCTTCAATTAAGAGGAAAGACATGATGTTTGTGTTAATCCAGCTAGCACTCCATCAATCACGCTATTTTGGTCCATCGATGTTGCAAGTCGTAACATTTGTGATGCTTGTATCAACCGGTAGACACTTATTCCTCATTGTTGAAATGTTATTACGAATATATCATTTAGCTCGGTATTTTAGAGAAGTCTCACAGTATACGTACTAGGCGGTCGCTCACGATTGAAGAATAAATAGGATGAGTGAGACGAAAAGGGAGAGTGGGTCAATCCTTTCGGGGCGAAAAGAAGAGACCAGCCGTAAAAAAAACAATAATTTTCGGTTTTAAATGACGACCCAAAGCCGCGGAGCGGAAGATGTCAATATTCTCCTCGAAGGAACAACACGGTATCAGGCGGGATGTCGTCGAACCGGTGGAACAACATTTCAACTATGATGAATAAGTGTCTACCGATTGATACAAGCATCACACATGTTACGACTTGCAACATCCATGGACCAAAATAATATATCGCGATAGATGGAGTGCTAGCTGGATTATCACCAAAATTGTGTTTCTTCTTAATTGAAGAGGTTAGATGCCAAGAGGTACAGGTGAAATTTTTTACAAACAGAGTTAGACACAGAAACTAGAAAAATAAAACCAGCAAGACCAAGTAGACATTTAGCCATGTATTTCATTTTCCACTCGATGTCATCACATAACAGAGACGCACTCGTAACCCTAACCTGCCAATTTTTTCTATATTTATTCTATCAATTTCTCTACCTAACTCCAATTTAAAAAATCTTATACCCATTGGCTTCTCACCCACTCAATTGAAATTTACCAATATAAATTTCTTTTCACGGAAAAGTTATAGCATTCTTTATAAAAGGCAGGCTGTTGGATCATTTCTGTGGTAAAAATAAGACTAATTCACTTTTTAGCGCAGAGGTTATCGGGATATGAACCGCGTGTGTCTATATTTGTAGGCAACATTTTCGCCGGTTTGCACCGGGCTTCTTGAGGTCGATTTAGAACTGAGTGGCGCAGCATTGCAGTCCTTCAAAAAGGAGCCAAAACTGTTCCTGAGAAACGTCGGTGATACATTTGTAATCTGGCAAAAACAGAAGGGACGAATTAAACAACTTCTTGAGGCACCTCAATGGTCAGAACAACTCAATCAAGTTCACGATGGAAATAGGAAAGAAAAACCGTCTACCCTTTTAGTTTCTTCCTAGTTTAGAGGCAGGCAAACGGCACTCTGGATCAATCTGTCAACCCTGAAATACAGAGTGCACTGCAGTGGTGAATTTTTTTTTAGTTATCCCGAGATCTAAGCTGGGAAAAAATTCCACCGTCGAAAATTCAGTCAATTTGACCTGTACTCGAAGTAGAATCAATTCTGAGGGAAACGGCTCGAGTAGCAACTGAACTAATGTGTTTTTTTTATGATCTTCGTTTAATTTATCTATGCCAGTATGTAAAAATATACTAAAACATATTTCTTATACAAGAGACAAAAATTCGAGCAGTCACATCGCAAATACCAATTTATATTTCCAATTTCTGATTCATGCCGATCTCTTAGTACCGGTTTACACATTATACCATGTTTCTCTATAATCGTAAATCCTGTATATGTATTTTAATGGTAGTTTTTACACCTCATTTTCTTTTAAATTTTTTTCTGATATATATTTGATTTCTCTTAGGAAAGTCGCAAAATTATATATGCACTCGTTTCACGGAGTGTCCTACTTTTGAAGTTGACGCGATCGCAAGCGAAAATTAATGGATAGGCCGCGCGGCATTGGATGCAAAGATGTCAGTAAACTTCCCTCGTTGCCACATAAGCCTAAGTTAAATGGATCACGTTTCTTGGAAAATTAGGGAAGAAAATTAATTATTGGCCATGAGTGTCCCTTCCCTCCTTAAATATTTCAAGTTTCATGCAATTGAAACAGTGATAATGCGATCTTTTTCAGAAACCTGAAAATCCATTTTCACTCATGAAAAATCAATTTTATAACAACTCTCTTTTTTTGGCTACTTCAAATCCTCCCACTTCTCCCATTTGTTAACTTTAAAAAGGCTATAGTGATCTTAATTGGTTACCTTTCAAGATAACTGTTCGACTATTAATCGAAATCCTCATTAAAACCTCATATTTCGTTTTGGGAATGTATCGTAAAAAAGGCTCTCTTTCTGCAGTAATACTACCCCTTTTTCCTAATTCATTCCCCTTTCTTCACGCTTTTCCCATCATTTTCCCTTAGGAGATTGGACTACTGATTTTCGTCATGTTGAGATGAGAAATATCCGAGATTCCTGTGGTTTTCACACGAACCGCCTGCCTCAGTCAGGCTGGCTATGAATTCATCTAGCCCACCGGTTTACAAGGACCCCAGCCTTCGCTTGCGAGAGAAACTACTTTGATTTCACAGATTATTATTTTTTTATCCGAGGTGCAACCGGTTTCGTCGGATAGTTGGACGGATGACGTCTACTACCTGACCATCGCAACCGCTTCTTAGAAAAAATCATTTTTGAAATATTCGATTCTCCTATCTTAGAATTTCTATGTTCTGAGGGATTTCAATGCATTATAGTTAACTCATTTAACATTATCATTAAAGCATAGAAATCTCTCATAACATAGTGATCTTGATTATAGTTGATTGCCATTATTTAGGTGAGGTTTTTAACCTATTTTACCCAATCCATCGTCTACATACGAGATAATAATTCATGCAATTACAGTCGAATAACGAAAAATTACATCGAAACACGGTAGTTGCAATCAATATTTATCTACTATCATTACTTTTCTGGCATAGAATATAATATAAACGTTAAATACACGATTAGAGCTCAATATTATTATACAATTCGAATTAACTTTTGGAAAAAATATGCTTGCGCGTTAAAGGATTTACATGTGTGGGAAAACGCGATAATTATAGACGTACGTTCTTCAACGAAAAAAAAACACAGCAAGAAAACGCCGATGATAAGGATGGATACAAAGGATGAAACAAAGGATAAAGTGAAAAGCAAAAATGCATTGAGAAATATTTGAGAAAGGAAGCTACCGAGTACCCTGCGCTCGGAATGCGCTGACAGTCATAGATGTCATGAAAATACATAACGGCGAGAAAAATCTAAGGGGAGTTGCTCTAAGAGAGCCATGAAACTTATGTTTGTGCTAAATTCAAACATCATTTATCCATTTAGGGGTGTTCTGGGGTGAATGGGGGCACTGGGCTGGGGTTCATGATTGGGCTCTCCTCAGAAAAATTTTTAGGAAATACCATGCCCGGAAATGGATTTTTGACACTATTCTAGAAATAGAAACTAGATAAAAGTTATATATTTGTTAAAATTGTAAAACTGCCTTTGCTGAGGGCTCCAGTGAGCAGTTTGGATAAATTCATTAATTAAATTGTCGAAAAATTAATTTCAATGGAGCTTATGGAACTGTTTAAGACACATTAATTTTCATTCATCTCCTAATTGTGGCACAGTTACCACAGATTCCTCATTATCTTTCCCTTGTTGGATTAAGCTAAGCATTCCCAATAGATAATTCACGAGAGGATTGGAAAAATGAGAATATGCTGTAGAATGCATTGTTTCGTTGCCTAGTTCAGGAATTGTCAGGCTCGAGATCAAAAAGTATTACTCGCATATCTCTAATTGTTTTATTGTTGATTGCGATAGAGCTCGAGAAATAAAGAGACCTTTGAAAGTACTTTACAAATATCTAAAAGCCACTTCTTTACGCATATCGGACACCAGACACATTATCACAGAGAGGTATTGCATTCCATGAGGCACTGAAGAAAATAACGAATTGTCCCCCAAAATAATGACCACAACTAACCCCTGAACCAGAGGGAGAAGGAGCCGACATATACTAGGCTGGAGGGACCCTTCTTTACCAGTACCAATCTCCAAAATGCCATGCACTTTACTAACGGATAGTTTTCCCTAGACTCAGAAAACATTCTCAGCATTACAAACAGTTGTGCTGACAGCAATATCGCAATTCTTCCTCTTAGTGTGGATGTATATGAAGAAGGCCAGTTCCTGTCCACAGGGTTTCCAGGATTTCTTTCTGGGGGGGCACAAGGGCCTGCATCCGTTTTCCGCCTACTTCTCGAAATATTCGCCGCGAAACATCGACGGCCTTAACCCTTTTCCAAATAAGTCGTTGACGTGTCGAACTCGTGCTTAGCGTGTCACCTCGGCCTTTTGTGGTTTACTCTCTTGCAAGTGTAACGTCAGGCGTTTGTCTTTCCAAAACCTCTTTAATTTTTTTCATGATTCAGTTTGTTATTTTGTCTCACTCCTTTGAGCGACTTTTCCTTTTCTGCACAATAATCTTTTATCCTTCCATTAACAACTCTCTAACAGCGCTAAATATCAGTATTCATTAAACATCGACAGTATTTAAATATGAAACGCTACACAAGCGATTCCTTTCCTCTGTGGCAGATTTTCTCGGACGAGTTAATGAATCAAAACTCTTATGAAGTGTCATGCACTCGAAAATTGGGAGGCAACTTTGGTATTCATCTATTGTAAACTAACGAGAGAATAATGAAACACTGACTTGCAATTTTCCACAAAAATAAAAATTTAATTTTGTGGAAAATTGCAAGTCAGTGTTTCATTATGAATCAATTCCACTCCATCTCGCTTGATTCCTCGAATTTTATAACGAGAGAATAGCTGAATGAGGTTGATTTTTTTTCGCCGTTACTTTTATGTTTCCCTTCCATTTACCATGCACGCTTACCAAATTGTGATTTGGGCCTGAGAGATCGACCAACTGTCTTTCTCCTCACAAGACTCTTTTCCAGCCTTTCTTAACAACTCTTCATTACGACACCGGTTAATAGTAATAATAGCCAGTGAATCTCGTGGTAGCTTGAGGATTCGTCTTTTTCAGCAGTCGTTTTAAAAAAATGAGTACGCCGTACAGATCCACTATCGTGCAATTCAAGTGTGTGTTGAAAGAAGTATGCCATTAAGGATATTTTATAAGCTAAATGCCACTTTTGGTCGGAACCGGAAGTAAACATCCGGTAATATATGGGCCTATGTCACTTACAGAAACGCTACGAGTCAATCGAAGTTTTTTGCATGAAATTAGGTGAAGCTGTTACAGGAGAAGGAACGGTCATACATAGCGAAGCGCTAAAACCTAACACATCATTTCGGTCACTCGTGTGAAATGGCTTACGTAATAGAATGCTGAATTTCGACACGTTTATCTTACTAATTGTGGGGGAATTTTTTTTGTAGATTTCTTGAGTTTCCAGCTCTGTTTGGACTTTTACTGTCGCTCCCAACATTTCGATGACTGTCTCTACCATTTTATTGGTGCTGTTGACGATGGCGGTGGCAGCTGCCAAAACTCTGGTAGCAATTCAAAACTGAGGCAGCCGGAAATTAGTAATTCAAATAAAACTTCATAAAACTAATGCGCTGGTAGAACACTAAATTCCTCGTAATTTCAAATTTTAATATGATTGAGGATTTGAGGTTATGGAGAAGAATGGAGAAGGTGAAATGGACGGGAGGGAAGACAAAACACGACGCTCTAGTCATAGTGGAGGAGGAAGAAAAATTTTAAAGGACATTAAGAGGAAGTTGATGTGGATGAATCGTGCAGTAAGAAAAGGGGAAAAAACCTGGATAATGGCAAACTTTAAACATCATTTAGAAGAGGGACGTATACTAGATAGGGAATGAGGTTGGCCCCTTTCCCTAAGAAATAATATTTTTATTTTTGTTTGAGCTGGCTACTGCTCGAGATATTGTAGTATTTCCTATCAATCTTATTGTTCTAACGAATTTACTTTTAATTTTTTAAGCATGTATTTCTTGACCTCCAAGTTTAATTGTATATTTTAAGTTTCTCTAGAATATTGATGAATATTAGATCGCATTGGTTCCACGCCAACGTTCTAACAATTATCCTGTCCTCCTCAGCATAGGCGGATCCAGGGGGGGGGGGCACGGGGGCACGTGCCCCCCCCCAGACCCTTAAAAATATGCTCGATTTTTAACACGGTCCCATTGTCATTTCGTTCGTTTTGTATAACAAGGTATCCTTGTGCCCCCCCCTGAACAAAATCCTGGATGCGGCCTTGCTTGTGCCCCTCCCAGAAAGAAATCCTGGATCCACCCCTGCTCCTCAGTGTTTGGAACTTAATTGTGAAATTCGGAGACAATAATCAAGTATTTGGAAAATATTATAACTATGTGATTTATCAAATACATTCATTATTATCCAGTTTGTTTCATAATTCAGTTCCAAGCCCTGAGGATGGCGGTATAGTTATCGATAATTTGGCGAGCAACATATATCATCTTTCATTGTTCAACCCGCGAGAGGTACCTTCTAAAAGTACATCTATTAATCATACAAAATGTCACGGGATGTCCTTATTTAAAATTACTTACCCTAATTATACTCTCATCATTAAAATCTATTCACGCTATTGATGAATTTCGACTGTGAACGTTAGAATAACTGCAATAGCAAAGATTTGAGTAAAAACGGACCTAGAAGTAAACCTTATATATAATATGGTAACTCCAAATTCCACTCTGTTGGCGCATGCGGTAGATATAGTTAACGATTTACATCAGAGGACGATGAAGCATAAAATGTATTAGATTCTAGGAAACGACCATGAACATGGCGAGAAAGAGGTGATGTTAAAGGAATGGACTCTCCATTACACGCGATGAACTATTGATGGCCATGGAGGATGAAAAAGCCACGCAAGCAATACTGAGGGAACGCTCGACGTCCGTACAAAAAAACGGAATAATGCAGAAGAGCAGATTCTGTTGAAAAGAAATTGAGAGAAGCAGGGGCGCAGCTAGGAATTAAGGCTGGGGGGTTTAGATGCAACTAATACCGGAGTGTGTGGGGGTATGGAATACCCACCAGGATAAGCGGTAGGTGCGAGATTAATAAATTGCGGAATTTTAAGATAAACGGTTCTAAATGGTTGAGTTTTATGGCTTTTTGAGGGATATTTTATTAATCCTTACCCTATTCTATAAGTAATATCAATCCAATTAAGTAAAATGGATTAACTTAAAAAATTCTCTGAGCTCTGGGTGGGGTTTTATCCCCCAAAACCCCCCTCGCTGCGCCACTGGAGAGGAGAGCATAGCCCAGTTATGGAGTTACACATATGGATTTCCTCCTGTGGCATAATTTTCCGCGTAAATTTTTCTCTTTACCCACAATAATTCGTTTGCGATCATTCCATAGCTTTCTTTTTAAGCCGGCGCGGCGGTCGAAGGAACTGTGTATGTCATGAAACATTTATACTCTTATCTGTGGGACATAAAAACGTCCAAACAGCGGGATTCCCTCTCCTGCGTCGATTAATCTCGTCTGAGAGAGGAGAGGGAAATATTTACTTGACCCCTTGACCTTACGACACTGGACCATTTGCGAGGCCACTATCCAGTCGCTCGAAACGAAGTTGCCAACGTACTAAGGGAAAAGAGGTTAATATTTACTCTTAATTAATACTATATTGCTTGAGTAATTTCGATTACGGAAATTAATCATAGTCAGTAGCGCATCACTTCACACGAAAAGACGTCAGAAGTCATCTGAGCAACTTCCTCGCCTAATACAGACTGCAGCATTTTTTCTTCAAGGACCTTTACGTTACGAGGCATAAGTTCATCGCGGTGCGGTTCACGAAAGTTTTTATTTCAGCATCTTGTTTCGCCGGATACGAAGTTGATAAGTTTTTACGGTATTTGTCAAGGACAGTAATCATCCGAAAGCCTGGATCTGAACGAACTCGATATCGGATACGATATGACAGAATACAGTGCTCTATCGTAGGATCTCCTCGTTCCGGGACGTAAGCTGATCGCGAAGCGGTTACCAGAGGTGTTTTAGGTGTCTTGTTTCGCCTTCTACGAGATCGTTAACGTTTTACACGTCGGCTCTCTCAAAGGCATCATGTGTCGTTCACGCTTTACGGGTCTTGTCGCCCTCGTGCCCCTGTGCGTGATCGTAATGTGGTCGTTCGGGTTCGAACCGATAGAGGCGCGTGCCGTCTCCCGGTCCGACCCGAGGACGTGCACCGTGTGCATCAAGCGTGCACCTCACTACGTGCCCCAAACGAGCATGCACTGGAGCGCAGGAGGGCGTATCTGCGTGCGGAAGACCTTCTCCCGCCGGGACGACTGGCTCATGGAGGACTGCGGGGGACAAGTGGCCGTGGCCGAGCTGGAGACGATCGCGGACCTGCCCAGCTGCGAGATATGCCACGAAAACAGCACGCAGGTGGAGGCGTGGCACAAGAATTGGACCAAGGATGACGGATCGCAGTGCGCCAGTGCCGAGTTCGTGCCGAAATAATAAATTTGCATGCCTACATATGGGTGCCGTGGCAACCACGCGCCATTTCCTAAATAAGGGCGCAAAAGTAACCGTTAAATCAGGGGTTTTCAACCTTCCTTAATGCAAGGGCCAAAATTCGATTTCACATCTTCCGGAGGGTCAAAATGCTCCACGTCACTTTACCACCGCATCAATTAAATACAATATATATTATTGCAAAGTGAAATAATCTTTTTTGGTTAAAAAGTTCAATCAATCATTTATTGTATTTGACATTGTTTATTTTTGAGTAGTGTGTCAATATTTGATTCGTAATACAATATTTTCTTCAGCCTCTGGGGGCCAAAAAAATTAGCTGAGTTGAAGACCCCTGCTTTAAATCTTTTAGTGCTGACTTATTCCAGGAGCATTGGTGAGAAATTCTGGTAGCAAGTTAATAAAATTTTGCACCTGAAGAAAACAAGATATTGATAATTTTTTTAAAATGTTCATATGTGAGCATTTTAAAATCATAATTTGTGTTCTACATTCTTTGATTTAATTATGATTAAAAATTTTGCATCGCCAAAACAATTAAAGCAATCACTTTACTGTCGAAAATAGTATTTAGCCGGAGCCGACATATCGGTCTGCCACACTTTGAAGGTACACAAACCAGTATGAAATGTAAAGCTGAATGCTAAAACTTCCAAGATAATAAATAGCAAAATGCTAAAAATTTGGAATTTGCAAAAATATCTTTTTATTTTATAGTTATCCCAACATACACTTCGTTATCATTTCAATGAGAGAAAACTTATGGATGGGAACTGCACGAAAAAAATTAAGCAAGTCTAAGAGGCTGATAGTACTGGACTATCAGAGCTCGTGCAGAAGGAAACTCAATTGGAGAGAAAGTGCTTGGATTGTGCCAGTAGGAAGAGGTGGGGTCAGGGGTAGATCAAGGCCGTAGTTTTGGGGTACGGTGGAGAGGTAGTTCACCACTTTCTGCTGTGCTTTGGCGGCATAATTAGGAATATGCTTTGGGGGGATAGGATGACCTAGGCAACGGGGATTCCAGGAAAATAAAAAAAAATGACATGCCTGTACATACATTTTAAATCATTTTGCCACTAAAACTTTAACGGTAAGCGGATGCAGTTATTAAATTTCAAAACTTGACAATAGTTTTAAATAACTTTTTCTTTCTCTGAAGCTTTGGGGGGGATCTATCCCCTCATCCTCCTCATAGTTACTCTCAGAAGATGTATTTTCCATACCCAATCAGTGTTTTTTCCTTGACACCATCATATGGACTACCTTTTGCCCAGCTCCTAGCCTTTCACCTATCTGCAATGGTTGCCGCTACTAGGAGTACCTACAATTGCCAATTACCCCTAGCAGTACAGTTCTAGGGGTCCTTGGAACATGCAACATTTCCCACAGTGACATGGTTGTAGCCCAAAGGCTTCTTCTTTCCGAACTGAAGAGAGAAGCAGTGGCACAGCGAAGGGGATAATCCCCCCCCCCCCAAAATCAGAAAATTTTTAAAATTTAATCTATTTTACTTAATTGGATAAATATTTCTTATGGAATAGTGTAAGGATTGATAAAATATCCCCCAGAAAGCCACAAAACTCACAATTTTGAACGATTTATATAAAAAATTCTCGGCACCCGCACCTCCCGTATTCCATACCCCTGTATTAGTTGCTCCTAAAACCCCCCCTAGCCTTAATTCCTATCTGAATACCTGGTGAGAAGTGCAAGTCGGGCGTGGAGACAAGCCGAGTAATTTGCAAAATGCTCCATGTAAACCTATCTCAGCTGGTAGAATGCTCTAATGAATATGGTAAAATACTGGGTGGGAAACCTATTTGGTCAGAAATGCTGAGAGGTTGTGTTGGGGAGGGGAAGTTAGCCCCCTTCAAATGATCCATCTTCTACCTGGTTGCCATGGAAGCAACGAAACCATGACTTGAAATAATCATGGGCTCTTGAGGGTATCTTCAGAAGCATAAAAATTTGCTATGGACAGCGAATTGGTATGGATGACCACTGAAGACATTAAGGCACCCACTTCTATCTGGCATGACACATTGTCATTAATGTGCACATATATAGTGGTGCACCAACAATTATTGACATTGTGCCACAGTTACTGAGGGTGCACGCAATGTCATCCTATAAGATGGCAAAAAGTGGCATTGTCTGAAAGCAATCTTAATCTAGTGGGATCAGTCCTCAGTGATTGTTTAGGAACTTTATATCTATGGAGGACCTGTATAACAGTCACAATAATACAGGGTGTTTGTACATGAATATCGGGGTTTTAAAGCTTTATAATATTTATTACATTATACTTTCAGTTATAAATTATACGTCAAATGAAAGAGGAACTCAAACAGTTTTGTTTTTTTTTAGCAACAATGCACATGTGTGTGAATTATTTCTGTCGCGATCCGCTAGAAAGCGGTAGTAGCAAAGATGGCGACTAGTGAACTGGAAGGTCAGCATCAAATAGTCTTGAACAAAGTAGATTTACCTTATTCTTTCAAAAATTTTTCCAGTGTATATCAGTAATTTACGGGCTGTTGACTGCTATGCATAAGGGTCATTCCACGTCAAATCACCCAGAAATTTTCAAAATGACACCCACCGACTCGGATTTTAATGAAATTTTTATCACTAGCTACTATCACCTATCTAATGACTCATGTAAAATATTTCCTCTCTCACTCTCATAGTTTGCAAGATATGAGGAGTCAAAGTTTGAGATGTTTGCTCAGAAGTGGCGCTAGTGGGAGTCAAATTCCAGAGTGCAGGGCACAGGGTAAAAATTCATAACTCAGAAACCACATAATATATTTGAATGAAATTTTGACCCCTTGTCTATCCAAGTGCATAGCTTCCATAGTAATGTCTTTTATTCCCCTTGCATTGTTATGTTAGCCAAAATGATGTCAACAGTTGTTAATTAACCGATTTTTTTAGCTCAAAAACATTACTTCATATTTTCAGAATTATCACCAAAAGGCAGAGCAGTTAACTCATCCAATTTTTTTTTAAATTGAAGGTTAAATGTGCTCCAATATACTGTGAAATAAAAATGGTGGTGTTTTGACTGCCACTATGAGTATTTCAGGTTTTACTTTTTTTTGTTGCCCCCGTGAGAGGGATTTTGGACACGTACTGTAAGACAATAAGTATAAGTGTATCCATACCTTCATGAGGATATATTTGAAATATTGGTCAGTAAATCTAAGACCAAACATGTAGTCTAGAGAATGTGGCTCTTGTTCATACAATTTTTTTAATAACAATACTTGGCTTTTACAATTAAGAGGATAAATGGAAATACTAATTTAAATAAAATTTTTTATTTAAATTAGTATTTCCATTTATCCTCTTAATGCACAGTAAGAGTCTAATGTATGTTGATACCAATTTGTCCCTATGCTAAACACTTGAAAAATGGGTAAATTCCAGGAAAAAGCATCATTTCACATTTCTGAGCCATTTGGACTCTTTTCCCCTCAGCTGCCACAAGCCAAGTATTGTTATTAAAAAAATTGTATGAACAAGAGCCACATTCTCTAGACTACATGTTTGGTCTTAGATTTACTGACCAATATTTCAAATATATCCTCATGAAGGTATGGATACACTTATACTTATTGTCTTACAGTACGTGTCCAAAATCCCTCTCACGGGGGCAACAAAAAAAAGTAAAACCTGAAATACTCATAGTGGCAGTCAAAACACCACCATTTTTATTTCACAGTATATTGGAGCACATTTAACCTTCAATTTAAAAAAAAATTGGATGAGTTAACTGCTCTGCCTTTTGGTGATAATTCTGAAAATATGAAGTAATGTTTTTGAGCTAAAAAAATCGGTTAATTAACAACTGTTGACATCATTTTGGCTAACATAACAATGCAAGGGGAATAAAAGACATTACTATGGAAGCTATGCACTTGGATAGACAAGGGGTCAAAATTTCATTCAAATATATTACGTGGTTTCTGAGTTATGAATTTTTACGCTGTGCCCTGCACTCTGGAATTTGACTCCCACTAGCGCCACTTCTGAGCAAACATATCAAACTTTGACTCCTCATATCTTGCAAACTATGAGAGTGAGAGAGGAAATATTTTACATGAGTCATTAGATAGGTGATAGTAGCTAGTGATAAAAATTTCATTAAAATCCGAGTCGGTGGGTGCCATGCCTGGGTGAACTGACATGGAATGACCCATAAACATGATCAAGAACATGAAAATACTGGAATCGAAAAGAGCTACCTCAATAGGAAGGTTAGCCAATGACATCTAAGGTTGTAGTCTGCATTAAATCTGTAAATAAACCCTCTTTCATAATGAGGTCAAAAAAAGAGTAATGGAGATGGTAAATGGCATTGCAATATTAACCAGATTTTAAAAAGATAGGTGCTGCTATCAATATGGTATTTATTATATTATAAGCATGATAATGAATGCAAAAATTAACTAACCCAGCTTTCAGGCATGCATGAAAATAAAATCCGTTTAAAATTTATGCATTCATACACCTTCCATTCCACCAAAATCATTACATCTGGGAATGGAGCCTGGATCTTCCAGATTCCAGGGACCTGGGTACGAATCCCAGTCAGTAAAAATGATTTTTCCCATGCCAAATTTTCACAATTTATGAGCACTTGTGGGTAGCCCCACAAAGGTAAATTACTGGCTAGTCCACAGTTATCCCATTGAATATATATATATATATTCTCATCATTCTTAAGAGGTTCTAATCCCTGCCACACAAGTGACCAGTTCATGATGATTTTAACTCATCAGTATTTTATTTTAAATGAAAAAGGACTATACAGTAAACCTAGACTGGTAGAACCTTTTCATAATCCTCTTGATTTAGAAATTATGGCAATTATTGGACATTTACAGTGCATTCTAATAGTAAAAAAAACTTCCTAATACTGCAATACCATACCCAGAATATTCATGTCATGTAATTGTAGTTGTTGGTGATGTTTTGTGTGCCCTGCATACTTATTCGGTTTGTTGCACAACGTTTTGCGGCTGTTGCTGGTCACTTTTTCATATGGAGTAAGGATAGTTTCTCTGTAGAGAATTCATTAGGATTTGTCGAGGGAAGGAGGTTGAAAGGGGAGGGTGAGAAGGAGTTGACATTTTATTTTTGCATTTATTTAATTTCAAGAGCAGGATCCCACATGTGGTTGATTTTTAACCCAGCAAGTTACTCTAAACATATGTGCGCACACTTGCATCGTGTTGAGTCTGTTCCCAGCACCCATTTGAACATGGCATGCCCCCTGCTTACCTTGTCCCACCCAAGCATCAGCACCAACAAGTGATTGCATAGACCAAATACGCGTCCTGCATGATGCCATAGAATCGCACACTTTTAGAGCGGTGAATTCCCCATGGAGATAGCTGTAGCATTTGGAGCTTCATATCCTATCTATATGTTGACAGGATTTTTATCTTTCTCGTTGTAAAGGAATACATAGTTTTCTTTTATGATTCATTCACCTTTGGGTATGCACTTGCTAGCATGCGTATATACACGCGTCCAGGGCCAGATTTACCCAAAGTTATGCAATAGGCACCTCTCCATTGAGCACCCCTCCTCACTCACCCACCTCCCCAATTTTTATGATAAGGCATAGCCAATCACATGAGGTAAGGTTCGGAAAAAAGGAAAAAACAGATAAATGGCTGACAGCATAAGTTTATGCTAGAATTTTTACGCAGGGAAAACATAGACAATTCACTTAAAAAAACAGCTTATGGTAAAACTATATGAAAAAGTTAAACTTTAATGCAACTAAAACACTTTATGAATACCCTTTCCAAAAATAATGTCTAGCCTTAACCCCTTGGTTGGGGGCAGAAATTTCCTTATCTTTCACCTGGTGGGGAGCAAATCCACCGATTTTCGGAGATGCCGTTTTCGAAAAAACATTTACACCCATGTCTCGTATAGCGCAATTTCGATTAGCGCAATTTCGATATAGCGCAAATTCGTTCCTCGGGGAAACATTGCAATGCAGTGTAGCCTAATCAAAAATCTTAAACGCTCTCGTGATAAAACGTGAACTTGCGCTAAGTACACACGAAATTTCTATCAATTTACGCATATTAATATTGTTTCTTGCCTCAAATCTTCTTTTTTGTTTATATATTAATCGAAATTCATTGCTGTGCAATGGCCAAAAGTATTACTCGTCATTGGGTCCAGATAGCCGGCCTGTCGAAGTAATTTATCTCGTCTCCATAACAGAATGATAATAAGTAATTTAGATCGTTAATTAAGCGTGGGGCTATTGGAAATGATTTTTTTTCAGCAATACGGTTTGAGACGTATTTTTGCCGTCGTAGGTTATCGGGCGATTGACTTCCAGGTAGAGGGTCTGCGCTAAAGCCTTCAAGGTCATCGGTATTCACGCGGGAGAAATGGAGCGGTGGCCGAGTTGCGCATGAATAGCATCAACACATAAAAAGGTCCGCTATGGAGTCTCAAACACAATGGCTTCGTTCCCTCCCCGCAGTCATAGGCCTTCTGCGTCTCAGGAATACAGTTCAGCAGAAGAAGGTGATTTAGATAGAGCCATACAGAGTAAAAACCAAGAGAATATGGCAAAAAATAGGAATGCGTGTAGAAAAATCAAGAATTTATCAAGAAAAACCATAAACCTAGAAGAGAAATTGATATAGGTCAATTGCTTTGAAAATGGAGAGCGTCAAAGCGATATTGCGCGGAAGTTTAAACTCACGATGCCTTATTCTGAATAAAGACGAAGCTAAAATATCAGTGACCTCAGCCGCACCAACTTCAACCAAGCGGTCTACACGTACGGAAAGTTCATAGTGAATCAGTACAAAAAGACGAGAGTGGTAATCGCTCCGAGACATTTAGTGAAAGCTCCGGTTGGTTCCAGAATTTAAACGGCAAGCAGGTATTTTCAGTGCGGCGATATCAGGTGAATCTGCAAATGTTGATAGCGCACTCACCACAACATTTTCTGATGAACTCCAAGCTGTTATTGAAAGTGGCTTCTTTCCCCCTCTACTAGTTTTTAGTGTTGACGAGACGATATTCTTTTGGAAAAGAATGCATTCTCGTTCATTCATTTTCAGGGAAGGAAAACCTGGGTCAGGTTTCAAGGCATTTAAAGACTGTTTCACGTAGCTGCTAATGACTCGGAGGACTTCAAATTAAAATGATTTATCATTCATAAACTCCCCTAGCTATGAAATGGCATTTAAAGTAGCATTTTCCTGTCATTTCGATGAGCAAATAAAGGGCCTGGGTGACACAACAGTTGTTTTTAGACTAGTTTGAAAAATCGTCAACTGCCGGCAACGCATTACGATCCCCTGAGATAGCTGATGTTAGCCCACCCGCACGACAGGATGGAATTTCGAAAGCACGTAAGAATTTTTTTTAACGTGAATAAAAGTCTTTGAATGCGTGAATACTATCTTTAAAGATGTTTTAAACTATAAATATTTATAGAAATAATGTTATATAAGGCTTTTTATGGGATTATATATGTTTTAGAGGAAATTCAATACCCAAGACCTATGCTACCAGGAACGAATCCCTATCTTCCCTATGTTAAAACGCTCTCGTATAACGCAAATTCGTATAGCGCAAATACCCCAAGGAACGCATCCCTTGCGCTATACGAGACATGGGTGTATAGTAAAGCTATTGTACAAAAATGGCAATATACTTCAAATATATTGGTATAGAACCTCTGACAAAGCAAAAAACATGCAATGATGCATAAAGAATGAATATTCACGCCTTCTCCGCATAACATTGCGACGTGACATCACGTGCGACTATAGTCGTGCTCCCCACATGGGGAGCGGAGTCCGCTTGCGACTACAGTCGCTCTCCCCAGTTAAGGGGTTAATTCATACAACAAAAAACAAGAGTAACTTCAAAAATAAAAATATTATGTAGTGCTGTAACTGAATGAGCTGCAGTAGCACGAAATATAGTATAAATTATGTAACTAATTTTAAAACACATGAAGAGCAGTGGTGCTAACTACATTTGCAATCTCACAAAGCCTCAAAAATACAAATACGGTCAACAGCATATCTTCCTGCAATATCTTCTAGAGAAATTAAAGTGCAGATTAAAAACATAAATGAAGACATAACGGGGCCTGCCTCAAGCACAACGAGAACTACTTCAAAAGTTTCCTTCCTGATTCTTTTCGGCAAGTTCATTAAATGCATCGCAGTTCAAGTTCTGCTATAATCCTAACTTTTTTAGTAAAAGTACATTTAAAGCCCTAGCAAAGAGGGCACCTGCAGGCAGACGGAACCCACATAATAAGCCTGCTGACGGCGGGGCACTTCGAGGTGCCTCCAGTGCAGATCATTGCCGGTTGCCTAACAGAAGGCGCCCCTTGGACAGCGACGCCCCTAGGCATGCGCCTATTTTCCAGGGACAGTAAATCCGGACCTGCACACACCACCACTGCCTTGCAGATTGGCTCGGGTTTGAAGTTTGCCACCTTGGCAATTACTTTGGCATTTTGGAAGTCAATCACGTGTCCTGAGTCTGCATGCTCCACAACCGCTTGTGCTCTTCTATCCGGCTTTTCACGGAGTGTCCAGGTCAGCTCTTTTCATATATTTTTTTAGTATTTTGCTTTGGTATGATCATCAGATAAATAAAAGCCAGCATTAAACATTTGCAGCTACTAAGAGAACTTTAAAGCCAAATGAGTTATTTACACTTCTGATGCAATGCTAAACTATGCTACGACAATCTGAGAACTTACCATTTGTGAAATTAATTTATGAAATGCTCAACCAAACCATAAGCTTCGGAGAGGGTTTGGGTAATGTGTGAATTCATACACTGGAATGTTTTTCCAATTTCCATGGATTCAAAAATCTTAAATTTCAATAAAAAAGCCATCATTTCATTTAGTACTTCAGCGATTTACCACCATGGTTGGTTTTTTACAAGCATAATATAATTATTACAGCTTTCTCAAATCTGGCTCTGATTTTTCTGATCAAATCTGATTTTTGTTATAAATTTCAAGGCTCTGGCAACAGAAATTAATATTATGCGACTTCGAGCAAATTTCGGATCTGAGTCCCTCATCTCAGACTACAACTTGTAATAGTTGAGAGAAAGTCCGAGGATAAGTTATCCAGAATTAGTTATCTCCTAAGTGGATGCATGGCAGGAAGTCAACATGAGGGAAATTTTTTTGGGAGGTCTGAGGCTTATCTCACTCCCTAGCTATATTCCAGCGCACAACAACATTTACTCATACATTCAGACTTCTTTCTTGGTTGAGCATTGTGTAGTGGGACTATCGGGTAAAAAATGACTTTTTTTATGCCAAACTTATTTTTTTTTAATGCAGTCTGTATAACCTATTTAATGATACCTTCGGAGGGCCAAAATTTCGATCCCATCAATTTCAATTTACAGATGTTTTACAACACGAATTTCCCCTTTTTTTTTTTAGAGATAATCACCACCCATACTTATGAAGGCTTACCCAGACCTTACACCACACTGGAGTGCAGTTAGGCTAGCAAAAAATCACTTCATTGAAATGCCAAGTCCCAGTCATAATTTTTCAAACTTCCTTTTGTGAGATTTTGCCATCTACCCCAGCTTCAATGTCACTTCTAGCTAGATAAATGGATATTTCCTGCAACATAATGCCAATTAATTTTATTTTTGTTATCTAATTTTTGGATGATATTCATTTGCGTGTTTTCTACTAATCATGAACTTCAGCAAAAAGGAATTTGAATCGAAGCTCTAAAGGAATGAATATAATTCAATCCTGGAATGCAAAGAGTTAAGAAAAGGCAGTTAATGAAATATGAGACCTCTTACAGAGACACTAACTCCAACACACACCCCTAAATAGGTCTGCATCAATACTTGATGCACTCAGTGAGTAATACAAATTTTACATTCTTTTCCCTTCATGAGAAACTGAAAAGTGAAAAACATACTCTAAAAACCATACTCAGTTGAATGCTTGGTGGGCCCAGAAAATAGACCCCTATGAAAAATTTGAAACAGGTTTATACAATTTTTTCATAGGGGGAGTGCCGCATCGCCTCCAAAACGTTGGCCAGGTATGTGTACAGTGACGACTCGACTCCACCCCTAAGATCGAGATAGTGCAATGATACTCTAAAATATTCCACCCACATCACAGCATAATTTAAATCCCACTATATTCATTACCAATTGGAAAAATGATAATAATCAATTATAATTCCAAGGCTAAGACCAAAACTCAACAACAAGAGTGACTACAACTGAATTCTTAAGTCACCCCATAGTTAAATCGGAATTAAAAGAATGGTAATAGCTACTCACATGAAGAATGAGCAACCACAAAAGAGGAAGAATGGTCTAAATTACTTACCACACAGTATGAAAATCACAACATTAAAGTAGTTGAGGAAATATTAGTTCAAAGTTGCAAGAAAATTATAGTATCACCATCGATTGAAAATGTAAATTCACAGGTTACCATGAATGCACAACCTATAATTTATTTAATAACACCTGATCAACACAATTGGCATAAAAGATTGAGGTAGCATTCTTTGGGATGTTGAGATATGGATGGGAGAGTTAATATCATTTAGTAATATGTTGCCTGTTCTACTTCATTCTTCTGTACAGGTCAATAATTAAAAATCAACGTGGAGAAATCACTGGTCAAAAAATTACATCGAATTAATTTAAAATTTTATTAACAACCTATAATCTACCAACAATACCAATTATTATTTGAAGACTTCATGAACAACTATTAATGTTTAATGGTGACCATGACCGTGTCCATCATGAGCGGGGGAAAACTTTTCCAGGGCCTTCTCAATTGCGACGGTTGCGACGAAGGCACCTAATCCCCATTTAAAACCTCTAAAAAAGAAAGCATTCCCTCTTGAGCGGGGTGTGCCGAACTCCTTCACACTGTACCTCCACACTTCATTCCTAATATAGATAGAATAGAGAATAATTTTAGGTCGACAAATAAAAATAAATGTAAGGCTTGAGGAGGGCTTGCTATGTACAAGCTAAGTTTCCTCGTATACCAGGTGAAAAAATTGATTTAGGTCCATTAGAAGGACATTTTAAATGCCCAGATTTCAAATTGCGACAAAATAGAAAAACCTTTGATTCGGTAAAAGGGAGGGTCATGCCACTGAACACTAAAAAAGGTAGTCCAATTGTTTAAATGAATACCTTAGCCAGGGATCTTTTAAACCCCTTCTCTTCAAGGCATCTTGGACTTCTGCAAGCTCTGGTACTTCTTCGACTTTGAATTCCTTGTAATCTGGAACCACGTAGGGTTTGTGACCATGTCCGTGATGTCCGCCACCCATTGTTCCTGGGTAAATAATCAACGATGGTAGTGAAAAACGGTATGCATAATGTGTTGAAATAAAAGTTTACCAGGATGAAATTTCCCGAACGCACTTTCGTTTTACAAATTCATCATACGATTTTCAATCACCAAGAAATATACCAACTTTAACTTAATTACTTACTTTGTTTATAAATAAGGTCTTCAACAAACGGTGTTCAATGCAAGCACCTTACGATATCTTCCACTTTCAACAGTTGTAGACCTACGGGTGCCTACCGTCCCTAATGGGTGACGGATGTCTTGCGCCGATTGTTTGCACAAAATAAATATCGGTTGCGAATGTTACCGAAAGGTGGTGCATGCGTGGATCAACGTGAGGGGCGTTTAAGAACATGTTGATGAAGAAATTCTGCTCAAGAAAAATTTCCTGACACCGCCCGTGAACACTGTAATTTGCGTGATGATTATCTGACAGGAAAAAATTTTTCCGTGGAACTAAGTTTGAAAGGTATTCCTTCTATTTTTCAATTATGAATGAAATTCGATGCCCATTGGTGTGCATAACTGGTGCGACAGAGTTAAAGATACTTTATTTACTTGAAGTAGTTGTAATCGGAGCCGTCACCTCCAAACTCGGGATGTAAAGGAAAATTATTCTGGTTCCATGTATGCTCATCAGATGCTTGATCTTTCCTCATTGCCATCTCAATTATCTTTCAGACCTGCATTTTGTCTTAAGAAATAAGTAGGTAAGTGTTCACTGTTAGCATTAGTTACCCTAAGTTGGCATACTTGCAATATTGAAGGCCTTTGATTCTACTGTCGTACTTCTCTCATTGCATGTGTTTTGCTCACAGTTTCTGTCATCATCGACCTCGGATTGCTTCATTTCGTCCTCCATAATCCATCTTACCAACCATGACCGGCCATCCACAGAAAAAGTATTTTAGACAACGTGCACACTCTAACCCTATTGCAGACCACTGCTTCGACTAGTAAGTTTTTCTTAATAATTGTTCTTTTACTGCGAAGTTTATGTATGTACGACTCACCTTGTTTTTCACACCATTGCAGTCCGCCATCCCCCCGTTTAATGGATTGGTCTAAGCTCTATCCCAAGCACTATCCACCTGAGGATCCTTATGCAGTACAGGGTAAAACTAAGATGGTAGAATTTGCAGATATAGGGTGTGGTTACGGAGGTTTATTGGGTACGATTAATATTTATGCTTCACGGTTTCAGTTTTATCTTATATCTTATTTGTAGAATTCTCATTGCATTGTTGTTTTTTCAGTGACTTTATCGGATAAGTACCCAGAGACACTAATGCTTGGTATGGAGATTCGTGTCAAGGTATGGTTTGCTACTGTTTTGGTACTTGTTATTTTTTAAGGAAATTGTCCGGTACAGGCTTGTAAGTACGACTTGACATTTTGTTCCAGGTTTCTGACTATGTCATATCCCGAATTAATGCTATGCGTTCCAATAACCCAGGATCTTATGACAACGTAGCATGCATTAGATCAAATGCAATGAAATATTTGCCCAATTTCTTTTACAAAGGACAGGTGAGAGTTATTTATGTTTATTATAGCTGACCTGGCGAACGTTATTTTGCCTAATAAATTATTTCTAGTGAATATTTTGGTAGTCAAATAAAAACATAACTAACTAATTGTAAGTGTGGGGGGGGATGTGGTATAAGACTGAAAGAGGATTGGCGCTGTGTGAATGATGACTACCTATAAAAATAACAAAACATCAAGCATTCATTTTTTGAATTCATGGTGTTTCTTTAATCTTAATCAGTGGTGTCATGGTGCCGAAACTCTCTGGAACGCTGTTCCGGCACTGGTTAACAAAACAAATAATAGTCAAATAACGTATTTATATCAATTTTTTGCCTCAAAATTTCTAATTTATTCATTCGTAACCAAGACAAAAACTAGGTAATAAAATGTTAATAATGACTTTTAATAAAAAAGGAAAGTCCGTTCCATCACTTATCTTAATCAATACGTTTCAAATAACATCTCTATCACAAATTATGACAAAAAAAGAAACATTATCAGTCTCCAAGTGCAATGGAGTGTCAGATATTTATAGTGAGTCCATCTTTAGCCAACGGGAACAAACTGGATGGTTTACCCGCACGAGAACATGCCACGTTTTATTGTTCATGTGAAAAGCCCATATCTAAGCCACAAACAGACATCATTCGGCCGTGAAACTTATTGATTGTCATTGCGAATGCCAATCTAATTTGAAATTGAACCTGTTTGAATTCTATTGGCACATCTGTCAGAATAATTGGGATTCATAGTAATACATCTTCTTCTTGGAACTTGCCATTTCAAATGCTGGCTTTGATGCAACGTTTTTCATCAATTTTTTAAATTACTAATCACGTGCTATTGCGTGGCCGTGGTGGGTTCATATTACGAAGCAAAATAACTGGAGACCCAACGTTCAGCTGTAAATGGTGCGGTGGCATGCCTGGAAAACCCAATAAGTTCAAAAACCCTGCTGGATAATTCTCAGCTACGTTTGGTAGGGCAAAATGTATCGATAGATTTGTATGACACCAACTCCCCTGGAAGCAACTGTTGTATCTTGGAATTCAAATCATTGGCAGCTACATATTTTGCTTCTAAAGTGCTTATTCTGCCAGCCACTCATGACTCAAGTATAGTGTGCGTACTTGTCAATTGGAGTATTTGCAAATAAATGGTTGTGCAGTAATCGGTCGGCAATGTTATGTATTCAGTATTTTCATGTGGTTCATTATTATTTCAAGTACATAATTATACCAGAATGATTAAAGGACTATATAACTATACCCATACATTTACTTTTCCATCGCCGATATCTAACAGTTGTTAGGCCCTAAACTTTAGTGAGTGAGAGAAAGCTTATTGAATTTTTTAACAACTTTAACAAAGGAACTAAACTTAAATAGTGACTTGTAAATAAACTTAGAAAGAGATACCAATCAACATAGACATTAGTGATGTCAAGGGGACAGTAAGCCAAAAATGCTAAAATTTCAGCATTTTTATGATTTGTTTTTCAAAATTCACGTTAAATCATGTGGAAAAAGAAATTAGAATGCAAGAATAAATATTTTTATTTCCAATGGTGTCTGTTTCAACTGTATGTGACCATTATCACCAATTAAAATATGCAAAAGAGAAAAGATCTGTGAGTGTTAATAACGAACATTGCGTGTATTTCTTGTGGAAATGATTTAGGATCCATTCTAGGGCATCATGGGCCCTGTGGAATAATGAAAAATAGTTTACATCCTATCCTCAGACCCACTGGGTATATGTACCCACAAAATTTCATAGGAATCTGTCAAGGAGTTTTGGAGGAGTTTGGCAAAAAAACTGTGACACAAGAATTTTATATATTTGATAATTGAGTAGAGTTGTTATTTATATAAGTTCTCAAGATATGTTTTATATATATTTTACTTAAAAAGTATCCATTTACTTTTACATTGTAAATTGGGTCTCATTAATCAATCCTTGGTCTTAGTTTCACTATATGAACCAAGTTTCCAGGCTTTGAAACATTAAAAAAAAACATGTTCTCTAGAGCTTGATGAAATTTATTTTTTTAAATATTGTGTCACCTGGTTGTCTTTACGAACTTCAATTTTTTGTCAGAGCTGATTCTCTAGTAAGAAGATTGGATCTGTAAAACATTTGATTTGTCAAATGCTCAATGTTACCCTTTTCTATTTTCTACTTGACTGTGAAAAGTATGGACCTCTTCTTTCAACAGCTCTTCTTTTTTTTTTGGTTCTTTGCAAGACTTATATTTTACTCATAAGAATGACTTCTTCATGTTTTATGAATTTATTTCATGATTGTGATACAATTGATGCCGCATTCATTTTCTGAAGCAGAGAATGGAACGAAAGAAATATGACATTAATGTCTTTAAAATCTGTAGAACTCAAAGTTCCTCTCAATTATGTGGTATTTCTTCGTCAAGGATCTGCCTTCATTGTAATGTGCACTTTAGGTCACTCTTTCAGTCTTATTTTGATGAAAAATTAACCAAATTAATTCCTTTGTGCACACTTTTTTGTGTTGTTACACTTTTTTTTGGGTCACAAACGTTTCTTTTGTATTTGTTAAAATCTTATTTATTGCATATTATTATTATTATTGTTGTTTGGCCTTTTTACAGTAGCCCCTTTAAAATAAGAAATGAAATAATGACAAAGTTACTTGTTTCAAACCCTATGGATGATCTGGATTGTAAGTGTTGCTCTCTTCACTTTAAGGACACCTTTTTAATAATATATAATATATATTTATTCCACATTATGGTACATGAAATTTTAATAGGTTACTCAAGCATGAGTTTTTACAAAGGTGGAATATAGGCACCCCTGTGGTAAGAACCAGTGTTGGGGTTGCCATCTCCTAAATTAAACATACAGCTGGCTGGTGCGGCCAAAAACAAAACAATATACCGTAAGTAATGAGTCAAAGTGCGCTTTTCTTAAGCGTCTGTTCCTTTGAGAAAAACTATGAAAAATTGAAACATAAAATAAATGAAAACAAATACATCAATTACCATGATACATAGAAATATTTCATACACTGTACAGAAATCATACGAATAACATACAATACAATGTAAAAAATAATGTGCAAAGATAGTATTTAGAAGTACACTTCAATATTGTCTATAGAGAATAACCATATTTTTAATTCATGTAAAAACAACGTGAGGGACTTTATTGATGTGATACGAAATGGTAGGAGGTTAAACATCTTACTTGCACAATATAAATAAAATCTTCTGAAAGCTTCATTATTAGGTTGTGGAATAGATACTCTATTCCGTGACCTCAAGCCATGATAGGGAATATTTGCGTAGCCATTGACATTTCCTCCTCTGATAAAAAACATGCGTAAAACTCTATAAACATATAAATATCTGAGTGGTAAAATACCTAGTAATTTAAATAATGGGTAAGAAGCGTCGTCTCTTATTCTCTATATCTCTTTTCCAATTAAATCTCTACTATTTTGATGATTTAAGACTCGAAGTAAATTTAAAAGTATTGTAAGCTATGTTAGTGCTCATTATTGATATACTTCAACCCTTTAATGGACATGACGAAGCTTAAATTCTCAGTCATAATCCTTAGTTAAGGCCTGCATCGCCAGCAAAACACGTCGGGTCAGGAGGCCATTCTTGGAACAATCCTTTTCCTCTTCTCAGCATGAGTGACTTGTCATTGCCACAGGAGAACACAATGTACATGAAAACAATCTACACAATGCATGGGCATGCACGTATTTGAGACTTTCAGACATAATTGAACTTGGTGGCTAAACTGCTACTTGAGTGAGTGTGGGTGTAGTTGCATTTGTAATATTAATTTTATTAGGTTAGGTTTTATTGGTACGAGGGTTGCCTCTGCCTAAGGAATATAAATCACTCATAAATCTGATTTTTTTTAGTGCATGAGACATTTGTTCCTAAGAGCAAATATCCTGGTTAATGAGTGTATGAGTAGGTGTTAGTGTTCTTCTTATTTTTTGTTGCTGTTTTATTTAGTTACATTTTGTTCATCGATTCATGTTTTTGTTTTCCTTCCTAACAATCCCTTCCTTCTCTCAATTGCTTCCTTGCCTATTGAAGCGTATTGCCTTTGGGAATTTATTTTATTTCAACTAATGCATTGCTATAGAATGTTAAATGGTGATTAAATGATAGCTAATTTGTGATTTGTAGAGACAGTGGTAATGGAGTATTCTTGACTTCAGTCGGTAACCTCAGAGAAGTTTCATTAAATATAAACTAAATGGGTTTAAGATATGACCTGGAGTATAATGTGTTGAAAGAAACTATGTTTATCATATGAATGTTTATGTCGCTCATTCTTCTTTCAGCTTAAGAAGATGTTTTTTCTCTATCCAGATCCTCACTTCAAGAAAGCAAAACATAAGTGGAGAATCATAAATACACAGTTGCTGGCAGAGTATGCATATTGTTTGGCGATTGGAGTGAGTACTTCAAATCTTTTTGGATATTATTAACACACAGCTAGTCAGTGATAAATCTTTATGGGCCACTTGCAAGTGCACCAGGATCCCTTGAATTCATTGTAGGCCAGGCAATCCAAAACTTCCTTAGTGGAATTTTTTTGAGCCTTTGAAGTATTTACTATTGCATTTTGTTAGTCGCCGTGGCTCTATCGTCTTTGTCATCCGCCGAAGGAGTATAGGGAAATTCATGCAGAATAAGGAAGAATTCACATGTCGAAACAATCATGCTTTATTCTTACTTCATTAGCATACCCACGCTGACTGACCAATGTGCCGGCATCTCCCTCTTGTCAGCGCTTCAGTTATTGGTACGGGTGCATGGCAAGATCATATTCACAGCATGTCTTACCTTACACATTCATGCTAGCACTTCCTGTGGCTGACAGGATTGGGTTGTGGGGAATGTGGAAAAAAGGAAAGATAAAAAATGCTGACTTTGGGTGAGAAAGGAAAGAAAGGGAGAAATATGACAGCCACCACTTACAAATTCTTTTATTAGAAGATTGATATTCTTGACAGTAGCATTTAAAATTTTCATTCCTGGATTCGGTAATTTTTACGTTTTGAATGAAGCACCTTTGCCTGGTACATAGCTGGTTTATGTCTTAAATTATGTTATTTTGCTATGAATGTTTTAGTGCTCTTTCATTTTTTGCTAGTTCATATCTCCTGCAGTAAAAGTGGCTTGGGTGATTATCTATTACTTAGTGCCTTATCAATTTCTAGTATGTGGCTCTTGCAGTAAAAGTGACTTGGTTATAACCTATTATAAGATGGGAGAGGCTAAGGCAAATGAGCATGAAGGTCGATCATCAGCCTGATTCACAAAAGGATAGTCAACCTGAGATGTGATAGCAGTAATGAGGGACTTAGGTAAAAGGAGCTTAAAATATACATAATTAGGATGTGTATACTTGCTGTGTGGATTTGGAAAAAAAACATTTGATAAGTTAAAGTAAATGGATATTTATGGTATTTAAAAGAATGCCAAAGCATTTTTTGACTAATTTGTACGATTTTACTCAGAATTTTATAAAAAATTATCGTGTTGAAGGTAGTTTTTCAGTTACACCTATTCATGTTTATGAAGTCATTGATAAAAAATTTCACCTCTTTTGTTGTCTTTTGACTTGTGAAGAATATTTAACGTTTACCTCTTGGCCAATAAATTGGCCCATGGCATGTATCCCTTACGTCTGTAGATCAGCTGGCTGATATTTAAAATGTTAAACCAATTGGGGTTTGTGCTGATTAGTCTATTGTGAAAAGACTTGGGGACTGGTAAATGTGTGAGGGAAAATGGTAAAAGTAGATATGTTGGCACAATTATTATTGGAGTAACTTAACTATGTATTTGCGCAACAAATTGGGCACAGCTTTGAGGACATCAGAAAGAAAATTGTTTAAGCAAATGTAGTATTTATGAATACAAAAGAGCTTGTGAGTTCCTGGTCATGTGCAAGTGTTAACAAAAGGCTATTAAAGACTGCAAAATCAAGTGTAACATTTTACCTTGCAAAGAAGTGGATTATAAAGAGGACAAGAAAAGATGGGAAATATTTGAGATGTGAGGGTGAAGGAGGATGAAGGTGAGATAGCCAGAGAGGAAAAGAGGAAGTGTTAAATATTTTGGGTGAGGATGGGAAACTTCTTGATGTAATACTGAGGAGACATGAGTTTGGATGGAGCGAGTATTAAGCATTAAATGCCTGCTGGAAAACTGTTGGAGAGAAGTTTACCGGGGAAGGGGGAGGAAGAGAATGTGATTAATTGATGGATTGAAAGGGAATAGGCCGTATTACGAATAGAAGAGAGAAGGTGAATAAGGGAGTAGGGTGTGTGGGTGAGCTGAAGTGATTTGCAAAATACTCTCATGTAAACCCACCATGACAAGTAGGTAAAATATCCATATTCATTAATAATGGAGCAGTTTTTATTTCGTATTATTTTGTGCATTTTTGTGGGAATATTCATTTTTTAGTGTTTATTAACACTTTCAGTGCGGATGACATATATATATGCCATGAAGGCTTTTCCATTCAGACGGAAGACATAAATGTATGTCTTCGGGAGTTCGTTTTTCTGCTGGTCACTAGGGTGCTCCGAGCACGCCTAGTGTCTCTTTTACACCCTCCCGCAGTTCGGAAGTGACCTTACACCATTGCGGAAGTGTCCGTTTCTTGTTCTACGCGTTCCTTCATTTTTAGTGTTTTTTTGTTTACTTTAGTACTATTTTTGGAACAATTTGGCAGGTTGAGATTTTTCTTTTCATTTCCTTCACTATTTTTTCATTATTCTTATCGTAAATATCCCATCATGTCTTACAAATGGATTATTTAAAAAAATTTGTTTCTTTTACCTTCCTTTTTAATTTATTCATATTTTATGTGCTATCACAAAAATTATGATTAGGCTAACTTTTTTATTAAAAATATTTACCCCCGTTTCATACTCACTACATTATAAAAAAATGACCTTAGTGTGGTGCTTCAGTTAATTATGTTATATTTGAATTTCTTTCTCTAGGAACTTTTTTTATTATTGCAAATTAGGTTCATCCGGAGTGATTTTTTTGGGTCTTTTTCCTACTTTTACGGCATATTTTCTCATTCGTTTCCTTAGGTCAATTACCAATCCTTTATTCATTTTGATTTTATTTCATTTTCTGAGTTATTCATACGTCTTGGGGTTAGTTGCAGACTTTCTTCCTTTTCATAAAAAATATCAAATTAATCGCGTATGCAACACTGCATTACATAATGTACAGTATTGGTCTGTATTTTTTTACTCTTGTATTTGTTTCCTTACCTTTGTAAAAAAAATTGGGGAAATTAATATATAAATTCAGAAGCATTTTAAGCATTGCGACATTTAACCATTATTTATTCCCTTGAATTAGTATTTTTATCTTATTTTTTAATTTATTCATATCTTATGTGCAACCACAAAAATTATGATTAGACTTAGTTTTTGTTAATAACGTGTATTCCCATCTCAAAACTCACTATTTTATTCCAAAATGTTTTATACTTTATTAATAATTTTTAAAATCAGTAATGCAAATTACTTTTTTTTTTTTACATATTTTGGGTTTTTATCCTAATTTTATGGCATATTTTCTCAGTCTTTGCTCCACATCAATTACTTGTCCTCTGTTCATTATGGTGTTTTCATTTTGTAGGTCATTAATACGTTCTAATGTTAGGTACAGATGCAGTTTTACTTTTCATAAAAACTAACATATTAGTCACATATGCAACACTCCATTACACAAATTGTACCATTTTGCTGGATAATTGTTAAGGCTCAAGGTTGGAGTCCCTCCCTACCAGCGACACTCCCAGGGATTATTTCAACTTGCAAATGAAATTTTCTTTGAAATAATCCTCACGGAGAAAAATGCAGAAAGCATTTTCCTCCGAAATCCTTCACCAAGGGCCTTCACTAAGGGTATAATGGGTTGGAAGCCGTTGGGCAAGGAGAACTGGAAACTTGGCTGGGCCTTCTTCTCCACATGGGCACAATTAGGGTTAAGACAATTTCTAACGATTGGAGGAGGTCAGAGTTAGTGTGAGTACCGATATTCGGGGAGAATATGTGCCGTGATAGGTTTTTAGGAATGATGCAGGCTCTTCATTTCTCTGCAAACCCTCGAGAAAATGAACCTTCACCTAGGGATAGGCTGCATAAAATTAGAGCCCTGCTTGACTGTTTCCAGCAGTCCATGAAAGCCCTTGTTTCTTCGGGTAGGGAATTGTGAGTTGACAAGTCAATGGTGCTTTGGAGGGGTTGGCTGATATTTAGCCGATATTTATAGGCTAAGAGGCCTAAGTATGGCACTAAAATTTGCATACTTTGTGAGCCCTTTGGCCTTGTGTTGAGGCTCATAGTGTATGGCCGAGCTAGTGATATTGAAGTCAGCGGTCGGAGCCACACAGAAAATGTTGTCCATAAATCGATGCGTGATTTCAAGGAAATGGGACACAGTTTACGTATGGACAATTTTCATAGTAGCGTGAAGCTGACCCAAGACCTACTTGAAGAGCGAAAATTTTGGTCTGGCACTCTACGGGTAGGTAGAAAAACAAGCCCGATTGATGTCAGCAGTGCAAAATTGAAGAAAGGGGAGATAATTTTCTGCTACACCAATGATGCGATTTGTGTTTTCAAGTGGAAAGACAGTGGGATGTGAATTTGGATGCAAATTTTTGGATGTGCCTAGCACACAAGGGTCCAAGTGAAAGCTTGCGGCATTTGCCAAATACAACATGAACATAAGAGGAGTTAATCATTGTGACCAACTCTTGTCTTATTACCCTTGTGAGCCCAAATCCCTTAGGGAGTATAAGGAGCTGGCAATTAATCTAATTCAAATGATAGTTGTAAATAGTTTTATTTTGTATTATAACGAATTTAGTGGGGCTGAGAAAAGCCTGCATGAATTTAGGTTAGAGTTAATTGAATCCCTGCTAAAAATAGGGTCGCAGCCGGCCCCTCCTAAGCCCATAGCTACCTATCACTGCCATGCCGGAGAGAAACAGAAGAAGCAGAAAAGTTGCAGGGAGTGCCATAGTGAAGGCATCAGTAGGACAGTGACTACGATTTGCCCAGAATGTGAAGGTCAACCAGGGCTCTGTCTTAGGCCTTGCTTTCAAATATATCATAAAAATTTGTAAGAATTTTTATTGAAATGTTTCAATTTTGCAATAACTCTGAGGTAACATAGATTTGCTTTGATTAAGAAAAATGTTTACTCCATAAATTTATATTTTTCTTGCCGTTCATTGTGTGTTCTACTTCTGTGACAAATTCTGTTGTATTACTTCCAACACCATCGTTATGAAGGAAAATCACCCATCCGTCACTTGAGGTTACAGCGAAAATATCATCCGCATTGAATGTTTTAAGGATGCTTGTTTTAAGATAGTTTTAAAGGCAGCTATGTTTATGTAAGGTTAATTTGCCAGCTTGCAATTCCATAGTGATGGAAAAAATGAAATAACCTTCAATTTTGTACTTATTTGCTAGTGGGTGAAATTTTTATGAGATGTAATTAAAAATTTAACTATGATTAAGTCTTTTGTAAATAAATGACTCCTTTTATATGATTAATGCAACTGAAGATGGCATATATTGTCAAGAAACGAATACAAAATGCTCTAAGTAAACCCATCATCACCAGTAAAATACCAATTTTTAATAATGATAGAGCAGTTCTTATTTCATATGATTTGGTGCATTTTTGTACCAACATTCATTTTTCAGTGTTTCTTAAGGATTTATTGATTGTTTTAATGGCAGCTACAATTATGTAAATTTAGTTTGCCAGCACACGATTCCTTAGTGATGGAAAAAATAAAATAACCTTAATTTTTTTATGCATATGTGTGTATTTGCAAGTGGGAGAAATATCGATGAGGTCTGATAAAACTTGAGCCTATGATTTAGTCTTGTGCAAATAAATGACTCCATCTACATGACTAATATACCTACCTGAAGATGGTATATATATTGTCATTAAATGAATGCAGTAAACATGGCTGCATGAATGATTTGGGAAACACAGATCGATAATTTAGGGTAACCTTTAATGGTGAACTTGATTTTTTCCCTGGTAGTTTATGGTCACATTTGATGAATATTTAGATTCAGATTCCAAAGATTGACGTATCAAAGCAGTTGAATCATTTTTCATATCATTTTGTATTGTATACTTTTTTATGGGTATTAATCCCAAAAACTCCTACACATATTTATAAATTCCACTACAATAATACTATTTACTTAATGGTACTATGTATTCACAGCAATGCATAAGCATGTTTTATTTTTATTTTACTGCATAACTTCAAAATACATATTAATATGGAGGGAAAAGGTATCCTGAAATGTTAGTGCTGCCTCTATTGTTCTGAGAGAAAATCAGTTTCCTTTGTGATGGCATATCATTGAAGTTTCTCATCTAGGTAAATTCAAGTACTCTGCATCATCCTGATATTTTTCAGCTCACCAGTTGGTGATGGAATCTCAGTGGCTTGCCTGCACCAATCTCAATTTGTGGTGGTCACATAAGGTAATGCTTATTTTATGCCATTGAAATACATATGTTGCATTTTTAATGGTTTCTATTTTTCAAGGTTGACACTGAGAAAATCATTTAACCTTGCTTGAAAGTACAAGCAGTTGCTAGATCTGTTGAGGGAAATTCCTGATAATTTTTTCCTGGAGAATTGAAATGAATGCTTTTAAGCCTTTTGGTAAGATTTATCCAATGCATAACTTTTCAGCTGGCCAGTGAAAATTATGCTCGGGATTGGCAAGTCCTGGTTTTCTATTATCTATGTAATTATTTCCCTGCAAATTATTTGTGTGATGCCTTCTCAGGATTTCCACCGGTTCTACTGATGCCCTCTATTATATGTGTGACCTGAAAGAAAGATGATGCCCTGTGCTTGAATTTCACTGTTTGTACATTAGGCCCAAGAAACCTGTTGCATCAGAAATGAAGATAGTTTTCTCTTTGACAGAACGTGATGGCACAAAATTTTTTGGGATACTTTTTTCACAATACATAGTTCTAAAACTCTTTATATTCTTTATGGGTTGATTTGTGTTATGTCCTGCAAAATGTGGTTACTAATATCATAGAGTAAGTATGTAACTTATCTTAGAGTAAGTATACATAAGAATATACTTACTCTATGCTAATATTTTGCTATCTGAATTCTTAGGTTAGGGTCTTGTTATCCCAACAAGCTCATTTTTTTATGGCTCACTTCTATCCACAGGGGCTTATATACACGGTTACTGATGTTAAAGATCTCCATGATTGGATGGTTCATCACATCAGTAATCACCCTCTCTTTGAGCAGTGCTCTGAAGCAGACCTGGTAAGACTTTTTTCCATGCCTCTGTTTTTGTCTGTGATTTTTTTGTCACTTGATCCTTGGATGGGAGTTTTAAATGCAGTTAACCAAAATTTGAGTTTGTTTTTCATACTATTTACCGATAAAATGTCAAATGACGAGATTAACTACTGAAAATACAAGTTAAGAAATTTGCATCATTATTCATCAAATCTACGATAAGTATAATGAGTTCAGGTCTCTCATGTAATCTGATCAGCTTTAGGGTTTTAGATAAGACAATTCTTTCTTTTCATGCCCTAATTAGAGCTATGTAGTAGTATTCACAGACAATTTCATGAATGAGGAATCAAATCAATACCATGATTTTTTAGAATGTGAAAGAAGTAAGTTCTTCAAGCTATTTACATGTCATAAAAATAGCAATGTTGAGCTGCTCGTTGCCTCTAGGGAAAATTTGTGAAGGCAGGAAATCCAAATTCCCATCAAATTAAAAAAAATAATGGTGCGTTTGTGCGTCAGTGCGAGATTGTTTGTGTAAGGAAATTGGAATTGTTTCTGTCCAGGTTTTTCACACTACATAGAATCAAGACAGTGTTTTCTCTTTAAAAATAGAGTTTCATGTGCCTAAAATTCTAATAACGATTGACAAAGATGACTTCTTGAAAATTCATTCCAGATGGTTCATAAAGTGATCCCGGCATGACATAAGAATGTTTTTCACCTAGATAAATGTTGTCTAGTTTTATTTGCCTTTGTTCTGACAGTTTTTCTTCATATTGACAAAACTTTGTATTATAGAGTTTACTGTATAAGAAAAAATGCACCAGCTTGACTGCTTGTGTTTAGTCAAGAGGTGCGTTCAGAGTACAGATATTGTTCTGAGTCCTTTATCCTTTCTAAATTTTGTACTTGTTTTCAATCTCCAGGAGTCGGACCCTGTTGTGTCTTACCTTTTTGAAAGTTCTGAAGAAGGAAAAAAAGTTTCAAGGAACCATGGTGATAAATTTCTAGCTGTTTTCAGAAGAATTGAAGCTCCTCAGCTGCCATAAAGAGATTGTTAATATTGATCATGAATTGTGTTGGAGTGTGATTTCATGATGGTGTAAGATGATCTTTAAGATAATGACGAATTCCATGATACCTCCACCTATTTGGAAGAATAAATAAGGTTTTGTTAAGAATATTAAACCATTTATTCTTTGTCATGCTTTTGAAACCCTTTTGAGTGAGGCATGCACGTATTTGGCATTGTTTCTTTCCAGCTTATGACCTCTTTTCAGATGTTCTGCTGTACTTTTACTTCAAAATCATAATCTATGTAAGGACATGCATTTCAGCCACTTTTACTTCATTACTACCAGAAACATTTGATCCTTTAAAAATGGTGACCACCATGGCCAAATATTTTATGCTCTTATGTTTTCAGAAGTCAGTTAATCGTTGAATGTATTTTAATTTTACAATTTTACAAAATTTTCAATTTTTGTGGGTTTATATTATGTTCATTGCAGAGGTTGTTGTCATTTATATGATCCATTTTTGTAATGGTAGCATGAAAATCTTGCATTGTTAGAGATGAAGAAATAGTGACAAGTTACTGCCACTTAAGGGTCGCGGTCTGTTTCACGCTTCAAGCGATTTGAAGCGTCACCGCTCTAAAGGCCGGTCCGTTTCATTCCTTCGCTTTGAAGGGCTTCAAGCAAGACGGTGAAACGGACCGGCATTTCAGAACGGTGGGCATTTTGACTTGAGTACCTAGGGACTAGTGAGTTGTTGAATGAAAGAGTTTGTTTATAAACATGTTATCAATCAGACATCTCGATCTTATCTTCAATCGCACGGAAATGGAATGTTTTTTCCAATTGCTAACAAATATTTTTGATGGTGAATCGGATACGATTGATGACGCAAGTACAAGTGAGATTGAGGACGAATCAGGAGACGTCGATGGGGTGGATTTATTAGTAATTTATGCCATTAAAATGATGGAGGCAAGGGGAAATCAGGCATTGAAGCCACGGATTCTCTCTTACGTGGAAAATGTGGTAGGGAGTTACAGTGCAATAACGTTCTTAAGTCATTTCAAATATTGTCATTGATAAGCCTGATCTTATTTAAAATAATTGATTTTATTTATTATTTAAGTGATTTGTTATTTAAAATACAATTGATTTATTATTGACAATAATAAATCAATAGGGTAGTTTCCTTCATCAAAGAAAACGATAGCCATTGATTGCGATTCGTTACCCACCATTTGTGTATTCATAATACACAAATTATTTGGTTTTTGAAATACCGGTTTAGACGAATGGCAAGGGTCAAATTTTATCCTCATTTGAAAAAGGCCAGATTGGCGCCCATGCAATTCCTCTCCGCGTGACGTCACAGGGACCTAGTTTCTACACGAGAGGATAGGAGTTATACATTGTCTGAGGTTACCAATGCATTCATGAGGCACAGAGCTCAGGGAAACATGTCTTAATAATCACCTATTAAAACTGGCTAAGGTCGGAAAGTTTTCTTCGTTTGATAAGGTATTAATAAACCTTTTTTGAGCCAAGCGCTACCATTCAGCAAGGTACTCTGCTATCCGCTAGCATCCTGCGTCCTATCAGCGCTCAGAGCCTCGATCAAGGTCACTTCACAAGGAGAGAGGGGGAACCAGAAATGCATCGCATGGACTTTCCTACTTACGCGTCGCATTTTTGCGCGCTTGAAATTTTTCACTTTTCATTTAATCGCGAAAAATAGATATTGTCATTTAAAAATCTAAAAGCGCGAAATACGTACTCCAGGAGTAATAATCTTTCGATTTAGGCAATAAAAAAATAATAGGAAACCACCCTATTGTGTGGTGGGCAATGCAGCTACCGTCCATGACGTGCGGGTGTTAATAAATTCATGGCCCTCTTACTTTTTGAGCCATCAAAAGGAATTCTTTCCCAATGTTAGCCACATCATTGCAGACTCTGCTTATGGAATAAATGAACATTTGATGGTACCATTCAGAGATAACTGGTCTTGATGCGAAACGAAAAGATGAACTACACTGCGGTATGACTTTGCGTCAGAAACTCTTCAATACTAAGTTTTCGAAGGCTTGAAAAGTAATTAATAATAAAAAAAGTAAGAGACAAATTGACATTAGTTGATATGGAAAAGATAACGGAATTCATCTTGGCTTGTTGTGCGCTCCATAATAATTGTGAAGAAAGAGGAGGCGAAGCGCCCGATGTAGCTCCAATTGACGTGGAAAGAGTACCGATTAAATTTAATGAAAACATAATTAGGATGAGAGGGGTAAATAAAAGGCAGAAAATCATGACTTTGAATTACCTCGGGATTAATTACATTTATATATATCTAAGAAATTAAATACATTGTAATTATAATACAATAACAAATTACAAGAACTTATCATAAAAAATGCATTCAAACTCTTTTTACTTATTTCACATTAATTATATTAAAAATATTATGAACACCCAATTAAAAAATGTCACTGACTTTTCTTTATTAGTTTCTTCATCAAATCAATTGCTGTTCTTTGCATTTCCATTTTCTCCTCGAGCATTTGCTGCTTCTCTTCATCTAATTTTTTTCCCTCTCCTCCTTCACCTTTTTTCTTTCTTCCCTCTCTATTTCGTGCTCCCGCTTGTTATTTTCCTATTTCTGGTTGATATTTCTAATGAACTCCTTGATTATTACATCCACTCACCTCTTCTTTAGCATTGCTTGCGAAAAATGAATGGGCAGAGATTACCACAGGAAATAATGATACTTAGGGACTTCTAGGCTAATTAATTCAATAAACTAAAGTATCATCACAGTAAACGCACTAGTATTAAAAGAAAACATCATCAATCACTATAACGCTAAAGTCATTAACATCGCTTGAAATAATTCATCATTTGTATTCACTTACTTTCTGCAGATTTTGGTGGCCCTTCACGGCATGGCTGCTTCCTTTAACCGATCGGGCATGCACATTTAATGATATTTTTCTCTCCATTACTTTCAATTATAAACCAAAACCTTTCTCAGCTACAAGGATAATGTCTTCTATTCCACAGCTTTATTTATTTATCCCACCAGTGCATAGTAACCGTGTGAATATCATAGGAAATTGGCGCAATTTCTCGAATGATTGCAAACGATATATCGCATTCGCTCCAAACACTTCACGTAAATGCTGGGGCGTTTGGAGCTATCAAACTGGATAATTTATGCTTGCTCCAGGGCTTCTGTGCTTCAGAGCCATCCATAGCGTGAAACGGACCGGCCTGAGGCGCTTGAAGTGGCTTGAAGCGTGAAACAGACCGCAAGCAAGGTTTCATTGTTACCAACCATATTTTGGTTACAAAGTTACATTATCAAATTATTATTATAGTATTCTACCGATTAAGGTAGGTTTCCATGGAGTACGCAAGAAGTGATCTGGGAGCCTCCCTTTCCTTCCAGCACTGCCTTCTTTAACTCACAGTAAGGCCTACTCTCTTTCAATCTATCTAAAAATCCTATTCTTTTCCTTCCCCTCCCTCGTTTCCCTAACATTCTACCCTCTAACACCATTTTCAACATCCCTTCACTGCTAAGCACTAACTCCATCCATACCTCCTGTCTCCTCCGTATCTCATCTAAAAGCTGCCTCTCCTCGCCAACCATATCCAGCACTTCGTCGTTCCTTTTCCTCTCCGTCCATTTCACCCTCTCCATTCTTCTCCATACCCACATCTCGAATGCCTCCAATCTTCCCTCGTCTTCTTTCCTTAGTGTCCACGTTTCCGCACCATAGAGAGCTTCACTCCAGATCAAACTCTTCAGTAACCTTTTCTTTAAACTCTTACATAACGATCCTCTTAGAAGCTCCTTCCTGTTCATGAACGCCTCCTTTGCTAATGCAATTCTCTTCCTGATGTCCTTACTACTGTATCCGTTTTCCTCTAACGTACTGCCTAAATAGTTGAATTGCTCAACCTGCTCAAGTTTTTCACCACCCACCTTTATCTTGAGTCTCACATTCCTTGCTCGTGATGCTTTACAAAACCGCATAACCTTAGTTTTCTTGTGATTAATCCTCATCCCATACTCCTCGCAAGGCTCGTATAACGCATCCACTAGAGCCTGAAGCCCCCTCGCTGACTGGCTAATCAGCACCTGATCATCCGCGAATCTCACTGATTTGAACATCATTCTTCCCACTTTTATTCCAGATTCTAACTCATACCACGCTTCCATTACCATCTCTTCAGTGTACACGTTAAAGAGCAGCGGCGATAGAGGACAGCCTTGCCTCACACCTCGGCCAATGCTTGCCCACCCAGATTCTCCGTCCGCTACCCTCACTTGCGCAGTCTGGGCCATATACAGATTACGAATCAGTCGTCTATCCCTCCAATCTACACCTATTCTCTTGAGAATATCCATTAACTTTACCCAGTTCACCCTATCAAACGCTTTCTCAAAATCCACGAAACACGTATATACGTCCTGGTCATATTCTAGGTTCCTCTCGAAGAGGGACCTCATTATTGCTATTGCATCACGAGTTGACTTCCCTTTTCTGAAACCAAATTGATCTTCGCCCAAATACTCGTTTGCCCTCGCCTCCATTCGTCTGTTCAATATCCTCAGCACCACTTTCGCCGCATGGGATATTAAGCTGATAGTCCTATAATCTCCGCATTCCACAGCTTTCTTCTTTTTCGGAAGCGGAATTAAAACCGTCTTCACGAAATCTTCCGGCCAACATCCCTCCTCATAGATCCGGCGCACTAGTTCGAAACACCTTTTCTTACGTTCCTTAGCTAGATTCTTCAGAAGCTCACACGGGATATTTTCCACGCCTTCTGCTTTCCTAGCCTTCATATCACGAAGTGCTCTCTCTATTTCCGAATCTAATATCTCCGGCCCAAGTTATCCTCCTCCACTGCACTTTCTTCCTCTAGAGTCAATCTTTCTGGTCTCTTCATTCCGTCATACAGGTCCTCCACGTATTCCTACCATCTACTCTGTACCTCTTCTCGCTCGGTTAGCATCCTCCCATATTTAGCCTTAATTTTAGACATGGCTTTTCCTCATTTGCCGCCCGATAGCGACTTAACTTTGGCGTACAACTTTGACGTATACTTCTCCATCCTTCTGGAACTTTTCCATTTCCTCACACTGTCTTTTCCACCAAGCCTCCCTTGCCCTCTTAGTTTCACGTCGTAATCGATTATTCAGTTCCCTATACATACATTCTTTTTCCCTGTTCTGTGTCCACGTTCTTCCACTTCCTCCTCTCCTCCATTTCCCTTATCATGTTCTCCATTATCCACGGCTTCTTTATCCTTCTACTGTCAACGTAACCAATTGACTTCTCCACCTCTTTGACTATTCCCGTTTTAATATTATCCCATATTTCCTCAACAGTCTTAGTACTTTCAATCTCCCGTGTACTAATGTTCACTAGTTCCTGATATTCTCTCCTCATACTCCCCTTCAGGGCTTCTACGTTCCATTTCTTTGCCTTCCTAACTCTCATAAGTCTTTTGAATCTTACGGTGCATTTCATGAGTACTAGATTGTGGTCCGAATCCGCATCCGCTGCAGGGAAGCTGCGCGAGTTTTTCACACTATTCCTAAACCTCTGTCTTACCATGATGTGGTCTATTTGATATCTCCCCACATCCCCTGGACTTTTCCATGTGTACCTTCGCCCTTTATGATGATTGAACCACGTGTTTGTGATGAATAATTTGTTTCTCCTACAAAATTCTGCTGCTTTCTCTCCCCTGTTGTTTCGTATTCCTAGACCAAAATCTCCTATTTCGTGCCCATCCCTCCCTTCCCCCACTGAGGCATTCCAGTCCCCCATCACTACCAGATTTTTCTTACCGGGTGTGTCTCTAATTATTTCCTCGAGCTGTTCATACACCTCATCTACTTCTTCTTCCCTATGATTGCTAGTGGGCATGTAAACTTGGACCACCACAAGGTTGGTGGGCCGCACCTCAATTTCTACCACCAGAATCCTATCGTTTACCTGGTCTATGCCTACCACACGCTTACTCATCTTCCCGTTTAATACTAAAGCTACCCCTCGCTGGTTCTCTTCCCCTCCACTATATATAACCCTATACTCATCACTCCAATAGTCCCCGCCATCCCTCCACCTCACCTCGCATAATCCTAAGATATCTATCCTCCCTTTATCCATTTCCCTTTTGATATTTTCTAACTTCCCCGCCCTCATCATAGTCCTCACATTCCACGTCCCTACATTTATAGCCGACTTCTTCTTTTCCATCTTCTTGGTCTTCTTTTCTTCCTTCTTCATTGCTGCTGCAGCTGATGATGATGATGATAAGTCTCTGCAAGGATTTCGCATGTTGGCGACCCCGAGGACCTTGCCGACCTCGCTGCCGAGCCCGACACCCGCCCTTTGCGGACGGGTCCCGGGCGATGAGATTCCCAGGCTCATTTGGTTGTACTCCATGTTTTCAGGGAAGAGATAGTTGGTAGGGTTTCCCACTTCCATTCCAACAGTGTTTTTCATGTGACACCATCATGTGGACTACCTTTCGTCTGGCTCCTACCCTTCGACCTATCTGGCATGGGTGGCCCTACCGAGAATAATTTAGAATTAATCCCGCCAGTGCAGCTCTAGGGGACATAGGAGCGCGCAAGCCTTTCCACGGCGACAAGGTTGCAGCCCAAGGGAAAGGATTATCAAATTAGAAAAAAAGATATCAGATTTTTACGATCGATTGCATTTAATATTTTGGTAATGAATTCATGAAGAGCTTTACATGTTGAACTGCCTTTCCTAAAACCATATTGATGCCCAGAGAGTACGGAATTCATTTCTAAATACCTCATTACACGTTTATACATTACCCTTTCAAATATTTTTGAATTTTTCTGATAATAAAATAATTGGCCTATAGTTTTCTACATTCTTTTCATTTCCTTTTTTTATGAAATGGTATGGCTTTTCTTACTCTGAGGCGATTTGGGAAAATACCATTAGTTAATGACAAGTTACAAAGATATATTAGAGGTTTGCTGATAAAAGGGATGGCAAATTCAATTACCTTGTCTGGTATTTCATCAACTACTGAGGATAACTTATTTTTAAAGGAATGACCTACATATATCAATAATTTCATCATTGATAACAGGATATAAAAAAATGGAGTGAAGAACCCTTTCTGGGACATTGGGTCGGCGAGAATGATTCTTTTCGGTAATAGGGTAGTGTCCTTCATCAAAGAAAATGAAAGGCATTGATTGCGATTCGTTACCCACCATTAGTGTATTCATAACATACAAATTATTTGGTTTTAGAAATCCCGGTTTAGACGAAGGGCAAAGGCCAATTTTATCCTCATTTGAAAAAGGCCAGATTGGCGCCCATGCGATGCCACTCCACGTGACGTCACAGGGACCTAGTTCCTTTACGAGTAGAGAGGAGTTTTACATTGTCTGAGGTTACCAATGCATGCATGAGGCACAGAGCTCAGGGAAACATGTCTTAATAATCACCTATTAAAACTGGTTAAGGTCGGAAAGTTTTCCTCGTTTGATAAGGTATTAAAAATCCTTATTTAAGCCATGCACTACCAGCTAGCATGGTACTCTGCTACCTGCTAGCATCCTGCGTCGTATCAGCGCTCAGAGCCTCGCCCCAAGGTAACCTCACTTGTGGCAGCGGGAACCAGAACGACGTCACGCGGGAGTTTTCCTGGCATTCATTATACTTACCTGTCGCGTTTTCGTGTGCTTGAAAATTTCACTTTTCATTTAATCGCAAAAAATAGATATGTATCGTCAATTATAAATCTGAAAGTGTAAAATACATACTCCAGGAGTAATAATCTTTCGATTTAGGCAATAAAAAAATAATAGGAAACCACCCTATTGGTGAAATTACTTTATCAGGAGCAATAACAAAATAATCATTGAAGGTCTCTGCAATTTCATTAGGATTAATTTGGACGTTGCCACCCAAAATTAGTTCAAAGTTTTTAACAGTTCTTGCATTACGTGTTTCCCTCTTGATGACTTGCCATGCTGCTTTTGATGCATTTTTAGAGTTTGAAATAAATTTATCATTGCATGCTGATTTAGTATTCCTAACACATTCCTTAAGAAATTTATGTTACAAAATTCAGTTTTAATTTCTTTTTCATCCGTAGATTTTGCTAGTTTAAATAGTTCCCTTTTATATCAACTCATGTTAACAATTTTGTAAGTGAGCCAGGTGTGTTTGCCTGTCAATATATTTGAAATTTTGCGTTTTTTCATCGGGAAGTTAATATCAAAATACAATAGGAACTTGTCCAGAAATGCATCCATTTTTTCATCAAATAAATTTGCTCCAAACACATCATCCCAAGTTTCATTTTGTAAGTCATAAGCTAGTAACTGCATTTCATTAGTAGAAAAATACTTTTTATACATAAAATGTGAACTGAGGTTAGAGCTTTCATTTCCTTTGACATTAACTAAAAGACCTTTATGGTCTGAAAATCCAGTATTATAAATAAGTAGTAGCATGGCATTTGTCTGTGCCTGTATTAGTAATTACTTAATCAATAAGGGTCACACTTGCTTTTGTAATTCTAGTAGGCTCCTTAACTATGGCCGTAAAATGGAATGAATCTAACATGATTTGTGTAACTTTCCCACATTGTTGTTGGAGAAAATTTACATTAAGATCACCACATAAGATAATAGAAATACCATAATTGAACAGTTTCTCCAGTAAAATTATCAAGTTATCAATATAAGTGTTAAAGTTACCATCAGGAGATCTATATACACATACAATAAATACTTTTGATTGCAACAGTTTGATGATGGAGAACTCAAAATCTTTTTTAATTATGTAGTTGAACGGCAACAAGTGTTAGATAGAATGAGATGTAGTAGGCCTTGTTATGAAGAGAAGTCCATGAAGGGAGGGGAGACTCAGAATTCCACTTCAATACTTCATGCAAACCTTCCTTAATTGGTAAAATAGTTTAATAATAACAATGGAGATGACAGGCAGAGACAGCTCATCATCATTGGGCAACGCTGATTGGCTGTGCAACAAGGACAATATTAATATGGGCTGAATTCCTCTGTTTGGCATTCAGATGTTAATCCGTTAATGTGGCCATGAAATTTCATTATTTACATTCTATCAAATATGGGTAACAATGACAAAAATTTAATGGTGACGTCATTAGGGTAAATTTTCAGCAGTGTACCAATTGTGCTGGCAACAATCCTAATGGTCTTTACTGCGTGAATTAGGCACTGGGGATTAAAAATTAAGTTCCGAGGATTAAAGAGCACAGAACTGAGATGAAATATTGAGTGTTAATTCTAATACCGAGGGTTTTGTGGGAGATCTTTAATTTTCATTCAGTTGTATACAGTTGTATAGTTTCATAGCATTTACTCATTTCCAGTGTTGGTGGCTCAGCAGCGCCTACCATGACAAGTAATGATACAACTTTGCCGAAAATATGAATGTACCTGCTTCATTACTTCCCATGTTTCTGCAACTCACAATCACGATGTTTTCCAACTCAGTTGAGTGAAGCATGTCTGAATCTATCCGAGTTGGTAAACAGTGGTGTGACTAGATTAGTTTGAGAGTGGACCAAGTGAGCTCTATTTTGAAGCCAGTCTGAATTCTTTGCTCAGGCTGACTGCGTGTGTGCTGTGTGTCTGATGTAAACACATTAAACTGATCCAGTTCAGTTGTGTATAGCAATTCTTCTCTAGCGTCCAATGACCATTTTCTTTCACAAAGGAACTCTTTTTGTTGGGCAGAATAGTGAATTGTGGTGCAGTTTTTTTCTGTGATGACGAAAAAATTTTCAGGAGAGGCTTTTGATCTTTCAAAACTTACTCATTCAATCATTTTTTATTGATATTTTCAGGATCTATAATTTACCATCAATGACTACGTGGTCATTGGTGGTAAATTATAGATGCTGGCAAAGTAAAGCATATGCTTGACTTTGCCAGGCGTTCTCATCCCATGCTTGATTCAAGAGCACTTATGGTAAATATCGCATTTTAGATTTTAAAATTGCCCATGTAAATTGCGTAACAATGGCAAAAAATTCCTTCCAGGATTCCCTGTGTCTTTGATTCATAAGTAGCTGATATAAGTTTGGATTTGCTATTATCAGCATCTGGCTATGATGATGTATGCTATCCTCTGTAATTCCTTATTTTAAACATAAAACATAGTGATTATGTGGTGCAGAAACATAGGAAACAATATGACCAGATAATAACTCGATATAAAGAGGTATGTATTGTGAAATTGAAATGAAAGGTGGTTGCACTTCTCCACAAATGCAACTGCCTTTCATTTCAATATGTCGAACTTTCACTTATTGAGTTTTAATTGCATAATATTATGAAGTAATGTGTGTATATCTTTTCTTTTTATATTATTTTAATGGTTTATATTTTTTATGTATTGTAATTTTGTACTGGGTTTCTATGCGTGTTAATAAACCTTATTATTATTGTTATTACATAACGCAATCAGTTGAATGTATTGTGAAATGTAAACACATCGGAGGGAAGCAAACAGAAATATGGCAAAATCAATAGGTTAAATCCATGTTGGCAAACTAAATGCACCAACACGGCTCACTTCCTCTTTACAGATTGGTCTGCAATTACGTCAACAACTGCAGCCTCCAAAACATATCAGCCATTCACTCGGACCCAAAATCACGATTCATGTACAGAATTTGGTGTTTGGATGGGAAAAATAATTAAAAATGAAAAAAAGCTGACTATTTCAGCCCTTCCCCCATAAGTTTAAATTTAGAATGTGAAAATTTTTCATTCACCTCTCAGAAGTGGGTGATTTCATTAAATATCTTCTTGATTTACTTGGTTGGAGAGAGCATTTCAATGAGGGGAGAAATTACTCAAAAGAGTATTAACAACAACAGACTGTCAGAGGTGACCCACTTGGCACGCAATATCACACTGTCATCAACTAATCTGTGAAAGGGATGAAGCCGTCCATGTTTTGCCACAAATAGTTGGAGAATTAGGTAATGGACTAGATTTATGGTGTCTCTTTCATTCTTGATGGTGGACAAGCACATTTATACTAGGAATGGCTTAACAACATAAACCATTAAATTGTACCTCATAGTCTGGATTACTCCTATTTTGTGCGAAATAATATTATTTCATTATAGGTTTTTAACAGAGTTAGTGATAATAAGGCATGTTTATTTTACCATTCAATCCTACCTTACTTAATAAAACAAACATTCATTATGGGTGTTACAAGTTTTATTTTTCACTAGGTGAAGCATAAGTGTTGTTTATACCTGGAGGAGAGTTCTGTATAGGACATTCACTCTTGGGTTTGGCTCGAGGTGGGCCTGGACAAACTTGAATTCTAATAGCTGGCATTGAATGTGTGCAATCAGATTGAGGTGAAACTGCAGGTGTTGTTGATTCCTGGCTTAATGACAAATGCGGATATTCTGGACACACTCGTGGCAGTGAAGTTTGTGGAACTTGTGCGCATTCTTTACTTAGAGGAGTGGATGATTCTTGTTTGCTAAGTTGATGTGAGCATCCTGTTTCAGATGAAATGGAGCACACGCTTGAGCAAACAACTTCACATGAATATGAATCTATGACCTTTGGTTTTGCATCTCCTGAGGTATCACATTTCGTGTTTCCTAACATGTTTGATGAAATTGGAACAGAGTCGCTTCTTTCTATGGGCATCTTTGGGGTGGCGTTTTGTTTAGGACATGTGGCAGCAAGTTTTCCAACCACTGTGTCTGGGAATCCAGAAGATGTGTAACCACTATTGCAACTTCTGGGGGACTCAAATGATGTTTGGGAAGAGGCACAAGGGCAGTCGTTCTTTTTCGGAGTTGATGATATGCACGATTTGGGATTGGTCATTGTAATCGTTCCATCGGTGACCATGCATCTTTTCATTTCCAAGATTCTTTCTTGACTTTTACATCTAGTTGGTGAATTAGGAATGCTGTCCATTTTACTTACGAGGTTTGGAGATAGTCGGATGAAAGAGGTCGATGATTTTCCAGTTTCTTCAGCGCTTGGTGTGACATTGGTGATAACATCAGTGCATGGGTCCGTAGCATCATCCTGAAGGAGGTCTGGAGTTCCAACTGTTACTCCTTTTTTTCTCTCCGCGCAGCGCTTCATTTGATTTCATCCCAGTTATAGTTCAGATTATCAGACTTTAAATTTTGGACTGTCAAATATTGCTACATTAGCTACCTAGAAGTGAGAACATACTGCAGGCGACTCTGTAATTTACTACTTATCCATTTTCCCACTTTTAACTACGTTAAGGTTGCCGCGCAACAACTCGTACTAACATAGACTTCATTTGTTTTTACAGCGCGAAAAGGATCGATTTGTCGTCTACTACGGAAAAGACGTAAGGATTAATATAGAAAATGGCTGGTAATGAGAACATTGCGGCAACAGAACGTACGAACGAGTTTTATTGCCATTAGTTACTGTGACAAGTACGAGTTTCATAGTCAAATTTACAATGAAAGTTCTTATCTGCATCGTATCTGTTATGGTAGAATTGGCAATTGGGAAAGATGTAATTGCTTATTTAGCAACGAGAGGTAAATAATGCCGTAATTAAATGTTTAAGGTCGACGAAAATGTTTATGTTATTGAATCCCTGGCGAAATCCATTCGTCGCTCTATTTTTGATGCCATTTTCTTTAAGCCTCAGGTCATTCTCTTGATTCTGTGGCTGTTGAAAGCTTAGATGTAAAATTTTCATAGGCCTGGTCATGATATTCAATCACTACATTCCAGCGTAGCAAAGCTGCAGGTGCAGCAGGCATTCAGGAAGTTTGCCATTGTTTACATGCTATGTCAATTTTTTTGAGTTCTTATACCATATAAACTACTGTTTACTACTAACTGTAGTTTGTATAGTCTAAGTCATAGAGCTCACTAGCTGTCATAGAGTGCACTATGACTTGTGTGCCAGTTCAAAAAGAAAACACTCCCTGAACCAGCTCAAACATCTGAGCGCCACAAAATAAACACACTAAATCACACAAACATTGCAAGGTGGCAAGCTTGCATTGAGGCTGTAGTTTGCAGTAAGCTTGATGAAATCTAACTATGTGCTGCAGTTAATGGAAGCTTGCTGCAACCTTGCTGTGCAAGTTCTATGAAAGTTCTGTGCAATAATCTGGGGGTGAAAGCTTTAATAACTTCCAATGAAAACTGCCATAACCTTGTCGTGACAAGACTGAAACCTGCCATAACCCTGCAACACCTTGTCATGAAAACAAGACATCGGTTCACATCAAAGCCACAAACAAACAGCAATACCTCCACTACCTCAATTGACCCTTGCCATTCGTCTAAACCGGTATTTCAAAAACCAAATAATTTGTGTATTATGAATACACTAATGGTGGGTAAGGAATCGCAATCAATGCCTTTCGTTTTCTTTGATGAAGGAAACTACCCTATTGCCATCCACCACCCACCAAGCGTTCCATCCCTTATTCCTTCTCCGTCCGGGGACTTAGGATTGGCAACAATCCTGAAGACCTTCAAAAGTTCTATCCAAACTTACCTCTCTTCTTCACCGCGGCTACCCCAAAAAACTGTTGATAAATAAAATTAGAAAAAAACCGCACATTTCCAATAAACCCCGAGCAGACAGATATTGCTCCCCATCTCTGATCACCACCTACTTTCCTGGTGCTCGCGCTCTACAGAATATATTCGAAGGACTTGTACCTCATCCTTTCTAAACACAAATCCACCTCTCAGATTTTCCCCTCCACTCCACGGATCACATTTAAGAGACCACCTAATTTAAATACCATATTTAAAGCCACCCGCCCCCTTCAAAAGTCGCAGTCAGTTACCACCACCACACCCTCTCCGTGCAACCGTCCTAGGTGTAAAACCTGCAAGTTATTCTCTCCGCCCCCTGCCTCTTTTCTCCCCAAACTTAAATGCCTACCGATTTCCCCCTCCACTACCTGTACGTCCACCAATATCATTTACCTCCTTCATTGAAATTTCTGCCCCGCTTTCTACGTCGGCCAATGCACCACCCCCCTCAACCTCAGAATTAATAATCACCGCGCCTTCTGATGTCCATCATCCCCCCACGAATCTCTCCCCGTACCCACACATTGTTTGTTGCACGACTCCATATTCAATCAATGCTTCAAAGTTTCGGTCATAGTCTCCCTCCCTCCCATCGACTCTGCCCTCAATCTCCACACCCTCGAATTGGCGTAAATTTGGCATTTGCAAGCCAATAGCTTTCCGGGGTTGAATGTCTCATCCGTCCCCCCTCTCCCCGTGCACCTTTCATCTCTCCCCCCTTTTCCCTTATCCAACACACTCCTTTTACTCCCCATTCTGGCTCAGGCTGAGGAAGAGGTCACTACTTCAAAAGCTCCCAATTTTTTTCCCAATGTGAGTGCTTCTTTTTGTCTTTCTATGTTCAGCGATATTGACTTGAAACATTTATATTACGTGCATCTCATTTTTCCAAAACATTGTGTGTGTTATGTCTAGACGAGGATGTCTGCTATGCGTTCCCATACGGCTGCATGGATTGCGACCAAAGTTAATTTGTGGGTGCCTCTCATGCTCTCGAACCTCATTGTGCCACTTTCGGCTACATCCGAAGTGTTCTTTGCATCGTTTTCTTATTACTGAACCTGCAAATGTGCCCTGTAGCACCCATTCCCCACCCTCTGCTTACTCTCCCACCTTCCGATAGCATACCCATTCATTCTGCTATGCTTGTATATCTTTTGAGCAAGGTGAAGGCCGATTTGTCTCCTAGTTCCAAATACTACATATTCTCGCAATACTACCAATACTGCATATTCTCGCAACTTCATAGTTCACAGGTAAATAGCCCATGAATAACCTTCCTGTTCATTCAACTGTGCATTCTGACAAATTGTGTGTCTTCTTACATTCTTTCATATTTTGCAATAATGTTAGATTATTAATGTGAAATTGTGGAAGACACTGGTTTGGTGTTAAGTGTAAAATATGACTTCAACTCAAGATACTTCATTTAACATCAGATCCGAAGAGTATTGTTGCACAGAGAAAATAAATGAAAATATTTGGCCGCCAACCAACAAAAATCTGAAAATTAGAGATAACAACACATTGAGAGGCCAATGTGACCATGAACTCCAAGTTTTAATTTTCCTCTTCTCTGGGTACTATCCTTCCCAAGAAATTAAATTTGACCGTGACCAGTTAATATCTTCTGTTTGCCATTTTGCCTTGAAATTTCGTAATTTTTAACGAAAAACGTTAAAAATGTAAAGAATTTAAATTTGGTTTCAGCAAGCACTCATTTTTTACAATTATGTATAACATTGGTCTCTCCTTGCTATTTTAGACCAAATACGTCAGCTCCATTCCTTTTAATTATCGAGAAAATGACCTTTTATCGTGTCTCCGAAAGAAATTTTTGTGGGTAGGCAACCCGCAACACACAGTATCATTTTACGTAATGCATGCGATAAATGACGCGAAACAGAGATGTTTTTCAGTCAAAAACGTGTAAATCGTGTCTTAAGTTGTGAAGGGTAGTCACTAGGATGAGTGTATGCTATTTTATGTCATCGCCGACTAAAGTGACTATATTTTCGTGTAATAAGATATCACTGAAGATGGAAATTATCATTCGGGATTTACTATGACGGTTTTATGTCCCTCAAGGGTCTATTTCACCTCAACAGCGGTCAGAAAAGTGATTTATTTTAGTATGATTTAGCAAATGTAGAGCTCCTCGATCACCTATCCAGAGAAGCTAGCCATGCGACCCATAGTCCATCACGTGGAGGTGGCTGAAACTTGGGCTCCTCTGCCTCCTCTACCCAGCCAACTAACCAAGGTTATGCAGACCTGTTTATTTGTTCTGAATCGTCACCGTCCGAAAATATTGTGAAAAAATGAGATTTCGATTGAAATTTTGGTAGAATATCCCGTGAAATCTAAGTGGATGCGCCTCTGCCGTTTTTTTGTCGCGTTCCACCAACCCAGTTTCAATTGAGTACATCAACATTGGGCTCATCCTTAATTAACAGTTCTGTGTCCATGTCCTTTTCACTCTTAATATTATGTACCTGTTGAGTTACTACTACGTGCGATCTACACAAAGCCAAAGCAACCTTAGCATCAATATTAGGAACGCTAAACAACTTTTCTTGGAGTCTTTTGTCCTGTATCCCACTAGTAAATATATCTTTTACTAAGCTATCGGTTAGTGTTCCAAATTCACACTGTAAACTCAGATTTTTTAGTGTCGACATAAAATGCTCAAACGATTCGCCCATATCTTGGTGCCTGTTGAAAAATAAATACCTCTGGTACGTCACTTTGGTGGCCGGCATTCAGTGTTCGTCAAATTTCTGTAGTACGATTTCTAGTTTGTTGTTGTCTTCAGCAGCCAGCTGAAAATACTCGTCTCTCTCTTAAAATCGTCGTAAAATCTCTTGAGCCTCTTCTCCAGCCGAATGCAGTAGTATGGCTACCTTTCTGGCTTCTGTTGCCTTATCGTAGTAAGCATCAACAAACATTACAAATTGCCGCCGAAACTTTTTCCAGTTCACTGCCATATCACCGACAGTGCTCAACGTGGCCAACATTACAAATTGCGAAGCCATATTTCCTTATCTGGCAAGAACTCTAATTATCGTCTTGTGAGCACGTACAAGTTCAATGTCTGTTTCACCGCTGCCACCATGTTTTATTACTTATATAATTGTTCCACAGATACATAACATACTTTGTGATATATGATGATACATCACTCTCAAGCTCAGAGATCACGTGAACAGGTATGCAAGACTCACTCTCTTGAGTACTTAGTACATTACAAAACAAAAGAACATAATAATATAAAATAACATAACAGACTATACCACACACCTCATGGAGGAATTTCCTGAAGTATTTATACATATAATGAATGGTAAGCAGGGGCGGATCCAGAATTTCTTTCGGGGGGGGGGGGGGGCACAAGCGTGACCGTATCGAGGATTTTGTTCTAGGGGCACTAGAATACTTCGTAATACAAAGCGAACGCAATGATAATGGGACCGTATTAAAAATATTGCATATTTTTTTTAAGGGTCTGGGGGGGGGGGGGGAAACGAGCCCCCGTGCCCCCCTCTAGATCCCCCTATGATGGTACGTTATTAGTTATATTTATATATTGTCACTTCTTAGTAAGGTAAGGTAGCTACCCCAAAAAACCAGATGATGTAAGATCCAGTATTATATGTATATATTTGAGTTCAGCAAGAGCAATCTCACATGGCCACTAAGTGTAATACATCGCCGGGATCGCCGCTCTCGCCGGCGATCCCGAGACAATTCCCGCAGCCGCTCCCGTGCGAACTCCGGTCCCCCATCCAGCGACGCGACGGGCTATGCTGGTATCGCGCGAGGTTTGCGGAGAAGGCGTATCGCTGTGAGTCCCCATGTAACTTCGCGGAAAACAAGTAGGGCAGTTGGTAAAAGCGGCAACCGACTACCTCCCTGCTGTCAGCCGCTTTTTCACCACTGGCGCCACCTCTTAACTGCAGTATCTCATCGACACTGGGTCGGACTTGAGCGTTTTTCCTCGAACCCTACTCAAAGGTCCCCGCTCAAAATCCACGTACCAGTTATTCGCTGCAAATGACACGGTCAATGCCACCTACGGCTGGCTTGAGCAGCATTTAAATCTTGACCTTCGCCGGGATTTTGTGTGGAGATTCGTTGTGGCGGATGTGTCGAAGCCTATCATCGGAGCCGATTTCTTGAGGTATTGCGGCCTCCTGGTGGACATCCGTAATCAACGGCTCATCGACAGCACGACTTCACTAAAGGTAAGTGGCGGCATAGTGCACGTGGCACGCCCCTGAGAGAGCTGTTGGGCATCACCCCTCCACCTAGTGCCCAAAAAGGGTGATGATTTTTCGACCCCAAATTATGCCAATGTGATAAATTTCCTTATGGGTTGTTGTGTCATTCTTTCAACTCCCAGGGGCACTTTATTAAGCGAAATAGTACATCTATATTGGGACACCTCGTTAATGATAAGCTTTATGTTACATGAGAGATCAAATTCCATAAGTCCTTACAAGTTCCTACTAGGGAAAAAAATCCAGTTGTGTGACTACTATTTTTGGATTTTCATCCTCTCATGTTATTGTTCTACTTGTGTTATATATATATCTTCTATTTAAAATAGCCAATCTACATCTATTTACAAAATGTTGGTTTATCTTCAATCCGGTAAAATAATTCTCCTGCACTCTCTTCTAAATTTTGTTGGTTCTTCCTCCTTATCTGAGCCGCAAGGGGTGCTATTCCTAATTGGAGCTTGATTTTTGTTGCCACTTTGGGGGCATTTTAATCCATTTCCAAAATTTTCAAATTGTGACCAGGTGCACAGCGACCCATTTATTCTAAATATTTGATGTATAGAATTTGAAATCGCGAGGAGTAGCATTAAAAAGCTATGGATTTGATAATCATATCATATAATTATTAACTTCGGTTAACAGTCGTAATTATAGTTTATTTCTCCGTGGTATTCGGGACGGTTCGCCCGTTAGCGACGCGAGTGGCGACTTTTGAAATTTCATTTAAATGCGCGGCGGATGACACATTGTTTCCGACTGAATAATCCTCTGTTGTCATATTCCTGCGAGTGCATACGTATTAATACAATTTTTAAGGCGTTGCTGCATTGGAGACGTCGGTAATGTGCTTCGTTGGTGTATCCATGCTCGCACACCTATCAGGGAAACGCTCATTATCATGTTCGCCCGAAAGCATGCCGTTTCCTGCTGTTGTTTACCTTCCTGTCACCCGGAGGAATAGGTATCTCTTCGAGAAATCGATTTCCACTCGGTGCGGATTTTGCTCATCCCCACATCGCGCCCCCATTCGACTACGGCCTCGAGTTGTTTTCACAATCGTCCGGTCCGGATTGATATGGCAACCGGGTTGTTTGGCCAATGGAGAGGGCACGACCCGAGGGAACTTCCATTTAAGAGAACGCGCTCTTCTACGGCACGGACGGTTAAATCGCGGAGAGTTAAGTTAGTTCATTGGAAAAATTAGCAATATATCATCCATACGAAGAACTTAGCGTTAAATTCAAATACTTGCCCCAGTGGCGGCTTGCCCATAAGGACTCTCGGACGCCACCCCTCCCAAAGATTTGAAAAAGGAAAAAAATAAATACCCATTCAATTGTAATTATACATCTATTAACCAAGGTGTTTTTTCAATCGCATACATCGAAAATTGGAGGGGGCGACCGACATCTGCAGTGATGTAAAAGCTACATGTAACCGAACGGACCGATGTGAGCAAGTTATCCAAAAAATAAATCATTTATCTGGGGCGGTTTGTAAAGACATACAAATGTTCCTGCGGCTGTGAAAGCGTATTTTTATGTAATGCAAAGTAAGCGTATGTTTGTGTAACCACATTTTTGATGGCATGGTCATGGGCGTGCCCAGCGAGGGGCAGGAGGGGACAGCTGCCCCCCTCCTAGAAGCAAAAGTCGCAAATGTCTTTTAAGTAATATAATAAAAAAAAAATAATTTTAAAAACTAATAGAGAGCTGTTAAATTAAAAAAAATGTTGATTTCATTCACCTTTACCATGCTTAAATCTTACCTACAACTTGAACAACCATGACTTGCCCTCCCTCCCTAGTTTTTATCCTAGGCACGCCCTTGGGTATGGTATGGTATTTGGAGGAGGTGATCGACAGCCGAGGTCATTTGTGCCATGAAGGAAGTGAAATGAGGAAAGCGTAGAGAAGAACCCGGCGTCGGCATTAGCCTGCTCCTAACGAAAGGAGCCAAGGGGACCACGGCTTAACGTACCATCAGACGGACGGAATGATGCACTTGAAGTGCCCTCCACAAAGCACTCAAGCAGCAAAAATCTCTGCCACGGCCGGGATTTGAACTCGGACCTTCAGAGTTGAAAGCCAGCACCCTAGCCACCATACCAACCCTATCCCCTTGCACAGGATTCTCCAAACTATGGCCCGCGGACCACACACTGCCCGCCAAACAAATCCCTGTGCTTTCACTTACAATTCTTATAAATAATTGGATCATTTGATGTGGAACATTAATTTAATGAAAATTTTAAGTCAAAATGACAGTATCATTCGTCACACTAATTTGATTGCATAAAACTAATGGTAGGAATCCATTTAATTTACCCTGATTTTTTTCAACAAGATATTTTTTATTTTTCCAGGTTTAAATTCTATTTTTTGAGGAGATTAAATTAATGGCTCTGATTTGTTTTATGATTTCATTCCTCCAGCCCACAGGAATGTGGGAAATAAATACTGCAACCCTTACATTGGAAAGTTTGGAAACCCCTACCCTTGCACAATTTCCAGTGGAATTTGCACGAGTATTAGCGTGGGATTTCGGTCGATTTTGGTTTTACGGGGCAATTAGCGTGAAACTTTAGAATGCGCTGCGTTGCTTTTCATTTTTTTCATGCGCTCTACAGCCGCGATTTGTTAATATAACCGCGTATCGCAGAAGAAGGCACCTGGAAATAAAAAAATGGTAGATAGTTTGTCCGATTGTTTATATATTGTTTGTTATCATTTGTTCGACTTATTTTTTCCATTATTTTCTATAAGAGTCTCAAGTGATAGAGCGAAGTTATCCCTCCACCTCTCTGTTTTCCTCTCAGTGCCTCTCCCTTTAATTCATACACCTTTGTATTCCAATTACTTAAGCAAAACGGGTGATTCACTCCGATCTGTAATGGCAAATCATTAGCGCAATACGTTGGATGCTCGATGAGTGACGACGAAAATAAGGTTATTCATTTAGCCAGTCTCTTTTAAGTTCTCAAATAAGAAACGCGAAATTACCTGCCCATTTTCCTTTGTTGTTCATTTGAGTGCGGTGAATTCATTCGTTTGGGAGTAACCGCTCAATAAGGGAAATTATTGCTCACAACAGCAACATTCATGGACCACAAGAGGGGGATGCGAGAGGATGAGGAGTGGCGGAGAAGCGGTGACCGATTGAATTCGTGACGTCATCAACTTTTATGCGAAAGGGTTATGGACGTGGTTTTTTGTCGCCAATAGCTCGAGAATTATGCTACGGATTGAAAAAGTATTATTCGAGTGTAAAATAAAATTCAATAATGAGCACATTGCTGAAGAAGCCATGTGAAATGATCGAAGCTATGAGTGCACTCATCTTGCGTTTCTTCCGCTGGCGTTTTCAGCATAAATTTACAGCAATACCAGGGATGCCGACTGACAAAAAATATTGGAGGGGCCCATACCGGGGATCTTGCTCCGGGAAATGTTATAAGTAGTGAGTTTTAAGTTTTTTAAAGCATTTTAGAAGAGTCATATGATCAACATTAGAACCCTGATATCTCGAATCTCGATATCTGGACACTCCGGAGAAAATCGACGAACCTGGCACATTTTTTCCTCACGCCCATAACGAATTTTTGGGGGGGTTAGGGCCCCCTGAGGCCCCATCATGGAGTCGGCGCCACTGAGCAATACTGTGGTCGTGTTGGCGCTTTTAAAAAGGGGGCTTGGAATCCTTCAGGCTACGGAAGTATTAGCCATTGACGAATTAAGGAAGGCTCGCGAAAAAACACACGTTACAGCGGAAACAAGTGCCACACTGAAATGAAGGAAGAAAATAAAAGATGACGACAGGCGGAGAAGAAGTGGTCTTCGCTGGTTGTGGTTGTATAAGAAAGGATACACGGAAGGCTAAATAAACGTTCAATGATGATTATCACCCGCGTCACTCCTGCTGATGGCCTTTGCTCCTTTTCTTGTGGCATTTTCGAGTGGATCATTAATAATTTCAGATTGTGATGGTAAAACCTAAAAATGTGATCGTGAGAAAATTTTCTAAAGAGAACACTCTCGACCGGTATTACGCTATCTTTTATCCATTCTCTATCCACCAGGTTTTGACATGCAATCAGAAATTGCAAAGGGAAAAAAAACCTTTCTGCAACCATATGGACTACCAGGTAAGTTAAGGACCTTAAAATTAGATTCGGAAACAACCGTGGAGCGGTCCGCATCTTCGCTTGCGTTTGCAGTTCGTTTCATTTTACCTCCCTTTAAGATCATCTGATTGGAGTTGAAGGTCAGCCGAGGCAAAAATAAAAGAACGAACAGCCGACGACGCGAGTTAAAAAAGTTTGGAAGCAGATCGAAGACGCTGGTAATTTATGAGAATCAAGATGTGAGACCGTATCTTTAAATAAGTCTTCGTGGGCGAAAAGTTTGTTGTTGGCTAGGTCATGGTTTTTTTGATTTTGATGAGTCAGGACTTTTCTTCGAGCTCATTTTCATTGCACCCCTTATATAATTCCTCTCCCACTATCCTCAAAGTTTCATGGGTTCAATCTTGCGCGACGAGATCAGGAGTGGGTCAGGGATGTTTTACTGTGGTTACTAATTGGGGCAACATCAGCTAGCTACTTCGATTCATGTCGAACTCGAATGCATTGATTGGTATTAGAAGGAGGCGTCCGACAGGTGTTCATTGGCGTCATCGTAGAAGGAAGGATGGAAACAGCAACATTTCAATAGAGATTCTCCAGTTGGTCTCTAAATCTGGTGTTACTCGGGGCCAATAGTCACAATAGTTCACAATAGTCTCCACTCGCTTCACCGACGACAAAGAGATTCGAATTTCACGGTGAAAGAAGCTATAATCAGTGGTGTTAACTGAAAACTATGTATTCCATATTATAATATATCACATTCATAACTTTTCACTGCTATTCCTTACTATTGTCATTATTGCATAGTATATTGAGAATGATTGTATCGCTCTCACTTGATCGCCTCGCTGCGGACATTTTTGAAAATCAATTGATATGCGCAGAGAGTAGCAATAAAAAAATCAAGATTCTGTGAGTCGGTCCGGGGCTCTTCTGAGTAATCCCCTTGGATGAAAAAAAAACCTGGCGACTGAGATATCGGGCTATTAAAGAGGTTGGTGCCGGCTACTTTTACCTTATCGATTGGTGGCCACAAAAAAAGCTTTCCAGGCTAAGTAGCTGACAATTACATTTGAAAATCCATAATTAAATTCAGGTTCTTATGGATATATATGTCTAAACATACGAAACATTTAGTTTCTATGGGTCATTTTTACAAAGGAGAATATAGCATTCTTCATATGTTAAGAATTGAAATGAAAAAAAACCTCAGGCTCGTCACCATACTCACTTTTGAGTTTTAGCTTTTAATCGTGCTATTAACTCAAAAAAGCGGCTCTAATAGATATATAAGGTGTAACATTAAACGGTAGGATTGAATTATCCACGTCAGTGGGGTAGCCAAGAATTTCGTTTGGGGGGTCCAAAGCCAGGGTAGAAAATGTTTGAAAAACAGGGGAAAAAGTAGAGGATTTAAACTAATTTTAACACTTATCATAATCGAAAGAACTTCATTTGTCAAAGAAATCTTTTGTAACTTCATGATTTTTCAATATTTTATTTTCATTTATGAAGGAAATGATTTGTGTTTTCATATTTCGAGGGGATGAGGGTCCAGACCCCCCGGACGTCCCCCCTCGCTACGCCACTGATCCACGTTATTGTACCATGAATAAAATATTGAATTTCATTCCTAAATCGCCACATTTGCTATGCTATACTATGAATGCTATTCCACATTTTTACCCCACCTACGCCTTAAGATTTTCATCAAGAGCTAGGTCTGTGATGTGGAACAATGAAATTACCCGAGGCACTTGGGACGGCATTACCGGATTTTTTTTGTAGCGAATTCCTTCAAGCTTGGCTATCTCAAATTATCTCTCTTTTGTACGCGTGCCAGATGTTTTGAGAGAAGAATTTTTGTATCGAAAATTATGGCCGTGTCTACTATATTCTACTTCTTCCACTTGTTAAGCTGAATCCGCTCATTATCCAAGGGGTGTGTTGCTCATCCGTGTTATAGTTTTTTTTTGCGAGGGGATTGTTGGATGTGTTGAAATAATAAGGAGAGAACTTTTGTTCGTGGATTTTAGGGGAAAACTTTGCGGTCTGGAGCTGCCGTCGCGACTGCCATACTTATCGTCGTTTCGTTCGCAGGTTGAGCGCAGACTCCCCTTAGTTCTCTCCGCCGCTGTGCCACTCGTTTGTCATCGAAGTCTTTGAATCGAGGCGGAGTAAGAACGAATTTTGCGTCGGAAAACTTTTGAGTTTTGCGAGGGCGTATCTAGAAACTTTTCGTCCGCCTTTTTTTTTCACTCGTTGGAAGTTTTTTTTTCTTCCGATTGTGGTGGCATTAGAATCCGGGATGAGTGACGGGAAGGTTTATGTCGGCTGGTGTGTGTCACCACCAAGGGGACCGCGTAGAGGAGGCCCGGCCCATTTCCATCCCATAGATGGCTTATTTCTGTTTCAACTTCGGTCGCATTTTAATCGGTTTTCAAAACTGTCCGCGATGCGGTGATGAGTGCGATGCGAATCACTTTTTTTCCAATATTTTGCAGCATAATGTTTTTTATTGCAAGGAATAGCAGTTAGAATTTATGAATTTGAATGATCACATCATCATGTAAGTATATAAATTTCCGTTAAAATCGCCAACTATACCTCATTATCCTGTGAAACTCGGATCAATCTGTCTGTTAGCGACGCGAGTGGCGACTTTAATTAAATCATTAAAATGTGCTGCGGTTGATACACATTAAGAGACCGACTTAAGGGTTCTCTTCTGTAATATTCATGGTCACCGCGTCGATAATTTAAAATAAGGACAGCGCAGCATTTCCAATGTGCTAGGTGAGATGGGAATGTTGTCTATTAATAAAGCGTTTGAGTCTTAAAAGAACGTCTTGTGGCTTAAAAGTGAACGTAAGACTAATATCCTGTAGAGGCCCTAGGCATAGGGGAAGAAAAGTTGGCCTTTAAGCCAAAATACGCGGGTTGGCAAAAACGTTTTATAAATTGACAACATTTGGACCGCGAAAGTTTTAACAACTTCATCGAGATTGGAATCTTTAAAGGGTCGCAGAAATGAATTAGGAATACATTTAATTTTAAAATTCGGAGATAAGTTTTTCTCAGACGATGTGAAAGATATCATTCATTTACCGACGTACTACGGTAGACAGGATTACGGGAAGATAATAAAGGAAATAGACGGGAAAACGGAGATATTCTTTCCTCGTACAATCTAGGATGGCGAAAGTGTCTCGATTAATAAAATTAATCGCGTCACTTGCTAGAATAACTAATTGCGTATTTATCTTTTCCCATTGTTCCAACCTTGAATGGAAATAATGTATGTGGGTTGGAAGCCAGGGGGTACACGTGATTTATTTCTCAACAAATTTAGGTGAAGTTAATTGTTAGAAAAAAAACAAAAAAACCTGGTTGCCAAGGGAAACGAGTGAGTCTCTGTCCTGTGCTGACATCGATTGGAAAATCAAATGCACTTCTAAGTATCTAATTGATCTAGTTTGTTTTCTAAACCTAATTTCTGCGCCTAACTCTGTACAGAAAAGAGAAATCACTTGTACCCCTTGGCTTTCATCCCACTCATATGAAATACGGTTGGCTAGTTTTGGCTTTCTAGGTATGTTTATTTGTGTTCCGCCCTCGTGTTGCATGGATCAATCTTGGCGGAAAATCACAACACCTTCATGAGTGTGCACGTGTTATTTTTGCAATTGTGTGTGTTTATATTAATATGTGGGCTACATGTTGGGATCCTTTTAATTGCTGTATTCTGGTGGTCGGCAAATCCATGCCAAATTCTCTAGAGGTGGATCACAGGCTATTACGTAGATGTAGAAATATCTTTGGGAAATTTCCAACATTAAAGTATATAAGTATATAAATGTCTATAGTAAAATAATTCCGAAGTAGATGTACTTTTAGATCACAGGGAAGTCGTCGCAAAAAACTTATAATGGCATAGCCGAAAGCATTACGGAACAGTTCTGGAGTTAATTTAATTTTTTTTAAATTTTTGAAGCATATCAAAGTGGGAGACTTAACATAGAAAATGCATTACGTTTTGTAGAGCTGATTACTGCACCTTAATAGGTGCTAATGTATCTCGCGCTTGATGTAATTACGCCTTTTCACGGAAGCTGGCTCGTGTTTTGTCGCGAGAAACGTCGTTTTTTTCAACTCTCGTATGGGTAATGGAATTACTACGTGAAGAGTGGTGAAACTTGTAAAAAATGATTTTGTCAGGGTATATTTAAGAATGGAAGTTATTTATTATATTTATTGTTATTCAGCTATATATGCTTGACTATATTGCTGCGCTCGACGAACATTAGTTGACAGCTCCAGCTAACTTTCGAATGGCTGTTCTCAGAAATGGTAAATCTTAGAGAAAAAAGTATAACGACAATCTTGTAGATAATTTCCTGATCTACAATTCTAGTCTGAGAAATTTTTTATCGCAAAGCTAACCGTTTGGACAAACTATGCAAAAAACTCATTTTTGTGAACTTTGACCTTGAATAAAACTCTTTGCAGGCACGGGATCATGGGGACTTTTCAGGATTTCATGAATGGTATACCAAGCATTCCTGTGAATTCTCAGATTGTTGGAAATTTATGCAGGGGTCAATGTCTATTTTGAAGGGGCTATTACTCAAATGTAACGATTACTCGCTCGGGATTTGAAGTGGATTACGATTAAAATTACTTTCAAAATATTTATCGAGTACAAGTAAAAATTACCGAAGATATAATCGTTTACAGTAATTCAATTACTTTTACTTCATTACATCACCTCGCTGGTAACTACCATTCAGGTACTATCTTCCTTTTGGATGCGTCCGTTTGCTTCCCTGTACCCCATGGTAAATGGCTGTTAAACGTTTTATCTCTTGCCGTTCCGCGCGCATTTTACTCTGCGGCGCCACTAGGCATCTGTATCTCGTTCAGCGTGACATTCGCTATTTACCGCAGTGGAAGTGGTATTGATTAGTTGGCAATCGTCTCGTATGTGTTAAATGTGTGGTTTATACGATTTATGGCTCAGTTACACACAATTACCGTGTATTTCTTCGTGAAAAGTGGATATAGATGACTGGTGGCGCCGCGAGTGGCGTTTTTGAAACCTGATTTTTATGCGCGCGGAGTGATAAAAATTCTAGTGGCGGACTTGAGAATCCTCTAATGTAATATTCGTGGAAATCAGCTTTCTATGGGAGGGAATTGGGCCTCTTCTATGGAGCTCCCGTGGGACTGCCCAGTGCTCCTGCTACCTATAATCTATGCACTTAATGTTTCGGGTGAGGTTTCGTGAGAGTCCGGAAACTCCCGGAAGGCTTCGCTGATGGGGAAGGGTGTAGCACCGAGAGAGATAGGAGGAGCGAACTTAGTGTTGCCAAATGTACATAGCCACCGTACTTAGTCACTGAAAACGTGTGTGTCATGGGTGGCTCCAGGTATTTTGGGCCAGGCGCCGAGACAATGTACGTACTCATTTGGAAGGCATTGAGGATAATCCCTCCACAGAAGCCCATGAAATTGTCAGGTAATACGCTGAATGAGATACCGTTGGTGAAAGGCATACTTAAAGACAGGGGCGGATCCAGGATTTCTTTCTGGGGGACACAAGCAAGGCCGTATCCAGCATTTTGTTCTGGAGGGGGGAGGTACAAGGATACCTCGTAATACAAAACGAGTGCAATGATAATGGGACCGTAATAAAAATCTTGCATATATTTATGGGTCTGGGAGGGGCACGTGCCCCTGTGTCCCCCCTCCCTAGATCCGCCTATGCTTAAAAACACAAGGAGAACGAGTGAGGTTTGGCAACACAGCTCCACGAACAAATTCCCGATGTGAACTCGACGGATACCTGAGAGCGACTGACTGAGGCCACGCCTGCTGTTTGCTGATTGGCAAAGGGAAAGTCACGTGTCGAGATATCACCCCCACTTGCTCTAACCACACCAGCTCACCCGCAATGATAAATGCGCAGAGTATAGTGAAGCCTCCTGTAGCAATGGTAGTAAACTCTACGGTAGAAGCAGAAGCAGGCACGCGTTTAATAACATTCTAAAAACTTCCCATGCTCCTCTCCCAGCGGTCTCCTAGCTTTTTGAGTCGACACCCTCCTTTCTCGGTTAGGGAGAGAGAGAGAGTCTTTTGAGCCGTGCTTAAATCACTCGGTCGGTCGATTATTTCGGAAGCCGCAAAAGGGGATGAAGCGAAATGGGTGGGAGGTTGTAAAGAGCAAAACGGGGGAGGAGAGAGGGTGGTGATGCCCGAGGTCAAAAGGGCTGCCCTTTGAATATGCATGCTGCTGGTACACATGTAAGTATGTGTGTGTTCATCGATTTCTCATCGACCCCTTTTACCGGTTGCGTTTTGCCTGCTTTAATGTCGGAACGATCGAGGTAACAAACTGTGCGCTTCCGTTTCAAAGTTCAAAAATGTCTGCAGGGGGACGTTCTCCAGATGCAAGATATTCTTGGACTATTTATCGTATCTCACTGTATTTAGTTCGTGTGTAATGCCCCTATCCCTGTCTTTCAAATATGTGCCCTAATGTAATTAAATTTTGTAAATAAGATTCGCTAAACTTTCTCTTTGTGGTACCTACTGCTGTCTATAGAAATGCTTATGAAACTCTTCGCTGTAAGCTGTTACTCCTACCTAAGCTGTGTTTCTTAGAAAGTGACACTAAATTTTTTTATCTGTTCCACCTTAACGATAACTTCGCTCTTTCTCTGTTCTATTCATTTTGACTATGTTCTTACTTTAATTTTTCAATAAATGGCTAATCTTAATACTGAACCTTTCTCTGTAACTTACAATTAGACAAAATACTGATTAACTCTATCGGGGAGGAACTAATTGTTTGCAACTTCGGCTCGTTAAATATTGAAAGACTATCCACCTGACTTGGCTTACACAAAATCTCAACGATCATGCTTTGAACTGTCCTCATCCTTTCCTGATATTTACCTTTGATACATATACTGTGAACGACCGACATCGCTTTTATATACGTTTATTTTCTTTTTGTGTTTCATTTTATGAAGTTCAATTGTTACTTGGCGCCTTGATTACAGAGAGAAAAACAAGGGATTGTTGTCCAAGAGGCCATATTGCTTTGTAAGGGATAAAGAAAGATAAAATAGTGTCAAGTGATGTTGAAGTTTTTCTTTTGTACCAATACTTTTATACATTAACGATTTTTCCATATTTTTGACGAACAACCTTCCTGTCATAAGGCATTATGTTTTACAGGATAGACATGGAATTTATATTGTGTAAAAGGGGGATGAAATAGGAAAATATAACGTTTTTTGTTAGTGCGTCCCTTATGCCCTTCATTCACGCGTTAATCCTCCATTCCCTCCCACGTTTCCCTGATGTGCTCTTGGCCGTTAACCAAAACCACGCCCGCCTGGGTCCTCCGGCCCTGTAATTTGCCTTGAACTCTGGCGCTTTCGGTCGCAGCTGAATATATCACCACCTCTTCCTCCTCGAAAGGTTACGAAGATTCCTTCCCCCCCCTTCTGTGAACAGTCTCCCTTGCCTGTTACACCTCATCGCACCTGAAGAGAAGCACAGGTGGTCGGATATATCCTCCTAGCTGAGTGCAAACTTGCTGTAGCTTTTTTTATTGGCTTTTTTTCCATCAGTTTGAAAAAGGCCCAGTTTTATTTTGTACCCATGAAACCACCTAGTTCTCCACCTACTGAAAAGCGCTGGTGGTTTCATGAAAGGACTCCTGTAGTTTTTGTGTGTGTGTTGTTATTTTCAAAGAGTAGATGGAAAGGGAAGTCCGTGAAAGTCTTTTATGTGTGTTTGAGGTCAAGCCGAGCGCGTGGAGGTTCAGGTTAAAGACACGGGTTGGTCATTTCGGCCTGGATTAAGGCACAAAGGAGGGAATCAGAGGTGGAAGGGTTTGGTGATGAAAGCAAAGCCGCTTTTCGGGAGACGAGGGAAATGACATGGAAACTAGAGCGTTAGGAATTACGCGCAATCATACCCACCGTTACCTTTAGGCAGGACGTGACGGCGGACTCGGATATGGCCTTGTTGGCCTCACATGAGATACGCTGCTTCTATCTCCTCTCGACGAATATTACAAAAGAGGATCCTCTAGTCGGCCTCTAAATGTGTTGACAACCACCGCGCATTTTAATGGATGTACAAAAGTCACCACGCGCGTCGCTGACGGAAAAATTGATTCGAGTTTCACGGGGAAATTAGGTATAATTAGAGATGCGTGAAAATCGCAAATGCGATAAATAGGATATAGATGCGATGTGCGCAAAGAAATGCGACATAGATGCGATGACTGAACTTTTATGATATTTTTACGCAAATTTGCCTTTTCGACGGCAAAATTCGTACATTTTGTGCCGGGCGCAGTTTAAATGCTCCGCCGACACTCACCGCTTAAAGCATGTGAGCGACTGGCCAGCTGTTTGTTGCCTGGGACTCGACGTGGCCGCGAACTACAAGAGGGCGCGGGCAAGCCACACCTCCGCCACTATACGTCTTCTTCCTTAATTTATTATCGTTCTACAACATCATTATTTATAGTATTTTGTCATATAACTGTGCTTCACTACATTTTGTCGTCATCTACCTCATTATGAAAAAAAATAAAAAATTGACGCTACAAAATGCGATAAACTGTTATTGAAAGTGAGATAAAATAAGAATAAAAGTGCAATTTTCACATACCTCTAGGTATAATTAGGGGTTTAACTGGAACTTAGGTACGCCATGATGTGATCTATCAAATTCATAAATTTTCAATGCTATTCCTCGTAAGTACAAACATTATACTGCAAAATAATGGATGAAAGTGGATCGCTTTGTACTTATCACCGCACTGCGGACATTTTTGAAAGCCGATTAAAATGCGACCGAAGTGGGAACAGAAATCACACTTCAACGGAATGGAATTGGACCTAACCTTTTCTCCTCTCTTTCCTCTACTGCATGCGCTCTCTTTAAAACTTCCAATAAAATGAAATATAAGTGCACCCGTAGAGAATGGCGAAATTCTATTAAGTGTGAAATGTTGATTTGCGTGGATGCGAAACGTGGACCTTGGGAAGAAGAGATCAACGCTTTTGAGGTGTGGGTGTGGAGAAGGTTGGAGAAAGTGAATTGGGTTGATAAAGTGAGTAATGAGGAGGTGCTGGAAAGAGTTGGGGAGGAGAGAAATTATTGATAACTACAATAAAGAGAAGGGGGGATTGGATCGGGCACATTTTTTGAAGGAAGGGGATTTTAAATACAGCAGACGAGGGAACAATGGAAGGGGGGAAGAGAAGATGAAGAAGGCTGAAGATGACAGATGCAGTGACGTTATGGCCGCCCATGGCCGTGGCTCCACTTGTCTTACCAAGCGGAATGAACGACGCGGGCATGGGCGCACCCAGTGAGGGGCAGCAGGGGGCTGCTGCCCCCTTAGAAGTAAATGTAAAGTTAGTTCTAAACGAAAGTATTTTTATATATCCAAGAAAAGTGATATTAATGCAAACGAAGCATGTTATTAAGCTAAAAATATTTTTTCGAACAAATAATTTTCAAAACTAATTAATGGCTGTTTTATTTTTCTTGAAATTTTGGTTTCCTAAACCTTTTCTGTGTTACAGCGTGAACGACCGCGGCTTGCTCCCCTCCAGTTTTGATCCTGGGTACGCTCTTGGAGGCGGGCCCTCTACAATGTTGCTTACTTGACTGCTCCACCTCGCATTTTTTTTGCATCTTTGCTTTTTCCGTGAAATTATCGATCGCGCCTGACGGTTGAGGTTTACTACTGGTCCCTTATCAATTTATCTTGCATCTAACTAGGATATTCCCTCTAGTGTCACCTCCTGACCTCGTTAGAAATTTGCTAGGCAGTGTCATAACTAGGAATATGAGAATATGTTTTGGGGGGGGTGGGATGGGCTGGGGTGGTGACCCCCCCCCAGGCAACCCAGATAATGATTATGATGATAATGATGATGGTAATAATGATGTTGATCCTGACCCCCCCACGCAGGGGGTCCGGGAAAATGTTTGAAAAATGGCATTTGGCTCTAAAAATTAACTTTAAGCAAATGCAGTTACAAAACTAGGCAAGGGTTTTAAATAACTGTTTTATTTCTCTGAAACTTTGGGGGGGGGGGATATATCCCCTCATCCCACCTTATATACGCCATTTGTGCTAGGTGATAGGAAATAGATACCAATATGTACGACGGCGTTTGTTGTGTTACGGGTTACATAACCGATGGCGTTTTCATTGCACTTTCCGTCGAAAATATCTCGAAAAGCATTGAGCGCTGGCGGCAGAAATGAAAACTACACGTCATGGCTATCCATTTCCTATTCGCTTAGCAAAATTAGAACGAGATCTGGTGGTGACCCTTGAGGGACTTTCTTTGGAAGTAATAGTAGTGGGTGTGACTCGGTGGAAATCCTTTATTGTAGGAGTTTGAGGAATAAAAACTTTGCCTTTTCTACTCGGTGATTTCTTTTGTACAACCATTTCAGCGTAGCGTTACATTTTTTAGCTAATCCTAAAAAATGCTACACTGTAACGAAAAAGTGTAACGTGTAAACCACCATATGGAAAAAGCAAAGTTTCTATTCCTTTAACTCCTACTGTTGTATTCACTCTGTAGCTGGTCCTGCAAAAAAACCCAAATTTGTAATTCATTCTCAAGTATGTATAAAAAAGGTTCTAAAACCGTTCTTAAACTGTATTTTTTTATTTAGGCGATTTTAGGTACTACGATCGGCCACACTCCATAGTAACACTGAGGTAACATTTGTTTATTTTTTTTCAAATGTACGCCATTTTAAATGAGGCCATTTTGGACCCTTTGAAGTGGTTCATGTTATTGGAGAGTATATTTTAAACACGCTTTCACGAAGATAATATCCATGGGAGAGGCGGTTTTGTCAGGAAGTGTAGAATCCAGATACTACCTCCTATGTGCCTACTTGTTTTCTGGCCGATTTCACTCATGGACCCTGAGTGGACTTTCTAGGCCGTTCAAAGAATTTTCAGTATCAACAATGACCAGGGGTGCCGACTTATAAAAAATATTGGGAGGGCCCATACTGGGGGTCTTGCCCCGGAAAATTTTATAAATAGTGAGTTTTAAATTTTTTTGGCATTTTAGAGGGGTCATATGATCAACATTAGAACCCTGAAAACTCGACTCTCGATAACTCGACACTACGGGGAAGGTCGACAAGCCTAGCACATCTTTTCATCCCCCCATAACCGATTGTTGAGGGGGTTCGGGCCCCCGCAGGACCCATGGAGTCGGCGCCACTGCCAATGACTGAGATTCCCAGGGTTATACTCCATTCCCAGGGTTTTACACGCGATGGCTGTTCATGGTGAAATGAAAATAGGGTTAGCGAAATGATTAAGTAGTCAGCAGTATCTATAGAAATGTTCCCCTCTATTTCATAAACTATAAATAAAATGACTTTAATCCGATTTCTCCATGTTTTTTGGGGCTTGCCGCGTCTTTCTAATTGAGATTGACATTTCGCGACCAATTTAGGCAACATCCTCTGATAAATCTGACTAATCGCCAGTGCTACGAAAACCTTAAGCTCTAACATGACTTTCGGTAGCGTTAAAAGTATTATGTTACCCTAATTGTGGTCATTAGTTATCCCTTTGTCCCCTTTAAAACAAAAAAAGATCAGTTACGGGATCCATTCCCTCCCCAACGTTGCCAGATTTCTAGCCAGCTCTCCAGCTTTCTAACGTGATATTTTATTTATAAATTTAATCACTGCGATAGCCTGAACAAAACTTTCACTTGTTTACGTAAATGGGTAATCTCATGATTAATTTCCATTATAAAACTTCATCGTGCCGTGTTATTGTATTCTTCTCTTTGACGTCCTTAATTATCGTCCAATGAAACTTCTTCTGGGCCTTCCTTATCACTTATTCTCATCCACTTGCCCTTCCACGATAGCCTTCATCAGGCCACTGTGTGGCGATTCTCACGATGAGGCCGATTAAGTTACTCTGTCTTTTTCTAAGGATTTTCGGAAGGCTTTTCTTTTCTTCGGCTCCTCTATGAACTTTTTCATTACTCGATCCAATCATTTTATCTTGACTTCTCTGTTACTGTCACCGTCCATGCCTCGCTACCGTGAAGAAACATACTCCACGCGTAGCATCTGATGGATCATTTTCTTATTTATGTGCTTTAATAATCGGCTGTCAAGTGATCGGTTGTGTTATTTAACTCATAATGAGAAGTTTTCAGTCGGTTTTATTATGCTGCACTGCAAGATGCTCCAGGATAGTTTGGGAAGGTTAGTTACCTGCGGCGGAATATTTACATTATGCATGAGGCAGTGAGGTAGTCATAATCGGGTAGTAGAGGCCATGCCCTGTGCTGTGAAGATTAAGGAGCTAGAATATGATGTAGTTAATTAAGCGGCATCGTAGGCATTTCGGGCTAGGACAACCTGGAAAGCCTGCTGTGGCTGAGAATAGTATCACTCGGGATCACCTGATACAATGAGATAGCGAAAAATTAATCTGCCGTTTCAACAACTTCTATAATGGACTTGCTAATGAGGTCATCGAGATCCGGCTAAAACATTATGTTAATCGAGACACAGGTTATAAAGTCAGAAATTCATGGAATCCGTTTTAATATAAAATAAAACGATTGAACTCATCCTTTTCAACCAAATTTCTAAGATAATTCCGGACTGACAGAGGTGACCTAAGTAATCTGATTGTCGTTACTGTTTTTGGATTCATGTCAACGGCTTTAATTAACTAAAACTAATTCACACTCCCTAATGACGATGGACTAGTCGTTCGTGGAAACGTATTGTTGATGTATTAGGTACGCGGTAGAAATACCGAGAAGACTTCACCAGTTAAGGAGGCAGGTTTGTTACTGCGCGAATCAAAACTCATCCTCTAGGCATATGTTATACAGAAATTATTCTGCCACCCAATTACATTTCATCGCTCTTCTTTTCCATCTCCGATACTCATTGGTAGTAGACTCTTATTGAGATATGTGTACTTAGTGTGAGTTGAGTTTTTAAAATATTTCTGGCATTGTGTGGTTAGCTATCATATGTGCATTACAGTGTACGTTTCAATCATTGCGGGAAAGAAATGAAAACAAAAGGACGTGTGTATGAGGTATCGCAAAGAGCACCATTTGAAGAACGATATCTAATCTTAATGCAACTGAGTGATGTCGACCGCAGGTGTCATTTCATATGTTGCCTACTTTTTGGGATTGCATAATATCATTTGCGAAAAATTGTTTTCGAAAATTTCAGTTTTGTTATGCGGGTGCATTCGGATTTGAAAGTTTAAGAAAATTATTTTGGTTCATTCGCTTCCAAATATTCAGTTTCAGCTTATTGTTCCATCGTACTCGCTGTGATGATGTGAGCCACCAGCACGCCAGAGTTTGTTATGCTAGCAAATTAGATTGGAAAGGCTGGGAAAACATATCGTTGCGGTCGCAAATAGCTTTCAGCCAGAACAATCGCCTCTGCTGAAAGCTTCCTCTTGGGAACGGATGAATTGGCAACGACGCTAGCGATATTAACGGACCTTTTTTTAGGGAACTGTGTGTTTTTCTCATTGAGGAATCATAGGGCCAATGAATTTTTTTCTAATGTCCTGTAATATTTTTGTGACTTCTTCTGATTAGTTTCTCCAGCTGAGAGCGATATGTAGAGAGTTTGGTTTGGCTACTTTTCATAAATATAACTGTCGATTATGTATCGTTTAATGGGAACCAGATGATGAACTTCCTTCTTGAATGCCTCCATAATCCGATTATAAATGGTACTTTTGACGAACAGAAAATATAATCAATCACTTGGAGCTCGGAAGTTAAAGTCTACCTTAAAGATACACTGTTGCATGTTCCACAGAAGTTTAAATAATTTACCAAGGTTTCGACCAAGGGTACCGGGACATGAGGGGATAGCCGGGAATGAGATAGCAGACGCTATGGCCAAGGAAGCTCTGGTTCTCTACGAGGACTTAAGAGCATCTCTAAGAAATGCGGTATTTGAAAAATGGAGGGAGTCGTGAAGGATTCTTAATAATAACAAGCTCCGTGGCATCAAGGACATAGTAGCAGCGTGGCCCTCCTCAGCTCGTAGTAATCGGAGAGAGGAAGTAGTACTAACACGATTGAGGATAGGGCACAGCCCCCTGACCCATGCGTATCTCTTTACTGAAGAGAAGGCACCTCCCCAATGTGAGGATTGTAAGTGTCCATTAAGTATTAGACACATCATGCTAGATTATGTTAAGTACCGCGAAGCGCGAAGACGAAACAATCTAGGGGGAGACCTAAAAACCCTTTTAGGAGACCACCCTACCAACTTAATCTGTACATTTCGGTTTCTCAGAGAAATAAACATTTTTAATAAAGTTTAATTAAGTACACTCTTTGAACGAAGACATCAGATGCAGTAGATTACTTTATGCATAACTTTTGTAATTAAATCACACAGTAGTGATGCAAAATGACCTAGCCGTCGACGCACCCTAAATCCAAATACTACAAGGTTTCGACATTACACAATGTCATTTTCAAAGGTGAATATACACAAATTTGCGAGCCTAGATATATACCAAGGAGAGGGGGTTAAGGCAGGGAGGAGGTGGTGATGGTGGGTGGGGGAAAACCTCACCACCTCCTCCCTGCGTTAACCCCCCCTCCCTCCCTCGCAAATTCCTGGAGATTCACCTTTGAAAATGACATACTGTATTGCCGAAACCTGGGTCAGTCATTAAAACTTCTGTGTTACCGAAGAATGATGAAGATAAAATGGATCGACCGAGTAAGTTATGAGGAATTGCTAAGAAGAGTTGGAGAAAAGAAAAGCCTCCTAAAAGCATTACGCAGAAGACGAGACAACTTAGTTGGCCTCATTTTGAGGCATGATGGCCTGATAAAGGTAATCGTTGAAGGACAAGTGGAGGGGAAAAAGGGCAAGGGACGGCCCCGAATGAGTTACATAGGACAGGCTATAAATGATTTAAAAGAGAAGAAATACTTCGCTTTAAAAGGTTAGCGGATAGGAGAGAGAAATGGAGAGCTGCGTCAAACCAATCTTAGGATTACTAACTTATGATGATGATGAAGATATGGAGTAGACCCTGGTCAATATTTGAGTCTCTCTCAAATTTAAAAATTTACCGTCAGATTTCCTCTGGTGTATTTTTATTAAATATTTGATTAGGCACCAAGAATGTTGACAAATGTCTACTGTATTCATACCCTGAAAAGTTTCACGATGTTAGCGCGAGTCTTTAATTTGTACACGTCATCAAAAGGGGCAGAATACGATCGGTCGAGAGGGGATGGAGCGATGCGTCTACTTAAGATTCGCGAATAATGGGACCAGCTGTTTGAGGCGGTCGCTTTTTCTTTCCCAAGAGAGAGAGGGAGGGAGGCTGAGCGGAGACACGAGGCGGAAAGAGCCGCCGCCGAGTCGGCTGGCGTGTTTGTTTTGCGAGGGAGGGTAATGAGCGCAAGAGGGGTGGTTTTGAGAAGGGAAAACGGCGGTGGAGAGGAGAAGGCGATACATAACGTAAGGAGGTGAAGACGGAAGGGAAATGACGGGAGAGGTTAAGGCGAGGAGAGGATCTTGAAGGGTTTAGAACCGTGAGATGCTACTCTCCAAACATTTAAGCGAGGCACTCCGCGTCTGATGCCAATTACGGCTTTCCTACTCCAAAAGTTAATGGTTCCTCCTCTTCGCCAATTAGCTAAAATCTCCCTATTCAGTTTGACGACTGACGGGAAGGCTACTATCCCGAAGGATCATTAACTCAATACTTTTGAACACTGTTTAAATCCTCTTCATGACTCTTTATGCAAGAGCTATCTATATTTTGCTGTTCCGCGCTCGATAGCATGCTTAATTCTTTTTTTTTAATCTTACGTCGTCGTCAGGGGTTTATCGTCCGAAATATCATCGGTTGTCTCCCTGTTATTTATAGAGGGCGGCAAAACTCGTTCCCATTACGTACAAACTTGGTTAATAATTACCTAACAACTTTTACCTACTAATGGTGGCGAGATATTAATTGGTAGTCCTTCCTACTTGGTACTGGCTTGATTTATTTTAACATAATTTCTGTAATAAGAGGCTTTAGCCGAGCTTGCTTTTTTCCATTTATTTAAGTTTTCACTTCAATTTCCACATGATTTACATATAACATTTTTTGATGGAGAGCTTCGTGCATTGTTCGATACATCTTGTATCTTATATCCTCTTCGATGGAACGCCGCTTTAAACCGGAATGTTTTGTGTCCTAACATAATTTTTAGGGGTAATATGTCTAGGTTGAACGATATTTTCATTTCAAGAATTTATTCGTCAGAAAACTGCCATAAAATTGATTTTTGTATACTGCTAATTTCATGGACATTGCCATCATTATTATTAGAAGTATGACGTTCTTTATCTGAAAAATGTGAATTTCCTAGTAATTTAAAGCCAGGTTACTCTAGTAAAAGGAGGTTTAAAAAAATATATTTTCACAAGAATGCGTATTCCGGTTTGACATATCAGGGAGAGATAAATACTACATATTTTGAAGGAACTCTCTCAATTTCATCGTAGGACTGTTTAAAGTTGTTTTTTAATTAATTAACGTGCAAAGAATGTAAGTTCTTATGGTAGTTGATACTAGCAGCGCTTTTGAAGGAAGAGGTTTGACGCACTTAAGACTCTCATCAAAATATATGTAGGAATGGCAAGTAGCCATACTGGGAATGATGAGTATTCTTTTTACTACGATGCAAATGCAGATGAATTTGTGAGCCAATGCCAGTTTAAAAGCATAAGCTTCTCGCTGTTGAGCGCTATTTGCTGTATGGCAGCTTCAATTTTCATGGAAGCGAAATAAAATTGCATTTTGGAATACCGTTTTATTTATTTTTGATAATAAACTTATTTAATGTGGAAAATTACTGTTCTATTAAGTATAACTGGATATTATTAGCCATGGGTTCAGGTAATTCATCAAAAATACCAAATGGCCTCGTAGTTCATATCCGTGCAGAGTCCGTTTCTCATCGCGCTGATTAACTTTCATAAATCCTCTCCTATCTTTCTTTTGATGATGTGATTGTGAATTTTCGCGATATAATTATTGCTTACGAGTATTTAACGCGCTGGCAAGGTGCGACCACCATCTGAAATCGTGGAAAAAAATGAAAAATAATGCCGCGAAAGCAAAAACTTGTGCAAAAAAGAAAAAAAAGGAGGCCACGAACATTTTCATTTGTGGAAATTAAGGAGCTCTAGTCAAAACTGCAAAAATCTGAATGCTGTACATGTAATTGTCGTAGCTCTAAATTCATAATTGGCCTTCTAATGATAGTACTTGGTGAAAATCGGGATGTGTTCATGAAATGTTGATCCAAGGAGCGCATGTTATCCTATTTGTGTGCCTAATTTCCCGAGCGTGACTTTTACTCGTTCGCGTGCACCATTCTGTTCGCCTCTGGAGTGAATCCAATGTGTTGGGATGGATTCACGTAGAAGTGAATCATGCTGACATTTTACATGACCCCATTAGGGATCGATAAGTTATTTATGTCGTCAAAAGGAGCAGAGAACATTGAAGTTATCGATTGGAGGTCAGTATACGTAGTGTAACAGAAAATGTTTAACCATTAATGGCAATGCGATGATTTCAAGTTATGGAATCGGGAATTAACTTTACCAGCTGTAGTACTTCGATGTGAAAGGCTAGGGGAAACGATCGCATTATTAACCCCAGAAGTCAGAGGCCATTCAATTTTTTAAACACATTTAATGTTGGAATTCTCTCAGATAAAATATTCCAGAAGTGAACTAGTCATCCATTCGAATCTCCGGGCGGAATCTACCCGATGATCTGCTTGCGGAATGGAGAATAGCGTCAAACCAACCTAAGTATTACTGACTTATGATGACAGAACCGGACTTACATATTAAAAAAAAAATAGTTATGGATATGGTGGCTAAATATTCACTCATTTGTGGGAAGATACGTCCTACAACTATTCTAAAAGATTGAAGACTTCAGCTACTCTATCATTATTTTCAATAATCATCGCGAATGTCGCGGCCTATTTTTGTTGAGTTCGTGACGTTATCAGGGTTTCTGCTCATGAAATCGCTCATAGATGACCGCGTATTGTGGTGAGGAATTGCTCACTCGAGCGGAAACAACAATTAACCACGCGAGACTCATGCAAGAAGCCTCGACGCGGTGATCCGTGGGATATCATTACCTTGGTTGGTTAAAGCCATGAATTTGAACCGCAAATAAGAAGTTGACGGCGGACTGAAGAAGGGAAATATACTTGGGCCACTTCATTTGGGTTACTTGATTAGTATGGAAAAAAAATAAAATAGTTTGCTAGGTCATTGTTTTTTTTATATTTTCTTTTTACATTCACCGCCCTAATAACATCTAAGACCAATACAACGCAGGAATTAACGAATGTTGGACGATCGCAAACACCTCTCACGTAATTATATCAACAGATCCAGGCATAATATATTTACATACTTGTACTAGAATTCAAAGTGTCAATAAATGTAGTGCTTGAAGCACTAATACATAGCTATGGACTTAAATATATACTGAAGCACTAATACGTAGGTAGGCCCGGATAGGAGTAATTTAGTCATGCGGAATTCGAACCCATGACCTTCGGTTTGGTAGGCGAGGATTTTATCCCGCCGCTATCGATACCGGCAAAGTTGTTTGATTATATCGTCATAATGTTGACGAATTGTTTCTCAAACTGACGAAGATCCTCCTGCTTATATTTTTTAGTTTTGGAACAGTAATAGTATAAGTGGTTCAATATCGGCACTTTTGCCAAAATTTTGTGGCACTTCATCCTCAAATGAAGAATGGAGTCATTCGAGATGTGGGTATGGAAAAGAATGGAGAAGGTGAAATGGACAGAGAGGAGGAGGAACGACGAAGTACTGGACGTGGTGAGTGAGGAGAGGCAGCTTTTAGATGAAATACGGAGGAGACAGAAGATATGGTTGGATCGAGTACTTAGCGGGGAGGGGATGTTGAAAATGGTGTTAGAGGGCAGAATTTTAGGTAAACGAGGGAGAGGAAGGAAGGGAACAGGATATTTTTTTTAGATAAATTGAAAGGGAGCAGGACTTATTGTGAATTGAAGAGGGAAGTGGTGGATGGAGAGGGAGGATCCCAGAATTCTTCTCAATTACTACATGGAAACTTACCTTAATCGGTAGAATACTATAATACATAAATGCTCAAATGGCTATTAAATGGGTCTTAGGAGTGAAGAGGGTATAATTCGTGGGGATTGATCTTATAAGCATCATGTTCGAATTGATACCTCTCTGTTACCGCACATGTTGCGGCATTCCCTCTTTGGCAGAAGCTTCCGCCGAGTATAGCGGCTTCCTGCCGGAAAATTCTATTACATCCTCCGCGTGGGCTCCACTCTCTCCCTCCGAGGGGAAGATAAACTAGTTACCTTTGCCTCAGAGCAACCTAAATATGCTGCGACGAAAAAAAGAGGCTGGTGTTCCCGCAAGCGGTCTTCCCGTGACGGTGGGAAGTGAATCGACTTGGTAGAAACTCCGTATCTTGGCTACGACGCGTCGTAGTGTTTGATCATTGTAACAAGAAGGCTAAATGGTGGAGGCCCCAGTTCTTCCCGTTGAAGCTTGATTTTTTTTCCACTTTGGGCATATTTTTTATCGGTTTTCAAAAATGTCCGGCTATGAGGGGAGAGCGATCCATTAATTCTCGATGTCAACCGTTTTATAAATTTACAATCGCGGGGAACAGCATTGAAAAGTCACAAATTTCATAAGTATTACTATCACAAATTTACATATTGGTGAACAGCCTTAACTATAGCGTATTTCTTCGCCAACTTAGGATCGCTTTGCTCGTCCCCAATGCGAATGGCCACTGCTGTAAACCCATTTCAATGCAATGAGTGGCAACCAATATAGACACCGACTGGAGAGAATTTTCGAAGGATTTGCTGGTATGAGACTTTAGGGGCGATTTTAATAACACTTTTTTAATATAAGACACGGTCTCAGGCGTTACTTTATGGAATTGCTTCACCATAGAATAAAATGAAATTACTTTGTTCTACTCCACACATTAATTTAAATAGCACGACCGGGGTTTCAGCATCTAATGATATCATCTAATGGTAACTGATGATAGCATTAGATGCTGAAACCCGGGTCGTGCCATTTAAAATAAAGTGTGGAATAGAACAAAGTAATTCTATTTTATTCTTACTCTTTTTTAAGTGTAATTAGACCAGCATGATAGACAATAGGTTTTCTGGATTTGCGATAATTATTATTGTATTATACCGTGCCATGGCATGATATATTAACTTCACCGTCCACCTTCTTGAACATTATTCTACTATGTGATTTCAAGGTCATTGGTGTAAAGGGGACAACTGATAGAGGAAGAAGACATCATTACCATTGACATATTATAGTAATGTTATAATTTAATCCCACAATGAAACTACATTTTGCATACGGATTGGGTAGTTAGGTACCCTAAAAGGTATTAGGCAAGTTCTTGGTGAATCATTAGATTTTTTCACTAGCATTACCCAAAATACACAATAAAAAAGATACCCTATGACAGCAAAATTTCTTTTAAAAAATGTATCTTGCTGCGATACAGTGAGTCTTAACAAATTAAATTTTGATGTTATTGCAAGACATAAATCATTGTTTTATCGATATAAGTAATTATTTGACATTTTTTCCACCTGTATTTGAGTTGATAATTAATTTTTTAACTTTGCAATGTAATATCCTATCTATGGGATTAAACGATGCCAAAATGGGTCAGTCAATCGAAAAACTATGGTGGTATTATTATTTTGAGACAGCGAAAGGCATACAAATCACTTCCGTCCTGTGTGTTTATATTAGTGGCTTTCAATCCAATTGATGAAGATCTGTTTTCATCCATGAAAGCTGTAATTTTTAAGCGATTAAAACAAAGTGGTAGAAATAAGTTTTCTTTTCTGATGAAGCAGTCCCATTGGAACAGTTAAATTTAAGTGAGAAAGTTTGGGCGTTGAAAAATGAGAGGAAAGCTTTGCGGTGAAAAATCTCTCAGATGTTGCATTGGGCGGAGTGCTCTACCGCTCTTTACCGTTTCAATTCACTGAGTGCCTTTGAGGGAATATCTCTGGATCGTGCGAACGTCGTCAATGCTCTGGTTGAAGTGAGGTAAACATTCGAGGGCCGACTTTTATGAATAAACAGACTTCAAAGATTTATTTTCCGTTACCCTACATCTATCCGGTGAGTGAATTTGCATTTTGAGGCATCCGTTGAGCGTCCAGTGATCGCTTTTAACAGCCGTTTCCCGTGATGCAGTTGGATCTTTTCGCGACTAGTCGTTCTGTGAGAGAATTTTAAAAGTATTTATAGAATTTCTTTGGACTCAAGGCTCCTCATCTACGAAATATTTCAAATAAACTTCATTTTATCTGAGACTTGTAGTTTTATTTGATGATAAACGCCACGCATTTTAAGAATGTTTTTAATGTTCTTCATCAAAGGTTTTTATATATTAAGTATAATAAATTTATCAGCTTGTAATAAATTCTTTCCGTTGCTTCATAATTTTCACTACCAATAGATAGGATGAGGAGCAATGGTTGGCCAAGGAAATAGCAAGGAAAACATCAACCAAGATATCTCTGTATAGATAAGTTTTGATGATGTTTGAAATTTTAATTTGTATAAGAAGTAGGTGGAAATCCGCGGAAAGTAAATGGCAACTGGCTGTCAATGTTTCTCCGTGGAACACCCAGATTGAGCAATAGAAAACAAATGCATTTGCTTTATATATTCTTATACTGTTCGCCTACATGATTTCAACGGATATAATTTCATGGAAGACACCCATTAATGTGAAGAATAAAAATAATCGTTCTTAGAACGTGGAGTAAATCCAATATTAAAAAAACGTATTTTAGTTCATCATGTAATTCATTATTCGTTTATTTCTATGTTACATACCTTAATATTAGAATTAATTTGCTAATGAATAGTGCTTCAGCAATTTCTTTTTTTCGTATTTAATTTTATAGACATTAAAATGAACTAAATATCAATTTTTGTCATCATTATAATTAAATTACACTTGTAATGAAAATTTTTCCAGTTCTTAGTATTTTATTCGCCGTATAAAATATCTGATTTTCGAATTCATGTTTCAAAGGTAGTGGGGAGGAATACGATTTTTTTTAAATCGTCAACTATGAGCTATTGGAAGACCATAGTCGGAAATTTTACTGCGCATGGAATTTCCTTCTTTTCTCGCTCGAAAATGGGCGTACTCATTATTCATTTTAATGCGTAGGGAGGGAATGAGGAATTCCTGTGTATAGAGCTAGCAATGTTAGGAGGGAATACCGTTATATCTTAGCTAAGAACTCTAACTTCGGAGTGCCGTCCCACCTAAGTATATCAAGTCTTCGCCTTGTCCCGGTCAAGGTGAATATTTCTTCCTCTGTGGAATTCCGCACATGTGTGCACTTCGGGTAGCTCCCCAAAGTTAGCACCGTGGCCAGTCCCGGTACTCTAGAATAAGTCATGAGCGGACACCTCTATTGTTCGAAGTTTGCGCATTGCTCTCCGGCTGTGGCGTAATATCGCACGATTTGGACTGCTAGTCGCATAATATGCTCATTAGTCTAGACCATCTTGTCCGGTATTGTCCACAAATTTCCACAGAAGAAATTGACGCCCCGGTAACTAAACTGGCTAATGCACTCGTGCGGAGATCAATGGATCCGGGTCCGTATATAGGTGAAGGCCAGAGATTTTTCCTCTTTGGAATATAGCAAATGTCTTAGCATGTTGTAATCATTCACCAATTTTATTTTATTGCGGATGGGCTTAAGGTTTAAAAATAAAGGATTCATGTACGTATTGGTAAATTACACGTCTCTCAATACTCGAGATATTCGCGGCAAAAATTTGACGGCATTAACAATTTCGCCTATAGTTTACGATATCACGCACTAGTACCGAGCGAGTGCCTCAACTTCTCTTCTGCTTGTAATATATCAATTCTGCCGCGTGGACGGCGATGAAATTTATATGAGTTACCGTGAGAAGAAATGTCCATAAATCGGGAATTAACCACTGTCCTTTAGATTTCCGGACCACTTTGTAGACCACTACGCAGCCCCGGTTCCTGATATGCCATGACTATTATACCGAGGCTCATGGTAATAAGTGTTAGGCCCTTGCGTCCCATTCAAGATGGCAAGGACAGGGAGAAAGGACTTCTATGAAGCCATAACCGTTTGAGAGCCTGAAAGCTAAAGACAAAGCCGCGCGTGGCGGTAATCTGTAATAAGAGGTGAGTTTAGTAATGATGTAACATGTTGTTTTCACGGCCAATTTTGGTTGAAAAAACTTGGCATTTCTTGTGAAACGTTTTCAAACGTTCACATTTCGTCTCCTATAGTTGCATTGACTTGCGATAGTTGACCGCGTTATATACTGAGCAGTTAAAATGGCGTCTGTAACGGAGGTGCGTTACGAACCACGAATGTTACAAAACAGGATCATCAACACATGCCTCTAAATGTGTTCTCAACCGCCGCGCATTCAAATGGGTTTCGAAAGTCGCCACTCGCGTCGCTGACGCACAAATTGATCTGAGTTTTACGGGGAAATAATGTATAATTAAGGGTGTCAACCGTGATTTACATCCATTATGATGTTATTTATCAAATCAATAACTCTAAATGCAATTCCTCGCAATTATAAACATTGTGCTGCAAAATATTGGAAAAAAGTGGGTCGCAATGCACTTATCACTGCGATTCGGATATTTTTCAAACCGATTAAAATGCGACCGAAGTGGCAACGTAAATCAACTTTCTATGGGATGGAATTGGGCCTCTATATAGTCCCCTTGTTCCGAAAAACGGGCAGTGATATTATTTTTTGCGGAAATCAGGGTACCTCAGATATTCATTGGCGTTTGCAGCATGTATACGGTGATCTGGCAGTGGACACAAGCACGGCGAGTCGTTGGGAAACGCGTGTTTCAACATCGCCGCTTCAGGGATGATTACGTTATTGATGTGGTAGCAGTGGGATGGTACCGTGTAGGAATACAGGCCCTTCCTTCAAGGTGGCGTCAAGCCGTAGCATTGAATGGAGATTACACTGAAAATAGTGTTATATAGCTAAAAGATTGGGGAATATCACGGTGTATTTGAATGCTGTATAAAACAACCCCTGATTCAGAAAAAATGTGTTGCATTACTTACTGAACTTCCTCCGTATTTCGATACTATCGCTTGAACGGCGGTGAAATTCACATGCATTGCCATGCAATATGCATAAAAACTATAGGCCCGTAGTTTGATCCTCGGTCTAGGAGAATTTTTTTCACATGGCATTTCATTCGAAGTAGGTACTACTCAGCCTCGCGCAGTTTGTTGTTGAGTGCGATTCATTCCCTCAACCAATGGTTCTCAACGAACGAGTTAATGATCGAAAATTCCAATGACGGCAGTAACTCGTAAAAAATGGGCGGTAGCTTTCGCGTTATTTTCATTAAAAATATGATATAGTGGCTGAATGAGGGCATTTATTCTTCGTAACTCATCATTCCTTTCCATTCCCCACCAAATAATTTCGATGGAATTCGATTTATAGACTGATTGAACGACCGTGTAATTGTTATAGTACCTCGTGGCGAAGCGCATGTCGCCAGATAAAATAAATATAGATACTGTGAAGCAAAGAATGGATTCAGCTTGTGGCGTTGGCAGCGTTGAATGAAAGACTACCTGATTGCACATAAATGTCTATTCTGACTATACTTAGTACAAGACTGCCGTGAATGGCAGGAGAGGCGACTGCTATAGTACTGCAAGATTTTGTTGGTTGGGTGGGTTGTTTTATACAGCATTCAAATACACCGTGATATTCCCCAATCTTTTATCTACATAACACTATTGTTCAGTGTAATCTCCATTCAATGCAAGAATACTATCGAATGATTCGCTAGAATTCTAGAGAACAATGTAGAAGATTCATCTTAGAGCCGTAAAAATATTTTCGGGCACACGACGTGGGCCGCCCGCACGGGAGGCGAGTGTAGCGGTGTATCACCACTAGCTAATTAGTCGGAGAGTCTGCAATGAAATTTTAGCATTCGCCGTTGGGAAAGTTCCATTTTTTCTCTCCGTCATCCGAGGACGCGATCGTCCCCAGTATCGCAGTGCGGACGGATGGTAAATCTCAATCTCGACGTGGATGTTGACCTGGTGAATGGGAAAGGGATGAAAGGCAAGCCGTCCTCGGGTGATCAAAACAGGGTCGTGCGGAGAAAGGAATCGATTCGGAGACACATCCATTGTTCACGTCGTATCCTTTGCATCTCAAAATAAAAAAAAGAAAGAAAACCCCCTCCGCCTAGCAACCTCCACTCTGAGCTGGAAATGGAAAATGGGATCCGCGGATTAATCTTTCACGAAGATCACGTGGCGAATGTCGGGGGTTGAGCGGCTCGAAAGAAAGAATGGTATACGTGCCCGGCCGTCTCGCTCTTTTTGCAGCCGGCCAAAAAAAAATCAATTCATTCTGTTGCGTTCGATTGCGTTACCTTTTCGTCTTGTGAAAGCGACGCAATCTCAATAGCTCATTGTGGTAGCGTGGCAATTAAGAACTAAGGTATTTTTTTAAAATTATGTTGCTGCAGTGGCGGATCCAAGATTTTTTGTGGGGGGGCACAATGGTCTGACATGCCTTCTTATATTTGAGATTAAAAACAAAATACATCAATCACCGAAAAAAATATTCCCCTTATTTTGATGCGAAATTTATTAATATTAAAATAAATGAGAGGGGCTCGGTTATGCACAAAATAAAACGAATGTAATGATAACTGCAATAAAAATCTTGTCTGTTTTTTAAGCGTCTGGGGGAGTGGGGGGGACACGCACCCACCCTAAACCCGCCTACGTGTAGCAGCTTGTGGAATGATCAACGCAACTTCAAAAACTCTAAACTGACCAGAAAACTATGGAAGGAAGTAGGAACAAGCCAAACTTCTTTCCAAAACTCTAAGTTTTGCTTAAACAGGAAGTTATCAGATAATGACTATAAATTGACGATGTGTTCACTGTTTGCCATCATCAAATGCACTGGCGTTACAACGGGGGAAATTCGAAGAGCGGTAAGAAATTGCCGCTCGTTTTGTAGCCACCGCTGCAAATACTATTTTCATCCCTTAATTCCGTTTATTGCAATTGAATATTTTCGTAAAATGTTTCGGAATTATTCAGACAATGGCACAATTTGCTAGATCTTCTTGACTGCGCTTGGTAATGAATTCATGTGCTATTCACCGAGTCAAATTTTTCTCAATATTTGTCATTTATTCCGACCTAAAATCTGGGAAGTTGGAATTGATGACAAACTAGAGCCTTTTGAGAAGTTTTAGCACGTGATTCAATGGATTACAGTGTGATTCCACAAAGTGTCGAAACATGTCGTCGAACATTATAAGTTCGGAAAAAAACCCTAATGGCATCTTTTTATTCCGAGTGGTATCATATTTTAATCCTTAGAAAGTAACGTGGATCCCTGAAACAAGTTGCAACTTCCTGTATAACTGACGGGGTTAATTTTACTGTAAGGAATGAGGGATTAGATAACTTCGTGAATTGTTCGGATGAATAGCTTTCCGGAGCATTCATGGCCACTGATGCTGGATGTGCATCAACCTCGCATTGACGGAGGCTGTTGGGGAAAACGAATTGTGCGTAATATATTTTGGATAGTAAAAAATTTTTTGAGCTATGCCGCCGTGTCAATGCGTCATTGTCACGGCGACGCTTCGACCAAAAAGTTTTTAACAAACTTGACGAGCACCCGCGAAAGTTTTGTCGAAGAAAAATATATTTTCTTGAAAATTAGCTTTTCTGCTTGCGCCTAATCGACTGGCAGTAACACATAATTGGCTTTCCGTCCAAAGTATATTTTCCGGAAATTTTATCGAATACAGGGCATTTTTATGCAAACTCTTACAGTGGCGTAGGCAGGATTTTTATATGAGGGAGGGGGAGGTTTTCCGGAGGTTCCGACTCCCTTTCGGAGTGAATGGAAAACGCCCCAGGGTAAATGGAAAATTTCCTCCCCCGGAAAATTTTGGGATTTTTGATGTTGAAAACGTGATTGTTAGGACTAAAAAACAGTAATTTTGTACGAGTTATTATTAAAAATTATTTATTGAGGCCATATTACTCGTTTTTGGCGGCTCTTTTAAAGGCTCAAGGGTGTAACCCGGAAAATCCCTTCCCCTTGACTACGCCACTGAACTCTAATGGCGGTGCTTGTAAAAACAGGGGAAAAGTATTTTATGATATTTTGGCAAATGACTTATTCAATTTTCGCTAAACCGTATGCATCGTGATTAAAATGAAACACATACTTTTTTGCCGCACTGATGTTTGATTTTGCGGCAAATGATTGCTGTTGAATAAGTCAAATCACGTTCACAAATGAAAATAAGTCAAATCACGTTAGTTATCTACGTGAAAATGGCGCTTCAGTAGACCCAAACAGTTGGAATAAATGTTAGCTTACAAGTATGATGGTTTAAATTACACATTTTGTTTGTTATAATTTTGATTTTTGACCTCCATGGTTTTCATCTTTACTGCTATATTATTTATATGCACTGAAAGGTTTACAATCGTGAACCTACCACCGGAAATCATGGAATAAAGTCATCGTCTTCACCGTAAATGCCTGGAAGATTTGTCACCACTTCGTGAAGCGCTTTGTTTGCCTCTTATCTTTGGGATCCTCTCGCTTCTACCAGCGCCTCGAGGGAATGACGGCTCGAACAAATGGAGGGTCGCCTTCTGACGTCATTTACCTTTCGCGTCTGTTTCTTTCACATCTGAAGGAATTCTCCCATCCGTCAAACACTTTCGTGCACTTTCCTCAGGGAGTTCAACCTGTTCCAATGCATTTTAGCATCTATTATAGGTACTAAAGTATAATTATGATCATAAGTCAACAATCCTATGATTAAATCACTGCACGATGCAAGTGACTCTATACGCAGTCAGGCCAACGGGTGCAAGGTAAAATGCACCGAAGGATGAAGTTCGCCCCTTTTTTCTTGCCATGTCACTTATGAAATATATAATCCATTAGAAGATTTTTCACTTATGAGCAGTGATCCATTGGCAAAAAATATTGCATTGAAACAAAGAGATGTCAGAAGCAGTAATAAGTTATAATCTGTTAAAATAAACCGGTAATTTTGGTGGCGTTTGCTATGTGTCAGTTATATCTGTTTGGTGTGGTTGCGGTTGCTGTTCAATGCCTGTGTTGGCTGTTGTAGCCTGAGATAGACTGAAAAAGAACACTTTTATAAATAAAGACTTAATTGGTGGAAAAACTAAACAACGAGAGTCAAATTTTGCTGTAATCATTGGATGTGTTAATGGCGAATTTTGGAAGTATGTCTAAAAATGTTATTGCATTAAAATATTTATTTTTTTCTTATCTTTTTGAAATCACACGAAGATATTCGCATAGAAATATTTCTAATTCCATGAATAGTTCGCTGAAAATACAGCCCATCAATTAGCGTGATTATATTATTTATATTTGCGCGATAATGAGATACTACGCAGCAAATCATGTTTGACTCATTGCTCCGAAAACGCTTTGAAGGCATTTAACGATTATATCACTGAAGAAATACCTCCAGTTCGCTGCACTACTTAATAACATGTCCTATGTAACTCATTCGGGGCCGTCCTTTTCCCACCCATCCCTTCCACCTGTCCTTCTACAATTGCTTTCATCAGGCCATCATGCCTCATTATGCGGCCAACTACGCTTACCCGTCGTCTTTTTAAGGTTTTGAGGAGACTTCTTTTTTCTCCCACTCTTCATAGCATTTCCTCATTACTTACTCGGTTATTCCATTCTATTTTACCTGGCGAGCGCATAAATATGGGGGGAAGAGGGGATAGATCCCCCCAAAAGCTTCAGAGAAATTAAAAAATTATTTTAAACTATCATCTAGTTTTGCCATTTAATAATTGCATCTGCTTAAATTTAATATTTGGTGCCAAAATCATGTAAAATGTATTTCCAGGCATGTTATTTTTCAAATATTTTCCCGGACCCAGTTGCCTAAGGTGAGGGGTCGCCATCCTAGGCCATTCCATCCCCCCCAGCGCTTATTCCTAGTTACGCTACTGTTACCTGGTGATGCCAGAAAATATTGAAACCGTAGTAGTTATCCTTTAAAGAGGAAAAGAATGCAGTTGGTATTTTTATAGCGGCTGTGGTTACACATTTATGCTTGAACATTGCGATACTTCACAAAGTAGAATATTCTGGCTTCAAACTACCCTCTCCCTTATAAACTTAAGGCTGGATGGCGATATTTGGTGGAACTCGGTGACAGGAAACATGATAAAGACACACTGTTGTATGTTCCACAGAAGTTTTAATAACCGACCCATGTTTCGGCAATACACTATGTCATTTTCAAAGGTGAATATACACAAATTTGAGAGCTTATATATATGACACTTAGAAAAACACAGAAACACATAAAGAAGGACACTCACAAAAAATTTCGCAGACGTTTCAGCGGGTTGACCCATTATCTTCGTTGCCGAAGGTGAACTGCTGCAGGGAGGGGAAATTCCTCCAGTAGCCCTCCTTGGTGAAGTAGTGGGGGTGGAAGAAGGGGAAGGGGAGAGGGGGGAAGGGAGGATAGGGTTTGATTTGGCTGTTAATGGGCAATGTTTAGCCCGGACGTTTCAAACGCCTTTTCGACCCAGATGTGGGCCATCTCCCTCGTTATCACCTCGATGATAGTTGCCCTCTCTGGCAGAACTTCAATGAAAGTTAGGGAAAAATATTGGTCGAAAGAATTGTTGTGTGAGGCAGTGTGAATGGGGATGGGTTCATGAAAGGGGGGAGTTTTGCAGGAGTGCCTGTGGTTATTCATTCGGATGGATATGGGTGTGGTACATTTTCCTATGTTATGTATACCCCTATGAAAAAATTGTATAAAACTGTTTCAAATTTTTATACATTCTTATACATTACCATGGCAATGTATAAAAATTTGAAACAGTTTTATACAATTTTTTCATAGGGGTATATATGTACCTGGGAGGGGGGTTAAGGCAGGGAGTAGGCGGTGATGGTGGGAGGGGAAGAGCTAACGAGAGAATGGATTCCTCAAGGTCAGTGGGTTTACGTCGTCGTCAGGCTGATGGTCCTAAAGTCTCCGCACTTCTCTGCTCTCTTCTTTTTTGGTAGGTATGGAAATGATGATGATCTTCTCGATGTCACTAGGTAAATCTCCTGTTGGGTACACATAGCAGATAGTTTCATACAGTTGAGTAAAGACCCTTTCTATTGCATTGTGTATTAGCTCTGCTGGAACATCGTCCATTCCTGGGGCATTATTCTTTCTCAGGTCTCTTATGCATGACCTTTTTACAGATCTAAATTTACTTTTTCACAGATACAGATTTTAAATGTACAAATCTAAATGCTTGGTGGATGAAAACACTTTTTGCCGTCGAATGGAGAATTCTCTATCGTAATATTCGCGGATGTGACGACACTACTAAGTGAAGATCTTGTTTTTTTGCCTCCACTCGTCGGCATAATTTCGAATCTTTTAATGCCTTGAGGGAATGAAGACTCGAAAAAATAGAGTAGCTCTTTTGCAGCCATGTACTTCCGCGTTCTTTCCGTCATCATATCGGAAGGACTTCTTCCATCCGTTTCCATGGCTGCGGTGTACACATTTGTTCCCCCCTCCCCCGAGGCTTCGTCGCACGACCTCTGCTTTGCCACGTCCATCATTCTTCATTCAACTCTTTCAGAGTTTCTGACGTAATACGTACCTTTTTTCGTCGATCTGCCAGCCCCATTTCTTCGCCCGAGGATTCGTATTCCGTCGTTGACTAATGATATGGCCCGAGAAAATTCGACTCCCCCTTTTCCACACAAAAATTTGCTTTATATATTTCACAGAAATGTAATAGTAAGCCTTACTTTCAGTCTCAAATGAAGAGGAATGCCCCGCGTTCATCTTTCGCGAGAGGAATTTTCTCCCCTGTGCTTTCGCGTGGGTGGCTATGACGAAGTGGCTCAAGCGTGGTCTTGTTACAAAGTGCAGCCAATCTGTTGACAAGTAGAATATATGTGTTACTCATGGCTAAATATATCATAGAAAGGCGAGACTATAAAAAAATTCGAGTGAGGTTGAAGGAACGAGTATATGAATGTGAAAATTTTCTGCGAGTCCGTTTTTATGTAGGAAACTCGTGCCTATGCCTTATACTATGACATTTTGAGTGATGATTTTAACGAGAAAAAGCTCTCTTCGCCATTACACCGTATATTTGGCATATAATGGAAGTGCCAAAGTTTTATGGTAACGATGGCTTTTGTATCAAATGAAGATGAATGCTGTACATTCAGTTTTCTCGAGAGGAATTTCCTGGCTGCTTTTGCCTGAGTGGTTATGCCAAGTTGGCCTATTCAAAAGTATTGTTACATGGAACAGTCAATTTGTTTAGTTTAAGAATTGCTCATGGTTTAATATACACAGTAAGGCGAGGATACGAAATTTCTAGCTACGGTGTAGGGACGTGCACGCAGAGGATGGAATTCATTGTGAGCTCGCTTTTATGGAGAGACAGCTTGTCGATTTTTTAATGATGTAGGTATGCATCTCGATGAATTATCATAAAATTATCAGCTCTATTAATTTTTTACAATGTCCTTGGCAGCAGGTAAGGTTAGACGTGTTTACATGAGATCGACAATTTTCGGCTAACACTTCATTGTTGTCCGTGAATTTTTGGCCAGAAATAATAGCGCAACGAAGCCTCGGTCTCCATATTTGCCAGACAAGACTCCGCGTGATAGTTTTACCATTTCCAATTTAAAAAGAGAACCTTAAAGGACCGTCGTTTTACATGCGTGATTGACATTTTTAATAAATCTCTGACAGAACTAAAGGCTATCTCGAAGACCGAATTTGAGAAGTGTTTCGAGGATCGGAAGAAGCACTGGCACAAGTGAGTAATATCTAATGGCGACAATTATAAAGGCGACAACATTAATGTAGACCAGGAGTCTGGAAAATTTACAGTGTACGGCCCGCATAATATATTTCCCACATGTTTACGGGCCGAAGGGATAAAAAAAATGAAAGAAAAATCAGTGCCAGTAATTTAATTTCCTTCAAAATTAGAGTATTGTAAGAATTAAGACCGCAATTGGTCCGTCATAGGAAGTTCAGGAAACAGGATTGAAATATTTGGCGCTGTTAAGACCATCCATTTATTATATCGATTAACACATGTTGCACACTCTACATCTCGCGGTCAACTGCCCGCCGCGAAGCCGCTTGCTCTCCCAAGTTCACCTTAGGCATCCCCACGTGATCAGCACTCATCTCTCCCATTCGCTGTCATTGCCGTGGCGTGAGGCTCGTAGGTCGTTGAGGCTGCAGTGGCTATGGGCGGGAAAGTAGCGACCGGATACCGAAGGAATGTGCAGGTAAGGTGCAAGTAGAGGAAAAACGGGGAGAGCGTGAGATACTGAGGTAGGTGCTTTGGAAGAAGACGATCTAGCATCCGGCCTCTTAAGGCCTGTTTACACGGTACATTAACACGCACGGGTTAATGTCTTAATGTATGAATGCGAAGATGAACGCCTAAATGCACCGTGTAACCACGCAACTTGTGCAAATGCATGCACAGAAAATAGAACCTGTTCTAATTTGGTTCATGCATTCGTACATGTTCCGTTCCGGTCCACAAAAATCATTCATGCAAACAGATATTAACTCGTACGTGCTAATGTATCGTTTATACAGGCCTTTACGGTACAAAAAATAAAAAATATAGTGTTGGAAAAAACTCAGGGCAGACTCAATAGATTCAACTTCAGTTTTATGCAACAAAATTAGTATGACGAATACCATTGTCGTTTTTCCTTCAAACTTTCATTCAAATCGGGTTCCAGATGAGATGAGAAAATTATAATTATTGTAAGTAAACGCGCAGGAATTTGTTTGGCGGGCCAAATGTGTCCGGAGGGCAATAGTTTTGAGACCCTTGGTGTAGACGAATGAGCAGATATTTTTTTTTCTTTAAAAAAATGAAATTCCCGTTATTTTCTGAACGCACCTCGCATGTTAGTACTTTCCTCAGAATAATTATAAAATTTCTCTCGGTTACGGAAATGAAAGAATAAAAACAGCAATATCTCCTTTTTCCTGATGCCTCGAGCGAACGTGGTCGCTTTCATCTTGACACAGTACTCCACAGGACGAGAGTGGAAATTAGATACCGTCTCGTCATGGGTGGAAGAATTGTATTGTTCGAGTCGGAGTTCATCCCAGGGTTTCCTCATATTGTCGCCCTTTTTCGGGCAATTTTCTCAGCCGTGCGCGCGGAAAGAGGTTAGCTCGCCTCTTTTTGCCCGAGGGAGTCGATGCGTGCTCTTATAGATGGAGTGGGGAAAAGCGGCAATATCGCGTCTCTAGGGCCATTCTTCGCACTCATCTTGTTCCTATCTCTCAATCAGAAATATTTTCTCTGTCGTGTCCTTTGGGAAATTGCCCGAGTTGTGTCCGCCGGTCGGACTAATGGGAGGCGTCGAATTAGAAGATCCTCCTGCCCTTCCTCCGACGGTATTGGCAAGTTCAACGATTTTCCGTTACATTATGTTTTGGTAGAGTTTGAAAAAAAAGTCTCCTATTCATTTGTTTTTCGATCTTTCGCGACCCTTGTAGATTTCTCATTGCTTCATTTTATACTTACTAGGCCATAACTATAAACCGATTGTACGCTTAGTGCATCTCAATCGAGAACTTAACCCTCATATGGATTTACTTAACTTAGCGTAAAACTTAATTGTGGTTAATTCAGTTCGAAAAAACCTTAAAGGGGAAGTTTTGCTCTTTTGGGATTGTTCGCTGGGCACCGAATTATACCACTTGATTATGAAAAAAATATTGTCCTTATGGGTATTACATGCTCTATTGTGCGTGGCCGTATGAATCATAAACCAATTCAAAATATCGACCATTAGTCAGTTTGGGCAATAATATTATCATCCTTTGTTATCATTTCTCCAATAATAGGAAAAATACGCGAGGTTACGGCAGACAAGTGTCCGAAATAATTTAAAACATGACATAAAATTTATTAAGGCATATCCCTATCAGAACTTTTACCACGAAGATACCGCAATCCTTGTGCGCTTATGTAGTCTTGATGATTAATTCCTGATATCTTTAAATTCAGCAACTTTACTGAACATTGATATTCTCAATGCCTAATTTGATCTATGCCTACTCGGTATTTTGAATGGATTTGTAAATGCAGAGTGGAAAAACACTATATTTTTCATATTCATGATTTCAATGAATGCGTGCAATGTTCATCATCAGGCATTTTAAGACGGAATACTTTTCCTCACTAGATTCCCCCAACTGGGTGAGGATTGTCTCCTTTTTTCCCCTACTGAAGTTATGAAACATTCGCAGGCAAGTGTCAGCTTTTAGGACTGTTTGAAGGTACTAATATAGTCATAATGAAATTCATCAAGTTCCATAAACGCAATCAAAGATTTTTCATTTCATTACACTATCTGACCTATGCTTACTAATTATTTTGAATAGATAATTTATACAATATTCTTGTTTATAATTTCAATACAAGTGTGTAAAAAGTTCATCACCCGGGATTTCAAGCTGCGAGACTAGATTGCTTCAATTGTGTTATGGTTGTTTCATTTTTTCCGCTCCTGACGTTATGAAATGTTCGTAGGCAGGGTTTAAGGGTAAGCTTTTAGGGCTGTTTGCACAATACAGGGTTGAGTGGTCCACGCGGCGAACGAGCGGCTTAAGGTAAACTGGACTGGGGACAAGTGCCGTGGTGGCTGTGGACCTTTGCCTCCTTGGGCGATGTCTCCGCCTGGGAATGGCATCTGACGATTTGGGAAGGCAGGGGAGGTTATAGCGGCGCACGGGGGCACCGCGCAGTGTGCTGATTCGGGAGAGAGATTGAAAGGTTGAGGGGTCAAAGACGCAACGGTGGAGGCGACAGATCTTGGGGGTAGGGTCGGAAGGGGGAAAAAAACGCGGGACCTGGAGCGCAAACACTGTAGTCCTACCAGAGTCGACGGCGCGTCCAGATCAATCTCGTACATAGTCTTCGCTGAGTACCGCCTTATTTCACTTGTTGATGAGGCAAGCATTATCCTTGTGGACATAGCTTATTACATTGCGCGTGGCTGTATCAATCATAAACCATACAAAATATCGATGGCTAAGTTCTAACAACACGTATCTCAAAAATAGCAACTTTTAAGGAGAACAAAAGAAACGATTTATATTTTTAATTGTGCACTGAAATTAAAAACAAGAAAATCATAAAACTGAACAAGAAGCTTTATACATTAGCAAACAAAGAGTTTTTTTTTGCTTGAACTTTATTTTTTAAATGTGGTTACACTTTGTTTAAGATACTTGTTTCAAACCGGCCAGATTTTGTGATACGTGTTGTTAGAACTTAGCAATCGATATCGAGTATGGTTCAGTTTAGGTAGCCAAAATATCAACCTTCGTTAGCATTATAATTGCTGCGGCCGAATCCGATAGTCTTTTCATAGCGACGTAAATATCCTCTTTTAAAGCCTTTGTAATCTGCCTATATAATCATACGTAACTCATTCGGATCCGTCTCTTGTCCTTCTTCCCTTCCGCCTGTCCTTATACAACTGTTTTTATCAGGCTATCGTGTATCATAATGTGGCCAACTAAGTTGTCCCGTCTTCTCCGTAAGATTTTTAGAAGACTTCTCTTTTCTCCAACTCGTCTTAGCACTTCCTCATTGCTTAACGGGTTGATGCATTTTTCTTCATCATTAATCGGCACTTTAATCAAAGTTATTTAATGAGTTACCTATATCAATTAAATCAGCTATATCTTTTAAAGACGACCATCTTAAACAGGAACTTAAGCTGGAGAAAATCGTGGTCTTCTACAAGCTATATCTTCAATAGCAATTTTTTCTTCCATCGGCTTACATGATTGCCATCATAATTTTGAGTTCAGAGTGCCCATAGTCCTTGGAGCGTCAAAATACTGTATTCCCAATCCTTGGAGAGAAGTAGGTTACGTGATAGGGGTGTGAGGAGGAAGAGAACTTCTATATGCTTACTTCTATATACCTTCGGTTAAGGTGAAGGGAGATCGGCAATCGTATGCTAAGATGAAGAAGGAAATTCCATAGAATACAGAGGCATGTGGATCTCAGGGTTCATAATTAATTTTGCGTTAACTTCCAAATGAACCTTAAATTAGAGTTGTTCTACAAGTAACTAGTTTACTGTGGGCTTCTCGGACGAAATACGAAAATGTTTTAGTTGTGTGATGTTATTTCCCAGGCCTTGAGGGCTGAATATATATACCTTTTATCCTTATAAATAGGATAATGTGTAGAGTATGTGTTTTATTTGAGGAGACGATGGAAAACAATTAGTAGCTTATTTCCATTTTGCAACTAAAGCGAATGTGAAAATTTGGAATATTTTACTGCCTCGCTTTGCTGGAAGTGTTCATTTATGGAGGAAAAAGTGTAGCAGAAACTGCTCTAGTTTAAACTATCGCAATACCACACACATTTTAAAGTGATTAATGGATTTCTTTGTGTTAACACAAATATCATTAGGTGTGCTCCCCCCCTCGATAGTAATTAACTCTTCTGAATGTTCAACGGCGCGGCGTTTCAATTCTTCAATCATTTTTTATTGAAAATATTTTGAATTTCAAATAAAATACGTTTACGGGAATATGTAATGCAATCTCAATATAAGTGGCGAACGTTTATTTATATCCACTCAATATTTGTTATTAATTTTTATAATTTTATGGAGTGTAGCTCAATTTTATTTGTATGTTGTTTCATTAGTGAATAACGGCTTTCCATCGATGAGGTATTGTTGGCCATAAATAATTTTATGTTGTCCATAACCTTCCAGTTTTTTGTAAATTAATTTTGTTTGACTACCGCGACCATTAATTGAAGACTTGATTATGCTGATTGAATGAAAGCGATTCATAATGATGAAAATAACTAGTCCAGCTTTTGGTTAAATTAAGAATTATCTCTTATGATCATTTTTAAATTGTGCTCTCATATCATTTATCTGTAAAAAATAAATGCTGAAAAAATGTTCTCATCGTCTGTAATTTACTTAAATGCCGAAAACAACGGCAAATAAATGTGCGTCACAAATGAGCTTAGGGCTTTTAACATGTTGGAAATGACATACGTGTCGAAATTCAGAATTTTTTTATGCATAGATTTTCAGTGAAACGATGCCTATTAGCTACGGGAAAGGTTACTTGTAGACATTTCTATTAGAATAATATTTTATAATGATTCAAATATGTAGCAGTAAATTGGAAATGTATGACTTCATTGACAATTTTTTTGGCTTGTTTTGTGTACCGATTCATTTTTCAATGCACTGATGATGAAATAATTCAACCGAATTCTTCTTGGTATTGAATTTACGGGCCTGTTCTTTTGAGTGTTGTGTTTCAGTGTGTTTTTCTTTGCTGCAATATTGACTGAGAGATAATGACTTTTCCTTATATAAAAACTATTTAAGTCTTTCGTATCAATTTTTTATACCTCAAATATAATAAATATCGTAAATGATGTAGCACCTTCTCGGACATATTGTATTTACTTGTTTGTTTGCTTCAAGAAGAACAATATTTATATATAGATCGAGAAAAATTTAAATAACGGTCTAAATTAACTCAATAAGCATATTTTGTAGCTCGTAGGCGCCTTAGTGTTTCTCTTCTGGTATTTATTCTTCAAAATTCTAATTGATTATTGTTTTATCCGATTTCACGTTTTTAAATTGTAGGATTGCTCTTTTCCTTTGTAATATTTCTGTAAGAGATAAGTTTATAAAAATGTGGCTTGAATTCCTGTCCATTAAAATGATTTTCACGCATGAATGTATGCGTGAAGTTTAGATAGATAGATAGAAAAATATTTATTGTTCAGAAAATATTCCGTAAGAACAAAAATAATATAAAATTACATAAGTAAATTATATTTTGCTAGCACATTACATTAAACACGATATCATGATTACAATGATAAATGATAACAATGATTTTCCATTTCATGACATAACCGAAACATTTCATGGCATAGCTAAAGTATGATACATCGTAAAAACGGCAAATTGAGCTATTTTACTAGCCGGATTTATACAAACGCAAATAAAAAGTCACATATTCTTAACCAAACAGAGCAAAAACAAAAGAAAAACGTTGCAGTAAAAAAATGAACCATAGTAAGCAGAACACAAATTTGAAAAAATAATACCAAGTTTATGTTGGCCTTTGAAGACTTCACATCTTGAAATGACATCTGCCATGATGTACGTATTTTTTTCCAAGATATTTCGTCTTATTAATCATTGAAAAAGTGTTATTCCATTTTAAAATTTGAGTAACATCGCTGCCAGAAACGAAATGGTGTATTCAGCTGTTGGCTCGTATAGCGTAGCACACAATGGAAGTATTCATTCATATGCATATTTTTAGACTGAAACAGTCTTTTTTGACTATTCTCCATGTGCTACTTCTATGCATTGTTTCATTATTCGGTCCGTATCTATTATGTATTTCTAATTGGTTGCCAAGTGGAATGGAAGGTGATAGCTATCCGATCCGGAAGAATTTAGGTACTAAAAATTACACCTTATCAACTCAGTATTCTGTTCTAGGAATAAAAGAGGTTTTTGTGGTTTATTTACATCCCGAAGTTGATATACATGTTTAACGTTGTGCGCGCATATACAATACCTCGAATCGATTCGAAGAAATTGGTGACGGCGTTTGGCTGTTTGTTTCTGCAAATATTCCACGGTATGGAAACAATATCCTGCGATTAATTAAATGTCACATCATACTAATTTTGGTCCCGCGCCTGCCATTTTTGTGATCAGTTTCGTTTTTTTCCGTCACATAAATGCACGATTCACGATTACATTTTATACCGATCATTAGAGATATGCTTTTGACGTGTTGCCCATTGCAAAGATTTTTTTAATGATTGCAATTGGTGGTATCCGAGAATTAATAGCGGATTTTGGTCAACACAGCGGCATAATGTGGGATTAAATGTATCATTGTATGTGAGGATAGCCATCGTTGTGCTCACACTATTTATTATGTCACTAATATTGGATTTCGGATGATAACGACCGCTCGTTTATATGGAACTACAGCTTTAATTGTCGGCAGTGTTACAATAGTGTCGTCATTAATTTATTTCCAGTTATAAACTCATTAATATTGCGTATCAGGAGAACTTTTGCAATGTGCAACCAATGAGTTGGTATTATTGCTTAAATTAGTTCATGCTTGTTTAATTTTTTTCACTATTGTATTTTAAGTCGGTACTAGTGTTATCACAAAGGGTATAGTCTATTTTTTTGATCTCTGTTGTGTACATTGAAGATGTTTTCATCCTTTATAGTGTAGTTTTTCTTGGTGTAACCTATTTTAAAACATAGGTTTTCGTGGCAACGCGCCTTGATAGGTCTTAATCATTAATTTTTCCGCGTTTCCCTAATGTTTGTTGTCTACGGTAGAGTAGAGTTTTAGCCTCATCTCTGAGGTGAAGGTAATAATATTGGGAATATGTACGGTTTAAGCGGGTGAGATTGAAGCTTGGCTGGGTGGAGGTAATGACTGCGTGTTGGGCTGACCTCTCGAACATTGGAATGTGTGGAGGATTGAAACGCATGCTCGTTGTACATGTACCTGTTCTAATTTTTAGTGTATATTTGAGTTCTGGGCCATAGAATAAAGCCAAAAAATACGCTTGGGAACTCATCATTGAATAGACAATCCATTAGAAGAATTCACTCGATGGAAGAGAATGGTGAGCTGCCTTCTTGAAATGAAAATCTTTTTCATTCATTTATTCCCTCGTATTTGAAAAAATAGCGCCAAAGTTGACGCCAATTTTTCATGAGTTGTGACACTATTAAAGCTCCGGTTCAGCAACTCGTTTAGATCCGCTCATTTCGGGATTGAATCGCTCAGTAGAGAGTTAACAGCTGCGAACCACGATAGGAAAGGAGAGCAGTTGTGGAGCGGTGCCCTGCTCATAAAATTATTTAGGAAATGGTGAAAGCTGTCGATGTTTCGCTGTTGATAACTCGAGAAGTCGGCGTCAGATGAAATACGGAAAAATACGTCTATCCTCTTTGTTGAAACTCAGTCGAAATCGATAATCGAAATCGAAGGATGGTGAAAGTGACCAATGATGTGGGAAACGAAAAGAACGTTCCTTCTACTGATGCAGTTTCGTTCTCTCGCCAGCCGATAAGTTGAATCCTTCGATTTTCATGGTGCTTGGGACGATGCATGTTTGGTGGAATCTCGCGATGTCTGCTTCTCCCTGCACGAGAATGTATAAAACTTTGTAGAGTGGTAGAGTTAAGAGTTTAGGGCTGGTAGTTAAAAAGTCTTTGCAACCTACCCTTACTGGTAATTTAAAAACAGATGTATTTTTTTTGCTCACAAATTGGCATAATGGAAAGGTTCTATTTATGATAATACCAGCAATTTTATATATTCATTTATGTATGGCCTTCTCGATATAGATGCCTGTACCTTTGAGGCTTTCTAAAGCTCCGAATTATTTGTACTGAAACAGTGTCATCAGCTATGGAGTAAATACATATATACATTATTATTTTAATGTAAAAGCCATTCTGATGGATAGAAATGGAACAATGTCCTTTATTCTACCTTTTACCAAAATCAACGGGACCCTTATTGTAGAACAATGGGTTGCTAATCAAAATATCCTGGATTAAAATGCCTGGTGGAGCCTTTGGACGCCTAAAACATAAATCCTCGAGGTGCGAGTTGGCATAGGGAAAGAAACAGCCCTTTCTTCAACTTCTGAGTGATCGACTGACGTTGAAGCCTGGAAGAGGTTGATGAGAGAGAGTTGAAGAGCTTCCTCCCTTTCGTATTGATTAAATTCGCCATCGAGATCGCTTCAAATGAAGCTAACCTTTAAAAAGTAAAATATTTCTTAAAAATGAATGGCATGAACGGGAATATCTTGTCCTTACGCGTAACTCTGTGAAATATCAACACTGATTAGTCCACCAAATTCCACAAAATCTTCTACAGATAGAAATCGTACACTTAAGGAAGAAGAGTGAACATAAGACTCATTTATATCCTGGTATTAAGGGGTGAATTAAGCTGTTCCTCGCATCAGGTGTTCCAGCATCGGGTGAATTAGGTACTCACTTGATCCCTTGTGCAAACATTACATTGAGGGATTATGAAAACTTCCTAGGCCGTACTTATGGGTTTATCTCCGCGAATGCTCAGTGCACTGCGTCTTCAATTCAATATTTGAATTATCCCTCTTAGATCACTAGTGCTTCCCATTCTGTAGATTTCGTAATCACTCTCACACACTCCCACATTGCTTCTTTATTTATGTGGAATGATACGTTGCAAAACGTTGGTTATTTCTTTTGTGATATAGCGTTTCTTATTTTCGATCCAATTTTCTCTGTAGTTTCCTAAATTGGCTGAGTAAGATTGCTTGATTGGTTAAGATCGAATAGTCGTCCCAAAGGATTTAACTTCATCTCTCCTTTCAGGCATTAACTTGCAATTTCAGAGCTTATGTTCCCATGATCCCTTTTACCTCATCGGAGTGTATAAACATGCCTTACGCCCTTAAATGACGCTGTTCCCATTCTGGAATGCAAAATTAAGTCTCATTTTCATCTCTCTATGAGACGGCAAAATGTACATACTGCATACCGTCTTGTGCTTCTACAATGATACACCGTTCCATAGACTGTAATGAAACCAGCAACGACGTGAAAGAATGGGGAAAGTTCGGCGTTGAATTCGAAGAAATTATGAGCTATTAAATGCAATTTGACCTATAGTTATGTCATTTCGCTGTACCTTTGGTACCATAATTTGTGAAAGTTATGAAGAAAATGGGGCGCTTGTCTCCTAAAGTATTGCAGATATTCATGTTATTGATTGTGAGATATTTAATAGCTGTTTTTTGGGCGTTTATGTTTTGAGTTCTCGCATGAGCGCTTATATGCCATGGATTTAATGTTTTTTCTACACGAAATAAATATTTATTGTAGCGTGTACGCTATGGTGAAGCTACCAAATGACTTACAAATAATTTGTGTGGAGTTTGCTTTGATTAAATTCCTCATTTTGGTCACCGCGCTCCATAAGAAGATTTCCTTTGAAAGCCAAAATATTTAGGAAAAATTTCTAGTATGAAATAAATATAATAGTTTCTTATTTACTCATTCTTTTTGATTGAATCTAAATAAGTATGGCCATGTTCGGTAGCCGGTTTTTTTTACTCTTAGAATGGAGAGGTTTTTATATTGAAAACACTTCCTGGGCGTTTATTACGTATAAAATTAGTTTCTATAACTTAAGATAGTGAGGAAATTACCGTCTCTCGCAACAATTATTTTCCATCTTATAGCCTGCTAATGTTAGTCATAGCTAACCCCAAGGAAGGAAAGAACTGGAATTAATCGCCAGGTGTGTAGACCTCTGGAATAGAGATGCCGTTATAATTCATTCCACGATCTATTCTATTGATCAATTTCTCACTCCTCTATTCATTCAATAAAGTGGGATAAATTTCCTTTCATATTTCTTATTCACTTTCTATTTTACGTATACATATATCCTCCCTCAATCTCATCTCCGCTGTCACAAGTAATTGCATTGAAGTTCCTTCAGTATCTCATCTTCCACATTTTCCTTTTAGCTTTATCTTTCTTCTTCCTTTCCCACAGGCGTTTTTCTTTTTTTGACATACTTTTCTCCAATTTTCCCCTCATTAAACTTCTCCGAGCACATTAGCCAAATTGCTTTCGTTTAAAATCATTCGTCTCCTATATCATATGAAAAATACTTTCTTCTCTTCGGGATTGGTTATCTCCATGGCAACATTATTGTTCCAACGTTTTCATTTTGAACTAATAAAGTATAATGTTTCTCAAATTGAAGCATATTGTTTCACTCCGAGGAACAAGATATTTGGGAAAATATAGCCTGGACTTCAAGGAATTTTAAAGCTTAATTTAACGAATTAAGTATATGACTTGAGTAATTTATAATATCATTTTTCATCTTATATTATAGAGTTTTTGAATGAGATGTCTTGGGTAGGAGTGGAAAGAATACCATGTTTTGGGGACTTCATCATTCTTTGATCACCAAATTGGATGGTTGAACATCCCAACATCTACTACTATAATTAGTTTTCGTCTCGGACATTGCCAGATTTTGTAGGGATTTAGCCATGAGACATGATGACCTGATGAAAAACAATCGTTGAAGGATAGTCGGAAAGGAAGAAGGGAGGGGGACGGTTCCGAATAAGTTGCATAGGATAGATAATAATGGATAAAATAAGAGAAGAAATACGTCGCTTTGAAAGGGCTAACGGATAGCAGAGCGGAATGGATAGCTAGGTCAAACCAGTCTTAGGATTGTGGACTAATAATGATGATAACGCCTTTGAACTGAAGTGAGGTAGAGTTCTTTCATTTTTTAAATGAAATTGCTCGTATTTTAAATTTTCTAAAGATCAGTTTGATAAAAATTATAAATTTAGGTTTCAATTGTAAAATTGTATACATTGGGATTATGATAAATATTTTAAAGTTTACGACAATTCATGTAAAATGTCTAACGAGCACAGTTATAAGAAGTATTTTATGTAAATAAAAGTTATGTTACAGGTAAGGAAGTAAGGACTAATCATTTTCTTTGGAAAATAAATTCTTTGTGGGAAAACAACACCATGGAATATGTAAGAACCACAGATTTGAAGCGCATTAGCTATTCAGAGTAAGAGGATCTGGCCTGGAGAGATTATGTGTATTATTATTATAGTATTCTACCGATTGAGGTAAGTTTCCATGGAGTACTAAAGAAGTAATCTGGAAGCCTCCGTTTCCTTCCAGCACTGCCTTCGTCAATTCACTATAAGAACTACCATCTTTCAATCTATCTAAAAATCCTATTCTCTTCCTTCCCCTCCCTCGTTTACCTAGCGTTCTACCTTCTAACACCGTTTTCAACATCCCCTCCCCGCCAAGTACTCCCTCCATCCATACCTTCTGTCTCATTTGAGTCTCATCTAAAGATTATGTGCAGGTTAGAAAATTCCAGGAAAGGTTTATGCATTTTCCTATTTCCTATCGTGAAGTCAATTAGTCCTCGTGAGCACGTGTATGTAGGTAGTTGTTTTTATTCGTGCTTTCACTGTTTTGATTGACCTAATTCATGAAATGTTGATCTCCCTGTGCTCTTATCCTATCGATGCCCTGACAGCATTTTACACCATGCGGATGTAAATAAAGACCTTTAATGCGTAAAAGGTGAACCTTAAGAGTATTCTCCACGTGCTGGTGAAAAGATTGTTGGATTAACTTGTGAAACTGGGGCATTGTATTTCGCTGAAAGGAATAAAACAACCTGCGAATCTTCATTCTATCGATTGAATCTAAGCACAATGAAACGCATGTTCAAGACAGCTCTTTGCTTGGAGTGGGGTGTGGTGGGAAGGAAGTCACGGGAGCGTTTGTGATCGGTATAACAGTCTCATACCAATCGTTACCTTGGTTACCAGTGAGGAATGCTACGAAATTTTGAAGATTAAACTTTTCTTCTTATTTCGTTTTTGCTGCAAAATGAATTTTTATTCGACGATTACTTCCTCATGTGAACCCATACTTCCTCATTATGAACCCATATAGAGAGATGTTCTTTCTCTGTTGAACGAAATTAGCTCAAATACCTACGAGAATAAAAAGCATGGTCTACTTTACTACAGAACGATAAAATTGTTACGATATAAGTTCGAGCGTAAAATACGGTTGGAGCAAATAATGCTTCATGCTAGCCATTTGTGAGTGAAATGCAGTGGTTGGAGTGGAAAGAGAATACGAGTATAAATCAACGTATAGCATTAAAGTCACGTCTGAAGAAGAATCGTGAACGGTATAATAAATATATTAGGCTTTAAAATACACGTACTGATGTTTCATGCAAGTAGTTTAAATGAAATATCTTACATCAGTTGGCTATTTTATCAGCTACGGTATTCCTCACTTTAAAAACATATTTTTCCTTGAATATAATGGAAGCATAAAAATAATTCATTTCAGCCCTGAAAATGAAACCTTCCTAGTGGTCGCGTTATTATTTTGTTCTTCTTGTATTGTTTGTGGTCATATTTTCCTCTTGCCCTAAATCCTTGTTATACCTTGGAATTACTTTGATTTTCATTACTTTAATTTTGACTTCGGAATTTCATATCGAGTGTTCTTGTCAATTTTGAATATCATTGCTGTAAATTATCATCCAAGACTTTGGTTTAGTATTTTTCCATTACAATTTTTCTGAAACTATATAGGATATCTTTGTCTTTTTGATGAATTCATTTAGTACTTTTTTCTGCGAACCAGTGCTAAGGTGTAGAAAAGATTGAGAATGTATTTGTTAAAAAAATTATCTGCTTTCATTTCTTAATCATTCAGAGCTGTATACCTTAATTATACTAGAGAAATTTCCAATGCAAGGCATTGAGAATTAACTAACGAACTACTCTGTCATTGAATGCCACGAGACGTGGCCCTCAATCATTAATTTCATGCTCAGAGAATGAACATGAGTGGTTAGTCGGATTAAAATCATCGATGCGCAACCATAGAGATTTAGATGCGGCCATTTTTCCGTGGAGTTTCTTTTGAGAGTCTATCTTCATTGTTCGCGTGCCAAGGTTCACATACCTTGTATCCAGGTCTAGGGTCTTTGAAAAACCCCATTGCGAAGATCCATTAGCCTTTACGGGTTTCTCTGGACGATGAGATATCATCTGTTTGTATGCCTCGTGTCCGACAGATTTGATGGAGTTAGCAGCAGGTTTTCCCTTCAAGTCTTGCTGAGACGTATGATTGATTGACGCTCGGGATTTGAAGACATTTTCTCGTCTCATTGAGTTCCCTTCTTGATAAATCTTTGTAGCTGGAGGCCATCCTCATTCCGTAACTGTGTTGAATTACATCTGTTGTTCAACTTGCGTTACAGCAGTATAATTTTTGTTTTCTTTTTTTCTCGGCCAACAATTGCAGTAAATTTTTCTTGGTTTTTGCATCGGGTCAGGTCCTCCACATATCTGCCGGCCTCGGTGGCGCGGGGGTAAAGTTCTCGACTGCTAGCATAGAGGCCGCGGGTTCAAATCCCGCCTGAATGGTTTCACCAACATCCAGGGTTGGATGTGTGTGTTTTTCAAACAGGTTAATTGAAAGAGAGGACTATCTGGTCCGAATTCGCTTGTGAAATAAAGACGGCATTATTATTATTATTATTATATCCTTCCAATGTTTCGATGAACAACTCGCCCATGATCATCAGGGATTCAGGAATCCAATTAAGAATCCAGGGATTCAGGAATACAATCCAATGGATTCGTGAATCCCTGATGACGATGGCCGAGTTGTTTATTGAAACGTTGGGAGGAGATATGGAGGACCTGAACCTTGTGCTACAGCAGGTTACGCGTTTTTAACACAGATAGCCCAGTAAATACATCCTTTCTTCTTGAGGTAGATTTTATTCCGGTCAACATATGTTCGAGGAGTTTCGTGCTCCGAAGAGATGGGTAGTTTTCTTTTTCTCCTAGGTTTACTTAGGCACTGAATCCTAAGTTGAGGTTAGATAAGAAACGTTGAAAAAATGTTGAAAGAGTAATTATTTTTATTTTTTATATTTTGTTTATAATTAGGAAGTCATCATCTTTTCACAGCTTCCTACTCAGTTTAAAATTAAAGTGAAAAATAAATACACACAAATGTCATTCCATTTGGCTCCGCAATTGGGCTGTAAGGCCTCTCAGATATTGACTCTGAGTTATCCATCTTTACAAATAGTCACTTTCTCTCTAATTAATAAAAAAAATTCTCTTATGGTTGAGTCTACAAATTTTTACAATTGATTCCTGTATATTTTTCAGCGCTGAACTTTAAAGTGACCTTCATTTCCATTAGTAAAGAAAGATTTTTTCTTTGTAAACTTTATTGAATTCGCTTAAAGTTAAGAAATACGAAAATTGCAAAAAGTAAAACACAGCTTGCTTACTTATAAACATTCATTTATTTCTTTCCTCATGTTTACCGTGTGTTAAAAAGTATATCAGGAGCGTGGAAGTCTTTTCATTGCTGACATGACGGAACGCAAATTTCAATTTAAGAGTTTCCATACCAATACTCTTCTTCGCCGTACTTAACTTAATGCTTTACTTTTACGCGGCTTCTGTGGAAGGACTAAAGGGCATTCCGATAAACGAGGAGGAAGAGTGTTTGTGCGAACCTAATGCTTCCCTGAACGTGGATTGGCCCAACATGACAATATCTTGTTGGATCGTAACATCCTCTTCCTGGGAAGCATTACTGTATTTCCGCGAATCTGAGTCCGATTACGCTAACGACCATTGATTGATATTCCACCGGTATTGATTCTTTGCGCCCTCTTCGGAAACATTTTCGAGGGATGTTACCTCAGTCCTTCCCTTTGAGCTACAACCTCTTCGCGGTGGAAATGCTTGCGAGTTCCTACCCATAGAGCTGCACTGGCGGGATTAATTCTAAATTATTCCCGCTAGGGCCACCCATGCCAGATAGGTTAAGGGGTAGGAGCCAGACGAAAGGTAGTCCACGTGAAAAACTCTGTTGGAATGGAATTAGGAAACCCTACCGACTATCTCTTCCCTGGAAGCACTTATGCCTTGTCGCTACTTTCTCTACAAAAATACTGGAATTAAAACCTCCCGTGAATAAGTGCGCATGCACTAGATCGTATAAGATTTCTAAGCTGTGCTTTAGTAAACGGCTGAGAACAAATACCTATCCTAAAGCTTGATGAAGAGATTATACAAGAATAAAGGCTGCTCAAGTCGGCCTTCAGATGTTTTTCTTATCCACCACGCAGTCAAATGGTTCTACAAAAGTCACACTCGCGTCGCTGACATGGAAAGCGATCCTAGTTTGAAGGGGAAATAAGGTACTATTAGGGGTGATATTAAAAATTTACCTTAAAGATGATGTGATTTATCAAATTTATAACTATTCAATACTATTCCTTACAATTGCAAACACAATACTGAAAAGTATTGAAAAAAATTCATCGCAAAACACTCATCGTCGAACGGCGGATATTTTTGAAATCCGAACAGAATTCGACCGAACAGGAAATAAAAGTCAACCTTTTATGGGATGGAATGGGGCCTCCTATACCTAATCCCCTAGGGGTCATCACTCGGAGACCGATTGTGTGATTAGAAAGATTGCCGTCTACCGTAATGGACTCCTGAAACTGTAACCGGTAACCACTTGTGTCATATGTGCTTGAAGGGAATGCGAAGTTCATGAATGTTATTTGGTGGAGGCGACCGACAGCTGAGGTTATTTGCGTCAGTAGGGAAGGAAGGGCGGAGAGAAATCAGGCGTCGGAATTAGCCTACTCATAGAACTTACAGTGCCTCCTCTATGCTGTAGATCTGTGCTCCAGTGCTGACCTTTTTTCAATACTTTTGTGTTATTTCTAAACATTTCTTTGATGAGAGGAATTGGTGCAGCAAAGTGGCACTATTTTGAAAGAATGAATTTTGCTTTTGTTTTTTTCTTCATTTTTTTCTTTAAAGGCTAGATTTAGAGGTTTATCACTTTGCTAAAAACTGGCAAACTACAATTTTTTTTAAAAAGATGAACGCTGTAATGTTACGCCCGTAGGAGAACAAGAAGGATTTCATGTGTGTAATATTAGTCCATGGAACGCAAACTGTTAACAAAAGGCTACAACGGGATCACGGTTTAACATCCTAACCGACGGACCCAGTGCTGTACTTGAAGTGACCCTCTCTAATCAACCAAGCAGGGAACGGGATCACGGCTTAACCTCCTAACCGACGGACCCAGTGCTCTCTAAAAAATCTCCGTCGCCGCCAGGCCTTGAACCTGGGCCCCCAAGCGTGAAGCCATCGCTCCGCAAGCAACCGCATCATCCCGAATGCCTAGCGGAGTTGTATGCATTGTATGGTATAGCTTCTAGGAAACTATGCTATCGTAATTAAGGGTATACCTCGAGTCAAAACATAGGGAGTGTTTGGATATCCATTGGCAACTTTGTATCAACTCGTGACTATTTCCAAGTATCGCTGTCGCGAGTGATCTTCATTTTCAAAGGGTCTTTGCAATCGATGCTCTTCGAAAAGTAGCAACCTTTATAAAGCGCTGTGTTTTGCAGTCCACTAATTAAGGCTCGTCTGCTATCCAATTCCGATGCAGATGCTTTGGCGCGGGTCAGAGGTCATACGTTGTTTCATAAGGTTATGTGCCCTAGAGGGCCTTATTTCTCTTATTCCTTTTTTCTAATTAACGGGGCTTATGTGTTCTTGCTTCATTCTCATTTTGTCAAGTTTTATCGTAAAAGACATTTCTTCGACATAAGATGGATAGTTTTTTTTCACGAAATTGAAGTTTTTTAACTTCAGTTAATGTTAATATTTGACTAAAGTACGATTGTATTGGCTGCCCAATTAAAATTCAGACTTAAACTATGTAATTCATTATACGCTTTAAGCGATATCTTAAGCGATTTAAATTGCTCTAGACTAATCGAAAATTTCCGGATTCAATGGCCATTAAAGGTAAATGTCATTTATATGAAACTTTTAATCCGTATCTTATAAGTATGCAGTTTGAATTCCGACAAGATATGCTCGGCTGTTTTAAAGACGATCTTCGCAAAATGTACTTTTTCAAGGGTTATTTTGTGGAATTGCTCCTTGATGGAAAACAAGACACTTTATTTTAAAATTTCACTCATACTCAGCTGTTTTATTGACGTTTAGCATTCTCGAATTTTTTAATATCATAGGGTGAAATTCATGAATTTTATAATTCGCATTCTGTCGGCTACTTACTCCGAAAATGAATATCAATTTGGCCCTTTCACTCTCTTCCCTTCTTTCCTCGCTCTGCCCTCTCGTATAATACGCCTCTGTCATCTCAATTATCGGGGCGCCCGCTTCTCAGCCACCGTTGCCATGGTGACGCCCTCGCACACATCCTCGCCTCCCTTGTTTTAAAAATATGCCCTCATTGTTGTCTCCCCTGTATTCTTTTGTTTTCGTGAAAAAGAGAGCGCGAAGATATCTAAACCCCTCTACGCTCGCGAGGTACGTTACTTAATGGAAATCCTTAATTTTGGTTTTTATTTTATTTTCTCTTTTTGGTTAGACATTCGGGTGGACGGACTCCTCGCGTTACATGATGGAAATTCTTAATGTTGCTTTTATTTTATTTTCACGTTTTAGCTAGACTTTGAGGAAGATTGTCTTCTTCCTGAATACTGGGTTCAATTTTACAGTGAATCAATAGTGATTAGATTTGTATTATATTAGTGCCTTTGCTAATAAAATAAATAATTTTGAGATATCCTCCTCACCTACCCCTGTTGAATCCTTCCATTGTCTCTCTGATGCTTTTGGAGATGGACTTAATGTTGAGTTTAGAGTTTCAGCATTCCACCTACCATGGGACCATGACCAACAACAGCCAAATTCTGCTAGTGGTGTAATTAATTGCTTTATACACTATAATGCCCTTTTCTCTAATTATGATAAATAATGCATTCATTCTTTTTCGCGTTATCATCTCTCGATATTTCTACTATTGCTCTTAGCTTTTGGTTACCTCTAACGTTTTAATGATCCGCCTCGTTAATATAACATAAAAACCGATTTTAATGTTGTACGATTTCGACAAATACCATTTAAACTAGCTCTCAATAGCTCAAATAAAAGCTTTTGTTGAAATACGAAAGATAAAATATTATGATCCAAGGAACCTAGGCCATGCGATATAATTATTTCCATGTATCATCATGTGACATCATCATTGATCCTGTAAGTATGAATATTTTTGTTTGGTTAACTTTGACAATAAAAAACAATCAACAATGACCTTTTTCTATATTGAGATTTTGTAACTGTTTCCAAAAATGAATGTTTATTCATACAACCACATTTTCAGAGTATTTTATGCCCAACTTTTTGATATTAGTATTTGGCTTTGGAGGCGACCGCAATTCAGAGCCTTTTGCGCCGGGGGGAAAGGGTAAATACAAACAGGGAAATTTCTGTACCAGGCGGAAAGGACGTTCTCCTGCTCTTGAGCGTGAGGCGTTCAGGGGACTCCTAAACCTGCCATTTGGTGTAGGAAAGTTGTGTATCTGAAATGACCTTCACTCAACACACTAACGGAGGTCAGCCTTGTACCTACTGAAACTATTATAACCCAATGTTGCTTCTGATTAACATAAAAAATGCATAAATTTTCAGCTCTGTTCAGCAAAGATCTAAATTACGTGTTATTTTGTGCTGTAAAGTTTAATTGTGAAATACTTTCCTTCCACAAAAATTATGATTTATTATAAAATTTTTTAGCATTTTTAAAATGAGAAATATTGAAATTAAATATCTTCCATAAGCATCTCTGGGCTAGAAAGGATTAAACCTTCACCCGCCGATTTGTGAACCTGAGTCCAATCTATGGGAAGCTAATAGTTAAACCCAATCCACCTTAACAACCCTATTTTTTTGGGTGTTTTTATTATATTACATACCGATGCTGTATTCTGCCTCATTACTTTGATTCAGAAATTAGAAAATATATAATAACCGCAGTCTGTGTACTATCGTTTTGCGCCTGTGGAGCGTTGTAGCTCTGTGGTTTGAGAGTTTGGTTGATGATCGAAGAGGCCCGGCTTCTAACTAAACTCTTCGCATGCCCCAAATAATAATCGTCGTAGTGCGCAGCAGCTAGGGAAAGGAATTAGCCTCCCTACGCTGAGTGTGTGAATATTCCCACGATTTCCGTTAGAATGACTGACTGTGAAGGTCAAAATGATGTGCTGCCATGCTTCATATATTTGTATTTGGTGTGTTAGCACGATACTTTCATGACATGTAAGTATTTAAAATGCCATTTTGTTGCCTTTTTTGTTTTTTTTTTCAATAATATGTCACAGAGATTCAATGGAACTGATGCAGCAATCATCAGAATGTGTATAATATGATCGTATCGTCCTAAAAAACCAAGAACGTATGTTTGAAGGAATGCGGCAAATTATTTTGTCGGCGACTGTACTCTGGGTCAGAGACAGATTGAGCATCGAATTTTAGGGGTGGGTCATGACCATTCCAGAGTAATAATCCTTTCTCTAATAATAACCCTGGAATAATTAACTAAATAGTAATAATATTCCTGGAACATCCCCCGGGAGAGAGGTGCGTTCTCCCTTGTTATTTTATTTTATGAAATAGTTAAGCTGTAGAATAAAGGTAACTCAAACTTCTCTCACGCTTGGGACTTAGAGCAATATATTTGTATATACTTTCCCTTTACTCTTTTACAAGGATACCAAATCTATTTATGCAATACAAAATAAAAATATTTGATAAAATTTGGGCGGAGGGCGTGGCCACCATCCCTGTCACCCCCCTTAACCCGGTAACGCCTGAATTAAAAAGTTTCTGCGATTTTTGCGGTAATCATGTATGTAAATGTCAATGAAATTCTGAGTCATTAGGTGCAAAATTTATTATTTTACCACGAGCAGTAACGCCTATCGGTACCATATGGTACCACCAAAATATTTTGCATCATAAAATCCCAAATATATTAGGCTCACATCAAATAACCATACTTTATATAATATAAAAATGTTATAACAATCATAATTACATAATAAAACTTTTGTATTAACAGTACATAAGGAGTAAGTAATGAAAAACGTAATGCTTGCTCTTAAAAATTCCGTTTTTTTTGGATAGTTGATAATTCTCAATTTTCAAACGGCACTGAATGCGTTAATTACTACTTCAAAATAGCAAAATTTTAAAATTAAAAAAAAAAATAAAAATATTCTTATGAATTTAAAACTCTCAAAAACCCAATTAAATTACCGTAAATGACAAAAAGTTACGTTTAGCATTGCACTACCAGCTGATACCATTTGGTACCGCTAGGCGTTAACGGGTTAATCCGCCACTGGTCAGGGATGAGCTCTTTTCTCATTCATCCATACCAACCTTTGATAATATCTCTTGCGAATGAGAGTTTCTCAGGTTTCACTGATTTCCTTATGATATTCCTTTTTGCTCCTAGTTTGCATTCGATGTAGAAGCAGAGCTTTGGCCGTAATAGCTGGTGAAAGCAAGGGAGTTTTAGATCGTGTTAGAAAGTCCCTGAGAGGATATAAAATCAGCACTGTAGTTGGGAAAAAACTTAGAAGGTACTCTCCAAAAATTGCCAACAGCAGAACATGTATTATACATCCGGCTGCGATTGAAATGTCAAACTGTTACTCTTACATTAGTTCCAAGATGTGCCACGAAATAAATCTGAAGAAGTAAATAATCATTTCCGATTTTTCTTTCTGAAATCCATTGGAAAATTTACAGCATGGTTATTTTTTGCATGTGTAAAAAAGTAGTTTAACTGGTACTCTTATGACGAGTTTGATTTTTAGGGAGTACGCCGTACTGGTCCAGCTACAGCCCTGTAAAAATCTTTATCACGGTCTATCTCAGGAGACTTGTCTTAGGAGGTAGTCTTGAAATTTCAACTACTTCTGTTTCTCTCTCTCGGAATTGGCAATATGGGTGATTAAGACCCAGGCAATATTAAGTGCCGCCATCGTCTTCATCTGAGATTTTGGTGGAACTTAATGGAATCTGTGCAGGCTTAATTCATCTGCCTTTGTGGTGTGTCTCGACGCGAGTGGGGAGCTTCTGAGTATTGTCCCGTTCTTGCTCGTATTCGGTGTTTTGTTCATCCTCGCCGCTATAATGGACTCCCATTTACAGGAGACTCAAGGGTAACGAAGGAGCGCTAAGTGGGACCAAAGGGGTTTCGAGGAACGCCTGCGAAATAGTAAATCCGACTGGGAAATGGCATAAAGTGGATGAAAACAGTCAAAGAGATTTTTGCAAACTATGCTATGGTGCCTCATTTTGGCTTTTTACGCGCTTATTCTTAACTAGCTTGGTATGTCTGTATATGGAGAAAATAGGTTGTATACGCAATACAGTGACAACGGAACCTGAATACAGGATTCCTGCTCCAATGTAGATGAATATGCAATGGGCATATGCTAATTCAAAAAAATCTACATCTACATGTGAGCCACCTCTAGGGTGTTTGGCAGGTGGTTATCAATCACCAGAATGCAGCACGCAATTGGATTCCCACATGCACACCACACGGCCCAAAAAACGTTGCGCACACTTAAAAATTATACTACCACATGCTGCTAGAGGTAATAATAAAATTCAGAAACATGCATCAAAGTATACATAAGTAAGTAGGCTACACTACAAAGGCATCTAATCTATTTACGAGTTCTAACGCTTCCATTATAATCTCTTGTTGATCGTGGAAAAAAGACATTCTGAATCTATCAGTTCTACAGTAGTATGTCTCTCTTATTTTATTTACATGATCGGATCTACCGTAGTATGTTGGCGTTCGTAAGATATTGTTAACTACGTCATAGAAGGCACTGCTCTTGAATTTATCTAAATGGTTTAGTTTACTTTTAAATCTACGTGTGTGTGTGTTCACTGATAATATAATCTATAAAATTAATGAAAATTAAGAAAATTTAAAGGAGCGCAATAAGTTAAAATTTACTTGGTCTTCCGAGATTTGGTCTCGCCTTTGGCATTTCCCCCTAGCGACTTTAGCTAACAAGATCAATATCACTCGAATGAATTGAGAACGTAGCCTACCCAAAAGCAATTTCACCATCTAACGATTCCAAGTATCGGGAATTGGTGCTTTCATCACCACAAATCGTTACTGTCGTTACGGTACTGCAGTACGGCACAGCTGTTAACAATGCCGCTGCTTCTTGACGCAGTCTTTAAACCTTGGATGATCAAAAAGTTGCCCTCCTCTCTTATCTATCTAATGACTTAGTGCCAAGAAACACATTAAAAAATAATGATAACTACGACATGGGGAGAATTAGCCCAAAATAGGTTAAAAGTAGGTCCATAATTGAAATTTGTTTAAGATCCTCAGCCAAGTCAGGGATAAAATTAGTAAATCCTTATCTGCATATTTATGGGCGTTATATGCTGTTCATCAGCCACTAAGTCATCAGCATACTAATAGGCACTGTGTCAACCATGATGGCATAGTTGTCATTAAATCTGAATAAATAGCGTAATTTAATTATTTATAACAATTTTTTTAGTCGCCATGTTTAGAGCTCTATTTCAAGGTATATTCATTTTTATATGCTTTTTGGTGCTTTGACTCTCTGTTTCATCGATGGAATCTTGTAATTGGTTTTTTAACCCACTTCCCATCGTCAGATCGGCTTGAAAATTTTGACTCAAGCTTGCTTCTGATAGTCATATGATATTACGTTATCAGTGTTTCAAAACAAATTTTCAATTGTGTTCTAATTTATCAATCAAATTACCATTGTATGGAAAAAGAGTCTTAAGTCTAGTACTTTTGGCACTGATAGTTGTCGAAGGAAGCGAGTCTTCTGATCCCTGTACATTACGAAATTTTTTATTTCAAATTTTAATTTTTTTATATTTAACAGTAATTTACTAGTGAAAGTAATCGTAAGAAAACACGCTTTTTCCCAAAAAAGAGTTAAAAGTGCTAAGCAGTAAAAAAAAGCTGTTCATCACTCGGAGAATATATTTGTTTTACTATTTAGTGAATTTAGTTCCGGATTTTGGAAAAGGCTTGTTAAAAATCTTTTTCAATTTAATTTTTCTGCTATTATCCGGAAATTATGTTCCACCACATTTGAAATTTCCACATTTCCACTCAATCATTTATTTTCTTCTGAAGAACCATATAATTTTTCAATATTGAGGAAGAAATGATTATTGATGTTGGCCTTTAAACTTCAATATGATAGTTTTATGCCCATTTTTCGTCTATTAGGTAATGTAATCCAATGGTGCGAAATAACCGTTATACGCTGTACCACCATCCGCTAAACGTCTTCTAGTTTTTATCCATTTCATTTGCAATATACCCTTAAAAGGCGCTTTTCATGACGGTTGCTTGGATGGCATGCCCTTATTCCTGTAGAACCTGTGATAATATTCTTTTAACCCGTTTCAGCTTTCGACGGATTCTTCTTCTTCGTATTTGTTTAGTTCACTTATTAATATTTCTTCGCCAAATCCCATGTCCCAAATTATAGGCAAACTTCATAATGGGATAAGAATATTAATGGATATCGATAGCCTCCTCTCTAGCACTAATACAGGTTGGCAACATTCGCCGTGTATTAGGATCCAATCAGAGAGCTTAGTGGCAATCTGAGGTACCATATTCTATTGTTGTGAAGTAGTGATTCCATTTTTACGCTGTCAAAATGTGTTTCATTCTCATCTTTAACCTTTCTTTCCTTTAACAAAACAACTCAAAATACAGCACGAGAGCGTTTCTTTAAAGATGGTATTATTGAGATAACTTTTGCGTATGTGGGAGTTCAAATTAGTGAATCTTTTATTTTCCACTAGTGCTAGTGTCTACGAAACATGTAGAGCTTCGATTGAATTCTGATTGGAAAAGGGAAATGTGCTTGCTTATCACCCTTGGCAATCTGCATCCCTCAACTCATTGTTGTAATGTACAGTTGTAGGCAATCACGGGGGCCCACTGGACAACATATGCTATCGCCCACAAAAGGATCCCTGTCTTTGCCACAGTTGCCATTATTTGTGCCATAAGTTTGTCCAAGTATCGCCAGGAGTGTCTTTCAAATTCATATTCATGTGAAATGAGTAAAATTATTATCTCATTCAAAAATCTAATACAAATACAGAAATGATTGAAACGAGGTATACATATATGAATAAATACTTATACCATGTTAAAGTTCAATGTAAAAAGCCCGAAAAATCAATTTCACGGTACTATGTGGTTCATAAACAAAACATTTGAAGTTGGGGTTTTACTAGCCCATCCTTTATGTAAAAAACTGATTCGTACTGTAAATAGTTTTACGATAATTTTTTATCTTTGGGAACGCTGAAAAAATAAATAAGTAATATCGTTGTATTAATGCTAAAAATTCGTTTGTTTTTAGCAGAGATTTGAATAAGCAATATGTCTATTTTTTATAGTTCACTACTATAACGAGTACCATCACCTACGTATGCTCATGCTTTTAGGTCTTTGTTTTGTACGCATCACGTCTAATTGTAACGTGATTTTCGGAATAGTGTGGACTTATACCGTATTGGAATAGCAAGGTGAAAAATTTCACTGTGATAATTTCAAATTTGTTTTACACGGTTGGAATTCAAAGTTTGTTTTTGTGTAAAATTGATACTCGTTAAAAAAATTTAAAATAATTAAATTAATCAGTGAAATAGAAAGCCATTGTGGTCGAATTTTTACAGTTAATAATATAATATAAACAAAATAAAACCATTTTAAATTTAAAGTTCAAGATAAATTGGTGCGAAAGAAGAATTTCATCCCATTCTCTTTATCTTTTTCAAAACCCTGTCCCCGTAACTGTAGCAGTTACTGTTATATTTTATAATAGATTTGCTTCGGGTAGTATTTATTCAAAAGGACTTGCGTTGTGTGTTTTAAATAGTATGTTTAGAGTATTTTTTACTATACGATTGGTAATTATTTATGCTCTCTGTCATAAGGATGATTTTTTCTGGGTGTAACTCCAAGCCCAGGGAAGTCTTGTTTGGGAATATATTTGTTTGGATGCGTGATTGTGCTATGACTTTGAACACACGGTCTTATCTCCATCCTTTACTATACGTACTGTAGCTTTGCTTTGAATCTGTCAAAGAGCACCATTGTTAAGTTTTTTTTACGTTTTTATTCGCACAAAATCTCTGCCATTAAAATTGGCTCAAAAGATACATTTCCTCCCTTTTGCAATCAGCATTTCTCGGAATTCATGAAAGAAGAGTCAAGGTGTTTCTTTTGAATGACCGGTAACGAATTCCTGGAACGGTTGATGGCCTTCTCGGGTCAGTGCAAGCCACGTGCGGACGTCTTCCTTCAAAATTTTACGGCGCATCCGGGTCAAGGGAAGGAAAGATAATCCCGGTCCAAGAATGCACTCCCATTTCTCATGTCCGCAGGGTCCGGGGTGGCGTGTGCGCCGATTTCCATCTCTGAAAGATGACGTCACGGACGCTTGGCAATCCGGCGATCCATGCGGAGGACGGGGGTTTGTTTATTCCCATACGTAAAGAGCACGAAGCTAGTCGAATGGCGTGACATTTGTCAGTATGGAATGCTATCGTGCCCAGTGATTTATCCATTGATTTGTTTGGTTAGCAGAAACATATTTTTTTCAGAATATGATAGGATATTAAAATAACAATGGTAGTATAAACTATTTCACAGATATAAAAGTCTCTACTCGAATAGCGTATTTATATTGTAGTGCAAAAAATGCGGTTGTGATGATAATGATATACAAAACTGTCGCACTGCCCAATAATTTTACCTTAGCACCTGATGAGTACCTGATGGTGATTTTAAAGCAATCGAAACACGTGATATTAGCTATTAAATATATTGGTGGGCAGTAAAATAATATCTTTGTTTATCATTCGATATGTCGTTTTTGATATCTCTTCGGAAAAATTTGACTTTAGTTTATGGTGAATGAGATTGTTGACATGATGCTGATTGAGTTTCATGCCTCTGTGATACTTTCATTTCCCTATATATTTAAAATGCTATAATTTTGGCGCCTTAAATAATGCCAGTTCCGCATATTGATGTTTAATTTGGCAGATAGTAATAAGTGCCCTGCTAACTTTTGACTTAAACTGCGCCATTAATTCGGATGATTAAATCCCACTTGCAGTCTTTAGTCACATTAATATCATATTTTTTGTTTATTATTTTTATACCTGGTTCTGTTTGATTTAAAGCCATTTTTTCAGTCGCAACCACCGATACGGTGTATTTGTAATATTAATTTTCCATCAGAAATGTTTCTTGTCACAGATGGGAACGGATTCGATCGACACTCTTTAGGCCATACTTTTCAGCTTCTCGATTAACTTTTACCCGTAGAATTCCGTGACATGCTACTTAGCTTATTAAATTGAGAATAAGATAGAAAAAGTGGTTTTCAGTAGGGGCTGTAAATGGTAACGAACAACTCCTCCTTGGGATTGAAATGGTTCGGTGGAAAACTCCTCAACAACATATACTTAACCTCACTGCATTTGATCTGTTTACCCAATTCGTTCTCTCACATGAAAGATAATTACCCAATTTTTCAGGCCTCCTCGCTCAGAATTAAGTTGACGCGTAAAAAAGTTATGAATTTGAACTTAAATTGGCTAAAATGCAACTTCGTTGGAAATTTTAGAGTATACCTTGCGAAAAAGGGCACTGATTGATAGGATTTAGTGACTCAGAAAAATCACTTTATTTTACTTTAACCTTAAGGTAGCAGGAAAGGTTTAATTTGAGGTTGATGTCACTGCATGGGAAAATTGCTTTAAAAATTTAAAAGGTGGTATGTCAAGGGATGTTTGCTTCCTCGTCCCTCCCTTTAAGCCATCGGATTTCACCGCGAGTGGAGAAGTCGGCTATCGGGAGGAGGGTGTGTCGTTCAGGCGGTAGTAAGGGATATACGGGATGGACAAACAATGGAAGAGCCCTCGGGGGTTAGCGGTTACGGTCGGTGGAATGTCTTGCGAGGTATCGGGGTAGAACACGTCGGGATTGTGTTAGATGGGATATTGTACAGGATGGTGGAAAAATAGCTGTAGAGGTACGGGTAAATAAAGAGTGTGTAATAGTAGGAGAATCCGATGAGTTCAGCATTTATATGTACGATAATTTAGCCATAAACACTATGCTATAGTTAGGGAATGGAAATGCACCAAACTAGACGTGCGTAGTGCCAAACGCAGTGTTCAACTAAAAATAAATTTTTAGTTATGCACTGTTGTCGATATTCCAATTTTAATAAATATCCATTTTTTTGTACTATATCGTTAGGAAGTCTGTTAGAAACGGTGCTACTTTCGACGGAAGAGATATTGCCCACGAAATGAACATAATGGGACTTAAGTAATAATCATTCTGTTATATCTAGTGCAGTAAATTGTGATGATTTATGAATAATATTATTTTTATTTTTCTTCTTCTGTGACTATTTATTAAACGCTGAGGAGTATAGATCTGAAGGTTAGGCATTAATACGTGAGGTAGTTCAGCCACAAAGACTATGCCATATTTAGGGAATCGAAATGCCACAAGGAAAGAAAATCCAATAATTAAGTTTGGAACTATTTATCTCTCCAAAACCGGTGTTTTAATTGAGTTAGGCAATCATCTGGCAGGAGGTGAATAGCGCTAATCCGCTGAGATCTAGGCTGACACTCTTTCCATGGCTTCGGCGGATTAGCACTTATTCTTCATCCCGTAGATCAAAAAGCCTATTTCGGTGACATTAGTCTGTCCAAATATAATTGGACTTTTGATTTTCTTGTGATTAGACATTTTCTATCTGGGGAATTAGATGCTCAACTTTATTCCCCTAAATGTAGAAAAGACTGAGGAAGCAATGCTCACGGTAGAAGCAAACAAATATCGTTGTTTGAGGTGCAATGAAATGTATTTGCGATATTGAAGGAATATATTTCAAGATCTTTTAGATTTTTCGTGGAGTTCAATTCTAAAAAATAATAATAAAGGAGGTTGTGATATGAAGATGGGTTATATATGGCTTTTGATATAAATGGTTTGTCTCATGTTTTTTTCTGGGTTAAAATTTCAAAATATATTCTTGGCACCTTGAATGGAATGCTATGTTTCTGATGTCGATGAACGATTCTCCGAAAAATGCTTGCGTACTTCTTAAAGGTACATTTTCAATTAGAAACGGTTTTCAGTTGTTCCAGTTTCAATCTTTCTCCTTATCGTATGTTCTTCATCGCTCAGAGGTCAATTTGCAGAAAAAGTGGTGGTGTGGACAAATATACGAAAGATAGATAACATACTGTGGAGAGATATTAAGCATGAAATAATTACCATAAAGCAAATAATGGCACTTAAATAATTATCGTAAAGTTATAATTAATACAATTAATGGTAATTTATTTTTGAATGTTGCTATTTTTATTTCCGTCTGCTGTGACCATTTATTAAACCCTGAATTGATTATTGCATTAATTTACAATTCAAACAGATAATTATGTCCCTAATTTTATTCACTTAGAGCCGGGATAAATTTTAATCAATAAGTTTGGTTGAGTGATCGTGATTTTTAAATTTTTACACGGTAGTATGCAAATATTACATTCCTTATTGCCAGTTGTATTTTTGGGCACACGAGTGACAGAATTTTGAAAAAGATTCGTACGTAATCGGACGAAACGTGAGGAATATTTCAGTGACATGAGAATTTTTATTTAAAAATAGTAATCTATTTTCTTTCAGCACTTGAGAAAAAACATAAATAATGATTCATATGTAACTGAAGATGATTCTTAGCAAACAATTGCCAGAGAACTCTTCGGTCGTTCAGTTTGGTTTTTTTGTACTTTATTACTTAATTCTTGGACTTTTTTCCAAATTGCATTTCTAGTATTTTTTTGTATTTTATTTGTATAAAGTGCATTTTCAAATCAATTTTTAAATTATTATCATCCCGCCACAACGTTCATTGCCTCGGAAATCGTTAATACCAGAGAAAATTGGGAATGCCGCTAATACCCCGAAAATTACTCCCGAATGGCCACAATAATTACGGTTTTTTGACATTACAGGAATTTGGCGCAATGGAACGATTTGGCGCAAGGGCTTTGCTTATCATGCTTGTTAGGCTATCAATAAGGCCTTATTATTGATTTTACACATGGAATGGGATAATTTTTAATGCATTAAGGATTATTAACTTACTGAAAATCATCAAGTATTCTCCTAGTACCGCTAATAGATTCCCCTCGTTGCTGATTACAAATTCGATTCATAATTCAGGACGCTGATAAAGATATCACTGATTTTTTTCCTCTCCTGTAAGAAGCGGAAAGGACTATAAAATATCGTGCTTTGAGGAGTTTTGAAAATAAAAATGAGAGCTGTACTCCAAAATATAAATATTTTTTTAAACTGTTGTAGTCATTAGTATGTATCCTCATGTACTATATTTTCTCTATAACCTCAATTCGAAGGGTATTTTTCATGATAAGAATTGCTGGTAAATATAACTTCTCTACCTTTCTTCGCCCATATTTCAAAATGGGTAAGACTGCGCAATCGTATTGTTGATACTCGCTTAAGGCTCTCGTTTAATAAAGGCCGAATATTGATTTTTTCAGACAATTATAATGGAAAATTTCGTCCAACCTTCATTTTTTTTGTCTTCATAAAAACCCAGAGTATCAAATAAAATTCCGAAAAGGCTGGATTCCAAAAAAAAAAACAGTTTACATGGTACCAGAAATATGCTTTTAAAATGTTTGCGTTTCAATAGTTCAGTAGCGAAATAGTTGTGACCCCTTGTTTACAGGAAGAAAATGCTTTAAATTGTCTCCATGACAACCTCCTGAAGTATTGAAGATTCCTCCTGAAACACGCTGTGTATCAAATAGAAAGTAAGGAAAGAGAAAAATATATCAGAATCAACGAAAGTATTTTCTAAGTAAATAATTTGCTAAATATTTCCCTTTCGCATAAAAATATAAAGTTCGAGCCTCTGCTTCAGGTTATATATATATATATATATACACAATGTTTTGGAAAATATGATATGCACGTGGCACGTAATATAAATAGTTCAAGTTAATATCGATAAACACAGAGACAAAAAAAAAAAACACTCACATTGAATAAATAAACTCGTCGAAGCTATCGAAGCACTTCAGGCTTCTTCGTCAGCTGAAGTATGAATGGTGAGGAAAGGAGAGGGTTGGAAGAGGGAGAAGAGGGGTAAGGGGAGAGGTGTATGGGGAGGGGGAGTTAGGAATAGGGGCACTTTCAAGCCAATAGCTTTCCAGGTCTGAACGTCGCATCCTAACCCCTGGCACATAGGCCGTTTTCCAATCCACGTAGTATGCACTCATTCCCTTGATCCCTTTCTCCCTTGCACCCTGTTCCCTTACTAATGCTCTACTGGCGCCATAAAGTGTGAACGGAAATAATGCGAACTATTGGCAGTAACGAAATGTGACGCACGGGGTAGTGTTAGAATATCTGGTGGTTGATTTAAGAATAAATTTCGCCTTTATACTTATATTTTTGCATGCGAAGAGCAAGAATTCACAATGCCGATATAATATAACGTAGAAGAGCTCACATAATAAACACAAAATTACTTAAAATTCCAGTTCAAGATTTCTGAGTTTTCCATTGCCGCCATTTTGACGTCCACTTCCTACGAGGGGAAGGGAGCGAGGGAGCATCCGCGTTCCATAGTTCACTTACCCTTCGTTCCCTTGCGCCCTCAACCGATTGGATCCACCCTTGCTGTCGTCACATCCGTAAGTTGACGATCGAAAAGTGCACGAAGGGTGAATAATTGCGAATTGGAAAACGGCCATAGACCTTCTGGTACGGAAATATCAAGGGAAAATAGAATTTTAGCTAATAATGTAGCTGTTTTCAGACAACAAGCTGAGAAAACCGTATCATTTACTTTAAGTCCACTCGATACGGCCCTCAAAATTACAGAAAAGGGGGGTAATTAGGTCCTCAGAAATACCTGAAAAGGGATTTTACGTAAGTCTGTGTTAGTATTGTGGATTACTAATTATTGACCAACTCAACAATAATTCCATTTGAACGATTGAATAAGGAAATCTGAGGAAATTGCGAGAGGAACCCCAGATAATGAGTGAAGCGTGAATACGTGAGGCTAAAATGAGTGCAGTGTCGATTGAACGTCAATTTAAATGGAATTATTATATAAATGAGTGTACTTATGCAAAGTTCTTTCAAAAGATTCCATGATTTCTCACGATAATTTAAGGCTAGATCAATTTCTCCAGATGTTGTCCCCCCTTCTGTCAGATTATCCTTCAGCAATGCTACGTTAGTCTCCAGAGGTTTTCCCTTCCTTTCCTTCTTTGTTTTGTTGCAACCTCTTTCCCATTCTCTGACCATTTCATACCTCTCTCTTGGATGGAAATTATATAGTGGAAGTGTTTCGGAGATATTCGGGGGCACGGTATTCACCGCGGTCAGCGCCGCTCGGCCCGGAATTATACCGAACTAATAATATATGAAATTTGCACATATTGCTAACAAATTGGCGTCCATACTAATTTTCGGAAATAGGGTCTACATGATGTAATTAGTCAATTCCAGCTGTTTTTACACGTTTGTAATCCGGCGTCCGGTATACGGCCGCCAAATTACACTCGGACGCCAGATTGAATGCAACTTGCTCATTAACGGGTGCCAAAATGATAGCGGGATTTATATATATATATATATATATATATTACGGGTTAATAGAAAACCCTTTATATTGGTGTACATTAATTACAAGAGTATTTCAAGTAAAAAGGAACAGCTCAAAATTATCATGTCAATAGTAACAACTAAAATAAGAAAAAAAAACAGGAACAGTCAAGTAACATTGCTTCTCACAAATCTTAAGTGGTTGGAGAAGAAGAAAAGATGTCAATGTCCCTTGAGATTTCATTAGTATCTCTCATTGCACGGTATGGTGGGATATAGAAAGAACAATTGTTTGGTAAAAAAGGAACATTAAACAAATTACACTGTCTGGTGTTCACCAAAGGTACTCTTAAGGACAGAAATGACAATAAAGTTGAGCACTTTATGTGATTGTTTAAAACATAATATAAAAATATAATACCAAATTGTTTTCTTCTACTTTGAAGACTACTCAGGTTTAAGTAATTCATTAAACCATCATATTCTCCTTTCTTTCTCGAAATAGAGAACTTGTTTGAAGCAAACCTTAGAAATTTCTGTCGGACCCTCTCCACGGATGATTCGTAAAAATTCACTCTCTCCGAGTCTCGAACCCTGGCCTTTCATAATAGAAACTCGACTCGCTACCACTCGGCCAAATCGGCCTTAAAACGAAGACTCGTCTGATCCCCCCTTACCCACCCATGTCGTGGAGAGTTGTTAAGACGGAGGCGGCGAGGAAGGGTCCGGGGTGGTGGTTTGAACATGGTGGTTTCGTGGATGAATGGAAAGCTTTTGCAACGACGACGACAAGACGAGGGTATCGACGTCTGAACCCGCCTCTCTGGTTTATTCTTTCGGCAAACATTACCAGCATCCCTTAGGGGAGACATTCGCGAAGCTGTGAGAGTGTCACGGATAAACTGTTTTTTAATGTAGCCTCAGGATTTTTGTATTCGTGCCTGACAATAGAAATTTCTCCCCCTCCACCTTCTGGTTGAAAGGATTCCACGTAGTGCGTGAGAGCGCGGCGGAAATTCAAATTGCTGGTATAGTCGAATGGGAAAGCCGATATGAAGACGCGGGATAAGGGATTGCTTGGTCGTGAGGTGCAGTGGTACAAATTCATCGATATATAATATGGGGATGTCAATGGTTTTGTAGAATCACCGTATCGAATTTATGAAAAACTGATTGGGTGTAAAATGATAGATTTCTACAGTTACTTGGTGGAAGGCATGAAATGCATGTTATAATAATTGACGATTGCTTAGTCTTCCGCAGCACTTATAATATTGAAAACAGAGCCTGTTTCACCACGATAGAGTATCATCAGGTGTGGGAGTGTAATGTGGGGATATCAACGTTTTTGTAGACTCATATCCGTATCGTATTGACGAAAAACTTTTTGAACATAAAATGATTGATTTCTACCGTTACTTGGTGGAAGGAATGCAATTGCTTATTATAAATTTCGACGGTAACAATGAGTCTTCCACAGGACTTTTAATATTGAACACAGAACCTGTCTCCCCATGATGTAGTATCGTCAGGTATATGTTAGTTCGTGTCATAACTTTGCGCAAATGGTGTCTCGCTCTCCGAGTTCCAATTTACGAAGTACACCCTTTCCTATTTTTGCCTATTTAATAATTCTTATAACGCGAATGGCGTCGCAATTGAAGCATAAAGTTCGGTGAAAATAGAACTTCGCGTAAACTGCTTTCGCTTCGCGTAAACTGCTAGTTTAGGTGATCGTTTCAACGTCATTTCATGCATCGCTTTGGCCCGGATAGACCGTCTTGAGCTGTAGAGAATGACGTCACGGACAATCAGAACTCTTTTTGCAAGTATGCGTGATTCCATTTTTGGCTGCTGAATAATTAAATTATATTGCTCCGAATCAATTTTTCTTCAGATTCATATTTTTCTCATTTCTAATAAATAAAATACATTTGCCGTGAAAGTTCCCAAACGTCGAGAAATACCGTCTGCTTTTCTAGTTTTGCCCATTTAAAAAGGTATTTCAGAGGCCCTATAAGGTTAGTGTAAGAGTGAAAGAGTCACGTAAATGAAACTTTGGTGTAACGGTGGCTTTTAGGCGTTAAAAGTGGGTGTAAACAACTGATTAAAATAATGCAGCCCGTCTTCCAGTCTATGCCGTTTTTTTCACAGCATGATTGAGGACCTTAGAAGCCAATGGTGATAGGTGCAATTTCTTTTGAAGATAATTGCAGATAATGGTTGGTGGTGTACACAATATTGTTCTAACAAAGAGATGTATATAAATCACTGAATCTGTATGTATATGCTTATCAGTGTTTCAAATGTATCCCTGAGCCATAACAATATCGTGAAAACGATAACTTGTACTTATCTCCAAAAATAAAAAAAAATTATCTCATCCCCCTTGGCTTCGAGGGTCCTTATCTAATTCTAATAAATATATTTTATTGGTCGGGCGGAAACATCTCCCCGTTTTTGTTTTCCCTCGAAGTTTAAAAGATCCGATGTCCAAGAAGGACGGACGCGAGTTTAAATGGAACTCCACGGGATACTGAACGCCCAGCGTTCTTCTCTTTATCACGCCACAAACTATTGACATTTCGCGAACGCTACCAAGTCGCGTCAGCATTCAAGAGTTGAGATGAGAGATGTTTTGCAGAGCAGTGCGTTCGCCTGGTATATATATCTCTCTCTCTCTCTTTCTTTCTCTCCCAATGACGCAGTCACGCCTCCTCCTCCTCCTCTCCCTGACCCGAGTTGACCCCTCCACCTGCGTCAATCGGACGAGGGAAGGCGCCCCGGGATGTGGTCGGGAGTCCTCTCGCGTAATGTCAGGGCGGTCGCAGAATTTCGCCGTGTCCCTCCCCTTAGGGCCTTCGTGCGCCCAGAAACATTTTCTCTGCGTGCTATACGTTCAAAGGAAAATAAGCCTCATTCTAAAGTAAATAGAAATGCGGAAAATGGGCCGTATCAATACATATAAAAGAGGATGTCTGTTTGTTTGTCCGTCGTTTGTTTCCATGCGGCTCCGCTGATCGCACCCAAAGTTACTGGATAGGTGCATCTCATGCTCCCAAACCTTATAGCGCTACTCTCAGAGGTCTCCGACGCGTCCCTTGCGTCGTTTTCTCATTGCCGTTAGTTACGTCAAGTCATACCACAGCTCTTGACATGTTAAAAGAGGAAATATAAGAATCCTGCAATGTGACCATGAATTCCAAATTCCAAGTTTCCCAATTCTCTGAGTACTATCCTTCCGAGCTACTCCGGGTGGCCTGCTAGTTCATAATAAAATAAAACCACTTGCGCTCTTCCGGTCCTCGCGACTTTATATGTGCCGCGGCGCGGTTTTTACTGCTCTGAGGTAATTTTTGGTAAACTCGGGTAACCCGATCCGGTATCGGTATGATATTTTTATCAGTGAAGTGCAATACATTACAGTCTTTAGGGACTCAACCGGAAAGGGATTTTGAATTTCCCTGCGCCACTGTGAGTCCAGGTATATTTTCTCTGTCACACTTGCCGTAAAATTCAGCGTGGAGGTTTTCGGGGTTACTACCGCGTAGATTCATCTCTGCAGACGACAGTTTCGCCGGAATTGCAGCAGGCTTCTTCAGGTAAATGAAGTGAAGATCCATGGTATCGCACGTCTCTTATATACCCCGTAGGAGGCCGGTGTCTTCTCATTGGCTGGTTCAGGAGGCCCGGGTGGCTACTCATTGGCCCGCACCTCCTGGCTATGTCTCCGGGTTTACTGTTGAGGACTCTTCTGAAGAAACCTTCTGCAATGCCGGCGAAACTGTCGTCTGCAAAGGTGAATCTACGCGGTAGTAACTCCGAAAACCCCTAAGCTGAATCCTCACCACACCGCGAAAGCCTACTCAAGGATTGCCGTAAAATTATTTTAAAATTCATATAAATGGCAAAAAAGGTGCTATTTTCTGAAGAAAACCGTCTGTGCACAACAGTCCTCGCCATTGTTTTTCATTATACGGATTGCGAACGCTCTGCAATAATTTCTGCGTCTTGAGTAACCGTATCCAGGATCCTTGTATGTTTTTGTGCCGGAAAAAATTACAGAACATTCCTGTCAATTGTGTGAAACGATTTAGCGACTTCCCATTTATCCTTAAAAAATTCAATGCATGGGCGTGAAAACGCAGCTGAGAAGTTGAAGATCAAAATGCTTTTTTGTTTAGTTATATTTTTACTTAAGGAATAACAATAAAAAATTCTGGGGTAATAGCGTTTTCTGACATTCTGAGAGTAAATTACAAGTGGTCCGACTTTCTCTCATGAGTCGCCGTGTATAGAAATATGTGTTCATAGCTTAAGCGGCAGTTATATAGTCGATGAGTGAGAAATATGATATAAATAATCTCAGTGCAGTGAGAAAATGAACAAAATTGATAAAGAGAGGTGAAACATTGTTGAAGTATAACTAGTAAAATCAATTATATCAGAGAAAATTATGACTCACAAGGCATATTCGTGATCGCTTACGGCTTCAAAATGCATGCAAAAAAGACTTACGTGTCCCTCGTATATCGCTTATGGTTTAAAAAACAGTATTTCATTTATAAATTTTTATTCCTAAATTGTTTTTGCTACATTGGAACGCTTTACAAATATTGCATACCGGTGGTTCAGTTTGTTATTACCCGAATCAAAGCTAAACAAATTGTCTCACGGTCAGTTGCACCGGCATCTTTGGATAACTTGTAGATTTAACAAGGTGGTGGTATTTATGTTTCAAACATTCACCGGTCTAATCAACAGCCAAAGGCCTGGTTGTGAAAGAGGAAGGGGGTCAAAGTGGACGCAAATCTTTTTCTTCTATTGCGTTCAATTACTGATTATCTTTCGAATTTCACAAAATGTGAAGAAGTATGCCACTCAAGTTTTCTCCTCGAGGCCACTTTCAAATAATTCCAGGGTGGAAATGTCACATTATGTTCGTCCACGTGCTAGTCAGGCTTATTAACTTTGGAAAGGTTTGAGTTAAGCGAGTTGAAAGAAATTTTATCCATCATAAAAGTTTGGAACTTTTTCCCCTTTTTTTTTGATTTCCTGTAAACACCTCCTTAGGCAGTTTCTTAACCGCTCAAAGAATGTCAGCTTTTTGACATAACGTTGCCCCTTTTTTTTTTAGATCCAATTACCACTTCAGCTTTTTTTTACGAAAAGGAATTTTTTGGAAGGTTGAGAAGCATAATGGGGAAGTAGCGGAAATTGTTGGGACGTTTGAGACTGGGTTTTTTAGTCTTCGTGAAATTGTGCAATCCGCTGTATGGTTATTTCGCAAATGTAGGCGTTCTGCTGCGACTGGTGTAAACAATATCTTCTCTACGTTATTTATCTCTTGAAACGAAGATTTCAGGGAAAGTTATTGCTCTCTAAATACATCCATGATCACTTGTGGCTGCAAACTTTCGATGAAACGCAAAACATCCCGTAAAATGTAATCATTCTTAACTTCCTCCCTCGTTGAATGAATTTTTTTATACATTAAATCATTCAAATAGCAATTTCTTAATTTAAATATTTTAATTGCTATTTTTTCCATATAATTTTTACGAACACATGCATAGGACTGCAAATGTTAGACATAATCATAGCTCATTAACCGATTGAATAATGCCAGCTGGTATTTTCATATTTTTTATGTTAGTAAATAAATTAGTTGATCTACTAGTTTAGGTAGTTGCCCGTGACCGGTGCATAACAATGAGGCTAACTAAAGGAGCAATGTTGGCACTTTCAGAGCTACAGTTACCCTGATATCATGTAGGTCAAACTTGCCACCATCTCACCAAGTCAACTGCACGTTATACGATGCGTGAAAGCGCGGAAAAGTATTTGCTACGCCTGCGAGGCTCATTATGTACCCATTTTATTCCGCGCCTCCGTTTGCCTAATATCTCCTTTTGTATTAATTCCCTATTCCTCTCCTCAATTCATGCCTCGTACTCTTCTTCTACTCGCTTTCTGAAATTTATTCTCCTCTGCAACGCCGTCGATGACTCTATTTTATAATTTTAGTTTTTAGCCAATAGTTAGTTATTTCATAAAGGAAGGAAATTACAGTTTATTAGGATTGCGTTTTCGAAGAGAAAGGACTCTGGCTTAGGAAAGTAGAGTCCATCGGGGAAATATTGCAAGGGAAACAATAAGATATGTCTAAAGGTGCGTTTGTACTTTGTAACATGTAAAATAAACAAGTTATATATAACATGTTTTACGAAAAAGTTACAAATCCGTGCAACAAGTTACATGTAACATTGTGTTACAAAACGAAAATTCGTGTTATATAATAAGATTTTGGTTTCCCGCATGAAGTGGGAAAATGTGTAATGTGTTACAGATAAGAGGTGAGGCACATGGCGGGGATAGCCGGTTGACGGGTGGGCTAGGACTGAATCTTTAACATGTTATTTGCGCATTTTTGGCTCCGCTGGACTCTGGTTATAAAACAAATGTTACGAGTAACTTGTTACATATAACATAACACGTACCTTAATGTGGGAATTCTTTCTTATAATAAATAATCTTTGAATTAAGCGGAAACGTCGCTACGTCGACGCATTCGAGGAGTCTGGGTGGTTACAAAATTCATGACATTTACAAGTGGAGTGTAAATTCTATCATTTGGCCACCAAAACGGATTGAAGCAATGCGGATGCTTTAGGAAGTGACCGCTCGATAGAATCGGGAGATGTTATGTTTTCAGGAATGAGTTATCGTGAAATTATTAATTAGTTAATGTAATACCGAACACTATCTGGCTAGGACTAAATATTACGGTCAAATAAAATTAATTTTCGGCTGAAACTACCTACTCAATGAGAGTGACTTTCTTCTCAACCTTCCAAAACTCAGTTCCTCCCTATGTCTCCGTATCATGGCGTGGAACATCTTTCGACGCTTAATATTCCAAGGGAACATGACTCTTCCCTTTTGTGACCTCCAGGCATGTCTTCCTTACACCGTTATCAGCCTTCCTTTCATCTTCCCATTTCATAATTACTATGGAGGAATCTGCATCCTCTTCATCCCTTTTAATATCCTTCTAAGGTTCTCGGAACCCGAGACTTCCTCTCCTTCTCCGGCTTCTGCAGAAACGAACGGGAAGTCTCGCATGCTGGCCTGAAAATAGAAGAATATGTGCCCTCTTACCAGTGACTCCTTACTATCACAAAGGTCCTCGGAAGACCACATAATTGTTACTAGGTTGTCGCTTTTTTCACGGATATCCTCATATACCTCCATCGTTTTCATCTGAGCCACGATTTATACTGCCGTGGTAACTAACTACAAGCATTAAGTATTTGTTCCTAAGCTCCATTTTTCTAGTGCGAGGTATCCTTAGCTATAATATATGGCAATGCTCATTCCTTATCCAGTCACCCACACCTGATCTGAAGATATGGCTAGCACAGAGCTCGAAACGTCACCTTGAAAACAACTTGACGCAGAAAACCCAGAAACCTCGGAGAGAACTGCAATCCAGAAAAATATTAATTAGTTACTACCATGAGAGCATGCCGCTTGAGATTCTTTCATGTGGATGCTGACAGACTTCGATCATACGCATGAAGATACACGCCCCTCATGCATTCTACAATTGCGGGAGTCGGCTTCAATATCAGCTTGGACCGCTGATGTCGTACCGGAAAAAATTTCACAAGAGGAGCCACTCCATGAGATGGATAACATGTAGTTGTTTTTAAAGGCATAAGGGCGCAGTGCTATTCGATATGCGTTTGACGTTAGTGGTCCAGGGTTAACCGTACCTGAATGGGTGAAGCTGGCGTATTGGGTGCCTCCGAATCGACTTGGATGATTGTTAATCCACGTAATCCAAAGCAACTGTTGCACAGTGGGCTGAAATCGAAAAAAGCTGGCCAAAAATGATTTTTTTCACTTTTTAATTTGGAAAAAACTATTATATTTTCAAATTATAGAATAATCAGTGACCAAATTACTGAAATACTTTTATTTATAACTAATTTTTTTAAAGCAGGAGACATCTGTCAATTTAATGAAAAATGATCGCAAAATTTTTTCCCCATTTTTTGAAAAAATTGACTGAAGTTTTTTTCTACTGTTGCGTTATACTTAAAAATGCCTAAATTTAAATCATTACATAATAGAAATTAACATTTTTAGAATCCATTGAAGTGAAAGTTTTAATTCTAGCGATAATATTTATAAGTTTTATTTAAACAATTAAAATGTCCTATTTTTCACGTATTTTTAACATAATGTAGAGAAAAACTTGATGTTTTTCACTTTGCTTCACGAAGTGTTTAGCACCACATTATATAATGAAGTGTCAACTTTAGTTATCAACTGAAAAATCCTGCCCCAATCTGCCACCCCGCCTCTCCCATCAAGTTACGTGCATGAATGTCCAACCGCCCGACGCGGTGGTTATTTGCTAACCTTTGTTCAGACTTAGCTGTAGTCGACGATAATTCGCCAAAAGTGAGCCGAAATTACACTTGTCTACACTTATAAACTCTGTATACATTTAGCATGCCATATTAGTCTTATTGTACCAATTTTTCCAAGAGCACATTACGATTTCCTTCATAAGTCATATAATGGACTCGACGATTGCGCCGGCAAGTCATATTCTTGTCCCGGGAAGCGGGCGGCTGCAAATAATTATATATTAATTCTTGGAAAGCCCAATTCTTAATACTATACACTTGCATATTCTGCTATCCGTACTCTTCTAGGCCTTTTATACCTAACTCCCATCAGCTCAAACACTGGAAAGGGCACACGTGTGGCGGAGCGCCGCCCGCGCAGTGGCGGCGGGCACTACCCTGCCGACCACGTTAATCCCTATTGTACCCGAAAACCCAACCACCGTGTTATGATTCTTATCTGGCGTTAAAGAAGTTCTGTACTCGTTTCATAACTGTCCCTTTGTAGAAATGCCGCTTATTGCTTTATTGCCTCGATCTATGAAAGGGTTATTGCACTGTTGAGGATCGCTTCCCTTCGCACGGGGTTTTCCACAAATGCTTCTCTCCAATTGGTTGAAAACCATTCTCTTCCACAATTTTACCGAGAAAATTAGTCATTTTGTGTTCGTGAGTGCGAAAGGATGTGCGTGCTTGTGCTATGGAAGCAAAGAACGAGGATTTTTTTCCCTATATCGTGCAATTTCAGCGTTGAGGCCGAACTACCACTAGTGAAGGATATCTCGGAACGATAAAAAGGTACGTTTTCCAAGTAAAATATCTCTGTGAACGTGTGTATTATTTAGGGAAATATGTTATAATTTAGCTTTCCTTACGCGGTGATTTAGATTGTTAACATTTCGGATGAGAGAAAATCGAGCGCATGAACGTAACCCGCAAAGAAATACATGACGTTATTGTTAATGAAATGGGATATTCGCTGTCGTCAAAACGTGAATTGGCCCTTCAATATCTTTAAGATAAGTTAAAATTGGGGAAAGACGAGAAGACAAAGGAAATGTTGAAGAATTTCATGGATAAATACGTTTTCAATGGGTATATCCAGATATGGAAAGAATGCAAGAGAACCAGTGTCAGGTTTGCAGTAAAATTTCGATGTTGTTTAGAGAAGGATATACCGCTCCCAACAGATATGCATGAATCTCTGCTTGAGACTCCTTGTTAAAGCATGGTCAAGGCACGACTAATGATGGGAACACTACCCGACGTTTTTTTCTGAACCTAAGCTTCCATCAGAAATTACCGGTATGTTTACCACCAAAAAGTCATATTATATAGATTTTTATTTATTAATTCCAAAATTTGTTATGAATATTTAAAATTTTTTGAAAGAAGGATTAGGTGAGGACTTTTTTTCCTTTTTAAATAGGCATTAGCTAGGAACTCATCTCAAGGTTTGCCTCTATTTTAAAAGCTCTGACATCTGGACTTGAGATAGATTACGCCAATTTCAGCGAGTACTGCTCAGAAACTGCATCCCTTTTTGTGGATATGTATCCGTGATACTACATGCCTCCCACGGTGCACAAAGTGCAGTTTCATGCAGCATCACTTGCCAAGTCAGCAGTGCTTCCAATCGGCCAATTTTCTTAGGAGGGCTTTGGAATCTCTCCACAAAGATATCAGAAGATTCGGAGCGCACCACACGCGAAAAATTTTGCGCCTAGAAGAAATGGGAGATCTTTTCCGAAGGCTCCTCCTTACTTCGGATTATCTTATATCCAATAGTTATGTATGTACAAATGCTAAAAGAAATGTTTCAAAGGATATACGAAACTTAATTGTATTAGAGGAGCCAACTTCTGATGAGGACAGTGACGGCTGGGAATCCGATGAAAACTGGTAGTGGGCTGGTAAATTTATCCCTTATGTTTTCTTATGTTTTATATATTTATGTCAATATATTATGGTTCATAAATAGTATTATGTGGCATTTTGGTTTATGGTATTAATTTTTTGCTAGGTGATTTCTTATGTGTCCTTTCAAAGTGTTAACGCAAAATTAGTTGACTAAATCATTAATAATGTTTAAAAAAATAATTTATGTATTTTATATGAACATTTTTATTTAAATTATTAAATTTCATGTTAAACTACTTACTATTTTATTCCTAACTATTAATTTCAATTAAAAGTTCCCTCTTAACTGAAGCCGTCCAAATAGTCGATTTTTGTTTTTTTTTCGTCTCCGCGAATTTGTTCAAAAAATTTCCCAGGATCAATTTTTCGGCAAAACGTCTTTATATTCATGTTATATAACCGAAATATGAATATTAGGAAAAATTTCGTCGAGCTAATTATAAAAATATGGAAGATATGATTTTTGGCCAGCTTTTTTCGATTTCAGCCCACTGTGGCGCGTTGTCCGTTTTTATTGCAATTGAGGCGTTATTATGTGCTTCTGTCACGAATTTTAATAAGAAATTTTCCATAGAACAAGATTCTAACACCGCATTTTAGAAATTTTTTCCATGACTCCTCATGAGAAGTTCTGATGTCGGGACCAGTATTTTATCCTTGCCTCGAACTTAATGTGTACATAATCAAGGCTGAAACAATTAATTTTATCCAGCGTTTCATAGCCAACTTCTGTTTCTAATGCTTTTCACTCTAAATATGTCGTTTATCTATCTACATTTCCAAAAAATTCTAATCTCTTACTTGCATTTCTCATTTTTTTTAAAATCCAGTCCGCTCCATATCGCCCAATTGCATTTCCTTTCCTCACTTTAATTTCTCCTCAGCGTAAGTTTTTCTTGCTGTAGGAATATTTTGCTTTAAGAGCAATTCTGTAGTGACAGTCTCCCAAGTTTAAAACTCCTAAAAATATATTGCATAAATATTTACTGGATTTAATGATTCTAATCTATTCCAAGGGGTCACTTGCGTTATTTTATTTTACGAGTATTTATTTATCTTTAATGCCCAAAAAAGCCCATTCTAGGCCTTTTGACACCGGGAGAAATAATGCGTAACAACGACCATCACACACAACCATGCCCTGGGTTGACGAAACTTACTGAGGCGGGACTCGAACCCGCGAACTTCGGCTTGGCAGGCGAGGACTTTTACCACCACCGATGCCGGCAATATGGCTATGTTGGTTATATAGGCGAAAGGGACAACCATTTTCATGGAAATATGTGGGACGGATTGAATAATTAGTTTTTTCTTTTTGTAAACCCCAGATTTCGTTCTCATTTGTTGAGAATCCCTTTAAATCGTGGATTGGTGCTATTGCATTTGAAAATTGGAAGAAGAAAGAGTTTCTCGAATAAAATTTTCATTTGCTACTTTAGTTTAAAGTATACCTGGACTAGCCGCGGTGATAACTTTTACGGGAGTCACCCGCAATGCACAATCGTGCGAAAGATCCACTGAGAAAAAAATCATTCGCCTAAACCGGGATTCGAACACGGATTCCCCGCTTTCCGGTCGAGTGCTTTAGCCAATTAAACTACCGAGGCGTCATTCTTCCCTGTGGATATTTTCGGACACTACCGGACAAGGTGTTGCTGGACTGTTGAGCATATGATGCCACAAGCAGTTCAAATCGTGCGCACAGCGCCACAGCCGGAGAGCAGGCCCGGAAATAGAACACAAGGGGTGTTCACTGTAGACTAGTTTAAAGTATACCGGGACTAGCCGCGGTGATAACTTTTACGGGAGTGACCCGCAATGCACAATCGTGCGAAAGATCCACATCTTTACTCGCACTCATTCAATGCTGATATTTTATATAATTTCCTTATATAAAAAAATCTTTCTACCACGACCACTTTCTCGTTGTAAAAATTGAATACTCATTTGAATTGAAGTGTGCGACAACGCACACACATATGTCTCCGACTGCAATAATTCCTAATTGAGGAAGTTGTAATGTCTTTTGATATTATTCCCACTAGCCAGCTAATGCAGTGTTATCTGGCATCGGAGGTCAACGACAGTTCATTTAATTTTTTTGCGAGTCCAAATAAAATGAGAAGTTGGAGCATACGCTTATTGTCTTCGAGTATGCAACGAATGTTGTAAGCAAAATTACTATCTCAGTGACTAATACTGAAATACTGATTTAAAGTATACCGGGACTAGCCGCGGTGATAACTTTTACGGGAGTCACCCGCAATGCACAATCGTGCGAAAGTTCCACAGAGAAAAAATCATTCGCCTTGACCGGGATTCGAACCCGGATCCCCCGATTACCGGTCGAGTGCTTTGGTCTAGTGCTGTTGAAATACTGATACTGAAATATACCCAGATCCTGATGTAATATAAATCACCCTTTTGGGTTAAAGCACTAAATGTTCAGGTGTAGCTTATTGAAGCGATATCTCCCAGTCATAGTTGGCTTACTGAATAAATATGCTTTTTAAATGTATTAAAGCGATTATATCCTGATAGATGACTACCGATGGCTGAGGAATAATAAAAACTTTATCTGTCATTCGAATATAAATTTCCGTTATTGAAGGTAAGGTAATGTAACTGTATTGGTTGTTTATTATTCCTATCAGTTGTCCAAGCGAACTCTCTTGGTGCAATTCGGATTGGATATTATCCTGCATTTCGGACAATAATGTGATATATCTGCGGCATACTCGAAGATGAGCTAGACCCCCACCTTTATAAACCAATATTTGGTTGTAAACACTGATGCTAAGTGTTTCGTGGTCAAGTAATTTATCCTCCCAAATTTAAAGGTGAACTGAGGAAAAAACTATGAATTTATATTTAATTTGTCGTGATTAACAAGAGATATTTTCGCTTTATATAGTTGGGATACAATCACAATTGAATTTATCATTCAATATCTTTAGAAAATATTTCCTTTATTATTTCGAGGAAAGATCATTTCAATGGAAGGGTAACTTATTGTACCCAGCAGCTGCTAAAAAAGAAATAAAATGGGAAGGTCTGAACTCGGTAAGCCCTCGTTTGCGGTATCTGAAATTGCTTCTATCGAAGGGTATTAAATAGGAAGTTTGCCTAGCGCAAGGTCAAGGGCGCTTCACGGCTGAGAGAAACGAGGTGAATAATGGGAAGGATACTGGCATTCCACGTGTCAACTCCTCCTTGTGAGAGATGAAGGGCAGTTGCATCAAAGGGATAAACTTTGTCAATTACGGTTGTTTGTCCAACGGCAGTGAAAAAAAATTGAATGGACTAAACAGAGAACTTGTTGCTGCAGAATATTATTAGTTCCCTTAAAATTAGATAGATAGATAGAAAAATATTTATTGATCAGGAAATATTAGACCCAGGATATTGTATTAATGCATCTATGCACACCTCTGTACCCAAACTAAACGTTTGGAGCTTTCATATTCAATTTGTTGCGCGGTTGTTATTTCCTCTATCGGATGCGTGTCTTGTTTTTGAAAGAGAATAGGAAAACTTTTGCTGCTGTTTCTTTGATGAATTTAAAGTTTTTTCCCCTTTGCTCCTTTCATATCGTGTAAATAATTACGAAATGTCGTAGAATTGGGTAATTTTGCTACCACCTTTCGCGATGTAGAGTTTTATAGGTTGGCTTACGCATTGCGTATTTCTTGGTATTTTCAATAATACCTTCTGGTGGAAGTATTTTAATTTTTATCTGAAAATAATCTAAATGACAGTGCTCAAATAAAAAAGTGCATTTTTTACCTCAATTGTTATTTTTTTAGAAAGTTGGCGAAAATCAATGGATCTATCGTCAAAAAATGCATTGCTTCTGGAATATAATCATAGTTAATTTGCCATCCTTCCATATTCTCCTCTCTCATATTCATCAGTTGAATGCATTTTGGTTCTGCTTTCTCCGTCACTTAGCTTGCATTAAATGAAAAAAATTGAACTTGAGGGAAACTGTGTTCTTTTTAAAATCCTTTAATTTTTATCTTCTATTCACATGGTGCATTAGTTAGTTGCTTTAAGCTTCCCTTATAATCAAGTTGGTTGCCAATGTATATGGCGCGTTACGGTAACCCAAAGCAATAATTTTAATTTAATTTCACAATGCAGGGATTCCAGGGAATTTTAAGACTGTGTGGTATTTCTAAAATTCAAACAGCGATAATTAATCAGCGGTACATGAAATGAGGGGGCAGTTTAGAAAGTCTATTTTTGTGATCGCATTTGTACTCATCAACATTTACATACCACCAGTTTGGATGCCATGTATAAAGAAACGGAGAAAAAAAAGATGTACTCATTCTGGGTCCATCCCAACATTTGTGAAAGTCGAGAATTGCTTGGGGGAAAGCGAAATCATATTCCTTTTCCTATTGAAGCATCTTTCTTAATTTATCGTTTCTCTTGTGCCTAGGAATAAAATGAGTTTCTAACATGATGTTCTCCGAGTCGCTCTGAAATATACCTGTTCTAATGAATCCAAGTGCGTACGTCTCTAGCGGCTCCCAGTTCGTGTAAAGCCTGCGGGGTTGTGCTTGGATCTGTGTGTTGGGAAGCACACACTGCTCGAATGATATGTTTATTCTATCTACCAGTAGAAATCGATAATGCAGTATAGTTTATAGGTCTTTCATTTTCAGGGAATTAACGTTACTGGCGTTTCTTATCTGGATGAGTTACTGAGATGACTCTTTCATCAACAGCTTGTTCATGTACAATGGAACTTCATCAGGCTGCAATTCTGTGTGCCGCCTCACTGAGTTAACGCATAGCGCGATTTTTATGACTGCGTTTAACCCAATCGCTGAATCGGCCGCCGGAGGACTGTTTTTATACCGATCGAGATAATTCCAAGCGAGGAAAAATCAGGAACCCAACAGTCGAGTTCAAAGCGTTAAATAATATGGAACACCACCGTTTAGTTCTCATCGATCGACTCATTCTCGCTCAAAATAATCTAAATGGGAAATAAACAGGCTAGGTGTCAAGGCTTGTTCCAAATGACCTTAGTGTTCACCCGATACGAGGCTTTGCGATTTTTTTTTATCTTTGGAGGCTCACGAAGGACCATGCACATCTTATTAACTTCCCTCAATAGTATTTTGGATGATATAATAAACAAGCCTAATACACATGCCTAGCATACCAAACAATCTTTCACCCTGCAAGTTCGGTCCAACGCTACCATTTGAACTACCCGACTTTCGAAAAGGTTGGAATCAATATTTGTATCAATGATTTACTCTGTAATAGGTGCTGTGTGTGGAATTGTGCAAATATTAAACAATTTCTGGCAGTAAAAAATCTATTTGGCCTACTTTTCATCTTGTGTATCATTTATAATTCTATATCAAATATTATTAATAATACTAATTAGCCTTAAAACCAAGATTATCACGTTGAAATGCCCGGTTTCCATCTTCATGAAGTTTTATGCTTATATTTTACCATCGTTCAAAAACTATTTTTATATTCTCCAGCTGTGGCTCCCCCAGCGGATGGAACCGTGCGGGTGAAAGATAGACCACCCTGGGACTGGGAGGAAAAGTTTTAACTCGATCATCCTCCTCGCCTCAAACATCAGGACTGACGAAGAAAAAAACCGTGTGCCTACTTTCCTGTATTCAGTAAGAGCTTCGGACATTGTGAGGTTTTGTACATCCATCATCTCTGCCACAGAGTTGCTTCTTTCATCATTTATATCCAGGTGAAACTTTCCAGCACCATTCTAAACTTGCTGTGTGTCCATATAAATTGTGGAGTTCGCTGAATCTCGGTCTGTATAAAATGGCGCGACACGAATTATCTTATGGTGCAATGTAGAAATGCTCAGCATTTTCAATTCTAGTCTAAGGCTTGAAAGATCTCATCGGTAGAACAAAACATCGTCATAAGTCATTTAAATTATTTAGCAAGAATTGAAAAAAGACATAGTACTTATTGCTCAGAAGTGTGATGTTGAGTTGGCATTTTTGTGCGCATTTTTAACCCACAGTGTAGTAACTCTATAGACCCTATGGTATAATAGATACATGGCTCATCAGCCGTAAGAAATGATTTGCGTTTAAATTTCAATGCAGAAGTTTGACTAAAACAATGGGAATTATGCATTACGGTGAAGTTTCAGTCGCTGTGCAGACCAATTATTTCTCCTCCAGTAAGAGGTGGGAGCATTATGAATTCTACCTTCCGATTCCCTAAAAGGTTTGAACTGGTATTCATTGCGATCCCATGCGCATTATCGTATCTGCAGTTAGATTCCCTATTTGGTGTGGATGGTCACTGAGGGTTGAACATCGTTTTTGCTGCAATCAGCCTGATTTATTTTCGTGTGATACCTTTCCTCCCTATTCGGGAAGGACAAAGGCTTCATTCGTTGAGGTCTTCGTTTTTGTTACGTGCATATTATTAGTCCACTAAGTCTCAGGAATCCACTTAGAGATTAATATTAGAGATTTATTTATTGTGAGAGAAGGAGGTGGATAAAATTTTAGTGAAGACATTGTAATGAGAATTAGCTTGAAGAGAAGCGTTGTTAAAGCCATTTTTGCTCGAATGCTCTTAGATTTTTTCCGGGAATTTGTAAAATTTCTGAAAATTGATTCTACGTTCCTTGGATGGGCAACTTTTTCATTGTCAAATATTTCAAGTTTATGTTTTCACTATTATCATGTCGGCGAGACTCCACTTTCCTCCTCTCACATTTCTGAAATTGGCGATGAAAACTGATTCTCATAGAATGTCCTATTAATTGGGTCCAAGATCCCATTTTCCCTGTTCGTATTTTAAACACGTTCTTTGCATTTTTTCTCTTTCATTTTTCCTGCTTTCTCCACTTGAATTAAGGAAAATAAGCGTTTTATGCTGAATGAAGTCGGTTCCGTGCTGGAAAAACGAAATACATCGACATATTTCCCTTAATTAATCTGATAAAGTGACGCACTTTTGCGGAACATTTTTCTTAATAAAAAATATTACCTTATAAATTAACTCTCACACATTGAGTGCTAAACTGAAGCTGTTATTCTAATATTTAAAAAAATCTGCATAGAAGCATGACTATGTTCAACTTGTGATCAACTATCATCAACTGGAGTTCAACTATTATCAACTTATTTCAACGCGCTAATCCTCGTTTTTTTTCAATTTATCACTTATTAGGGATGAAGGGTTAGCAGAAATTTTCTCACAGAGAAGAGTGGATAAAATAGTTTCTCATTCGCAACCGCGAATTATTTTGTTTTCTATCAGCACCATCTCCAACCGTATTGGGAATCTAGGGACACTTATATGCAGGTAATAGTAGCGAGATGTCGCTTTTTGAGCCACTGGCATAGCAGTCAACATCCAAGTGCAAACGAGGCATAAGTGAACTTTCACTTTGTACCTGCAGTATTGCTACCAGTAGCTGTTTGCATTCGGACGTCTTAGTGGCACGGGCGGCGGCCTTTTATCCTCATCGGTCGACTCGCTGACCCCGAAAGGGAACTTGTTGCGTATCCATCGTCTAGCGATTGCCGAACGTGTGGCATTGCCTCGACCCACGCTGCGGTCCGAACGCCGCCGTCGTGCGGAATCAATCTGAGTGGTTTCCCATGTCGCGTGGCGGCGTGCGAGGAATTTATTCTGGGTACGAAGGCGGCTGGTTTGGCTCTCGTGCGTTGGGGGATGCGTGGGTTGAGAGCCGTTGGCCGACTCTCCATCTCCCTCAATTAACTTCCTTGATGGAGGCCAGATATTCGGTGGTGGTCATCGGAAGGCTCTCAAATAATTAACTAACGCTGTAAGGGAGGGATGATGATGTGCAGTCTTGATAGATTTTTGAAGAATTAATGAGATGAGTTTAAACACTTTGCGTGCTACGGCCGTAATATTAAGTCACGTGAAATCCTTCGATTTTTGCTACCGGCGAATAATATTAATACATCCTTATTATTATATAATACTATAGTTATCCTTATTTTCGAATATCGCACTTGGATTTAAAAAAACTAAATTGCATCAACCTCTTAATAAATGAATGTAAATAAGCAAAATTCATTCTTTAAAATGATACCAAACCCCTATTACCCGCATCAAAGGTTGGTTGTTATGGCATAACACAAAAAGTATTTAAAATTGAAAGTAAAGTACTTACTAAGGTGAGCACGGTAGTTGTTAAGTAAGCCTTCGGTTGGGATTTCATAGATTTAGGGCAAGGAAGGGTAGCTCTTTGCCAAGTGTAGCCTCGCACTTCAATTTTTTGTTGGGTTAATGCAAAAACGTTGTGCGAACGCATCTTCTGTGATCAGTGGCCTTATGATCTACCCACTAGGTTGCAAGATTCTCTAGCTTTGAGGCGTCTGTATGAATTTGGTTTCTTTTTAATTCATTCGGTCTCCAGTAAAGTGCAGAACAATGCAGACAAATGTTGTGGATTTAGCAGTACTTAGCACATTGGATTTTGCAGTTTAACCTCTTGCAAAATTACTATACCCATCCATTAACAACGATTCATGGTAGCTTTTTTTTTAAAGCTTCAGAAAAGGAATACTTGTTAAAATTTTTCGAAATTGGCAACTGACACACGGAAATTAGCCCCAAGTGAATTATTTGGATTTGACAGATAAGGCTAGCATATCTTCCAATTTCCTGTCGCAGTTAATCAATGATTTACCGTGTACCATCGTTTGGAAACCAGTTGAGTTTTATTGAAGTAGGAATTAGTGCAACATCTAATTTCATAGGAGAGCAATACCAATTTTTAGGAAACTTGAATTTTTGAGTATCTGACCTCTATTTCCTGTACCATTGGTGAATAAATGAATAAATCACAATAGATTGTAATTATGAGTATAAGCATTGAAAAATAGCTGCGATACATAGTAGTTATTATATTTTGTTATGTCTCTGAGCTATCTTCTTTCCTGACTGCCCCATATTATACTCCATCTCCTTTTTGATATTCGTTGTGTGGGAATAGCTACGGTTTCTTGCTTTTACTACGCTACCACCACGATGTCTGTAATGAATTTTGAATTTTGTTGAGTCGTACTTTAATATTTATGTTTTCTACTAGGGTGAACGTTTGATTAAGGTAACTAATTGGGTAAAACATTTTTTTTCATTTTGACTTCTCTAATGTTTATTTTAATAATAATTGTTTTTCATAATTCAATTTGAATCCTTTTTTTGTTAAAAAATATAACTATCTTAAAGAGTGAACCAATAACTAATTTATTTGAATAGGGCAAACCATAGCTGAATGAGTTAAATTTTTGGGTTGACTCTGACATTAAAATATAAAATTTGAGGGTAATACCCCAATGAAAATGTGTTTTATCATTTTAGCATATACCTGTTTCCGTGTTTTTCATTTAAGTTGCTAGTTACCCAAAACAGGATACTAAATGAATATTTTTTAACTGAGAATGTACTCGAATGAATGCACCCTGGAACTATCGACAAAAATTGTTTAAGGGCCCCATGAAGGAAATTTTTCTGAGCAAATAATACCTTAAAGCTATCATCCACTGCAGGATGATACATATATTACAATCTGAGGTCATGTCATTCAGTCTGTCTTTGGTGTTTTTACTTATTTTATTATCATCGTCCACACTGCTGCAGTAGTTGTGTGGCGTCTTTCAAAACATGCTTAGCATACTCTGCAAATATTCACCCTGAAACTTATTAAAGAGATTAATTCTGAAATTTAAGCTGACGCTCATGGTCAACGGTTCCCGCCCTAATTTTTGTAGAACCATTTGTTTAATGTAGAATATTTTCGGCCTTGGTTGCATACATCATCTTCCAGAAGCATACGTTAATGCGTAGGTAGATCTAATATGAATCTAGGGCTACTTCCTGGAAGTTTCAGTCTTTCCTTATCCCTCGCTTCCCCAAACTCGTCCAAGCGGTCTCCTTCGTGGACAATGACAGCTGTAACGTATCTGCCATAGCGGGTAGGTGAGCGGAACTGGTATGGGAAAGTGGCTGAGTGAATTGAAGCAGACAGCGGTGGACAAGGGTCGATGGGAAAGAAATGTTTTATCCATTATGATGAATAAGAGAGAGAGGGAGAGAGAATAGAAACGATGACTCACGAGGAAAGAAATTACCTCTGAAACATCCATATTGGGCTGTCAAGTCAATGCATGCATGGGGTATGATATCTTAAAGTATTGGCGCGATTATGATCTCAATAATATCGTGATAGATATCGATTGTTGTTGGCATACCGCACATCTGCTTTTGTGATCATATTCCAGCTGCTATATGACATTGACTTTGAGAGACTGAAACTGAGTATTATCAGGTATTTAATTATTATCTGATTTACTGATCTTGTTTCAGAGGCCTATTTGGAAAATTCTGGTATTAAAAAGTACCTTACATATTGAAATTGGCAAGTTATAGCATTTTCAATTATAATATATTCTTTGTTTCATGCAGAACAATGCTCATGTTTGAAACTATCTTCATTGAAATGGAGAAAGAGGTTTTTAAATCGAGAATTTTAATACTTTATCTTTTCTGACTCTTTAGTCTTTTTATTTTCGACTATTTGGTCATTTTGAATCTAGATGGCACATCAATAATTTGAAGTAGGTTTTTATGAAAGCCAAATACATTCAAAACTGCTATCATTCTACTATTTAGGGCGGTATTAGTCCTACCAACCGTCGCATTAGCAGTAATTTCTTTATGTTCCACAATATCGCACTATGGACTATCCCTCGCGAAAAATTCTAATTTTTACCGACCATGATGAGCTCTTTCTCATTTGCTGTTTTTTCTGTTATTAAACGATGAGAAAAAACCTGTTGTGTCTTATAAGAAAATTGCTAAGGAATAAATTGCACTCAACTTCATTTTAACATTTACAAAATTCTTCCTTAGTTTGCTTGAAGGACATATATTTCACATAAATGATAATTTCTATGTGTATAAATAAATTGCATGCCTTTTTCATTGGTTTCATTGATTCATACTTTCCCTTCCGCACCAACCAATCATCTTTGCAATTCCGGAATTCCCTCTAGATTTTTACTGTGATGATTTTCATCTTCTCCCTCCAGCTGACAGCTCAGTATTTCCGGATGGTCAGAGGTAGGTATGACAAGTCTCTTCCTTTTCTTTAGCGGTAGCAAACCAGTTGCTACTCTGACACAATGATTTTTTTAATACCTTTCCCGGAATATCTTGAGTAGTTTCGATGGAAGATCCAGAGGGGCCATTTTCCGATTCGCAGCAAAGCTTTTCGCTCACATTCCCTTATGCTGTCACACTATACGTCGTACTGCGTCGTATACGCCGTATATGTATTTCTTCTTTCGCAAGCCCGAAGGTCAAAAATAGAGTTGAATTGTAGGGATTTCAGTGTTCCATTTGATGTTCAATACAATGGCGTTGAAACGTAGTCAGGATCCACGTGACGATTTATTGCCGTTTGCAAGCAATACCTTTTTTATACCTATTATTATTCTCAGCCATTTACGTATCATATTTATTTCTGGTTCTTTGAGCAGTGATTGAATTTTATGAACCCAATTTTTTCAGGCTCAATTTTTAAAAATAATTTCGTCACCAGAATTAAAGTAAAAGTTCTACAAACGCAAAGTAATAATAAGAGAGAAAGATAAACTAAAACTATGTGAAGTTGTACAAATTTTTTTCTTTAATAGTGACTATTAAATTTTAATTTTTCCAATATTTGCATCGTTTTGGTGATTTTCCCCTCTTCTTTCTTCAGAACTTGCTGTATTATTTATGACCCATTTATTCAACTATGCTGAACAAAGATTTGTTTTAGGAACGGTTTTGGCACAAACAAAATAATATGTTGTATCGTAGTGCGGCTTATCATTGCCAATATAATGAACAAGCATTATCACATGTTTGTTCGAGAACAAACTGGTGAATGCATTCTTTTTCATATTTTTGAGCCATCGAAAATCAGACAAAGCAATCTGAAATGAGACTTGTGAATGCAGCATATTAAATAGTGCTTATGAACAAGTTATTTTTCAGAATATATTATGCGGATGAAAAAAATTCAGTCGGAATGGCTATAATGAACGTAAACTTTTTGGTCGAAGTTTAGTGGACTCGAGGGTGCGATCAATTTGAAACCTACAAATTTTTCGTTTTTAAACTGATGTCTTCATCATTATTTATTATTATCTCGCGGGAATTCCTGGCTGTGACCGGCTCTCTCACACTCTCACGTGAATATAGACTTGTCAGTGAATTTATTACCGTTTTATCATCCGAATATATTCGATTACTTAATCTTTCTGCTCGATGGCTGAGTGGTTTTATTTTTTTAAATACATTCCTCGTTGATGTATTCGATTTCCTCCCTGGCGTTTTGGGGGGATTGGGACGAGAATGGAAGTCTCCGGTGAGTGATGCGCCGGACGTGTGTTCTGAGACCTTCCCGTCGCTTTCACTTCCGCAGTCGAGTCTACCTTACACTTTTCGCTATCCACTCACTGGATTTAGGGGCTAAAATAGTTATAATCTCATCCTACTGTGACTTTCTGATCACTATATTGGCCTTTGCAATTTATCCAATGGTTTGGCTATGTGTTTCCGGCGTTTTCAATATGAATTGCTGCGTAATTGCGGGCAAATGATTTGAAATTACCGTAAAGCCTTGTTTACTTATGGAATATTAAAGAATAATCTTTGTTAGGCTCACTAATATTTTTGAAAAAAGCATGACCCGGATTTCATAACATAATTACATCGTTACTCGATTTCGTGCCTTTACGAATAAATTAGTGAGCCTTACTAAGTTTATTCTTTCATTTTCCAGTATGTATATTTTGTTTACTAAAACTAAACTTAGAGTAAAATGAGTACTAACGTATATTACTATGGAATTGAAAACTTTAAAAACTTTATGCAGTTTCAAAGCAACTTAAAACAATCGTAACTCGACCCAGGATTGGCATTAATTGAGAAAAACTCAAATTTATCTGAAAGTTAGCGAATGACAAAATGCATATCTATGTATGTCGAGAGTCATATGCAGTATCCCAAGTTTATAAGAAATAATTTCACGATTAGAATGCGGTATTAGCTGTGATCGGTGGGATCATTTAGGATTCTGTCTGGGTCATAAACCACGTTATTGTATGGGGTTACAGGCCTTGCAGTTAATTTTTCCGATAAAACCTGTGAAAATATCATCTTTATTGAGGCTGAATTAATTTGTTTTCCAGCAAATTGTTTCATTAGGAAATAAAAGGTTTTATTTGACTGGACTATTAAACCTTCACCTTGCTAACCTGTTTTTATGGCCTCGGGTCAATGTATAAAATTCCTAATGAGTTCACTCTTATCATTAGGCTGACTTTCGCTAAGATCTTTTTCCAGTGTATTCCATCGTTATTTTAACTTCTATGAAGATGAATCCAGATTATCTATGCCATATGTAGCTTGGTTACAGGATTTTATTTGTGGGGAAATTGAAATAGAAACCAGGAGAGGAAGTACTTTGGGTGTACCAGGTCTTGGAAGATAATAGTAATTGTCCACTACACCCATCTCGGTATGGTATGGTATTTGGAGGAGGCGACCGACAGCTGAGGTCATTTGCGCCAGAGTGAAGGGTAGGTAATGAAGGATAGAGAGAAACCCGGCGTCGGCATTAGCCTGCTCTTAACGAAAGGCGCCAAGGGGACAATAGCTTATCGTCCGGTCCGACGGACGGAGTGTTGCACTTGAAATGTCCTCCACACAACATTCTAGCAGGGCAGTCTCTGAAAATTCTCTGCCACCCCCGGTATTTTAACCCGAGCCGACGAGGTGAAAAGTCAACACTCTAGCTACCACACCAAGCGGATCCCCTACACCCATCTCTAGCAATAAAATTTTCAGGCTAACTTCTCATTTTACCTTTGAGGTATTTATTTGTTTATAAGGTCCTCGAGTATTTTAAATTAGAGGTGGTGAAAAGAACTTACCAATATCACATAATCTCCGACATTTACTACTTTTAATACTTTTAACATACCCAGACCAAGAACAGAATTATTTGCACAAAGTTTCCTATTCTTGGAACCGAAAATTTACTGTGAGTCACCAAAATACGTAACTGACGAAAAGAATGTATACAGATATTGCAAAAGGGTGAAGATGTGGTTGCTTGCTCATAGTGATTTTTCACATTTGCTTAGGTGAATGAGGTATTGTGATGAATGGAATGAGATGCAATGATTGTTTTATTTTAGTTAGTGATTTCAGATTCTATATGTTTATTTATATATGTCATATTTACATATTCTATAAGTTTCATATGCTAGGGAGCATATTGTTTCTCAAATACGAATGTTCCAGCATGGTAACATTTTTTGTATAATATGTACCAAAGCACTCTAACTGAAGAACGAGTTGGCAACCCCGAAACGGAGTATTAACTCCAAAGGGATACCTATGTTCCTGTAGCCATGTATTTCTTAAAATTTATATTTTTGTGGAACAATAAACCTTTTTATTATTACTTCCCGTGATAAAACTCTTTCTTGCACTCAAGGGCCAGCCAATTTTAGTCAAAATGTAAATTTCTTACGGTGAATCAGTCTTTACCTCCTGTTAAAGTGTTCTCCAGTTATTCAGACACCACGAGATTGTATTTCGTTTATTAGAAGTGAGTTCAAAGTTGTCGCCATTCAGGTTGCTTTTGACGAACGTTTTCAGGTCGCCCAGGAGTTGTCAGGGTGATTGATTTTTAGCATTTATCAATTTCTTGAAGGTGTCTTATTAATTGTGTGGATTGTCTAATTATTGTGATATATTTGATTTCTTTTGAATACTTTTTTAATCAACAGCCTCTTAAATGTTGTTTGACTATTTTTACGTAGAAGTGAGTGTATATCGAAAAAGTGGAATCTCAACAATTTTAATGATCTAATTTAGGCTCTTGATAACGATTTTAGCATAGATTTAACATTCCATTATTCGTAGGAACTCATTTTTGATCTCAGGAATATGGACGCTAATGCTGAATAATTAGATCAATGTGCACCATTTACAAGTCCCTTCACAAAAAAGGCTCCCCTTTTGTGCAGTTGTAAAAACTACCGCAGTATCGTACTACCATCCATTGGATAAACGTATAATATATCTACTTGAAAGAGAGGTGAACAGCTAATGATTTCTCTCGCACGTTTCCTTGACGTGGCCAGCCCCGTGGAACTAACAGATGGACTCCAATATTCTCTCTCCCTCGAGTTGATATTTTCCCGTAATTTCGGAAGCCTAATCAACGGCGCGCGAAAGGAAGCTATCAGTCATCTCGAGGAGCGGGTCAAAGCGACGTGATTACCCGCCCTTATTTCGCTCGCATCCAAGGGCTCCAAATACCGAGTGGAGGAAGATACGCGTGGAGAGTCCCCCAAAGGATCGTTCTGGCACACAGCGTTTTTTCCTGGCGATTTCCGCCTCGTATATCGTCTCGTCTTCAGCCACTTCCATCCCTTCTAGCCCAGTCTACTCAGGCCATATCCCACGTGGCTCTCATTTCGATGTCTGGTTCTTCTCAAAGGCCTTATCCCATCAGGTTAAACGTTGCAAGCTTGTTTAATCAGGCTAATTATGTCTTCTCGTAAAACATAGCATAGACTAAATATACGCTGCTGTGTTTTTTAATGACGGCCGTTTTATCAGGATCGTTATAATTTTATCTTAGCTAATGACCTAACCCTGAATTGGTCCTAAAAATGTTACTTAGAATTATATCTTTAGACGTGAATGGTTTTTTTCCTAGGGTATTTGATATAGACCATACTTCAAGTTATAATATAAAAATTAATATGGCCAGTTACGTAGCTTTTAAGATCCTTATTTATACTTAGCTGTTTACCAATTAATTTAGTCTTTAAAATTATATACAGATTTTTAAATTGCGTTGAACGCTGTGTTTTCTTTATATCTTATTAAAAAAATGACTTTTAATTGTAAAACTTCTAAGATTATAAGCAGTAGACCATCGCTTGACTTTTTATTCACTTCGAGCTGCGATAATCACGCGCGCACTTTTTAATTTGAAATTTCGGCTATTGTTTGTTCCCAAATTGTTCTATCAGGATTTTAAGTAATTAGAACGTGTTATACATCGTATTTATCCTCCATTTATTCCTCTGTGTCTATCGAAATGGATTTGATGGGGCAGATACCTTGTCCGGGAATATGCTATTTCACTTAATGGTGTTATTTAGCTTATGATCGGTCCTGTGGTAAGAATTAAAGTCTCAATCGAATGTTCAGTGTACCGCGGAATATGTTTTTTGACCATGAGCATTTTAGAATAGAGAAATGAGTTTAGAATAAAGAGGTGAGTTTTCAACGAGGTCAAATTAATCTTGGGTTTGTGTAATATACTGTTTAGGATCTGGTAATGAATTGGTTCCTTTAACATCATCCGGATTGATGATGCCCAACGTTAAAGGCTAAGTTATGAAGCTGATTAATATCGCAAAGGAAGGTGTACTGGGCCATGTTTTATATTCGGTGGCCATGATACTATTATAAGATAGTCTTGGCTTGGACGAAATCCATGCTATAATTGTCTGGCCACGGTAGTATCATCTTATAACCTCGCTGTGTTTCCAGGTCCGACAGAAACTATGAAAGAGGAGAGAGATATATTGCCGAACGGATACTTATTGGAATTCATTTTCCCGCGGAGGAATAAAAGACTTAACACTTTGCTTACGTATGGTGAGAATTCTCGTCATATTTTTCCCGAGCTTTCCTTACGGATGACGAAGATTCTCGTCATTTAGATGCGTCAACTTAAAAAATTTCAAAGCATACTAAAAGTACTTGGTAGAACGTTTGCAATCGCTGTTCATTACTTGTAATGGCTGGACGTCACGTAATGCTTGATTTGGGTGCATTATATTTTTAATATTAGCTTTTTAAACTATGCGTAAACCAAAGGAAATTCACCTAAATTAGCATTTTTTTAAATCTCAACACCTCTACCCAGGTGCCTCGTTCCTCTTTAATTAAATACCCCGGTACGCGAAGTGTCAAATAATAAATGACTTAAGTCAACTAATTCCAAAGCGCACATTTTTAAGTAACAAAAACGTAGTGAGCGGGGGGATATCAAATAAATAACGTTTTTCTTATATAATCAATACAGAATATATATCTTTGTAGTAAACTGCATCCGAGTGAGACAAAAAAGATACAAATTTGAATGTGACCACGTAATACCATTCGTTTTAACGGATAGGTACATGAAGAGGATTTTAGGCAGACAAAAAGCCAAAGTCGAGATGCTACAGAAATGTGTGGAATAATATTTTCTCTGATGTCACCCTGGGGAACACCCCTGGGTGGCTCTCCAATTTACAATGAGTACTCTCCAATTTACAATAGCCCTTTCCCCCAGTGACGTCATGGCAATATTATCACTGTCGGAACGCACTTATCTAAACTTTTTGTAGAAGTGAAATATTACTCTGTGTGTTTTTTATTACAAGTTATTATTTACATTTTATTACAAAATTTTTCGTTTACATTTTAATTTCTTTGGCAACAAAATTGATAAAAATGTTATTTGACTATTATTTCTCTTGCTAGCCGGTGCTACAACGGCGTTCCGGCACCATGACATCACTCTTCCCCCCCTCAAAATTATTTCTAGCCACGATCTTCGTGTTTGAGCGAGTATTTCGTGTCGCGTATCCCTTTTCTTCACGGTCCGTCTCTCTCTTTCTGCTTCCATGTTCTCTCAAGCACCTCTCCTCTTGTGTTTAGTCCGGCTCGCCTTCCTTAATCAACTGGAATTGGATGCCATTGAGGCGCCTCACCCTTTACGCCACCCTCCCTCCGCCACCGCCAGTGTCAACTTAATTCTTGTACAAGGTCATGGGCGCGATCCCTTTTTATTTTCTCCTTTCGCCAAAGGGGATCGATTCGGTCGCTAAAAATAGTGGAATTAGTCTCGTTGGCCGCTCACGCAGCATGCTCCCTACGCTGCTCAGCATCCTTACCACTCCTTCAGCCTCTCTTTATCTCATCCGACGTGCAGGGCGGACCCATTTATATCGGCGGCCGGGAGACGAAGCAGCCTATCGACGGGTGGAGGATGAACCAATGTAGTACATCGGTGGCAGGAGAAAGAACCGATGTATCGATGGTCCAATGTATTGGGGGTTATAATCTTTTATCACTTTGAATAATACGGGCGTGATATTACTACGTTATATCCTTCGATTCTTGCTACGGGCGCAGTATTACGCAATCCATCTTTTGAAAAATCGCAGTTTGCCATTTTTTTCAACAAAGTGGTAAACCTCTAAATAAACATAAGAAAAAACAAAAGCAGTATTCTTTCTTGAAGATGATACCAAAACACCTATTCCTTGCATCAAAGGTTGGTTGTTAAGATAAATAACAAAGGTATTGAAAATGGGGACCAATTTACAGTACTAAGATCAGCACAGGAAGTGTCATCTATGCATTTGCGGTCGAAGAATGGACCGGATAGTAAGCCGAATTAGGCGTCTTAATGGACCGTATGGCCTGACTAACTTTTGCTCGCTAGTATGACGAATTTTATCGAAATAGTATTTTTCATGATCGAGAATGATAACTATGTTAAGTGCACTTGTTAACTATGAAATTAATAACAACCACACTTTCGATGTAATACACCAAAAACAATAAGTAATCTCCTACCTTATATTTCTCCGCTTTTCATTTAAATAAGCTTTGATATAAACAAATGTTTATTCATGTGGAAAGAAGACGTAAAGAAATCGACTTTTCAAAAATTATTTCTAAATTTCCTACCTTATCTTTATTAGTTTTTCGTTTTCATTCCTTTATCTTCTTTTCCAATTTAGCTTCTCTTTTTTGCATAAACAAAGGTGTTGCTATGATTATTTTTTTCTATGATCGCCGCGCCGCCATTGGATTATGGTGGCCATTTTTCGAACTAATCCCCATACTCAATTTTACATGAATATACAGGTAAATAATGGGAAATTTAGTGTTTTCACAATTTTTCCTGGGATTTTAAACAATTTCAGAGGAGGTTGTCGTAAGACTTTTTGCCGTATCTCGTCTCGTTCACTCCAAAACATTTGTATGAGTGAGTGAGTGGTCGTTAAGGGGCTTTGTAGTATATATATACTAACAATTGAATTTTTAGCATCACCTTTTTAGGTGATTTGGTGCGTAATTTTTCGCAGCGCGATCTATCACATGAAAAAAGCTTTGGTTCCAGCTGAGTATTTTGCGTTGTCCTATCAGCTTTCACGGCCATTGTTGGACGAATCCCTAGTGGACAAATCTACAGTGTGTACGATGCCAATGATGCAATTGTTAGTGACGATGCAAAATAACCAGCTGGAAACGAAAATTTAAATGTGATCTAAACGCTGATTACCTTCTTGCTTCTATACATCACTACAATACCCCATTATTCACCCTTAAAAAGTGTGGCAAGGGCACCATGCCTTGAAGATATGACAAGTAGTGCCAATACGTTAGTTAGGGAGTTCACCTTTCAACAGAACTCATCGCAGCCTTCGCGGATTTAATCTGAATCCCACGATCATTTTCAGCAATGACCCCAGTGAAGGGCCTTCCCATAGCTTTTTCCGTCACTCGGAATGTCGCTTTTAAAATCACTGTAGCTATCAATGGATTATCACTAACATCTCACATGCTATACGATTTATGTGTAAGTAATAATGATAACCTATATACATAGATTCAGGTGGTATGAGGTTCCACCACTCACAAATCACTCCATGTAAAACAAGTTTATAAAAAAATCTTTTCATGAAATAATACAGTATCGATATCCCTGTATAAAATTGTATCACAAAGAGAGAAACGAAGATGGCAATTTGGTCTTAACCGCGCATTACCCTGCATTTTAACTGATTAAGTACATGTCAAGGCAGGCAATGTTGAGTTGTTACGAAAACGTGTGGGATAATATCAACAACATATTTTCAATTTCTCAATTCGCTTAAATCCAATAATTTCTCGCCGAAAGCTTAGAGGCAGACGTGCGGGGAAAGATGATCTTATCAGTATCAAAGTTCCTCCGGAGATCAAATATTAGTTTCGAGGTGTAGTTGAATACAAAGTGTCTCTCTTTGGGCGCCCATATGTCTCCATTCGCTCTCCTCCCAGATCCCTGGCGTGGCCTGAGAGTAATTGGAAGGCTCGGTGGATGAAGATACATTGGACTTGCCTCAAGGGCTTCTTGTCTCCCAATCTTAGTCATCTGTTCTTCCCAGCGCTTCAGCATACGATACATTGGATTGGGAATGCTACCGTTTCGCTTTTAACTTAGGTGATATACAGACTGACGTTCATGATGCCGTTCGCAATTGGCGCATTGACTGCTAAAATGAACCTTATTTTTGTTTAATTGTCGATTGTGATAGAGTTTAAAAGAAAAGTTAATTTGAATCAAAGCTGATACAATTATTTAGCCATTTTTCGATTTGTCGCCTAGTTTCAAGCTATTTGCGACGAAAGAACGACAGACATAGCACATTTCGGACAAGTTGATGACGTCAAAAGCTCTTGCCGTGAGCTTTATAGCTTTTTGGAGTTACAATGTGGTGGGTTGTTTAAAATGTGTTGACGCGGGGCCAGTGGACAATGTTCTATCACTTTTTCCATAACTCGGCACGTCGCTTTTTCCGTCACTGAGATGAACTTTAAGCCAATCTGAGAGCACATTAAAGTTTGCGCGATTCTAACGACTGGGACGAGAGTGTAGACAAGGTAGTGGAAATGCAGTTTAGAAGAATAAGGGGCAGAAAGAGTGATGGACAAAGGGGCGAAAATAATGATCCTGCGATTTGAAAAAAATCCTCGAGCGATCTATTTTTTCGGTCCCGAAAAACAATCACTGGAGTGGTCATTATAAGTGTCGGGAAAAATGAAAGCGTGATTCAGGCTTTATCATCACTTATCCTTTGCTCAGTTTCGCACTTCTTACATCAAAGAGTTTTATGTCTTTCTTTCCGAACTAAATTCTTTTTTCCTCCCTCCCAATTAATTCATCACTTGCCTGTGTGCCGACAGATGGCGGTGGCGTCCGGGCATTTATTCCGGACACGAATATTTCAAAGAGTGGAGTATTTATGATTTCAAAAAAGGATCATCAAATCAACCTATTAATGATCTGACAACGATCGCGAATTCAAATGAGTTTACAAATGCCGCCACTCGCGTCGCTGATCGACAAATTGATCCGAGTTTCACGGGAAAATGAGGTGTAAATATGGGTGTTATCCGAAAATTATATACATGATGATATGATTTATCAAATTCATTATTTTTCAACATCGTCACTGGCAATTACAAACAATTTTATGCAAAATATTGGGAAAAAGTGGATCACAATGCCCTCATAACCGTGCCGCGTACATATTTGAGAACCGATTAAAATGCGACCGAATTGGCAACAGAAATACCTTCTGTGGGATGGATTTGGGCCTCTATGTAGTCCCCTTGATTCCGGACATGGAATTTCCTGTGGTTGATCAGCCCGTTCATAACCTGCCCTATTATTGCTTAGGTGACCGTGGTGGCGTAGTTACCTGATGGCTTGGCTGCTTATCGAGGGGTTCCGGATTCAAATCCCGGTTGAAGCCTTCGGACACCCTCCCGAAAAAATTTCCAGAAGTGCGAGATGACCCAGAGAAAGAAACTGGCTCTCCCCTACCCTGAATGTGTGATATTCACACACCTGTGGCTTCGTATGGGTTGAGCTCTACCCTTACTTATACAATCCAACCTTCAGCTTGAATCGCCGATTGAGAGAACCTGGAAGAGCGCAATTTTGATTCGGCTAGAATCCTAGTTGACGCCAAACTCAAGATTACATAATGATTGGAGCATCTCTAATTATGATTTGAATTCTCTTAGCTTCCACTAAAGCTGTTTAAAGCCTGTTATAATACAGCCATCCCGAGTGATGCCTTCTGACCTGGGATGGCAATCGAAACTAAACGAAAGTCTAAACCAATAAAATTTCAATAGTTTCGTTCCCGGGAGCGTAATGTAGAAACCCGTTCGAAACTAAACTAAACCTTGTCAGCGCCGCTGCCACTAACCTAATCTTAAGTTTAACGTTTCTAGTATTTTTCTTTATATACCTCGGATACCATTTTTATGTTTCAAACTTTTCCCTTTTTTTCGTAGTTGAAGTGCTAATAATTGTGCTTGGAGTAGGAAAAAAGCTTGTTAGTATGATTTGTTCAATAAAAAGTCTTTCGAATAGTTAACTCTTTGCCAATGTATTCAATCCATACTCTATGTTACTGCGAGAGAAATTTGATTAGATTTTCTTAGAATTTTCAGAACTATGCCCATCGTCACATGTGAGGTGAAAGGCTGTAATGGGCGTGGCTTTTACTGCGCTGTATTGTGACGTAAGCGAAAGTATGAGGGACGGGAAAAAATGTGATAAGGGTACGCCATCCTGAGGGATGTTCGGGGAAATCCTGAGTGAATCTATTGATCTCCTTCGATTCTGTTTATTCAGGCTCCGGAGCGTTTATTTTCGTTTGGGCCATATTTACAGTTGTCGCCTCGTTGTCTCTCTCTCTGGTCCATGTGATCCATCATTGGGAATTCATCTACAGCACGGTAATAGTTATTTCTGCTCCTTTGGTGACGTCAGTCGTCCAACTACTTTGAATACATCACTCTCGTAATGAACTATTGATTGCAATTTTAATTATTTAATTTTTTAAATCGGAACTGTATTTTCAATTAATATTCGAATAGCTAGAGCTTTTTTTTAGGACAATCTGCTTTGTTGCGCATTGAAATAGGATTTGTTTATCATATTTGATGTGGACTGTTAAAACAGCTACATTGCCGTGTTATTTGTGCTTTTATTTAATTTTTATTCTTTTTTTGTATCGCATGGATTCCATTGTGGATTGTAATTATTTCATAAAATGATTACATTCCAACTGCTGCTATAAATTCCTGAGCTTTGAATTTTAAGAGCGGAAAAAAACATTTGCGATATTCCTAGCTTATTTTAATAATCCCCTCTGGGCTGAATTTGCATTCGATCATTTCGTACACGTTAGATAAAAAAGAGAGATAAATGTAGTGCATGTATTCGCCGATGAAAAGTACGGATGTATCTGGGTTGATGTGGATTTACATTTTAACCCTGAAATAGAGGGTTGTTCTCAGAGGTGAGGTGAGTCAACTTAGAGTATGCTCTTGTTTCGTAAAAAAAAATCGGATAACATCGTCCAAAAATTTTCATGAAGATTCACTTCCTTTGTTGGTGTCCCCTAAATTGTTGCCACTAGGGAATTTGTATATATTTAAAGCCCTAAAATTGTTTGATGCCAGAAGTGGCAATATACCAAGTGTATCTTAATCTAATGTAAATATAATCTAAGGAGTGAGTCAATAATTCTAACAAATACACCAATATTAACTTTATTTTAACGCTACTTTCTATACATGAGGCCAAAGATATTTAATTTTCTGCCCGCTGAAATTAGACAAATTAAATTCTAAAACGAAATGCTAAGACATGCTAAATACTCGCTTTTTTCTCAGGAAATAATTGAATATATGTTTTGATGTTATTTATTTAACAACAATTCTGTATATATGTATATTGCATTATTTCTTAGGAATACTGGTTTTTATTTTTTGATGGCTCAAAACCGGCTCAAAACCTGTCTTTTGAGACTATCCAAAGCTCCCTCTCCTTTGTTCATGTTCAAGTTTCTTAGGTTAACAATTGAGTAAAAACTTAATAGATTTAATAATTAGGCTTTATTGCCAACAAAGAAATACATTACGGCACTTCACACCATGGCCCCCTGGGCCCATGGTAACACACAGGCTCACATACCAACTTACTCGCTCAGAGTGACTGCGAGTGACTGGCTCTCCCGCCAACTATCATATGTACGTACATGCGGTACATGCGCTCACCAACGTGCGCATGCGCAGCAACAGCAACAGTTCTGCGCAATATAAATGTACCATATATACCCAACAGTTAATATCAGATGTGCAATGAAATTATTGGGAGTAAAGAAGGAATAATTATTTTTGGTAACAGTTGCTCCGCTCAGTAAAGATAGAGTATAGAGGTACACCCTTTCTAGTAAACCTTCGCTCATGTTAATCTATGTGTAGAAAAGAGTATGTCTGTTTGTTTGACCGCTATGCATTTCCATACAGTTGCACAGATTGCAACCAAAGTTAATATGAAGATGAGTCTTATCCTCTCGAAGATCCTTGTGCTACTTTTGGTTGTTTGCAACGCGTCCTTTCCGTAGTTTTCTCATTATTGTTTGGTAAGTCACGTTACGCAACTTCTGTGGTCGGACATCCTGCCGGGTAGGAACATCTTTTGACACGCTCAAAGGGATGATACCACTCTAAGTTTGACTATTAATCCTCTCGGTGCAAGTCTTTCTGCTGGGGCATGCATTCACCCGATTTTTTCACTCTATGTACGTACAGACAGACATGACGATCAATGTTGTGGAGCAGGATATTGGCTGATCCAGTGCGCGGTATACGGAAATAATATTTTCCATTCTTTGCTTTAACATATGTATATTATCATCATACCTGCATTGTTCCTTTATCTAAAAATCCTGCCATGTGACCAGGAATTCCAAGTTCCAAGAGTCCAACTTCTCTAGGCACAACCCTTCACGAACAACGCTGGGTGGCCTGCTAGTTCTTAATATTTGCAATGGAGCATTCGCAATCGTAATTAATGTCATTGAAATGTTATGAAATCTATGCATTACATCATCTTGAATATTAATTTCCCTTGACAGCCTTATTTGTAGCATATTTCTCCGTGAAATTCTGGTCGCTCAGCTGTCAGCGGCGCGAGTGGTGGCTTTGGTAAACTCAGTTAAATGTGCGGTGGGTAACTACTCATACAGTGTGCAATAGAAGTATCCACTATTGTCAGATTCATGGGTAAAACTTAAATACCTATTTACGTATTTCATCGAAGCCATTCAATTTTCGCGTCCAAAAATTTTCATTTCTACTCACCAAGTGATTCTAACCGAGGGTTGGCTAAGAAAGGCGAGCGTAAAGCTAACCTCGGACTTAAACCTTTCATGAGGGGATGGTGTAAGCGCATCGACATTTCCCCGAAAATCACTGGAGATGCATGCGACGGGGCGAAAAAAAAAAAAAAAAAATGAGAGCGGAGATTTCCACGGTGTGCATCGATGTAATTCATTCCCGGTTACTGCCGCGTCGGTTGCTGTGGCAATGACAACAGTTTCGCAGGCCCTACTGCCAGCATCTTCTGGTCGAAGACGTCGCTCCACAAATTATTATGTATCCAAGAAAAGACAATGTCAACTGTCTTCCCATATGGAGCACGCCTGGACCCCGGAACACGATGTGAAATTTGACGAAGCTTGCAATCAGACAATTGTGAAAGAGATATTATATGCAGATATTGACCCAGAAAAATACGATAATCCATTGAAATTGCCCGCACAGACAATTTTAATCGAAACGATGGATACCATCTAGACGCCCATTCGAAGAGATTACTCAAACGGACCAATGAGAGAACATATGCAATAACAGGCGACTACTGGGCTCTATATAATAGGCGCGGAAAAAAACATATGCGCAAAATAATAATAATTATTAAAATTGGCTGGTGTTGGTGAACTTGGTTTACAGGGACAGCGGAAACGCGCTTGCTACCCGTCAAATTATGTGAGATCGTGAACCCTCGATCTGAAGACGCTGGCAGTATTCCCAGCGAAACTGATGACAACGCCACAGAAACCGACGCGGTAGTAACCGGAAATGAAGAACGTCAACAAAAAATCTTTATTTTTTAAAGTATATCCCAATTGAAAGTAATAGATGAAAAATAATGAACGAGCCAATTCAGTCAGTCAATCGTTCTTATGTGCGGCTCCGCAAATTTTCTGTCGTCGGCGTGGAGGCGCACAAGTCCAATGATGCCTTTAAAACAGGGATGTCAATAGAAACTAAACGATAGTCAAAGCCAGTAAAATTTCAATTGTTTCGTTCCCGGGAGCGAAATGTAGAAACGAAACGAAAAAAAAATTAAACCCGGGTAGCTAAACTCAGGGTTGAAAGGAAATCGGAGTCAAAACCTCTGAAAGAAACTAAAACTCTGGGGCGAAATGAAACGTAGATAATGTTTCGTTTCGGAGGGATCACGTGCTTCAACTTAGAACAGTTTAGTTTCTACCCACACACCAAGTACGAAATATGGTTGAATGGGGTAGAGGTTCGGTCTAACACAATTAAATGCATGGGGCACTCATATTTTTACTACTAACAAGAGAATGATGAAAGAAAACTGGCCATTCGATTTTAAGCTCAATGTTTTAACCTCTCCACACGTATGTCAAACGTAATGGGTCGCAACTATTCCCTCATATCCCCCCCACTCGACTTCTGGGATCGAAACTTAACTATGAGCAGCGGAGTATCGATTAGTTTAGTTTCGTTCCTGGGAGTAAATTTTCGTCCCGCGTCGAAACTGAACTCCTTGGTGATTTTAATTTCGTGCGGGAACGAAACTAGACCCAGGGCTCGTATTTTCGTTTCGATCCGGGTCGACACGAAACATTTTCGTTTCGTTTCACTTGCCACCCCTGCTTTAAACCAACTGTCTCTTTCTCTTGCCATCACATTATATCTCTTTCGTGCACTTTGTGTCTTCCTCGCGTCAACTTGAGACTTGGTGCGTGCGTCGCGTCGCTCGTCATGCGTCTGGAACTCAGGTCTCTCTTTTCCTCGTCTCTCCTCTCTGAAATGAAATTCCCTCGTAATTCTTCTGAAGAAAACTAATCCCATCCCCTTGAAAGAGCGCACCGAGATAAGCATCTCGCGCCAAGGACTTCCTCTGAAGCTTCCTCGCGGTGACGACGGCTCTTATTCCAAGAAATGCTAAATAATCGGTGTCTACATAAAATTAATATTGAATGCCTACAGTGCTCTCGCTATTCGGATTACGCCTTTTGAAGTAATTTACCCATTTTGTGTAATTATACTAATCGAAATCGCCGTTTGAGTTGGAACTTATTCTTCATGCGATTTACTTAGGATTAATGTAAACAAGAGTGAGTTTCGGCCTTGGAAGATGCGACGAAGACAGAAATTAAAAAATGCAAGATTACGTGATAGATGTTTATTTAGAGGCTTATTACGATATTAACGTTTGTTTTCATGTTTCTGATTTGATTGAACATTATATTTCTATTAACCTTAATCCTGAAGAAGAAGGAAAAAAATTAATAATACAATTTAATATATGTATAAGAATATTATTTGCTAACTTTTTCTATATACCTTAATAGTACTTTTGTTGGGTCCTTAATGTTGGCCCAAGATTTTGATTGATATACAGATGCCGTGAGTGATCTTGTATACCTACATTTACTCTAGGTAAGAAAAGGTAGTATAATGCTAAGGAATAATATTCATCCCAACATCACTCCAAAAGTCATAGCTTGCAGAGAGACTCTTGTTCAAGAATATACTTCAATGGGTGCAAAGAAACTTAAGTTACGGAACACGTTTGAATTTAGTTCCATTTTCCTCAATCGTAAGAGTCTTCGGCTTCATTCGAGTGCAACGTTAGGCGATTGTTTTTGTTTAAATACTTTTTATTTTCTTCAAGATGGTTTTCTTTTTTTTTTTGCCTCCCTACTTCGATCAACTTTAACACTAGGAGGACGGGAGTTTCGCGCTACCTAGAAGGACGGCTAGGGGTCATTTGACCCCTAAAATGTATTTTGGAATAAACGCCTAATTTTCAATCAATATTCAGTTTAATCGTATTAATTGTTGAATCAGTTCATTAAAAACACTATTTAACATTATTAAATATTATTTCAATCGTCAAAAGTTAATAACAATTATTTTAAATAATCATGAATTAAACCGTATGTAGTAGTCGATTGCAAATCAAATAATGAAAATACATACATTCAATACAAAAGTTGTGTCACATGTTTAAACAATAGGGGTACTGGGTTTACAAAATTTGCATTAAAATTTTTAAACTTATTACTTTGTTGTAAATCTCAGACAGTATTTTTTCAGCGGTTTCCAAAAAATATTTTTTGCGCTGAATGCGTTCATTGGACGATTTATTAATCTACATCTAAATCTACATCTAAATCTACACACTAACCAGCAAGCCGCTTAAAAGCGTATGGCAGGGGGTGTCAGGACACCAGCCATTTGCACATGAAAAGGAATTTGGAAAATGGAAAGGAAATTGGTGCAATGATTCAATTTGATGGTATTTGGCACCTTTTTCTTTTTTGTGCCCGTGGAGATATGGCTGTTGGATTTGGAGACGTGTAAATAAATTGATACATTTTATCCATCATATCTACTCCCGCTTTGTTTTTATCATGAAATAGGATGGTCTCTGGTATTCTTTTATTCGTTTCGGAAATAGTGTCGTCTGAGATCATGCTGCTGAGTGAAAGTACACTATTGTTCTAGTTTGCCTGATTCTACGTAAGAGTATGGCCTAAGGTATTTTTGAACACTTGCGTTGAATGGATTACATGGCTATTTTAGGGGTCATGGATATTTGTGCGTCACGCCTGTTTTTTCAGATCGTTCATACAAGAGAAGTTTTCCATTTTTTTAATGACTTCCTGCCAGCTGGATGGATGGAAAATAATTGTTACAAGTTACATTTATTCCTGAATTCTTGTATGTTACGGTCATTCTAGTAACTATTTATTTCCCCAACGCTTGATTTGATGGCCAATCATCATCTTTGCCACAATATGGAAATTCATTTAGGCTGTATTTTCATTTCACATCTGTCAAAACCCAGTACTCGATTCCAAATTTGTCTGGTTTATTTGTAATTTACCTCATAAAAGGACAGCTGCATTTTGTTGGATAGAGCTGTGCATTTGCTATCACGCCAAAGTCGCCATCGGATTCACTATCTTGGACTTCGTCGCTTCCATCACACCCAGATGTTGATGGATTGGTCAGAATGTCCTTGAACTGATGTTTACGATTCACTTCCAGGCTGATCTTCAATATTCCCTACAGCTATTTGAATCCCGACGATTCTCTTCTCTTGATATATTTCTCGACTTCTTACTTTCTTCCTCAACTCGCTACTGATATGCATGCAAAAAATCTACAAACGAAAGCGCATTATGGTAGAATCTTCTCTAGTTGCATTGAAGAGCTGGAGAGCATTAGAAATTCATACAAAAGGACAAAATTTTCAGAAGTAATGCTAATAGCCGTTCGAAAGGCAGGGACTCAACCGCCAACCGTATCCTGATTCGTATCTTCCACGAACTTGCAGTAATGCTTCTTCTCCGACCTACGTGCGGATTCCAAAGGTAGGATTTACAGTAGAATTTTACAGTCCACCCAATTCCTCCGCTCTCTCAAAAAGAGACAGGATTTTTCCCCAGGACGCAGCGTGCAGTCAACCCGCCCCAAACCCCGGCGGGGTCAGGCGGCAGTAATGCTGGACACACGGCAAAGGGGCTAGGTCAAGTGACAGTGCCGTCAGGCTAGAAAAATGAAAGTTATTCGTAAACCTGATGAGTCGGTATTGAAAATAATGTCTCTAAGAGCTCTGAATCTTGGACGACGGAAAACAATTCTTGGGATACGTGACGATTTTCCGGTGTGGGTAATACAATAATCATTGAAAAATAAATAAAACAAAATTAAAATATCATAATTACTGGAATTTATGCAAATCAAGGATTGAAAAGGTTTTATTTCCCTTTGCTGCCCAAAAAATATCGAAAGATTGTACACAACAAGTCGCTATGCCTAGGTTTTCTAATACAGATAGGAGCCCTTGGGACGAAAATGGCATTGAACCGGGTACTTCCAGATTCAAAATGAAGCAAATCATCTACCACACTAGCCTCTTGCTGATTATATGATATGCATGGCACTAAAGTGCCCACGGGCAAGAAAATAGCGCGAAAACCAGTTGTGGGTCAAATGACCCCTAGCCGTCCTTCTAGGTATAACACGTCATAAAAATTTAAAACAAAACATTATTGTTGAATTTTCACTAATTTATCAAAATATAGACCAAAATGAACAAAGTCAAAAAGTTTCAAAATTTAAAAAAATATTTTAATGAGAGAAAAATAAATTTGAATTCTGAAAATGGGTCAAATGACCCCTGCCGTCCTTCTAGTGTTAATCATCAACAATCCCGCTCTCCTTCCGTCGATGGTTCCCTAAAAATAAATATCAGTATTTTAAATACGAACAGTGTTTATATATCCAACGTTTCAGGGGAAAAGTAGAGTTTAATATATTACAATAAAAGGTGAAGAGAATAACGTACCTACGAATTTGTTGATACATGTGTGGTGCTTTTCAACTTCACAGTGGCTTTGAAAATATCTAGTGTGCAAGGCTGGGACCAAAGAAAGGAAGAGGAGAGAGTAGTATCTTAAGATCAGGCATCAAAGTCTCAATTATTGACGGAAATTGAGTTTACGTATGCGGTTCTCGCTAACCTTCTTATTCCCAAATGCACATGGACGGGAACACCTGCTCACTGGTCGTACGGCGGAATTTTCCATCTCATGTATCTCTCTTAACTTCGGCCTTGATTTCGACTGTGTTACATTATTCCTCTTTCCGTTTAAGATCCCCAGATAGGAGAAAGGATTCGTGTATTGCGGATCAAGGTGCGTACGTGTCGTTAAATTCCAACACGAAAAAGGTTTGACAAAAGCGATGGTGGTTGGCGTAACATGGTGGAACTCCTTCATGATGCACAAAGTTTAAGAAAATGACTTCGCTGTTCCACAAAATAAAATATATTTGCGACCGGTTTCGATACAGCGTATCATCATCTGGCGGATGATGACGATACGCCAGATGATGATACGCTGTATCAAAACCGGTCGCAAATATATTTTGTTTTGTGGAACAGCGAAGTATTTTTCTTAACCTTTGTGCATCAGGTTTGACAAAGTTAACAATAGTGGTAAATGGCATCAAATCTATTTGTTAGACATATCAATTCTCAGTCTAAATTGTAGCAATTTAATTATAAAAAAGTCACGGATTCATGATTATTAGGTGGAATAGATAAATGAGAGATTTTGATATAAGTCACGTTTTTCAGTAAACATGTGATAAAATAGAAATGCTCGTAAGTTGCCCAATATTTGATTTCATAAAACAGACTCGGTGTAGGTATTTTGACGTGAATATACAACGGTTGATAATTTAAATGAAAATATGAGTACCTGAGGCGTAAAATTTCCTTGAATTTACGTGAAGTGGTACATATGTAAGGTATCTTTAGCTGCGTGTCGTCCTTTTTAGTGCGTGCCCTAATAACGTAATGTATGGCTAACTTAACTTTCACGATTACTAATGGGCGCTTGAGTGTATTAATTTACATAACCTGAGGAGCTAATGAGAAGATGGTTATGTAAGAGTTCAAAGAAAACGCCATTGTTGAGCGCGACCTGAAGTGTAGCGCTTTTGAGTTGGGAAACATGAACACTTAGGCCCACCACACACGTTCCGGCCCGGCCTCAAGGCCCGGCCTCAAGGCCTGGCCTCGAGGCCGGCCTTGAGGCCTGGACTGCGCAGTTTGGCCGCCTCCCACACACGTTCAGTTTGGCCTCAAGGCCCGGACTGTACAGTCCGGGCCTTGAGGCCAAACTGAACGTGTGTGGCGATGCCTTGAGGCGGATCGTCGGCCGGACGGCCGGATGGGAATCCAATGAGGTCCGGCCTCAAGGCCAAGCGAAACGGAGTCGGAACGGAGTGTGAAGGGTGAATCCTGCAGTTCGAGACACTTGTTTTCCCCCTCCCACCACATTTTCAACCCTCTCGCATCTACTGTTTGTAAAAAAAAAAGCGAGACGCCATAGTTTGAGGAGCTCTATCGTCTAGATGAGGCAATCAATTTCAATGCAACGAAAAGCTACGAAAGGGAATTTATTTCTACGTTGCATCATCTACGTAAAAAAATTTCCGCCCCATATTGTTTTCTGTAATTTTTTTTGTTATAAAAAAGTACCCGTTTTTTGCGCCTAAAATCAAGTTTCCCAACTTTGAGCGCTTGGTAGTCCCGTAGTTTTCGATCCAATAACTTGGGATTTTTATATAAGATAGCCAAATCTATTATTAACACGTTGCATACAGATGGCTAGAATTCTTGTCATTTTTTTTCCCGAACGTTCCGGACGGATGACGAAGATTCTCGTCATTTAGGCGCGTCAACCTAAACAGTTTTAAAGCGTACAATGCGTAGTTGTTAGTACGTTTTCAATTGTTGTTCGTTATTCATAATGAATTGATGCATCATTAAGTTTGCTTGGGTAAAGTTATATTCTAAACATTAGCTTTTTAACCATGTTTAAAACAAAGGAATTACGCCCTAATAGGCACATATTTCCAATCTCAACACATCCACCCAGAATTCCTAGGAATTTAAATACCCCGGTACGCAACGTGTTAATAATTTGCAGAAATTTAATTTTTGATACCACGAAAATTGATAGATTTGTTGTAAACAACGCTAATATTTACTAACTTTGAAACCAAAGGATCAATTGAAAATATTTTTGGCATTGTTTTGCGCTGTAGAATGTGAGCAATGTAATTACTTGGATCATACACGTTAAATGTCAGCAGTATATTCAATATTTCCATATGTTTTTGTTGAGGAAAACAAAAACATATGGAAAGAATATGTGAAAGAACTATATGATAGTAAAGATGATCATTCTGAGATGGAGCTGGAAGAGGAATGGGAATGTGAAGAGGTGAATAGAGGACCAAACATACTGAGAAGAGAAGTGGAAAAGGCAATCAAGGATCTCAAGGAAAGGAAAGCAATGGGATGCGATAGAATACCATCAGAAGCATTAAAGAACCTAGGTAACAGTGCAATGAGTCGATTAACAAATTTAATCAATAGGATATATGATACCGGGAGCTGGCCTGATGATCTACTTAAAACTATTCTAATACCAATACCAAAGAAATGTAATGCCAAAGAATGTAAAGACTATAGGACAAATAGTCTTATATGCCATGTTACCAAAGTAATTACAAGGATTATATTAAAAAGAATCGAAGGAAGAATTAAAGAAAATATGGGAGAAGATCAATTTGGATTTAGAAAGGGTAAAGGGACTCGTGATGCAATAGGATGCTTGAGGATGATAGGAGAAAGAATGATGGAAGTGAATAGAGATTTGTACATTTGCTTTATTGATTGGGAAAAGGCATTTGATAAGGTTAATTGGAATGTGTTATTGAAAATTTTGAAAGACATTGGCATTGATTGGAAAGATAGGAGATTAATAAAGGAGATGTATTGTAGGCAGGTAGTAGTTATAAAAATTGGAGATGATGAAACAGAAGAAATTGGCATAGGAAGAGGAGTGAGGCAAGGGTGCTGCCTTTCTCCAGAGCTCCTCAATGTTTATGCAGAAAAAATGATGGAGAAAGCTTTAGAAAAAGCTAGAGGAGTTGTAATAGGAGGAGAAAGAATAAAAACAATTAAATATGCAGATGATCAGGCAGTGCTGGCAGAAAGTGAAGAAGATTTACAACAAGTGATGGATGATATAATGGATGTGGGGAGGGAATTTGGAATGAACTTAAACATAAATAAAACCAAGGTGATGAGAATCAGCAGAAAAGAAGGTTGTGCTTGTATATCCTTAGAAGGAAATATCATACAGCAAGTACAGACTTTCCAATATTTGGGAAGTCTGGTAAGATGGAATGGAAGTTGTACTGAGGAAATAAGAAGAAGGATATTGTTGTAGTTGAGACAATTTCTCATATATGCTTTGACAATTGACTGTCGATATTGCGGTGTTGGAGAAGGTGTGTGGCCTGCTCGGGCTAGGGCAGTCCGTCGAGTATGTCCAAGTTGGACGGTACGTGTGTGTCGGTTCGGTCGGTTGGCCGCAGTCATGGTGCGAAGTTCGCTAGATGCATTCGTGTATGGTGTATCATTCTTTTTTTGTCTTTTGGAATAAAGTTCCAATACCCAGAGAACAACTGTGCAAATTGATTCACCCCTCCCAGAGGTTATGGAGCCCAGGGGTTACGAGCGCAGGAACTCCAGAAATCCCGGAAACAGTGAGAAAGTGACTTGCGACCACGTGGTGGATTAGAACTTCTAATATGGAAGAAGAGCGATATAGAATACCGCTATTAGACGGGAAGAACTATAGTGACTGGAAATATAGAATGGAAGTGTTTTTAGATGAGAAGGAAGTCCTGTCACATGTTGAAAGGTCGTTCGATGTCCTGTCAGAACCGTACGCAATATTAGCAAGTGACAACGAGTCCGCACGAGAAAAGAAGCAGAAAGACATTATGCAATTACGTAGGAACGATAAGAAATGCAAAAGTCTAATAATTCAGAGAATACAAGATAGTCAGCTGGAGCTAGTCAAAAGCAAAGTTACCGCTTTTGACGTGTGGAAAGCATTAGAGAATAGATTCGAGAAGAAGTCTGTGATGAGTCGAATGATGCTTTCGAAACAATTACATACGCTTGTGTATGACCCAACAGAGGAATCGTTTAGCGAATACTGCCTGAGATTCGACAGACTGATCCGTTCCCTAAAACAAACCGGCGAGAAAATTGACGATGACGGTGCCGTAATAAGATTCCTGATGACGATGCCATCATCGTATGAGACAGTTGTAACTAGTCTGCAATCGCTGGCTGCAACAGAATTGAAAATGGAGTTTGTTAGAGTGAGGATTGAGGAGTACGAGGCACACAAAAAAGAGACAAGAGATTCAGTCGCTTCGGAACGAGATGTCCCGAATATGGCCTTTGCTGGCTGCAGGAGGGGCAACCAGAGGACCCAAAGTGAAGGAAGAGAGAAGAAAGAAAGCTTCAAATTCAATTGTCACAATTGCGGCTTGAGAGGACATAGGAAGGTGCAGTGCTGGAAGCCTGGAGGAGGAGCGTTTCATGGGCGCTCGAATGGAAGAGGTGGACGAGCAGTTGGTCGCAGAGGAAGACCATGGAACAACGGAGGCAGAAATGATGCATGTTTGGTGGCAGAAGAGGAGGTGGAACCTGCCTACAGCTTCCAAACAACGGCAGTATCATCAGCGGTGGTAAGCGAAACCGCAACACCTGAGAGTGACTGGGTGTTGGACTCCGGTGCATCAGATCATCTTGTTAAGGTGGGAACTCCGATCTATAATATTAGACAATTTGACAATCCAATAAAAATAACGGTAGCAAAGTCAGATACTTTTCTTGTTGCTAAAGAAGTAGGAGATATAAAAGCATTTGCAGTTGTGAATGGAAAAGTAAACAAGTTAGAAATGAATAATGTGCTAATAGTGGAAAATCTCAAGTTCAATTTAATTTCTGTTTCAAGACTAGAAAAGAAAGGGTTTGAAATTAATTTTCGAAATAAGAAATGTTATGTCAAGAAAGGTAATGCAAATATTGTTGTTGGTGATAGAATGGATAATATCTATAAACTTCCTATTGTCATTGACGAGTGTGCCATTGAGAGAAAGGCTTTTTCAAGTGTAAGTGATCAAGTTTGGCATACCAGGTTAGGTCATATTGGCAATACAAATTTAAAACATCTTTGTAAAATTGTTGATGGTATTGGTGATTTGAAATGTGATAATTTAGATGTGTGTAAAATATGTATTCAGGGCAAACAGACGAAACAACCATTTAATAGAACGAGATCTCAAACCACAAGACCATTGGAACGAATACATAGTGATGTTTGTGGGCCAATAACTCCTCTTGCGTATAATGGTATTAAATATATTTTGACTTTGATTGATGATCATACACATTTCACTGTTGTTTTTGGTCTAAAGTCCAAATCTGATGTGTATGAATATTTAAAACAGTACGAAGCTAGAGTCACGAGTCGTTTTTCAACTAAAATATGTGCCTTTAGATGTGACAATGGTACAGAATATGTGAACAGCCAAGTAAAGAAATTCTTTAGAGAAAAAGGAATTAAATTTGAGCTAACCATTCCAGGAACTCCGGAGAATAATGGCGTTGCTGAAAGAATGAATCGAACAATTCTAGATAAGGCTCGATGTATGCTTGTTGGTAGTCGGTTGAGAAAGTCCTTTTGGTTTGAAGCTGTGATGACAGCAGTGTACTTAATCAATAGAAGTCCTACCACAGCCCTTAATGAAAGTAAAGTCCCTGCGGAGATGTGGTATGGTGAACGTCCTGACTTAAGCAAATTGAGAGTGTTTGGGTGTGAGGCTTATCTTCACAAACCGAAGGAGCAAACACATGGTAAATTTGACTCAAGAAGCAAAAGATGTATTATGTTGGGATACTGTGATAATGGGTATAGGTTGTGGTCATTAGAAGATAACAAAGTTATTGTGGGAAGGAATGTAATCTTTGTTGAAACTAACAATGACTCAGTAACTGAAAATTGGGATATTGCATGGAAAGATAAATCTTTAGATGAGAGTACTGAGCTGATTGAACCAATTGAACAGGGAAGTGGTGAAAGTGAGGAACCACTCAGGAGAAGTAGTAGAGTGAAATTAAAACCTAAATATCTAGAAGATTACGTAACCTTAGCCACTAATCCTAACGAGACTGAATTTGCAAATGAAGTAACTGTGAAAGAAAAGAGTGATGATACTCTTGATAACTTTAACTTAAAAAATAATTGTGATGTGTCACTCTTTGCAACAAATTACTGCAATGATGTTCCAAATTGTTATACTGAACTACAACATAGGGATGATAAAGATTTATGGTTTGCAGCAGTTAATGATGAACTTGATGCATTAGAACTTAACAATACCTGGGAATTAGTTTCTCTTCCGCAAGGTAAATTACCAATTAAAAGTAGATGGGTGTTTACCATTAAGGAAGATGGTGATGGAAATGTAGAAAGACTTAAGGCAAGACTGGTAATTAAAGGTTGTGCACAGAAAAGAGGGATAGACTATGAGGAAACTTATGCTCCTGTAGCACGTTTGTCAACCTTTCGTGCATTGCTATGTCTCATAAACAAAGAGAAATTATTTGTCAACCAATTAGATTTAAAGAATGCTTTTCTACACGGTGATCTTAAAGAGGAAATTTACATGTACCCACCGGAAGGCTTGAATGTCAAAAGTGGTTTAGTGTGTAAACTCAAAAAAACATTATATGGTTTAAAACAAGCACCCCTTGAGTGGAATAAAAGGTTTGATGAGTTTATAAGAGCACTGGGTTTTGAAAGCAGTAAAGCTGATGAATGTTTATACATAATGAGAAATGAAATGGATGTAATGTACCTACTGCTTTATGTTGATGATTTCTTAATTGCAGGAAATAATAGTGATTTGTTAAATGAGGTGAAACAAAAGTTAATGGGTGAATTTAAAATGAGAGACTTAGGTGTTACCAGTAATTTCTTGGGAATTAAGGTAACTTTTACTAGTGATGGTCTGTTTATTAATCAAACAAATTACTTAAAGAAAGTTTTGACTAAATTTAATATGGAATCATGTAAACCAGTGAGTACTCCAATTGAACTCCAACCAGATAACGATGTGACATCTCAAGAATGTATCATTGGTGTTAAACCATATAGAGAACTAGTGGGAAGTTTGATGTATGCATGTCTAGGAACAAGACCTGATATTTGTGCTGCAGTGAATTTTTATAGTCAATTTCAGAGTAATGCCACTGAAATACAATGGAAAGGCTTAAAAAGAATCTTGAGGTACATTCAAGGGACACTTGATTTTGGTTTAAAGTATGAAGGTAATTCAAGTACACCTTTGTTGTGCTATGCCGATGCAGCTTTTGCAAATTGTAGTGATAGAAAATCAACATCTGGTTATTTATTGAAAATGTATGGTGATCTAGTTGTATGGAACACAAAGAAACAAAGTACAGTAGCATTGTCTTCTACTGAGGCTGAGTATGTTGCTTTAGCGGCAGCTGCGACTGAAGTGTTATGGTTTAAAGTGTTGATGTCTGAAATGAATGTTAATATGAAGGATCCAATAACAATTTTCCAAGATAATCAATCGTGTATTCAGACTGTAGAAAATTGGAAGAGAAAACGCATGAAACACATTGATATAAAATATCAGTTTGTAAAAGACTTGTATAACTCTAAGGTTATCTACATTGAATATGTGCCTTCCTCTGAACAGGAGGCGGATGTACTGACAAAAGGGTTATCAGCAAAAGTGTTTTGCAAGCATAGGGTAAATTTAAGATGTATGAGAAATTGAGGAGGGGTGTTGTAGTTGAGACAATTTCTCATATATGCTTTGACAATTGACTGTCGATATTGCGGTGTTGGAGAAGGTGTGTGGCCTGCTCGGGCTAGGGCAGTCCGTCGAGTATGTCCAAGTTGGACGGTACGTGTGTGTCGGTTCGGTCGGTTGGCCGCAGTCATGGTGCGAAGTTCGCTAGATGCATTCGTGTATGGTGTATCATTCTTTTTTTGTCTTTTGGAATAAAGTTCCAATACCCAGAGAACAACTGTGCAAATTGATTCACCCCTCCCAGAGATATCAATAGGTAAAGGAGCGTATGGAAAGGTAAAAGCATTGTTAACAGCAAAAAGAATTCCAATAGAGATGAGGAAGAGGTTTATGAAATGTTTTGTGTGGAGTGTAGTGTTGTACGGATGTGAATCATGGACTGTTAAAAAGAAGGAGGAGAGATATTTAGAAAGTTTTGAAATGTGGGTATGGAGACGAATGTTGAAAGTGAAGTGGACTGACAGAGTGAAGAATGAGGAAGTTCTAAGAAGAATAGGCGAGGAAAGAAAATTAATACATATGATTCATAAGAGGAAGGCAAGTTGGTTAGGGCATATATTAAGAAGGAATTGTTTGGAACGGAGAATAATAGAAGGGAAGATAGAAGGAAAGAGAGGAAGAGGAAGAAGGAGGATGGGAATGTTGGATGATATAAGAAGAGGAAGAAAATACAAAGACCTAAAGGAGGATGCTCAGGATAGAGAAAGATGGAGAGAAGTCCAGTGGAAACCTGTCTAAGGACAGTAATCACTGATGATGATGATGATGATATTCAATAGCGTTTGATATTTATTCTTGTTTTGAGATCTGGGGGCCGATTGTGTAACTTTACGTTCGAACGTAACGATCCGGTTCCCGTGGAATTTTGATCAACAACTCGAAAACAATTGAAGGAGCGATTGTGTAACTTTACGTTCGAAAGTATTCCGGCTCTCGATCGAAAGCATCTCTTCGTCAACACATCACTTGACGATAAGGCTATCGAATCGTTCGCAGGTGAGGTTTGGGATGGAATTTAAATGTTTATTACCTTTCATGGCCACGTTGTATGTCCTTTTTTTGGGATTAAGTGAATTATGCAATCGATTATATTCATAAATCGCAGTGTTATGTTGTTGATTACGTGAATTTGTAGTGAATTGACATAAATAATTGCAATTTGTGCGTATTAGTTCACTATGGTATAAAGATGAGCAAGTTTACATTTGCTTCGCTGTGTAATAAGTGTGCATTTGAAATGAAATTAACTCATGTGGAATTAAGTGAATTAAACATTCTATTTAATTTATACATCATTGTGTTATGTTTTTAATAACGTGAATAAGTAGTGAAATTACAATTTGTACGTGTTAGTTTACTATACGATACAAAGATGAGGACGTTTACAATTGCTTCGCTATGTAATGTGTGTGCAATTCAAATGAAATTATCCTTTTTGTATGCTTGATTTAAACGTGGTTCCACTATAGTATATTAGGTAAATTATAGTTGTGCTATAATACATTGCCAAAATTATATTCTCTACAATGTTTAATTTAATTCGGATCATCGGGCAGTTATTGACAAGTAAATGATTTAATTTATGTATTCAAATAGTTTATTTTAACTTCTCAATAACGTCTTAAATTAAGTTGAATTTATATGGTTTATGTACTTCAATTAATGTCTCTGATGCGATATGGTTTCCTCAAAAAGGGTAAATTTTTTGAAGTGATATTCGGGTGTTTGAGGCGAGAGGAGATATCAAAGATGACTCTGCATATTTGCTTTTTCTTTCAAGTAATAGGTGAAAGGTTTGTGATGATGAGAATGTTTTTGATTGAGAATATTAACGTACTTATTTATTTCATGAGTTACGTGCTTTTTTAACTGTTTACCTTACGACTATTATTAAGACGTCGTACTAATTCACACTCGTCAGTTTTTATTTCTTGCAAATATTCAATATTCTGCGGCATTGCTCCTTGCAGACACACAAAGGCGAAGACGAGAGCCTATCAATATCGAATATCCGCTCATATATTTCCTCTAAAGGAATTAAGTCAATTACAAATGATACAAGTTATTATTTAGCGAGTTGCAAAAGTAACGAAATGGAGACTTACCGCGGGATTTCTAAATAGTCAGCGATAGCTGAGTAAAAACTACTTATCCCAAATATCAGCTACGCTCCAACGGAAAGGAAGGTATTTAATACTGAATTGAGAAAGATTGATTTATACGCAAAGTTAAATTCTTTCAATAATATAAACTTAATTGGCCGATTGTATCTGAAACCAATATTGTTAACATAGTTTCGCTTTTCAAAAAAAACACAGCCACTCTCGGCCTTACTGCGCATGCGCTAAAGGAAAACAATCGCGAAACTTATTCCCAATTCCAAGTAAATATGACAACGTCGTAACTTTCGATTGCTTGTTGACGATCGTCCATACACAATCGCACTTACAGCTAACGTTCGAATACCGGGAACTCAATCGAGAGTGAACGGATCTCTAACGATCGAAAGGTAGCCAAGTTACACAATCGGCCCCCTGATTGTTAAAATGGAGCGTAATCAGCATCCTTGTTTATTCAAAAGCATAATAGCAACATACATAGCAACATGCATAGCAACATGGATACATATTCATAAGAAAATCTGTTTGATGAACGTATCATCAAAGCTGTCTTGTTGTTGATGGTGTAGTGAGTGCCTGTTGGCGTTGTAGTGAATTGTGAAGGATTTTGTGAAATACTTTAGGTGAAGCATGTCTTTCTGGTCAAGGGATTGCCTACTTCAGTTCATAGAGAAATACCGGGGCCACGGAAGTATCTGGAAAATTAAAGCCAAACTTGGCCTTGAGGCCGGGCCTCATTGGATTCCCATCCGGCCGTCCGGCCGACAATCCGCCTCAAGGCATCGCCACACACGTTCAGTTTGGCCTCAAGGCCCGGACTGTACAGTCCGGGCCTTGAGGCCGGGCCGGAACGTGTGTGGTGGGCCTTAGGGGGGAGGACGAGATCGAGATATAGGTTTGGAGATGAGCGGAGAAGGTGAAGCGTACGGAGAGGTGGAGGAATGATGAAGTGCTGCTAATGGTGGTAGAGGAGAGGCAGCTTTTAGATGGGATAAGATGAGACAGTAGGTATGGAGGAAGCGAGTACTTAGCGGGGAGGGGATACTGAAAAAGTGTTAGAGGGTAGAATGTTAAATGAACGAGGGTGGGAAGGAAGACAATAGGATTTTTAGATAGATTGAAAGGGAGTAAGTCTTATTGTGAATTGAGGAGGGAAGTCCACGCAAGGAGAGAAGACTGCCACAAAACTTCTCAAACAGTCCATGCAGAACAACCTTAATAGGTGATGTAGATTTCAGTAAAAATTCTCTTTGGGATTGAACGTGGGGGATTCTGATCAATTGATCTTCACAATATCGCATCTCATGAATATTAAAGGCTTGGTTTCCATTGAAAGCCCTGATGATCTCGTTGCGCCCTACGCGTTGTTTTTGATATCGGACTATCCCATAATCTCATCACTGCTTGCGAATAGCCTACGAGAATTTAAGACGATAGCGTAATGTCATAGATTTAAACATTCTTGTTCGGTCCTTTTCTATCACCTTGAGAGATTAATTCACCTACTTACGTTTTATGATAACTACTCCGATTCTTATAAATATGACAAGGATGGAGTTCGCAATTTTACGTTGTATCCTAGTATTCACTTCTGCTGCTGCTTTAAAACGAAAAAAAGTCGTGCTCGTCCTCTGCAATCAACATTTATTCAAGTGTGTTTTTTATTTTTAAATATAAAATTGTCGCTTCTCTGATTCTTCCAATTATTTTAAAATCGCTAATTTTTAATATTAGGTACTTTTTTAATATTTAATCCTTACCGTTCTCATCTGTAGACATTGATTGCCTTCAATATGCTTCTTCTTTTGCGAAAATGCATTTTCGAACCCAGATACAATGATTAGAAACGGGCGGAAAGAGAGCATTTTTTAACTTTTTGCCAAGCGAAATTATTCAAAAAGGTCCATGAAAGTCTAGTGAATTTTTCTGTTCCTTATCGATGCTAGCTGCGGTAATTAACTTCTGTCTTTGAAAATACTCAATTATCTAGATAATTCGCAATTTTTAGCCAAGTTACATTTTTTAAGATATCCAGAAAGCCGGGTCCTGCGTATTTAACTATTCCGCGCTCAAAGGATTCGTAATACAATTGCGACTCGCCGAGCAAAGGCTATGCAAATCAATCGCGTTTGCCGAATCGTTGCGTGATCGGCGTAAGAAAAGCCTCTTTCATTCCAGGAAATATACCCCATTGGCTTCCCTAGAATTTCGTCTGAGCTTCGGAAGGGAGTAATTAACTCTGTCGGCTCAAAGTGGATCTCCTCGTACGTTTTCTCAATGGCATTTGACAACCGCTTTTCAATAGACTAGACTCTTGAGTGGGGAGAGTGAGTGAAGTCTGCTCTGTAGAGTTCGAGGAACGATCGTGAGGGAGAAGCGAGCGATTGGCGTGAACTACAATTCAATCGAAAACCCTCTCCTATTTATTTGCCCCTAGAACAGCAACATGTGCACGAAGATTCTAACTAAATACACTCCTTGGATTCATCGAATAAATTATTTGATAGTTTCCTTGCCTACGTTACATTCTCACGGCATTTTCCATGAATTTAGCCTCAGTTAAATCTGTAGCTTCAGTTTTATCACAAATTATTTACTTTCTTGGCAAAGCGAGTGGTAATATGCAATCCAGGCTCCTTGATTCGGGTAGCCATTTTCATTACCGCTACTAGTCAACTATCCCAAACTTTACGCAGCTCTTCATTTCTCTCTCGTATCCACTAGTCTTTTCATATTGGCGCATTTGTTCTCTTCTAAATATTTTAAAACCTGCTCTATGTAACTCATTACGGGCCATCTCTTGCCCCTCCTCCCTTCCACCTGTCATTCTACGTTTGATTTCATCAGGTCATCATCCTTCACGATGTGGCCAACCTAGTCTTCCCACCTTCTCCTCAAGGTTTTTAGAAGATTTCTATTTTATTCCACTTTTATTAGCACTCCCTCATTTCTTTCTCGGTCGATTCATTTCGTCTTCATCATTCTTCGGACTGTGGAAATTAGAGCAAATGGCTTCTCAAATCTCACCATGATACATATCTATGACGAGAGAGCGATACAAAATGACTGGACCTATTATAGTGTATTGATTTCCTTTAGTATATTAGATAGTGTATTAGTTTCCTGAACAAAACACGTGATACCGTTGCGGTTAAAATAAAAACGCCCTTTAAAGTCCAAGGGACATATATATCCAATTTTTTTAAATTCTCTCAAAATTAAATGAGAATGTGTATGATTGATTTTAAGAATTGATTCTATTAAAGAATAGGCTATTGGCTTCTAGTTTTAAATTCTTTTTACCGAGAAAAAAATGAAAATCGTTTAAAATTGTATTCATCCGTAATCAGTGGAGGGTACTTTGAAACTCCAAAGAAAGGGAAGGAGGAAAAGTATATGTTTAACGCTTAAAGGTCCAAGGTACAGTGACGCATCGAAGGGGGGGTTTTAGGGGATAATCCCCCCCCAGAGCTCAGAGATATTTTTAAGTTTAACCCATTTTACTTAATTGGATTGATATTACTAATAGAATAGTGTAAGGATTAATTAAATATCCCTCAAAAAGCCGTAAAACTCACCATTTTGAACCGTTTATCTTTAAAATTCCGCAATTTATTAATCTCGCACCTTCCACTTATCTTGGTGGGTATTCCATACCCCCACACACCCCGGTATTATTTGCACCTAAATCCCCCCAGCCTTAATTCCTAGCTGCGCCCTTGCCAAGGGACATTTATGTCCCAAAAATTTGAAATTCTCTCAAAATTACACGATAAGGTTTATGATTGTAAGAAATGGTTCTATTGAAGAATAGGCTATTGGCTTCTTGCTTTAAATTCTTTCTATGATATCATTCAGATATTGTAGATTCCACACTGTTAAGAACTTCACTTGAAATGCTGTTTACGAAGTGTAAATTTGATAATTATTATTATTATTTTTTTCCTCGTTCTATTCCTGACTTTGTTCAATACATTTAATAATATTTCTTGGAGTTTTAGGTCAATGTAAAAACAAGTTATAGCCAACGTTTCGATTTATTTAAAATCATCCACAGGGCTATGAAAGAGAAAACATGAAAAATATAAAATACAAAGATGACAACGATATACAATATTTTTACATAAAAATGTTACGATTGCCTTTTTTTACAGTAATATAATTTAAAGTATACACACATATATATATATATACTACTTCATTCATTCACACGGCGCCTTAAGCGCAAACATACATATAAATTCAGAGGTAAGGAAAGAAAGGGATAGGAACACGGAATAGAAAAAGGACGAGGACAACGGTGCTGTGGTAGGTGGAAAAAAGCCAGAAATCAGAGGGTAAAAATGCGGCCTGACTGGGACTCGAACCCAGAACCTACCAGGACGCTTAGATTTGCCATGATTTCGGCGGGGATTTATACACAGAAAACTCCCTTTGCTATGGCCCACGAGAGTAACCAATAGATGGCACTGGGGCAGCTCACCACTCACCAAGGGAAGGAATCAAGGAGCTTAGAAGAATATGGAGTCGCTGGAGACTCCCGCCTCCCGTGGCAAATATCGGCCATCTTGCTACGCTCGTGCGCGTCATCCCCTTCACTTGTCTCCTTGAATAATTCCGCCATTTCTTCCATGAATTCGAGGTAGTGTTGCCTGTTATCTTCAATTCACAGTGGACCCTCTTGGAGTTTTTTTTATATTTATTAACGACTCACCAACCTGTTAACAACACCGATCCTAAAATAATATTTGCAGATCCAACAATTTTTCATTAGATTTAGGCATTAGGGTACTGTAATTATTACAAGAACATTTAACTTAAATAAGGGCCCCCGCGCACTAGCAACTTCAAAAAAAGCAATTATTTAGTCGCTTTGAGGAAGTTCCAATAAAACACACGGCATTCACTGGCTTCGCGCATTGGCGATGTTTTAGTTTCCGCAGCTACATAATTGCGTCCGTCCGTCCGGACCGTATTTTGAGGGTGAGTAAACTGTTGCCGTCAGGATAGGGCCACGTTGAGAGCTGCCATGAAAAAGTTGCCAGTGCGCAGGGGCCCTGAGTGATTAGTCTGAGAAGAATTGGCTTCAATTTAATACAGAAAAATGTTTACGTTATGATTCCCAACAAAATCTAAATGTGCACGATTAAAGTACCTATGTGTCGGATAAAAGTCATTTTTTTATATTTCCTAGCACACTCCTTCACTGGATAACCTGATGAGGTATTTACATTGCATTAATTCAAAATGTTACGAAGCGCGGCATCAAATGATTCTGAGTCTAGTAATTATGATATGTATGGTACGCCAGCTTGACGGTAAAATTTGCTAATTACTTAAGGCAAAAATAAGTTGAAGATAATATTTTAAAGCCGTATAATCGCCGGTTATTATCACCGGTTTATTCAACTTATTTTAAAAAAATAAGTTGAATAAACCGGTGATATTTTAAAGCCGTGATTTAGCCGCAATTTCATCAGTTTTCGCCATATACGCCCGTTCAGAAGCTCAATGTTTTGAGCGTAGTGGGCGTGGTCAGTCCTTCCCATCAACCCCCATTTCTGCCACTCGTTTCTCTGTGTACCTGCAGCTCGATTCTGTAAATGTGATATGGCCGTCACAAGCGGATTTCGTCAATGTATTCACGGCTTTGACGCCGGAGCGATTCTGAAACTTTATAGTGACGTCACTCTCACAGCCGCGTCCGTGAAAGTATTCACGCCCAAGAGGGCCCGTGGTAGCTTCGTCGCGGCAATGCGCTCTAATTTTTCATTATGAATTTACGCTGTGATTGATAATTAATAGCACATTATTCATTAATTACGATGGTGGTTATTTCATATTGTCACTTCCCATAAGTAATATGTATTAAAAACAAATAAAAGAAATGCGTAAAGTTAAATTTACATTCGCGTCCTATTTAAATTGATTGGCCTTCATTGCGATTGAAGTTGGTGGGAAGTTAAACCTTGCGCTGAGGGTTTGACAATTATCTTATATTTGTGTATCTTCTAGAATGTACAAGTAAAATACTCACAACTTAATGTTCATAATAATTTGGAGTAGAACCAACGGTAAAAGTATTGTGCGGTATTGAATGTTAACAGATTTATTTAATATTTGTTTCGTAAGTTCAAGCCTTCGATTTGTTTTTATTAACGAGAATGGAGGCTCTTTACATACCTCCGCTACTGTTGCATGAGCACCAATGTCGACGGAGGCAATAGATGCACATACTTCGGCGGCAGATACGCGATATCGACAATCCCTTCGAGACGTGAGATTGGCGATGGATCACTGAGTTCACACCACGATTAATTCGTAGACGTTTAGATGGCTTGCCGGGGCATACTTTAGTACGTTAAGATAAACATTGATCATCTATTCCATCTCTTCCATGCATTATTGCTGCCGTTCAGTAACACGACCAACATGAATCGTTTTTCTGTTGACATTATAGAAATACTAAGACATGTAAACATCTCGTCCTCTAGCAGAAACTGTTGATAATCTACTCGTATTCGCGCCAGAAACATTTTCATCAGTATAAATCGTGAATAGTGGCATGTGCTTGCACAATCAGACATATATGTATACGCACCACAGCGCATTTAAAATTATGTACTGAAATGATGAGAACAGCTCAAACGCATACGAGAATGAACCATTATTAAATAATAAAATAACACTTGTTATCATTCCGCGTAAGCATTAGCTCCATACAATGAGGAAATAAGAGCTAATTGTGCAATTACGAGCCCGCTACGTGATAACTGACTTCGATACGCAGCACTTGACAACATATAAAAGAGGTAATATACAGTTTACAGCTACAAACTAATTAAGCAACCGTAAATTATCATTAATAGGTACTTTTAAAAGAAAAGACCTCACTCAAAATTGAGTAAAGAAGTATTATTTACTTTGGGAGTGAATATTCCACGGCATTGTATATGTTTCTCTATGGTAACTGAAGTTGCAGTTGGCCGCTGAAGTAAGTTTGTATCGGAGATTCTGATTCGTTCCTCGCGTCCGCACAGCTACCAACATATGAAACTGAAGTGATCATAGGCGGATCCAAGGGGGGGGGGGCACGGGGGCACGTGCCCCCCCCCCCCCAGACCCTTAAAAATATGATAGATTTTTAATACGGTCCCATTATAATTTCGTTTGTTTTGTATAAAAAGGTATCCTTGTGCCCCCCCCTGAACAAAATCCTGGATACGGCCTTGCTTGTGCCCCTCCCAGAAAGAAATCCTGGATCCGCCCCTGGAAGTGATCGTTCGCAATCCGTCAAACATCTCACGACACAGGCTTACAGGATCGCTTGAACGTCTTTCACGGTGAGAGGCGTGAGAACTCCACTGTGGTTCGAACCACGCGAAGCACAGGTATGACATTTACAGAATCGAGCTGCTGGGGTAGCCATGTCGCCTCCATGTTCTTCTAAGCTCCTTGGAAGGAATGGACGAGGACACAAGGATGAAAGGAAAGGTACACACTCATACGATAGTAGGAAAGAGACAGGAACATGCGTTTCGGGGCACGCAGAGCCCAAGTGAAATAAGCCAATATGGCCGATACACTACTTCATTCATTCACACGGCGCCTTAAGCGCTAACAAAGGGAGTTTTCTGTGTATAAACCCCCGCCGAAATCATGGCAAATCTAAGCGTCCTGGTAGCGCAACTGGTAGAGCACCTGGCCGGCAACCAGGAGGTTCTGGGTTCGAGTCCCAGTCAGGCCGCATTTTTACCCTCTGATTTCTGGCTTTTTTCCACCTACCACAGCACCGTTGTCCTCGTCCTTTTTCTATTCCGTGTTCCTATCCCTTTCTTTCCTTACCTCTGAATTTATACGTATATATATATACATATATATGTATAAGAACAGAATAGAATACAAAAAAAATTTTTGACATTAAAAAAATCAAATAAAATCATAAAATGTCAAATTTTTTGTGCATTCAATTCTGTTCTTATATATATATATATATATATATATATATATATATATATAAGAACAGAATTAAAGAATAGGAGGTTCTGGGTTCGAGTCCCAGTCAGGCCGCATTTTTACCCTCTGATTTCTGGCTTTTTTCCACTGGCTTTTTGACCACACCCTGTTAAAATTCTCTGGCTTTTTCTGGATTAAGAATAAATTTAAAGTATACACATATATATATATATATATATATATATATATATATATGTGTATACTTTAAATTATATTACTGTAAAAAAAAACGCGTTCGTAACATTTTTATGTAAAATTATTGTATATCGTTGTCATCTTTGTATTTTATATTGTTCATGTTTTCTCTTTCATAGCCCTGAGGTTGATTTTAAATAAATCGAAACGTTGGCTATAACTTGTTTTTACATTGACCTAAAACTCCAAGAAATATTATTAAATGTAAATTTGATATTTTATAACAAATCAATGAGAAGGTCAATTATTATAGGACTTTCGGTTTATCCTTTACGTGTACCTAGCCTGTGGAGTTAGGACGAAAGACTCCGAATTCGGACTTTAATTTTCACAAAATTAGTGATTTTTTGTCATGGGACACATATTACCCTCTGGACCATATGGGTGCGAGATTGGTATCATTTCACGTCCCAGACTGTACCTCAAAAACTATTAGAGATATAGCTTTCATATAAATTTTTTGGAATCTACGCATCAATATTAGCCTAAAAAAAGTATTTTGTCATGCAATATAATGGCTACAATCCTTATAGACCTGTAAGGATTAACCCGTCAAAATGGCGTAAATAACTCCATTTATATACGACAAAAATAACGTATTTTAAAAGAATATGGACCATACAAATTCAATAAAAATCAGAAAAAAGGAAGACAAAAAAAAATTCTAGTCAGTATGATTAAGTAAATAGAGATTACTCGTAAAAATGACGGGCTTTGTTCTTCTAGTGCTACGTTGAACATAAATTGCTGATAGATAAAGCTCTATTTCAACCGTTTCCTTTGTTGGTTCCGGGCTTAGGTGCGAGCGCTGTACCGCGTTTCCTGTCATTATCACGTTCGAGATGAACGACATGCATTGAAGCTTCCCGAATCCTTCTCTTCATTTGCCACCGTCAAACCGGTGTAGCCGCGTTGTACGCAAAGGAATTTCATCCAGCCCCCGAGGAGGGCCAGAGGACCGTGCTTTTTTTTGCTCCCAACTTTCGGCACTTCCTCTTCCCCTCCTCGCGGGTTAACGCGGCCATCAATTTCGCCTCGCCTGTCGGTTTACATCCGATTTTCATTTGACAAACTACCACTCGCCGCTATACTAATTCACGTGCACATCCGGGCGTCGCAGGTGGTGTGTACCTATCATGGAGTATATGAGAGTCAAGGTTTTGAGCGTCATACAGTCAGCGTTCAACGGGGTCGGCTCATGTATTGATGTATTTCGAGGTGATGGCAGGGGGGCTTAATGAAATGCCCTGATGAATGAGAGGTGGAACTCAGTTTGGCGTCCAAGGGACTTCCGTATTGTGTCCTGGTTCGCTTGCTTACACTGTGTTTTTAAAGTGATGCTTCGTTAAGATTACGATTGTTCCAGAAACCGTTGGAACTATCGTGCATTCACACAACAATGGTTAAAACCTGTGCTGCCCACTGCTGAAATCTAAAGTGAACGAGAAATTGACGGTTAGCAATGCTGTATGTATTCAGGGCCAAGATATTACTGTGTTCAAAGTGTATTTAACGAAGAATTTTTCTTACGCCCATCTTCTTCCTTGCTTGGACAAATTCATGAAAAAAATAGAGCGAAGGGAGCTTTACGAAGTTTTTGTTTTTCTCTTGTCGCATCTTCTTCCGGTCTCCCAGCGCGTAGCCATCGCAAAGTGGCAACTTTCGGAACTACAGTAACTATTCTCAGGACATACATTCACACTGCTAGTTTGGTCAACTATAGTTAGGACGATCGCTCGGAAAATCGTAATCTGAATGAGGCATAACCCACGTGCTATCGCTTCCAAGAATATGTTGACTCACTCGAGTCCCAAGAAAAAAAAATCTACTCAGCTACGGAGCCAGTGGCTCCGTAGCTGAGTAGAGCGGGGCGGAGGTTGGGGGGGTGTGGGGGGGGGGTGGTCTTAATCAAGGTATAAAGCTTTTTAAAAACAGGGTTCTAAGCAGAGGGTTTTAAACAAATTTTAACACGTTTCTTAATCGAAAAAACCTCATTTGTCAAAGAAATCTTTTGTAAATTCATAATTTTTCAATATTTATTTTCTTTTATGAAGGAAAGAAATTTATTTTTATATTTTGGGTGGGGGGTTCGGACCCCCCGGAACCTCCATCCTTGCTACCCCACTGATTGTAACGTCGTGACTCGTAAAAGCTTCATTTTTATTAATTCAATTTACCTTTATTTATTTCATTTTGTTTGTTGTTTGGGTTTTGATTCTATTAATTTAAATATTAATGTATGCTTTCCTCGATTAATTTTTTTAGATTGCTTATTGTTTGTTTAAAAAGAGGTTGCTATGTTGTTGTTGATGTAATTAGGGAATTGTTTAAAAAAAGTTTTAAGAGATAAGATGTGAATAAAGAGGATAATGGCACATTGAATAATTTCAAGGAGTTTTAAAAAAATATTGAGAGATCCCTACGTCACACCATGTCTTCGTAAGGCAGTTACGGTGAATCCAAATATGAATCTATTCGGAGAGGAAAAACATCGCCACGGAGTCCGAAAGAAAACACTCCGTCGGCTCAACCTGCGCGTGAACGTGAGTTTAATCAGTGCATTCCATCCACTAGGGCTTTTGTTCCTGGACTTTGACTTCTATTTTGATTGCCCAGTGGCATCTGCGCCCGGCCTCGTTGGCTCTCGGCGACGTAAAGGCAAATGATGCAGCTTGCATTGAGTGCAAACCCTCCACGTTTTCATCGACCCAGCCCTGTCAATAAAATGGGTCTCATTGGTGTCTAAATATTATTGAAAACGACAGTACAAATCTGTGTGAGAGGAGAATGTGTAGTTTTTCCGATCAGTGTCGAAGATTTCTAACGAAGTCATTTCCTTAATTCATTGTTTTGTCACCAATATTGTCATTACCTACATGATAACTGATTTACAGTAATAACGTCAAATTAAATTGCGTCATAAGACGAATCGTCATAAAACAATGAAATTAAATTGTGTTTTGAGGCGAAATTTAATTTGGAATAATGGTTTAGAATGCAGTAGAGTGAAATGGAGCAATAAAAATTCATTTTTCGCAGAACTCAGTCCATAATTATTTTAGGGAGACGACCGACTCTTCAGATCATGCAATACGTTCAGTCAAAATGTGGGTTCACCTCCGAAGGAGCTCAATTTTTAGAATACCAATTGGCAGTTGAAATGTATGTCTTCATTTTGGAGATTTCTTCTATATTCTCTCGGCGTTGGCAGAGATTTCCCTGAGGTTACCCGGCCCCTTCTTGAGTATCGTGAGGTGAGCAATAAGTCCAACACTTGGTCCGTTGAATGGTACGTATATTCGTCGTCTCCTGATGCCTCTCGTGAAGAGCTGATCGCCAGGTTTCTCTCCACCCTTGTTTCCCAACCCTCCCTTCGTGACGCAAACGACATAAACAGTCGGTCATCTCCTCCAAATACATTATTACACCATGCTGCTTCTTAACCTCTTTCGCGTTTTCGTATCATGCTATAAGGAACTAAGGGAGAAGATGATTAACTCGGTAGAATAATTGATGGTGTTACGATATCTGAAGACTCCTTCATGAAGATGTGACATGTGTAATACCCAAGAAGTGGAAGATATTTGAAAAGCGAAGCGTTTTCCTGGCATTTAAGTTGGATACAAATTGTGTCACGAAATTTTTATCCTGAATAGCTGATGCCATTAGGGACCAAATTTACTAAAGTAGTTTAAGTCGAAAAAGCACCATTTTTAAACCACAGAAACTTTGAGTTAAGCGCTCCGATTGGCTGTGAGTTTGTCGGGTTACCGGATGATCTGGGCAACTCATGCTTTTCCCGCCGGAGATTGCGACGTATCCAAGGTGTCCGGCAACAAGGCAAACTCGCATCCAATCCGAGCACCTCGCTCCAAGTTTATATATTTTTTTTAAATAGTGCGTTTCTGACCTAAACATCATTGGGAAATTTTGGTTCCTACTGTCATCAATCTATCAAGGGTTTAATTTTCGTGACAAAATTTTTCTCAACCCTTTTATAAAGACCAGGGTCAATATTTGGGTGTTTCACAAATGTGAAAATTTATCACCAGTATTTCCTCAGTTGTATTTTTAAAATATCTGTACAGGTACCTAAAATGTTGTCAAAGTTTTACTCCGTTCACACCCTTAAAATTTCACGATGTGACGATCAGGTATATCTATGGTTGAAATTTCGGGACAAAATGTTTCTCCACCCTGTATATCACCTTTAAAATCCCAAGGGAACGTGCAAGTTACGTCTGGTAAAAAGTTGGCTGAGAATGCATGTTAGCGAAACGTTCGGTTCACGCCAGTATTCATGTGACTCCATCCACTCTAGGGTACTCTACGGAGTGGATCCATTGTCTCTCACGCACGGTCTTAAACCTCGTTCGCATGTTCGTACATCTCACCTCTGAAAAATCCGCGCTTATCCTTAGAGCGCGGGTATGTTGAATGCCTTCCGCCCACGTCCCTTTACCTCTCCGTCCTTCCCCACCCCTTTGCTTCGGTATCATATTGAAGGAAATTTATGATGTGGACCAAATGCCCGTGACGTCATGGACGGGATGAAAGATGCATGAGGTCAGACTGCCACCCCCTCCCCTCCTTTTTGTAAAGGTGCCGCGAGCTTCTTTGAGCGACGCGCCCCTGGTTGCACAGCACGGCTTTTAAAGGCTCCCCTCCTTCCCGGTGGATCGGCATGTGAAATAGTCGTATCTCGAGTATTTTCCCTCAGCCTCAGCCGGGTTTTGTCTTCAAAGCCCTGGACCGTGAGTAATATATGTGATTTTGATGCATTCTTACATAATGCTATAAACCGAGGGTGGTTTTGCATTAGTCTACTGTAGTATGAGGGGGCTCTACAAGTTTTGATTTACATGAACCACAACCCTTAATGTAAATAAGTTATTCGTTCCGTTGCCGGCGAAGTCTTTAAGTAGATATAGCATCCTTCTTGAAATAGAAATATTTTTAGCCGATCACAACGTTGTTTGTTTTAGCTCATAAAGATATGTTAAGGCGTTATCGTCGATATTTTCGGAGCTCCATCATGCGTTGTATAATAAATTTCAAACTTTAACTTTTTAAATATTTATTCAAAAATTAAAGTTGTCTCCCATTCATTATTCGATTAATCTTAAATGTTGGTTATGCTTGTCTAGTTTATGGAGGATATCTTATATGAAAAGAGATATTATGAATGTGAGGCTTTCAATTTTATGTTGATGGGTGGAAGGGATGGAATAGGATCAGGTGGTGACAGAAGAATTTTCGATTTGCAGAAATACGTTTTGCTGATATCTAAAAGGTGAATCGATGCGTATGATACCCAGAGGGGGAATGAATTTGTAAAATCGATGTTGTCTTTCGTGTCAATTTTATACCAGAATTATGATAAGTACGGAAAGGTAAATACTGCTTTAATCTTCAAAAGATGAGCTGCTGTTTCTTTTGAGTGTCATTAAGAGCTCTTTATTTTTTATATTTCTTATGAAAGTGATTAATTCATCATCAGATAATGACAAAATTTTCCTTTTGGAGACATACTTGGAACAGAGAATAGGAAGAAGAGAATATGGTTATTTTTTTTCAAAATTTCCCTTGAAAATGGCATACAAATTTATAGTCATATTTTTGAAAATTCGTTATGTCTCATGACGTTTATTCATTAATTTACAGTGAAAATTTGGGTGTTCACATGTAAAATTATTTGCAGTTTAGGGAATTCATTTAAGCAAAATGAGCTTTTCAGCATTCCTCTTAAAATTAACTATACTGTAATTGAGGAAGCTTTTATAACTATTTTTAATATTCTAATATGCTTAGTTCTCTATTTTTAATAATCTATAAATCTCGAAAGATGTTCAATGATTAACCATTATTTAAAAAATCCTGTAAGACTCGCATGCGAACGCTAGCGTCCGAGTTTAGAGTAGGTAAACGTTAAAAATATTTGACTTTAATATTTTGAATAGTTGAAATAAAAATTCAGTAAGCAAATATTGTTTCAAATTTTTTTCACTTTTTAACTGAAAGCAGGTTGTATTGGAAGTTAAAAAAATGTAGTTTTTTTTTAAAGAAAAATTTTACTTAAAATCTAGCAGGTCGCCTCATACCCTCTCACTCTTTTGTGACTCGCTCTGTTGACCAAGAAGTGGTCCTGAGTAGCTCTGTGTAACCATGCAGGTTAGTGATTCCTCATTCAAGTGAATGACTACTCGTCTGTACAAAAAAGTGCTGTTTATAGAAAAATATCGCTATATCTGTCAATACTTTTAATCAACAAAATGGTATGTTTGGTCGTAAATCAACGGACTCCATAGAAAATTTAATGCGAAATATTTGTCATTTTACGCCATACCGCCGGCGAAAAATAATTATAAATAAGATGTTTTTTCTTCATAGTTCACTTCTCGCGAATTTTATCGGTATTTCAATCGATAAATAGTTTCAAACAAACAAATATCAAGGCCTTTTATGACTCATCTATATTTACATCTCTGCGCATGGGGTAGCGTGATGGAATTGATGATTTTAAAGCATTATTTACTCGTCCTTGTTTTTGCACGTTGGTGAACATTTTGTGATCTCAATGAAAAAAATCGTGTAGCTTGATGGCCATGGAAATTTACAACCATGCCGCGATGCTCTTAAAAATCTCTCAATCGCTGTCACTCGACTAGATATTCTATCGACGCAATCGCGATAGGCATTGCGGTCGTGATTGCATCACGAAATGATGCACTCCCCTTCACCTTCATATTGGTCGGAAATGTATGCCGCGTGGTGACGCACGTTTGGAAACTGGAGAAGCCGCCTCTTCGGTACGGGCGGAGATGGATTTTGTCCGCTGGAAATTAAAAATGTCTGCGGCTTCGTTCTCCGCCCGTCAACCCCCTTATCTATTCAGGAACACGTGCTGATCATAGAGGCCTCAATTTTCGTGGCGGCTATCTCGTTAAAATGAAAGCAATATGCCTCCTTCGTTTTAATACGGATGCCGGCTTAGTGCGGATTTGGAATGATTCAATCGACCGCTTTCATCGGAAGTAGCTCTTGCCGTTTATGAATAATGCTTCGAGTCGGTTGTGTTGAATGATAAGGATTCATCTCACAGGTAGGTGTATTTATTATTTTTAGGGGAAAATTTTCCAATGATGTAATTTGATAGCCGAAGGTATTAATTTTAATGCAAGATATTTATTCCAATACGCAAGCATGATATTATGAATGATAATACTTCCTCAATGTCTTTGGTTTTTTAAATGCAAAGCATGTCTAATCCGCTTGATCTATTGCAACTTCATCAATGAAGTTCCTAATTAATTGAGAGAGATTTAAAGGATGCTGGTTTTGTGTTTTGTGTACCATATCCGTATGGGTTTCTTTTCACGCCAAAGGGTTAACTGCGAAGTTTACGGGATAATTTCGTATGAATTTTCTCTAGAAGCTCACGTTCATTCCAACTCATTCTCTGTTTGTCAATTTCAGTTCTGTGGCGGCAAACTCTAATTAAGGGACCCAGAGATATCTTAACATTCCTTAATTAAGGCTGAAATTTTGTCGAGTTAATCTGATATAACTTTCTCGTCTCCATACAGTATCTACCCTAAGCCTTTGAGTTCACTACAATAATTACCCGCTTTGTAGAAATCGACTCGCCTATAACATGATTAGTATCTGGAACTAATCTCCAGATGTTTACAAAGATGAGGTATTTCAGGGACCCCTTTTAACCCTTTCCAACCCAGAACTCATTCTGGAAGAAATCAAATTTCAAGATTTTTAATTTTGAAAACTCGAAAAATTTACACCGAATGATAATCATCCCGGCAGCTGAATATTTCGTCATTAAAATATGCACTACAAAATAATTGGTAGTTTAGATAACTCCTAGGTAGAGCTTAAAGCTTAAACAATTTTGATGTTGCTTAGAAGCAACATTGGGTTATAAAGGGTTAAAACGGCACGTAGTGATCAGCTGGTCACTCAGGGTTGTAGCGCAATATCAACAAAGATACTTCATTTGATCTTTTTTTCTAACCACTCAGGAAAACTTCAGTGCATAAATAAAACATTGCCAGTTTTGCAGATTGGATTTGAAAAATTGCCAGTTTTGTGCTTCATATTTATATTTTAAGGAACAGATGTCTCATAAATGATTTTTTCCTCGAAGAAACTTAGCTATCGCATCATTTTATTACATTAAAGGCAAGTTGTTCTCCATACCAGCCGGCTTTGCGTGACTATTCTTTTATGGAGTCAGATTTCTTCATTCCCTGCCTGGTCATCTTGACATTGATCAAATAAATCAATTTTTTACCTCTCTGTCGAGTAGTACCAGCGACACTGCAACAGATGCACCGACCATTGACGACCTTCATGTTCCGTTTGATGCCAATAATTTCTTTTTTCAACACATCACTCCGGATGTTGCCCTGAAGCACCTTAAGAAGACGAAATCTAATTCCCCAGGTCATGATAATATTTCCATTATGTTTGTTCATAAAGCCACACAGTTCCTACTTCCATTTATCCTTGAAATCTTTAATTATTCCTTATCCTACGCACGATTTCCAGTTGCCCGGAAAAAAGGACTTATCACGCCCGTCAGAAAGGTCAACAAGCCCGAAAACCCATCTGATTTCAGGCCCATTTCTATTCTTTGTGCCCTCTCTAAAACACTGGAGAGGATTGTGCACTCTCAAGTCATGGAATTTCTAACATCATCTGGTAAACTAGACCCTTACCAATCTGGCTTCCGCAAGGGTTTTAGCACACAGACTGCCCTGCTTAAAGTCACTAACGATATTCGTCTCGCCACCGACAAGAAATTGGTAACCATTATGGTTCTATTCGACTTTAGTAAGGCCTTTGATCGAGTCAATCACGTAGTTCTCTTACGCAAATTAAAGTCCCTCGATTTTTCCAGCTCTGCCCTAAACTGGTTTAACTCCTACTTGACGGGCAGAAGTCAAGCTGTCAAGGGCTCAGGTGACGAGTTATCCCCATGGCTCCCGATTTCATGCGGCGTACCTCAAGGATCCGTCCTTGGACCTCTCCTCTTTACTTTGTACACCCTGGACCTGGCTAAGTCCATTAGTCACGCCAACTATATGCTCTATGCTGATGATCTGCAAATCTATATTCACTGCTCTCGTGACGAACTTCCGTTTTTTATCGAAACTATTAACAGTGATATTAGCTCCATCATCTCTTGGGCCAATACCAACTGCCTACAATTAACCCCCTTAAAAACTCAAGCAATCATTTTCGGAAATTCAAGACTTTTAAATAGCATCCATCATGATAGTCTTCCACCTATTCGTGTTCACACGAGCATTGTTAAATTCAAAAAAACTGTTCGATACCTTGGCATCACTCTTTCCACTACTTTAAATTGGGATCAGCATGTATTGGAAATGTGCAATAAGGGAAATTAAATTCTCTATGTATTGAAACTTCAAAAGAAAAATTTACCTGTCCACACGAGAATAGCACTTGTAACCTCTTTGATTTTTCCAATTATGGATTATTGTATACTAGTGTATTGTGATTTAACAAATGTTCTTGAAATACGTGTCCAGCGACTAATTAACAGCTGCATTAGATTTATATTCGACCTTCGCAGAGACGATCATGTTTCTGAGCACTTTGTTGCCTTGAAATGGCTGCCTACTGGCTCCCGAAGGAAGTACTTCCTGGGGTCTCTTCTGTTCTCCCTATTTCGTACTCAAACGCCTGAATACCTGTATAACTTATTCACTTATAGGACTAGTGTTTCCCTCCGAAGAACCCGGTCAGACCTTAACCTTCTCCATATACCCCAAGCCCGTACCAACCTATACCTAAATTCCTTCCAGATCACTGCTTCTAAGTTTTGGAATTCATTACCCCCCTTAATAAAACGCTCCTCCACCCCGGAATCTTTCAAGAGTAAACTGTATGAATATTTAAAACCGTAAATGTATTGTTTTGAGTTGTACAAATCATTGAGTTGATTAATTTTGCTTGTGTTGCTTATGTTGTGATATTTCATAATTATTGTATTTTTGAGCGGAATGTTTAATTGTATTTCGGTTTTTTGCTCTTATGGGTTTCCCAGAGCATCAATAAAGCATTCATTCATTCATTCATTCATTCGGCTGCATGTAACATTTGAACTTTCCCGTTTCTTGAGTCTATCTTCTTTCCGTGATCGGATATCTGTAACAAACCACACTTTGTCATTTTCTAACACCCGATGAGTCACAACCTCGGGAGAAACCTAGCTGAAGTGTTAAGAGATTATCCCGAACACGTTACTCCACTCATCACATTCTTGCACTAAACCTACCTTTTCAATTAAAAATAATTGCTACCCTGTTTAAATAATTTCCAATCATATTTTAAGACCGGAATTGTTTTTTTTATTAGTATCATAATTATTTTCTCTCTTTTTCAGTGAGTGTGTGGTGGCCTCAGCCGCCGACGAATCCTGTAAAATAAATACTTCTACTACTTGTGCGAAAAATCTAGGGAAAAAAATTATTCGCCTTAACCAGGATTCAATTTCTGGTCGAGTACTTTAGCCAGTTGAGCTACCGAGGCGTCATTCTCAAATGCTCATTGCATTCTCCTGCTTCTCAAAGAGCTATGCTACTAATTACTACTACTACCTGCTAGTTGGGAATCGGGTGGGAAAATCTGTGTTGGTACCAATATTTCGATCGAAAATCAAACTCTTCTTTTTCTTTTGGGGGTCAGTTAAAAGTGGGAGTGCCACAGAGAAAAAGTAGCCGATGCGGGCATTAATTATTTACGATAAAAGGTGATTTCCGCTTGATTACTTGATGGTCAAACCCAATAAAGCCGACGATCCCTGGCTTACTGGTCTTATCTTCAGCAAACCCTCCTCTCGCTTATTCTTTTTGAGGTTTAATGAAGCGTGATTAAAGGAGATGGAGGGTTGCGAAGCAGGGTTTAATATAATTAGGGCCAGCAGTTTCACTCGAGATAACCAGGGTCGGGCTCAGTTCCTGGGTTCGAGATAGGGAAGAATCAAAGAAATAGCCGAATGAAAAAGAGATTAAAAGGAGTGATGATGCAGGAAAGATTGTATTGTAGCATATCTAGTGGTAAAACAGGGGACTTTTGGATATTAAAAACCCCTCAGAACCAAAATACTCTTTCCTTACGCATCTTATTAATTTAGTATTCGCTGAAGGAGAAAATCAGTTATTAATAAGTGAAATGAAGTTATTAATATTATAATGTTAGTGTTTAATTTTTATCATAGATGTTTTAAATAAGCTCTCTTTATATAAGTTATATCATCTGGGTAGGGGGGTTCCCAAAACATCCCCACAGATGATTTATGGCTCCACTGTTGGCACATCTATTACTATTACCAAGTACGATATCAACCCCGGCAGTCACCAAATTTGTCGAAGACTGCGTCGCGAAGACTAAAATCTTTTAAACAAAGTCAATGTTTATAAAAAGCACCCTATTAATAGATGCTACAATTCTGTATCCCATGGAATTTATTCAACAAAGTTAGCAGCATCTTATTCTGAAAGATCTTCCAAGAAAACTAAAAAACGCTGTTCCTTAAAAAGTTTTTTTATCTTTGAATATATCTCGCTGTATAACGGCCGATTTAATTGGAAATTGACATTACATTAATTTCCAACCATTTTTTACTATTGCTGCAAAGTTCCACGCACCTTCCTCGAAAAACGTCATTTAATATTTTGCCCACTTCTATTTTATTTCAGCCCAGTGTTCGTCGGCTATGTCGAAAATTTGTGAGTAATTGACTCTAAGAACTTTTATTAGCTACTTTATACATTAATGGCCAATGCTTCACGGTACCTGCATGCTATCAACATGAGCTACTACCTTAAGACGCGATGGAATGGCGTAACTGAAATATTTGAAACGCAAAATGATACGCATATCTGAAACTGGAATTATTTCTTGAACTTATGCATGACGACGTCATGTATTGTGTTATTCATTGAAATGGATCTTGTAATGCTACAGAAAAATCATGCAGATAAAATTGAGCGGCCGTGTTAGCAGTATGTAAATTCTAAGAAGTGTGGTGGGTGGGGGAAAGAAACCATCTCAATACTTTAAAGGGTAGTTTTCTAATGTTTTGTTGAAAATTTGCTAGGAATGAAGAACTAGGGTTGGGGAATCCTTACATTTTAAGGCATTAGTTTCGCTTACCGTTCGGATGAAAAACTTTGGTTTACTGCAACCCTCAGTTGCTATCATGCTAAGGTTAGGGCTGTTCATGGATATGCTGTAGTTTACGTTAATTGAACTCTATAAAAACGACTCTTCTTTCGGCCACAGGATTTATTGTCACTGACCGCGCATTTAAACATTCTGAAATCGCGATGCTGGCGGTAGGGCAACCCGAACTCCAATAAACTATAATTAGGTCTGCCTACCAAGTTGTATGCGAGATTTATAATAGTCTATATTGAACTTATGACTTTAAAATGGTATGTATCTGTTAGTTCGAAATATTTTATGCAAATATTGCGAAAAAATGGATCTGTCAGCGTTTATCTCCACGCTGCGGACATTTTTGAAAAGCGATGAAAGAGTAAGAGAGGATAGGTGGCATAAACCAAGCTTCAACAGGATAGATTAAGGGTTCTTCTATTTAGTCCGCTTGGTCCTCCGCCCCGGTCCTACTATTTGCGATAGCTTCGAAAACTCTTCGTGGCAATACGCACGGGATGTCGGGATGCGTGACTCAAAGGGGTGGGGAGGACGGAGTGCGGTCAAGAAGGTCGAGGGGGTGTGCGGCGAGCCCGCTATCGATTAGCGACGCGTGGTCTTTGACGTTGGTGCGTGCGTAATCCACCGATCCAATCGCACGTGCAAGCGGCTCCACCAATGAACGGGGGAGGCCGCTTCTCTCCTTGCCTCTTCTATGCATCCTCCAAACCGTAAGGGGTCGTCCCTTCTCGCCCTCGCCTTCCTTCGCCAAATTATGTCCCATTTTGCTCCCCTCACATGTGTAATTTAGTCTCCATTAAATTGTGCGAGTGCTTGGAGGCTCCTGATGCCCGGTGGACGAATATGTCGATGTTCTGGAGGGAGCAGCTTGAGATATTACTCGAGTTGACACATGTAAGACTTAAGTAAATAAGCATAAGGAATAATAAAGTACACATAAGATTTCGGATTTAATTTTTTTCCTCCAAATTAATATGTGTTTATCGAAATATCAAACAGCCGTAATATTAGCATGATGATGGTTTAAAGTTACAGTAAAGCAAAGTAGTTCACCTCAATGGTCAGTGAATCTAATGTCTTTATTGTAAGAATGCCTTAATACTAGTGTTTAATTCGCAGAAACATTCAAACAAAACATTAAAAAAACACCCTCAAGGGAGTTGAAGTTTCTTTTTCTCTCATACCTTTTTTATCACTGCTCACACGGCTGCTCGATTCTATGTTTATCATTTTCCTACAGGATTGTGAGATCCCATTTAATTGATGACATTTAACCTATTCTTTAGTGCAATATGTACATGACACTAATGGATAAAGCTCTCTAATGCGGGTTTTAACGGAATCGACATTTCTAATTTGTGTGATCATAAATAATCTTTTTTTGTGATATTCGTCCATGATGAATGTGCATTGTTTGGAAAATACGACGAAGGCGATTAGCTCAAGTTTTAGTTTACAGCATCAAGAGACATATTTTGCGATGGGGGTTAGATATAAAATTGGTGATTTCCAACGGTACTCAGTGGAATCTGAAAATTTGGAATGAATAACTTAAATTTTATTTTCCGCAGACTTTTTGATGAAATCACGACCGCAGTTTCGACGGTTAACGCCACCTTCTGGTCCAAAGGATGACTAGAGCACCAGAACAGAAGAGACCAGAACATGACTTTTACCGTCGAAACCATGGTGGTGATTCAATGAAAGGTTTCTGAAGTTATTCATTCAAAACTTCGGATATAACTTATTATCCACCGATTCGGGTAGCAAGTATTAAAGTTACATACCATAGAAGTTGTACTCATGGCAGCTTAATCCGTGTTTCATCTTTAGTCACTGATTTCATACAAACAGGACCGTTGCTCTGCAGGGATTTTTGACGGAATGGAAATTATCGACTCCATCGCTTTACGAACTTACAAGTTGTATGACTAATAATCCTCAATGATAAGAGGGTTCCCTAGGAAGTAACGCACCACATTTCTTTCCTCAGCCAAAAGCAATGGTGCGAACTCGAAGATTCGCGTATCAATTATCTGAAGCTTCATGAGTGCACGTACAAAATTTCTGGCTCTTCCGACTTATAGCGTAGCTGCAGGACCGTTTCAAAATGTCGTCTGTAAGTGATGTACATACGTAACACGCAACGTGCCTTCATCGAATATGTCCCTGTAAAAGAAAGGAACTGCGGTAAATATTCACAAACGTTGGTACAAAGTCTATGGAGCATGTGCTGTTAACATGAGTACGCATAGCCACAAGGCACACAGGAAAAGTACACCAGAAGGCATTGGCGGATACAGAAGGGGGGGGGGGGCACCCCCCCTCGCTAGCCCGCCCGTATTACCAAACATTGCAGAACCACAATTATAGCTTTTTCATTGTATCATAAGATGGCATTGTCTTTTATACGTGTGTAATAAATTTAACTAAAATTTTCGAAAATTTTGCATCTGACTTGATTATTTTTTATTAGGATAAAAGTAAAGGTAACTCAAGATATCTTTTGCGCCTCCCCCTCCCGTTTTTTCTGTACCCGCTACTGTCAGAAGACGGTTTCGTGGTGCTCCAAGGTTTGCAGCGGTCAGGGAGCCTATCCACAGCTATCACTCCTGACATGTTGCAGCTAGATGATGTTGTCATTTGCAAACAAAGACGCATTACGACTTAGTAGTTGGCGCTAAATTTGTTTATTAGCAGAGGAAATTGACGCTTCCAGTAACCTCGGCGCCATAACAGCCCAGGAGATGCTTCGATTCAGCACGATAATGCTCGGCCCCACGCAAGTTTGAGGACTGCTGAACACGTGGCAAAACAGGGTTGGGCAGTGTTACCCCATCCATTCTAAACACCTGATCTGGCTCCCTCAGACTTCCCATAAAAAGTTGCCATTCCTGGAAGACATTTTGAGAACGACGAGGAACGGATTTACTTAGTGAAGAAATGGCTTCGTACTCAGAACAAGGATTGGTACCACCAAGGCATACACGCCCTTGCTTCACGCTAGATGACGGCCATAGAGAGGGACGGAGAATGCGTGGAAGAATAGGGTGTGTAGCAGAAATATCATTCTTTCATATGTGTAATTATCATTATGTGCGATAAATAAATGTCGAAGAAAAAATATATGATGCATTACTTTCTGGGCTACCGTCGTAACTATGGAAACAATGCTAGATGAGATACGAAGAGAACAAAGCGTGTGAATCGAGTCGGAACTAAGGGAGAAGGGAAGTTAAAAGCCGCGTTAGAGGGAAGAATGTAAGGCGAGTGGAGCGGGGATGGGCAAGGGAGAGAATGGGATTTATAGATAAAAGAATTAGGAAATTCACGATTCGGCTTACTGGAATTTTAAAAGACAATTTAAATTTTGTAGGGCGTAAGTTAGCCCGGAGATTGAATTTTATTGTAACAATGATTGCTAATGCATAATCTTTCTATAACCGGCTATTTTTAATAGATTATATATCTCCATTACGTTTTAAAGTAAAATAATCTCTAAATTTAAAGCTAGCATTGGATGAAGAACTCGATATTGGGAGAGGGTTTTTATGATTTGCATTAAATGAATCGCCTCGATTTTTCTCTTCTTTAAGATAGAAAAATGACTGATAATATACTGAAGTAATGTTTTTTTTTTCGGGTGATTCTTGCATATCTGTGTCTACCCCTTTTTATCAAGAATTTTATCCCCCGTTGAAAATTCCAATTTAGGTAAACTTAAAAGAATCTCCTCGATACTCATTTTGCTGTGGAAAAGGTCGAGACATTGATAAATATCCATTTCAACGTTATAGCGGCCAATTTCGGGAAATGTTGTCGGGCTTGGTTGCCCTGGTGTTTTTCTCGTCATGACACCCCAAAATACGTTGCTTAACCAATGCTGCGGTTTAACAGCCTACACCACGCCTTTTTGTGGTTCACACACGTGTTTTTTGTTTGGTGTATGAAAGCGTGTAAAAACATCCGGAATAATATTCGGAGAGGAAAAGATGGGAGTCCATTACTCTTTGTATTTTCTAAAGCGCATTGCAGGGCACAGCCAAAATGTTCCCATGAACGGTTTTGTTGACTTGCCAGTTGAGCCGCCCACACAGGATAGTTAAAATACGATCAGAAAATAAGAATATGAAATTTTGGATGTAATTATGCCTTCGGATGGGACAAATCACTTGCTCACAAAATTATTTCCCTAGTTACCACCGGATGTTATGGTTTTGAAAGCAGAAGTTATTGAAAATAAAGCACTTATGTGAGTGTGTTTTGTCTGATTAGATTCTTTTTTCTCTTAACGAAGACGAGCAAATTTCTGCTCCGCTACCCAATTGTCCCAACATTCATGCCCTCATTTCACCTTGCCGTATTATAGAAAAAATACCGCCTCATTAGATTCGCAAAGCCATGATAGTTAATAATGCTAAACAAGATGAAGTGAAATGAATAAATTGTGAAATAATATTTTTTAAACCATCGATCGCATATTTAATGTTTCCAAAATCTGTATAAATGAAGCGATTTAACCGGAGTAATAAAAAGTAGGAAGTTTATCATGAATAATTTATTTTAAAATCAATGCTACACTTCAGATAGTAATAGATTTTATGAAATGAAAGTGACTATTAAGCTGCTTCAACTGCCTCAAGAGTTACTTAAAAATATTCACGGACCTTTATTTATTCATTGATTTTTATAGTTTTCCTTGCTACAGAATTACATGAAAAACTCAATTCATACAAAAGACATGAATATACACGCGAATACAAAGTCCCAGTTATTATTATAGTATCAGTTACATCGCATTTAGTCATTATAATCCATCAATTATGTCAGAGCTCTGCAATATTTGTTTATTTTTTTATATGGATCAGTTCAGTACAATATTTATTATATTTCTTACACATTATTGGTAAGGGCACATTTTTGGCATGAACGTTTTAAATTCTTTAACAAAGATTAGGAATCAAATGAAAAATTGAAGCAGATAAGAAGCAGAATCATATAAAATTCATACAAAACTTGATGAAAAAAAACTGACATTCACCGATAGGTGTAATAATATCTATTCAGTATATGTAGCCTAGTTCTGGATAATAAAATAGAATGAATGAAAATTATCGACAGTTCTGGTTCATGGAAAGTATTTAAAAAATATTCATTTAGGCCATGTAGGGTATGTAGCCTAATTTTGTGAATAATATAGAATGCAAATAAAGTATCGGAAATTGTAATTCTTGGAGCTAATTCGTACAAATAGTCGCTGTTTATTGTTTGCTCTTAAGATAACGTTCAAAACGGAGCGAAACGTGGACAGTTAGGAAGGAGGACGAGAGAAGACTGGAGGCGTTCGAGATGTGGGTTTGGAGAAGAATGGAGGAGGTGAAATGGGCAGAGAGAAGGAATGAAAGAAGTGCATGACATGGTGGGTGAGGATACGCAGCTTTTAGATAAGATACAGAGGAGACGGAAAGTATGGATGGATGGAGTACTTAGCGGGGAATATTTGTTGAAAACGGTGTCGGAGGTTGAAATTTAATGTGAACGAGGGAGAGGAAGGAAGAGAATAGGATTTTTAGATAGATTGAAAAGCAGTAAAATATTGAATAGGATGAACTGGGTTACCATAAAAGAATAATAGGGTTTCAATAATTCATAGGGAATATGCCTTATTGTGAATTGAAGTGGAAAGTACTTGAAGGAAGGGATCTATAAGAATACTTTTTAAACACTCCAAGGAAACCTGCGTTAATCGGTAGAAAATTTTTATAATAATAATATAACGCTCCAAAGGAAAAAAACCTGGAAAACTCACTCGCAAACTCAGGATACTGTTTTTGATGCCGTCTTTCACCCTCAACGGTCGGAGTCTGCGATGTTATAGCCTCACTCGTGGACGCGGGAGTTTGCAGAGAAGAGCGCCGTAACTCCACTCCATTTACGGAGGGTGGTTGCTGCGGCCTCTTGAGGGCGAAAACTCCGCGTAAAAACTCTTCGCGAAATTTTAGCACAGAGCAACAGCTGAGCCTTCTCCGATGCGCCTCGTCTATTTCAGCTGTCAACGCGCCGGCGGCAGAGAAACGCTCCTCTTATACCGGCATGAGTAGTCTTTGCTAATTCTTGAGGCTCATGAAGAAGGTTGAGTTCCCTGGATTTCCTGGGTGTTATTTTGCATGAGATCCCTTCGACTTTCTTAAAGAGGTTGGTTCGAGGAATGAAGTATACACGTCTTTATCATGAAAATTTTGAAATGTATCCATCAAACTGTAATACGTGGACCGACGGTCATAAAACATCAAGCTTTCCGAGCTATATTTGCTGGAAATTTCATTAAAAAATCCTAGTTTTTATGATGGTGCATTTGGCTGCGATTTGATATGAATAAGGAAAATGTCAATTTCTGCCAATTTCAAAAACATGTTCAAAACCACACAGTTCTTTATTTGGAAATAATATTATATTGAAATATATTAATTATTTAAAAAACTATCTGAGACTACAAATTTCGAAAATCAAAAATACTTATACAAACTGCAAGTAATTCTGTTTCGTTTAAAACATGTTCAAAACCACACAATCTTTTATGAAAACCCTGTGACTTATGCACCCTGAAAATTTCAAGGTGATAACTTCTAAGTGTCAAGCTAGTAATCCATCACAAAAAAGACTGATCGATCGGCATGAATGCTTCGTCTTACAACGTGTCTTCTCTGCTCGTCCTTTTTCTTTCGTTGGGCTCACTGCTTTAAGACCTCTCGTCTTGAATCATCACCCTTTCTCTCTTCTTTGAGGACTCGAGAGTATCTTCTACCATCTTAGGCCCAGACGTTTTCTCCTCTATTAGTTTTATCTATCTTACTTAATCTTCTTCCGTGCCAGCTACCTCTCGACCTAAAAAAATATGACTCTCTTCATCCTGCCTCTTCCCCATTACCATTTCGCTTGATTTAGGATCTCGTTAAGACACAGTAGTGGCCCTTGTAGGAAGGGAGGTAAGAGGTACTAAGACTACTCCTCCTTTGCTCTAAAATTGGATTACAACTTCGCCAACTCCGGGTAAGACTCATCCAACAATTTGGAAGTACTTCTCTAGTTTTGTGAGCAGTTAAATATTCTCCCTTATAAAGGAACTATCGTCTGAAATATATCTTTTTTATTCACGCGCGTGTAGCCACGAATATAAAATACTAGATGTGTGTTTTTGTATTACAACCAGGATTTGGTCAATGCCTGTTTTAATTTTCTTTGCGAATTCAAGCTTTGTTTTCTTACTTTGCAATTGTAAGGCAGGTGGAATCAAATAAGTATAGAAAATTCAATTTTATGACCCATTTTGAAATGATTAATATTATTTTTTTGGATTCCACTGTTCTAAGCAATTTTTCCTCCTCTAAATATGTCATGGTGCTTAAGGCTCATGTGGCTATGTGCGACTAGACATAGATGATTGTCATAAAAAAATTATATTACTCCTCAAAGCTATCAACCTAGGGATAAGTTTTTAAAATACTTTACCCCCACACACATATTTTCGTAAGTAATAAGTAATTGCTCTATTTCACTATCAATTGGAGTAATTTATTTCTTGCGTGAGTTGTATACCTATGCGTATACATAATTTCATCCAATTTTATTAATTTTTGTTGTATCGATTTTTATGCTGTCTTGTATTGCCTTGTATAGTCCTGTCATGAGAGAAATGCGGCATGTGTACTGAAGTTCAGCGCGGCGTCTTTCAATTTCTCTACGGAAGAGACGCTGCACCTCGTGGCTGTATGGTATTTAAGGCCAATAAAACATACCGAGCAAAACTTACTGTTGCTGCAAGCTTCAAACAATCGTAATATAGCAGTTCAACGTCCGATACGAATTTAGTGCAAGGGGAGAAAAAAATTTGAAGGTAATATACCAGATATGTCAGTATTTGAGGTTTAAAATTTGTAAAACCAATGAAAAGCAAACCGAATATCCTCACTTATTCCCTAAAATCCACTCCGTCTCTAATTTGCACATCTGCCCCCAATCAGTCAGGAAACCCCGAAAAGAAAGGGGTTCGCAATCTATCCTGTATGCGGAGACTCTCCCCGATTTACCCTATTGGCCGATCACATGTTTCTATAGCTTTGTCTGCTATCATCCTTCCGGAATTTCTTGAAGAATGCTAGGGGAAAAACGAAAATGTGTTTTCAAATTGCTTGACGTATCTCTCCACTCAACTCTCGGATCGGTCAATCTCTTGTAAGCTACATAATTCTTCTGCTTTACTTCCTACATCACCGGCTCATCCGTAGCCTACCTCTGGTGTTGACCGCGGGTGAGACGTATAAATCCGTAAGAAAAAATAACATTTATATTCTTACTTGGCATATATATTTATAAAATTAAATTGATTAAAACTAAGTCATATAATTCCATTGCGGCAAAATAATATGAATAAAGTTAAGAGGTTGTAAGCTGAAGTGATTGATGCCTATGGTGCTAAGCAATTTCAGAATTGTTATAAAAATAAACTCCATCGAGAAGTAGTTTCAAACAAATTTTGCATTAATTTTTCTCAGATATTTTGGTTAATTTGCTGTAGGGATGAATAAATAGAATTCTGTTGTATACAGAAATGTTCTCCCAAGACAATCCGCCCGTGTATTCTCTCACATGATTGTTTTTCCTTTTTCCTTGGATTTTTTTCTTGCTACTCTCCGTCCAATTCATGAAATTTGTCTTCTTCCTTCTCCGTTCCCGTGTTCTTTCCGTCAGGAACTTGAGCACCCTCTCACCCCTCAGGACTTGACAACCTCTACCCTCATGTCTTCCTTATCTCTTCCAGAAGTGTTCTCTCTTGTCCGACGGTTTCCTTATTCCTCGTCCCCGTATATGTACCTCTTAATTGTTACGTCATGTAGAGGTTTTATAATGAAGGAAATGACCTTTTGTTTTGCCTCTTACCGAGTAAATATTTTTTCATTCATTCTTTTCTCTTCTTCACAGAGTGCAAAGCGGTTATATGACGGTGCGTTTCCAAATTAGCTTCTTTTTGTTTGCCTCTTCCGATCACACAGCATGGGGTCGTTCACTCAGACCGTAAATCGCAAGTCATGAAACGAATTCGGCAGGCGCAAAAAAGGACTGAAATCGAAAATAGCTGTTCAAAACCTAAGAAATGTTTCTTATTGTAATGGAAGGAGAAAATTTACAAATTTGCTGTCAATGAATTGGTTTATTTTTTTGACGCAGATCGTTTTTCAAAAGTAATAAAAAAAACTAAATCCATGGCTCTTAAGTTGAAAAAATATCGCGAAAATTACCTTGCATTCCATTGAATTTTTTTTTCAAAATCAAGCAAATTATAACTGATGGCATACCTTTCGGAGCGACTCTGTAGTAACAAAAATTCACGATATACAATTAAAAGGTATGTTTTTGTCACTTCTAAGTAACCTACACGACTTCGTTATGTCATGTGGCCGTTACGACACGAAATGGGGGTTTCTGTTTTTCGTCGTATTTTGGTGCTTATATAGGACTATAAGTAAAGAATCACCGAGCTCCCTCTACATATTTACACCACATGCAAGACTGTTCAGTGTGAACTGAAGAAATTATCTGCGATCGCTTGCGACGCCCAAATTAAGATCTGACTGAGAAGCGGTAAACTGCTCGGTACGAGCTCAAAGCGTCATCAACTTTCCTCTAAAACGGTTAGGGCCGTCGTTTTTTTCCCGTCACGAACAAAGAGAGGAGTAGGCGATGGATCGGAAATAGGAAAATATGAATCTCTCTAATTTTCTGACTTCATCACTGCAGGGAGTCAAAAAAGAAATGGTGAAGTAGCCCTTTGCTACAATTTTAAGCATAACATAATGAAAAGAATTTATCCTGAGGTATACTTTTTCTATTTATACTTAATGGGGAGCCTTAAAACCCTAGGAGTACATAAGTATGCTCGAGTTTTAAATCATAGCTTGAGAGCCCTGAACTGCTCATCAGGCTTTCCTTAGATGACATATGCATCGCTAAATGCAGAAAGACATCATGTCCAAGGTGGACGATTTTTTTTCTTCTTTTAGTTGTTGTTGCTCCGTGCAAGACTCAGCGTTTCCTTCTGAAAGGAAACATGCTATGTAAACATATCCTCGGTGTTATTAGCATGACACGTTTCCTTTTAGTAGGAAACGTTTAGTCTTGCTCCTAGCACAAACTTAAACCAAAAAAACATGCTGTATCCCACGACCATACATACGGATTCGTGACGACCGGCGCATCACAACTCGAAAATTATCTTTTCCGTTGTCGGTCAGCATTGAAAGTGAGTCCGCAATTATTCAGACTGTCGGATATTCCAAGAAGTGATCGGTATGGGCTCCACGAATTCTCACCACAAGATTCTAAGAAAGACCAAAAAAGAACCCAGGAAAGCATCGCCAAATCGGGTTGGACATCATTGCCTCATCCACCATACAGTCCAGACCTGACACCCTCAGACTTTCATATATGTAGGCCACTTAAAGAGTCTCTCCGACGAACACACTATGAAGAAGGCGAGAGTATCTATCATGTAGTGAAAACAACGACTACAGGACAAGAGCTTTTACTAGCTGGGAATATATGCTCCCCTACAATGTTGGCGTGCGGCCATAAAACTTAATGGAGACTACATAGAAGAACAGGACGTGAACAAGACATGATAACGTATATTGTCACAAAATTTTGACTCTTATCAGGGAATTTGTTCAGAGAAGAAAAATAGAGGGCATTACTTATGAAACGACCCTCATATCTTGCTTGGATTCTGTTTGTCTTTACCGCTAATAAAAATAATGAACAGATATTTTCACATTAATTAATTTAGCTTTCACTATGCATAGTATGGGTTTAATCTAGTGGTATCGCATTAATGAGGAATCTTTATTATCAGAGAGGAATGTCCTCAGAAGGAGATACACGAAATTTATATAAATGTTCGGTAAAAATAATATTACATGAAATTCTGAGTCGGTTAATTCTCTCTACCACAGTACTGAAGGGTATATTTTTGCACGAAAAATTGACTCATGGCTGATTTACGTCTTTTTTCACCACAACTTGCTCAGCATCTGCTTTTATTTGATAATAACGCTCTTTGAAAACTGCCATTATGTAACTCCTAGTGATTACATATTTCTTTTGAAGGAGATTGAATTATATTCGGTTTAGATTTTATATATATCGCCGAGAACTATTTCATGCCACGCAGAACGAATTCACCTAGGAGGAATTCACCTTTTAACTAAGGAAAAGTCATACCCCTCTCTCTATGTTATGATGCGGGATAAACCAGGAAGTTTTCCTGGTTATCACAAAATTACTTATACCACTTCTACAAGTGGTATAAGTAATTGTGTGATATCCAGGAAAACTTATAATGGAATACCACAAAGTGAATCAAGAGTTAGTGAATTTTATAAACCAAGAAATTTCCCGAGTCTGCGAAAGGTTTAGTGATTGTCATCTTTTATCGACCATTTTAACGTCGAGTGTCGTTAAAAATCATTTAAAGCAGTGATTGTTGCTTTATAGCCGTTTAAAATTTGATTGGGAGAAGCAAATTACTATAGTGACTCAAGGAGATATAAAAACATATTCTGAAGCACTAAACAAAAATTTCACGGTGGGTGAAAGCCGACGAATTAAAAGTAATTTGTTCTGCGTAAATAAGTAAATACATTGGCATTAAAAGAGAGGGAGCGATAACGTCGTTGCGGATGTCTGATCAATGTCAACCAGTCTGGTGACTCCTAGAGGTTCGTGGTTTTGCTTTATGAAACATATGACTGGGTTTGAATCGTAAAGCACTTTAAATAGGGCGGCCTTTATGATCGAAACGCCAACCACGCCGATGAACTTTAAAGCGTGTTTCGTCGGAGCAAAGTAGATTATTGAACACGTGGCGGCAATAACTTTGAGATGGAAATCAGCGTGCCGTTACTTGGATTTTATTGCCATCTTGATCGCCGTGGAGGTGTATTTTGTGATGGTAATATGGATTGATTTATGTCTCTGATGCTCGGTAATGAAAGATACTTCATCCTACTAATTCCAAACGACGCAACCGTTTGCCTCCACGAGGTGGGTAGAACGGGTTAGGACAAAAAATTAATCAATGAAGTACCCACTAACATGGTGTGCAAAAGAGCCCGTGAATACATCACGGTATTATTCATGTGTAAAGTGAAATATTTTACAAAATGCTAGAGGTTGGCATTAATTTTTAAAACCAAATTTTTGAGCGAGAGTGCTCGTAGTGTTTTCATTATTTTCAAGAATATAGTAATGACTTGTTAGAATTTGTTATCTTTAAAAAAGTTTTATTATTTTGTGTCCGAGTTGATTTTAGGAAAAATCCTACAAGAGCCATTATGGATTATCCCATTTTAATTCCGCATATTTTATCTTTTTCTCATAGGACTCTTCTTAGTATAAAAAATATTTCTTCGAGTAAAAAAATTATTTCCGTAGTAAAATAAGTGATTTACAGGTGCTGCTGTTTTTGCTTAATAGTCGATGAAACAATACTGGCATTAGGATGAGTTAATGGATCTTTCTGCATAAACTTTCCTTGATGGAATAATCATCTTTAATTTTTATCGCTTCTGCACTCTTTTTGATCAATGTACCTATAATGGGTTCTACAACCCTGGCATTGGCAAATAACTCTTTGAGTACCGGAGGTTTCAATAATATTGTTTTCTTGTTCCATGTATCACTTGACTGCAATCCTATCTTTTAGGAGTAGCATCTAATGTAAAACATTCTTCAATTGGGTAAATTCTAATGTTCGGAATGAATACTGATGCTGAGATTGTACTGAGTCAACACGAAAATGGGGATTATTGAATGATTTCTTTTAAAAAGCCTTGAACGCAATTATGATCGATCAAAGCCCTATTCACATTAATGTGCGCTAATCCCACGAAGCAAAAGTGGCATATCTTGTGATTAATTAAAGAAGATGCTAAAGTTTCTCGTTTAAGGCATCTTCTTATGTCGTAAAACAATTTCCTTTTGATCGTCGTATTTTCCCCTTTTATGTTATGGAGTGTTACGGAAAGTAGCTACTAAATATATAATGGTTCCGGATATTACAGAAGGCAATCAAGAGTTGCAGTCATATCACTTCAATCTTTTCAAGGGTGATCTCAGTATCTAATTTTTATTCGAGCATATCATTTGCTAATGAGTAAATCATCGGAGCTAATCATCTGATCCTGTGGTGTTTTAAAGGGTGTAGGGCTCAAAATAAGATAGTTAGTAGATAGATAATAATTAGTTTTAATATCCGCAGTAGAGTCGAATCGGTACCCTTTCAAGGTTTATTTTAACTACGGAAACAAAAAGAAGTATGATGGAATCACGTCTGGAGAGCTGGGTGGCGGAGTTTCTGGTTTTGGCGAAAAACTCGGTCACGATCAGCGCGTGAGCCGGAGCGTTATTGTGGTGGAAACGCCATCATGAAGGACGAATTTTGATGCGACGCGTCAGTGGCGTAGCCAGGAATTTCGTTCGGGGAGGGTCCAAAATCAGGGGGGAAAATCTTTGAAAACAGGGTACTAAATAATGTTTTAAACTAATTTTAACCCTTTTCATAATCGAAAATCTTCATTTGTCAAAGAAACATTTTCTAAATTCACAATTTCTCAATATTTTGTTTTCTCTTATGAAGGAAAATAATTGTGTTTTTATATTTCGGGGTGGGGGGTCCGGACCCCCCGAACTCCTCCACTGGCTACTCCACTACGACGCGCATCATGCCTAAAATGTCTCTATAAATTATCTGACAGGGTCCAAAACTAGTGTTCACTTCTTCGACTACCTCCCTGACATCTGAACGGAGATTTTTCCGCACCAAATCGTGGTTTGGGTCTTTGGCATGGTTGGGGTCCGTCGATGTGGAAGGCCGCCCCGTTTACGAATCTTCATTTGTCGATGTTCTGACATTTTTAAAACAACTATACCACTCAAAAACTCGCTTAGACTCATAGAATTATTAACAAAGGCTTACTGAATCATTCCAAACTTCGCCGTAGCACTTTTGACAAATTTGTAGAAAAATTTCGCGAACACACGCCGTTCCTCCTTTGATCCGTCATTGCTGCCGTTGCACGCGGCGACGGACAGGCTAAGCTAAAAAAAACGCAATACCTCTCGTTCTAGTCTTCAGAACCGTCGCAAGATGGTGCACTTTGTTTTTTTTTCGATCCGTTGAACGATTTGCGCAGAATAAAATCAGTCCGGTCATTTTTTTATCACACCTTGTATACAGTGCAGGCGCTTGCAATCAAATCATTACTGTCCTATAGCATCAGGTAATCATCACCTGCCACAGTTAGTGCCTGGACAACCACGAAGCTGGTGGTATGTCAGTCTACCCTCAGGTAGTGATCCTAGCATTGACGATAAAATCATGCTTATATGCAGCTCAAGAGAGGACTGTCAAGTTATGTTGTTGCTAAGCAACGTGAAGTCAAGTTTCATCAAAAACATTTAGATTTTCCCTCGAGGGTGAAGAATTTGCGATGGATGAGGTGAAATTATTTTTTCCAGGATTCCTAATAAGCTTTGGCTAGAAATCGGCCTTTTACACTGTAGGGAAACGTTACGCTATAAATTATTCCTGGAAAATCCGATTTTCCTTTATTTTTCCTGGAACTTTGCTTAATTTCCTTCTTTAAAATACCCTCAATCGATACTTTAATGAACATTTTTGATAAATTCAGTATTTTACAGTTTTGCAAATTTCTGATCATGAGGATGTCGCTTCTTCTGAACTGTATTAAAAAATAGCACGCCACCATTTGCCTATCATTATTTTTTCTAATATATAGCTTAAACCTCTTGAGTGCGGTTATGTATTTTTGAATAACTAGCATTGATTGAGCGAAATTTAAGTATTTATTTTATGCCACTGATATGAAATATGATAATTAGTGACACTCTCAAAATGACGAAATGAAAAAAAATAATAACAAGCTCTATTGACTTGCGAAAGATATAAGAATAGTAAATAGGTAGAAAAAATGATTTTTTTAGAAGTTTGATTGGGATATTCTATATTTTTTGCTTGAAGCATAATGTAAATGAGGTTAGACTTATATTAGTCAAATAAATTTAGATGTAGCTTAACATAATCGACGACGTATAATATTTTGATAAACAAGCTCATTACTTAACCCTTTTACATCACTAACAATTTTTAACTCCTTTAGAAGTTTAGAGATTAATAAGGGTGAATAACTTCAGGGCATAAAGGGGAAAAATGATATTACCCTCTGCACCAGAAACCACGCAGAAAGAAATACGTCCGGGACTTCCCGACGGCAATGAATTAAAAACAACTGCAGAACGGAGGATTCTTTAATGAGCTCTGGCTAGAAATCGGCTCTTTCAGCTGCAGGGAAACGCTTCCCGAGGAAAAATAATATTCCTGAGAAAACGAAGGTCTTACAGTGATGGAGGCAGGTAAATGGGGCAAGTACGTCGGGAGACGTAACATCTCATACTTCTTCATTTCATCTCCTTCATTTGCTTACGAACTCGTGCGTGCCCTCGCTCGAATTGGTGGTGATAAGAAGCCGACTTGATGAGGAGGAGTTGTCTGTTGGGAGGGGCTAATAGGGTTGATGTGCGGGGGCGAGAATGTTTGGTGAGAGGTTGAGGGGAAAAAAATTGGTCGAAGGAAAAAGGTAAGAGTGTTGGAAATTAGTCCTCAAAAAATAAGAAAGAGAGAGAAGGCGAAATTGAGAACATGGAAAGATGTGGAGGTTATTAGTTTGAGAGTGATTATGATAGAGATCCCTGGAGACCAATTTAATTTTTTCTGGGGATATAAAGGAGTCCTCCGTACATATTGACGGCTTTTCCCATGGAAAGATATTTGAGGCAGTCGTCTACAAAAGTGTGCTTGGAAAAAGACCCCGGGAGGAAGTGGATCCTCCTCCTCGACTGTTATATTTAATGACATGCCTATCTAAATAATACTTTGGGCGGAATATTTTTAATAGGTCGTGAAACCCAGTTAATACCAGTCGTCGTTGACGTAATACTTTTGTGGAGGTTAATTAATCAGTATGAGAGAAATTAAATTCAATGTTTACCGTTCACGTTAAAATGTAACCGAAAAATTAGAAAACAAAATTTTGTTAAATAATAAACGATTTAAATTTTTCCTGGTGAACTATATTCAGGAATTCTTCTCTGGCTCTGTTCAAGGTTAATTCAGTCGTATTAGGCGACGCTTCGGAAAACGGCTTGTCCTCCATTCTCAAAATTTCATTCCCTTTTGAGAATTTTTCGAAACGTCGGCTGATACGACTGAACTAACCTGGTGTAGAGGAGAATTCCTGTAAGGTCTGTTGTTTTATTTTGATTATTATATCAACACTATTGACGACTTATATTATATTCAGATAGGATTTGCACATGCATAGGGCTGCTCATAAATGACCTACGTATCGAAGGCTAAGTTCTAACAACACGTATCTCAGTATTTGGCCGGTTTGAGACAGTTATCTTAAGCAAAGTCTAATGGCTTTAAAAAAATTAAATTCAAACAAAAACAATTCTTTGTTTGCAAATGTATGCTTCTTTTTCAGTGTAATGAATGTTAGGTTTTTAATTTCAGTGAACAATTTAAACTATAAATCGTTTCTTTTACTCTCCTGAAAAGTTGCCGTTTTTGAGGTACGTGTTGTCAGAACTTAGCTATCGATATGTATTAATGGGACGTGCATTTCCGATGCCAATCAATAAGCTCATCACTAACATTAATGTGTTTTCCGCTGCCCATTTTTTCGGTCTGTCGAACTTCCGACGCACGGTGCAATGCGTTCCCAAATCAGCTACAAAGGCCTTAAGACAGAGATTGTGGGAGTTCTTCTTCGTTAACAGTCTTTGGAATATTAGTTGGTTTGGTGAGAACTTGGCGGAAAGTTGGAAATAGTAGATAGCCTTTGTAATATATGCGCATCAGTATTTAAATATCAAAAGGCAGTCGCAAATATTTACCTTTTGGAAAATATAAACCCTTCATTTTGGTGGAATTCTGTATGCTGTCCAGTAATGCAAAGAAAAATATCAAGATACGAAAATGGTTGGTAGATAACTACTTCTATTTTAATGGTGATGACGAGACATGAACGTTTGCAACAGCGGAAAAGTCAGAAGAAATTTATTCATGATTTGATAAAGCTTTCGAAATGTGATATTACAGGAAGATGAAGATAAAATGGGTCGACTAAGTGAGCAATAAAGAAGTCCGCAAAAGAGTGGGGTACAAGGAGAACCCTGAGAAAAAGGACAATCGTCGAAGGACAAATGGAGAGGGAGAAACGCAAAGGAAGTAGTCGAATTATGCGTGCAGTGCATTTTTTAAGCATGTAAAAGAGAATTGTTTGGCAAATATGAAAAGGTTTGCTCCCAGGAAAGCGAAAACGAGAGCTGCGTCAAACCAAACTTCTGATAATTCACTTGGAAAACATATCTGTAAGAGCGGGGAAATTTTCAGGTAGCTTATTTGTGAATATTTGTCAAATTGGTATGAACATTGAACATATTATTTAATCTTGGCTTAATTTAAGGGCGCATTTTACTTTTATTTGCAGTTTGGCTTTATCTTGTCCAAGCCAGCCAACCGAGGCTTGGACGTTAACAGCAGCAGAGAAGTCAAGAGTAAAAGCATTCGAAATGTGGTGCTATCGAAGAATTATGAAGATAAAACGGATTGAACGTGTAAGTAACGAGCATATGTAAAGAAGAGTGTGAGAAAAGGGAAGCGTCCTAAAAAACTTAAGCAGAAGACGGTAAAACTTAGTTGGTCACATTTTGAGGCACGATGGCCTGATGAAGACAATATTTGAAGGACAGTGGAAGGGAAAAAGGACAAGGGACGGCCTCGAATGAGTTACATAGGACAAGTTATAAAGGATGTAAGAGAGAAGAAATACATCGCTATAAAAAGGTTAGCGGATAGAATAGAGAAATGGAGATCTGCGTCAAACCAATCTTAGGATTGTTGACTAATGATGATGATTACAGTTTGGAAGACTACAATCAAGGAAACCATGCATTCTGGGAGAGTATGGATTGCGAAGAACCTGAGGAACGCTGTAATGCGCTGTCCAGCACACCCTGTGACACATCTTTACCTTTCAGATGAGTACCTATTTCGCGTGCTCATATTATTCCTCAGCTCAAATTAAATGAATTGAGACGCTACCTCTGCTCATTTTGCGATAACTACTGCCCATTTCAAAAGTATTAATACCCGAGTTTGCAAGGGCAGTAGTGAAGTAACGGCTGATTCGATTACAACGTATTTTGCATCAAAATGAAGGAATTATAATCTGCGTTGTACTTTGGCAATGGAAATGTGGAATAAAGTTTTATGAAGGAATGTTAATAAGCCGAAAAGAAAAAAAATTCCGGTTTTTCGACACTTTTCGCCCGAACATCGAGTTAGCGCCTTTTTAAAAACAAGGGTAATCATTTCATGAATTTGTAATTCATTTAAATTAATTAACAAATAAATTTCAATGAATTGGGTGCTACTGAATGAGAATAACAAGATAATAAAAACACTATACTTAGCATTGATGTAATAGGTAAATATAGAGGCTATTAGTAAACAGTGTTACATTTAGGTTAATAATAAATCTTACCGAAAATCACTCCTCATTTTAGTGGAATTCACAAATAAATATTGCTCGTATGCTTTGGTTTTGTAAAAAGATGCGAAGTATAGACTGTTTCTGTTTCTTACTTCTAAAACAATTCTGTAGGTGGTCTTAGGAAGCAGTTCGAGCAAGTAATTAGGACTCTTAAAATCAAATAAGCGAAAAAACACTCCCAAATATATTTTCTTCTTAGGCAAGCAGTAGGTTAAAAAATTTCACAAGTATATGAGCCAATAAGGTCATATTTTCTGTGATGGAAAATATATCTGGCAAGTGGTACTTAAACATGTTTTGTTTTGTCTCTTCTAGCGCGCTTTAAAATAAATAATATTTGGCGAACAGTTTTGCATTCCTCAGAATATATGTAGTAGCAATTTTATTTAAGCATAGTACATTTACTCTGTGCCTACGTTATATTTCCGCAACATGATACTGCTGGGTATTTCTCCAAACAATGTTTTCTCCTCATTGAAAATGATCGAGCTTTCCCTCAATCCGCTTGAAACGTAGGCATCATGTTTGAGAAATGAATAATCGATACCGACACACGTGTACCCGTACTAATCTGCCCTCAACTACAATCCTTATGCTTAGTACACACCGCGGCTTCCGCTCTGTGATATCCACGCGCCGTATCGCCTGAGGCATAATGTGGTTTACACGTCGACGTATAAGCTAGAACTCCATAACCCGGGTAATAGGTTTCATACAACGGCGTGATGATCATTGGTGGAACACTTAACGTTGGAATTCCTAAAAAATCTTCAAATTATTTATACACCGCCAAAGAACTGTGTGCAAACCGATTTTTGTGAACGGCTATGGGAAATTTTTCGAAAAATGGAAAAAGTCGAAATGCTTTTAGCAGGCCTAATTATCTCATTTTTGCGCTTGCGTTCGAATTAAATCAGAGAAAAAAATTAGCTTTTATGTGAATCAAGGTTATGCGGTCGCGCAAAGAATCGCGAGCAAGGAATGTGACGCTCAAGATAACGATGTACTGTCGCAAGCTTGAGCAGGTTTGAGTAAACTTCAAGAATTCAAATATTTGGGCAACACCTCAGAAGACCGGCAGAGCAGTGAGGACATCATAACGAGAGTCAGTTGGAGGCTATTATAAATAACAAAGAGCTGATGAGAGGATCATTATGTATAAGTTTAATAGAAAGCTTGTGAAGAGTCTACTCTTAAGTGTAGTGATTTATGGTGCAGAAAGGTGGACACTGAGGAAGGAGGACAAGGCGAGCTTAGAAACGAACAAGTGCTAGAGACATTGTTGGCGAAGAGTGGAAACTTCCAGATGAGATACGTAATAGACATAGGGTTTGGATTGACCGAGTGCTAAGCGGAGAGGGATGTTGAAAACCATGCTAGAAGAAAGAGTGCTTGACAAGCGAAGGAGGTAAGGAACAGATTAAGATTCATCGATACAATCAAAGAGAACGGATTTATTAGTGAATTGAGCAAGAAATTCCCTCGGAGAGGAACTGGCCTGAGTAAGTCGCAAATACTTCCAGTAAATTTACTGTAACGGGTGTGATATTTGAAAGATATCAGTAAAAATTAATTACAAGATTCCATCAATGAAACAGACAAACAAATGAATAAAGTCAAATAAAAGCGAGCAAAAATAATGAAGACGTTGGCGGTTTTTTTTGCCACTGATTGCATAACGCTACGTTATGCGTCATACTCAGTGTATTTATTGCCGTTTCCAGTTCATAATTGATTCTTGCATCGTTGTTATCTTATCATTTACGATGATAAATTGGATGACATTGTGTATCACTTCTAGATCCCTGGTGATGAAGCCATGGTCACTTTTAAGTTGTCATTTAATCTCCCGCTTATACTTTGAACTTATTACTTTTAACTTTATATTCCGCGACACTAAATTGACCCTTATTTGATGTGGTCATTGGTAAACGCACACAACTAAGAATTGATTATCTTTTTTGGCTTGCAATTTAAGAACCAGGTCTAGAATGAAAGAGATTTTGAGGGGATGCGAACGACTAGGAATTAATAGTCCATGACAGGAGAATGACGTCTCGCCTAACGGGCTCTGATGAAGGGTAGGGGAGTGGTCGTGCGGCCAAGCCGACGCTAACCGGTGGTGAAGCCCAGTAATCAAGTAATGAGATATCAAGCGACTCATAGGTAGTAAATAGCGGGTAAAGATACACCATATCTGGCTCACGATGTTATTTTTATAAAATTTGATATTTCAAACTTGTTCGTATGGGTAAGCGCACTTAATTTAGCGGCCTAACTTTATTAAATTGATGATTAAATTTTCATCTATGACTCAGTTTTTTGGGTTTTGAGTTGGTGGCGAAGGTTTTTCTCGTTTAAAACTTGCACTACCATCCAAAACGTTTTAGTGTCCGGAGTACACTTTTATCAATATTTTTCTATTTTTAAAAGAAAAATTAAATTCATCCGAGGCAATAATGAGGTAAAATTTTGCTCCGACCGAACGTTTTTTTGAATCGGATCGCTGACTTGAAATTTATGCTTTCACATGGATGTTTTCATGTATCATAAAATAGATCCTGTTCAACGTTCTTTAACTAAAATTTACATTTTTTTCTTATTATTTTCACAGCGGTAATTTTTAAATATGTACCCCGTATATTAAAAAATTGTTGTAGAAGTCTTAAAGGAGTTCACAGTCACCAAAAAGACTAGTTGAGCGCCAGGTATGCGTCCTTTCAAGGAGATTAGTCCCAGAAAAGATACAAGCTAAAAAAATAGGCTTCTCTCGCTATATTTTCTCGGAAAACCATTTGAAATCCCTCAATTTTATACAGGTTCTCATTACGATACTTGATTGAGTACTCGGAAAATGTTGAACAATGCCAAAGTTCATGTGTATTACGTTTTGGAAAAAACTGGTCAAAGGTTCGTCATGTCTTAAGACTCCCGGTAAAAATAAAAATTGGGCTCACATCACAGTCACAGAATTGTTTAAATCGCAAAGTAATACAGCAATGAAATTAATTCTCGTCAATTATATGAAAATTGCACAGTTTCAGTTTAAATAGGTGTATTGAGTTTTAAATGTTGAATTATCCATATTGTGTGCCATCATTTTGCTTTTTAATCACATTGCTTGTAGTCAATGTTTATTTGATAACATAAGCAAAAAGTATTAGATTTGAATGCCGCCGTCGAGAACCGATATCCAGAAATACATGTGCCGAAGACACATGCACCAAAGGAAGATGTTTATAGTGAAACACATAATTTTACTTCACCGGGATACAGACATTTGAAATATTCAGGTATGACACCAGTTACAGTACAAAATTCAAAAGAATTTGTTTTCAAGCTTTCATATAATTTGCAGACTATCTATGAAACTCCTTGAAATCAATCTTTTAAACATGATTAAAAATTATATCAATGACTACAATTAATTTACATGAATATTCATGAATGGGGATAATTTAGTGGCTAATTATTTTCGTTAATTATTTTTTTCGTTATTTTGGTATGATTTCCCAAGTCTTCCAGAACAGATGCTTATAACAATTAAATACAGGCAATACGCAATTCATTTAAGTGTCAAGGTGTAACATATGTTTGAGGATGATTAAATGCCTATGGCTACATCTGTTCCTCGCTTGCCGCTTTGAGATATCCGTCACTAAATTTCGTTTAGCTCAACATATGCCCACAGTTGTGTGATAATTTTTCCTCAATAGAAGCTTGCTGAATTCATATTGTTGACGTTTGGGCATCTAGAGAAATATATTTCGATTATTCTCCTTCATAGAATAATCTCCCATTTCTCTAGGTACAGCAAATTCGGTTTCGCCGGAGGTAGTTCATGCCGCCTTCGTGAGGGCGTTGAGATTCTCGTACACTGCTCACCGTTCCATCCTCAGCCTTAGCCTGCACGTGTCCTCGGATTCCTTAACCTTTTCCGTCCTCTCTCCCTCCCCTCTCCGGGTGTATGGGCGTATAAGAGTCTGACTTGGTTACCAGGCTGGAGAGGTTTTTTCTGATAATTATTGAATCGTTCACCCGCACGCCCGCACTGGTTACCCCGAAACAAATCTTAAAACTCAGGCGAAATTGCACATTATCAAATCTGAAATAATTGGTAGTATAAATTCAGAAACGTAATATTTCCATATAATTCCATTGATTGATTCCCCTCTATGATACAGACAAAATAATTTGCTAAAAATAGTTTAAACAATGTCAAAACCTTCTTTTACTCAGGAATTAAATTCTCTAATATAAATTGATTTCAAGGATTAATAAAGCATCGTACAGCATAAATAAGTTTTTCTGATTTAAATAGTAGTGGTATCACTTGTGTTTAAAATCTAAAAATACCTAAGTAATATTAAATTTTGTCTGCTAAAAGAAATAGTGTTAGCAACTGTTAAATTTTAATTTTTGCATGGAGAAAGGAATTGCTTTCAGTTTCATACATTTTGGCTGGCAGAAAAACTTGCCATTTACTTACAACTGGCATACCATTTAAAAAATTCTTTTTCACGTCTAATGAGCTCTATAAATAATTTGAAAAGGGATTATGTTAAAAAAAATTCCTTTCGCACGTGTTTAGCTTTAGTTTTATTGCTGACCCATTTTCTTGAAAGTTTTTAAGTTTAAAAAGCAATGCAAATCTCGTTAAAACTTTGGAGAAAAGTTAGAACCCTTATATCAGCTAATCAGGGACTCTGTTTGCCCTGAGTGCAATTTAAATGAAATTTTCATGTTTTTAAAAATTTCATACAGCACGGCCTTGCAGCTTACATGTTGTTTTAGCGGGATACTCTGCAGAAATGTAGTTCCTTCGGTGAGTGGCACTATCCCTTTACCCGATGCGCACGGTTTTCTAATTAAAAACCTAATTACATTAATAGTCACCAGTCGGTATTCAGTCTTACTGCTATGATATAGATAAATGATCTTCAATTTTAAGTACATGCAGTTATTCTGTGTCAAAACTAGACAAGAGTTTTAGATATATTTTTAATTTCCCCGGGGCTTTGCGGGGGATCTATCTTCCTGATTCCCCTCTATAGTAACGCCACTGACTTCTGCCGTATGAATGATGTGTGCATTGAACCATTTAAATCTCAATTCTTCATTTGAATTTGAATTGGATCTCATTTATTTGAGAGTTAGATTTACGGCAGCCCTCGATTTTTAATGGATTTGAATTTCATTTTGAAAGAGGAAGAAATAAATTGTTCAATGAATCAGTTACGTAAGAGTGGCCAGTTTTGTTTTCGTTTGTTTATCATGGAGTTTTGTTTATCATGGAGTCATGTAATAAGTCAAAAAGAGGCGCCTATGCATATTACTTTAGACCATGGTATGGTCATATTGAGAAAGTAAACTAGTATTTTTAATATTATGTATGAAATGCACACCCAATTTACGCAATTTCACTCTGCAAACAAGCAATGAAAAATGTATGTAATGTTGGTTTAACGGCAAACAGAATACAAGCTCCGTGTGTTTTAAAATTTCTTCTTCTTGCTCACTTTAGCCATTGGAACCTTTGAGAAAATTAGTGAAACACGCATGATTATAGCCAATATTATCATTCGTATGGTAGTTGTTTAGTGTTCGATATTAACCCATTAAAACCCAATATTGCTTCTAAGCAGCATGGAAAATTCATATAATTTCAGCTCCATGCAGGAAATATTTAAACTACGTGTCCCTTAATGCTGCTATGTTTAATGGCGAAATATGTAGGTTCCACAGCATTTATGTTTGAGTAGAAAATTTTCACATTTTTAAAATAAAAAGTCTTCAAATTTAATTTCTCCAAGAGGCAGCTCTGGGTTACGAGTAGTTAAATTTTTTTAAGATAAAGTATTCATCTTAAAACTGAGTCTGAAAAGATGTTAGTTGAATATTTTAATAGCTGTTCTCGAAAAGTTATTTTTGAGATAATTTTTTTCTGATCATTTTTATGAACTCTCCACTTTGATTGCAGCCTATGATGGAAGAGATAGGTAATCAAATCAATTATTAGTGCAATTGTTTGACAGATAGTGTTTCATTTGATTTGCGTCTACGTATGCGGATTAAAATTTAGAGTTTGAGTCCTGTTGTTTTCTCGAATTGGGTGTGTCTGTGCTTTATATTCTTCAAATTATTCTTCGGACTTTATTTTTTCCTGGTACACCTGTTATTCTGTTTTCGAGCTCGTGGAGGATTTACGAAATGAAGATGTTGGGTTACAAAATGAGGAAAAGACCCCCTTTCCGAAAGTTGGTGTGGAGGAATTCAAGCCTTTATGGCTGAATTTTGTGCTGAGAGGTGGAAATTTCTTGCCAAATCCCCGCTACATCTCCCTTGGGTTTTGCCCTGTTTGCTTTCGGGAACTTTTTGGAGAAGTTACTCGCCGCAGATGAAGTAGCTTAATCTTGCTGGTGCTGGAGGACTTGACTTAAGATTTCTACTCTTGCCACTCCGCCATCAAGCGTTTAATTCGCTATTATCAATCCCTGACGCCAAGTTTTGAGCGGAGCACGCAGGTTGTAAACGTACTCGTACGTGATAATGGTACGCGATGGAGCTACTGAAAGGACTATTCTGCCATTGGATCATTTCATTGCAATGCGACCCACCACTCAACCAATGCACCACCTATTCCTTTCAAAATCTGCATGTTATGTCATCTAAGTAAGTAGATGGATTATTTTTAACGCATGCAGGATAGGTTAAGTACTTTTCCACTCATGGATTATATTTTTTAAATTGTGCAAAGTAACTTGGAAATTTCAACATTTTTATAGAAAAAATGAGTTGCACGATGAGTTTTTTATATAAAAACTCATCGTGCAAATATTTTAAACCACCGGTATTTTGATACCTCCTTTGCTTCCATGTGCAGTTGCCTAAAATCTGTGTCTGGATATATTCCATTTGAACATTAAGTATCTACGAGTACTACAATGATTTCTATTATCCAATAAAAAACTTTTCTCAAAGGAACTGTAATACAGAGTAACTTAAAGTTAATGAAAAATACTTTACCTGTCCAATCTAGTACACACGTCAGTAAGCGGTGATGATGCTCATAGAATTTTTAAAGTGAAATTAATATGTTTTGTTTTGAGGTTGAAAAAGCTGTGAAATGTCTCAGTGATGCTGAAAATTTGCCGTTCGAATTTTTTCAGGCGATATGAAAAGACCTTGGACGATAAAAATAATCATAAATTTCTTTTCTTACAAAGAATTTGATCATTTGTTTATGCTGTATTAATGATTGAAAATTGAATTATCTACATTTATGCATAGATTAAGGAGCTCAAATGTAACGAATTTCGCAGTATTAATGCTCTGTAAAGTCCCTTAATTGCTGTTAATACGTGTATTGACAGTTTTTCATCACTCGCAAAGGGCCTCGAAATATGGGAATCGGAAAAGACGGGATAAAAATATTAATTTTATGCGATTACTTGACGTATCGCGGTCGTTTTACTAAATTCGGGTTTTAGATGAAGCCCGGTGTGAAGCATCGATGCATGAAACCTTGCCGTGAGTGACAGCAATAGCTAGACTGGATTGGCAAAGCGTGTTGCGGCTGCGTTGGCATTAATCACTTGGAGGCAACTTGGCTTCCGGCCTCTTCACCACGTACCCCAAAACCTCCTACGCCCGCAGTGGTTCACTTGAGATCGCGCGCTTGATTTCACTGGTTTCCCTCGCTAGTCGGACCGTTATCAGCGGCTTATGCCGTGGATTTTGTTTGCTTCCTCTCCCTCTACTGTTGATGGTCCGGTGTCTGGTGAATTATTTTGTCAGCTGATGACGCACTTCAAGCTGATGTAATGCTGCTGTGGCCTGTGCTCGAGAGCTTGGGCATGGCGTGGACCCTTCCTAAGTACTGTGATCTGAGGATTACATTTCGTCGATGAAATCAATCTCGCTAGGCTCTCGGTATTTAGAGATTAAACCCGTTGTGCGGCTTCGCTCCCGCGAAAGCCAAGAGTCTGCGGAAGCTGGCGAATGCGTTAAATGGCTTTGTTGATGTGAATTGAGTGGGTTTACGACTGTAGTCAAATCGCTACTGAAAGTTTTTGATTCAGGGGATGAAATTGATATTAGGAAAGAGAGGAATGGCATTTTTTTTAGCTCCACTGGTACAGTCCAGTAAGATATATTGGGAAATTATTCTTCGAGGTCTTAGGGAAATAAGGAAACGCATTAGTTTTGCATGTGATGCAACACATCTTATTTGGGTGGTGACGTCCCTTTTAGTGATTCTAAGTTCAAATGCCGGCGGTGGCAGACATATTTCAGTGGCTGCCTTGTCCCTACTTGGATGCGCTGTGGAGGACACATCAAGTACCGCACGCCGTCCGTCGGATGGGACGTTAAGCCGTGATCTCCTTGGCGCCTTTCGTTAAGAGCAAGCTAATTCCGGCGCCTTCTTTCTATCTCTCCTTACCATTGTTCACGACCTTAGTAAGTCAGCCATTCACCCACCTCGCGATTCAACCCTATTGATTAATTTCGATAGTTGAGGGTAGGGATCTTCTTGTACTAAGGTACTGCTGGTAAAATTCTCACGTCCAGGGTAGATAGGTGGGCTACTTCCCATCTACTCTGTCTAAAAATGGCCTTAGCTGTCGCTCGCCTCTTCCAAATACCATACCAACGTCGCTACGCGTCGTTGGTTCGCCCTCAATAGGTTTAAAAGACTGATCACTCGTCATCATTATCATGCGGTTGCAACAGACTAGCAGCTATATTCTTTTTCATTTTTATCCTACCCGAGAAATAAGGAATATTTTAAATTTTCGAGCAAGTTCAATGTTTAGAAAACTTATATTTGACTCTTGAAGGAATTAAAACAGGCTAAAGTTTCTCTGGATTGAGTGCTAAACCTAGACATGTTATCGTGCTTGTTAGCATAATATATTCGAATGTTAGCCTAGGCTGAATTTTATTAGTGATCTGAAACTGATCACCTCATCCGATCTCAAGAATAATTTTGATAGGCGAAGGTTGAATTCAGGTGAAGCTTTACTGATGGACTAGCTATACCGCACTTTTACTCAAAAACAGCTGTAATACGATCCATGAAAACCATGGATTACCACACAAATGATTGATGGACAAGAAAACACGAGGCGATTTTTTAATGAAAGAAGTGTTGGGTTAATTGGAACTACCTATTTAATATTTTTACCTCTGTACAAATGGATAAATGTTTCAGTGTTAAAATTTTCTACAAAGTCAATGTCAGTACCTTTTTCCCCATTAATAGTATATTCCCTGTAGTATTTGGAGCAAAATTAAGCTAGTGATACCTATCAGGTTAATGCTTTGAAAAGATCTTCTTTCATCTTGGCTAATTAATTTTTTGGGGGGTTTTGCATGCTTCCTCTCGCTAGCATTGAAATTATCTTTCTTACTTTCTTGATCTCAGCTTTAGCTCTCTAAGTTTGTTTCGTTCATAATAAATTGATAACAGCTGAGGGCGAGCGTCAATCACAGCAGGATTATAAAGCATTCAAAAGCCTGTAAATTGAACGATAAATGCCTTTATTTCTTACCTTGAAAAAAATATTTCTTTTTTCTTTTTTGCCCATGCCTTTTTGTTTATATTTCCGTCAAAATTATCACTGGCAAAATCATATCAAATTTCAATTCAAAAGAATCTTTTTGATGGAAAAATTTGGATGGATCTCATCTGGAAAGGTTATTTTCAAAGAGGAGCAACGAAGCCGACCATGTATGGTCATCGTTTTAGTTTTAAAAACCCTTGTCAAAGCTTGAAGGTAGGTCTTACAATTAGCCTTGAGTCTCCCATTAATTTTCCACTCTTACTCTTTTGATGTCTCACCACGCATTCGTCCCTCAACTCCACACGTCACCCATATTTGGTGTCTGTGACAGCTCCACTTAGCGTCTCGCTGCCATTTCTCATTAGTTTCATATTACCTCATATCGCTGGGGGCTACAAATCGTTTGTATGAGGGGCAAACGAGACGAAAGTTTTGAAGGACAAAAGAATATTTTTAATCTTTTATTAATGATGATAACAAATCAGTTTCTGCTTGTCATTTGCTAAATTTTAATCAATTGCCTGATTTTATAGTAGATGTTTTAGATTTGGTTGACATAGGTGGTCTGTTGGATTTTATTGAGAACTTTTAAACTATAAGATGTGACAAGCTGTTCATTAAGAACTTGACGGAAGAGAGAATGATGTATTGATATTGATTCATTTAGACTCGATGCCCTTTGGTACCATTTTCTCTCTACCAAGTCCCATCCCTGCCCAAAAGTATAAAAAAATTGCTTTTCCGTCGCCAGTTTTAGGAAAATATATTATAGTTTGTCACTTTCTGACCAATTAGTGTTATTATTAATTTGCATATTTTAGTGATTGCTCATAGTACGTAGTTGTGTTCGTATATTTAATAATTGTATCTTGGTGCAGTTCTTCTGTTGTTTACTTTAGAAAAGTATGCGGAGGAATTTTGTCAAATAATGTCCAATATACTTTTCATTGAGCCTTTTTGTTTTGAAAATTGTATTAATTTATATTTAATTTCTCACTATGTTAGTTCCAAATCGTAATTTTTCCATTTAAGTTGCTCAAAAATGTAAACATTTTTGTTCTTAAGGGGTGCGTTGATTTAACTGATTTAAGTCATCATTCATAAATGAGCAGGAATACGGTGAAAATTTACCAATATGATCATTCCTATCCATTTACTGTCACTATACATTTATGACCATTTTTGCTTGAGCACAGTTTTCTCCCGTCGTCGGACTTGATTATTTTGGGCGGGTGGAATTCATCGCATGATTTGAATGAAGGAAATGAGAGACGACAGCGGAAAATGAGCGGAAGACCTGTTCATCTTGCCGGATGATATCCTTATCTCGTCGCGGACCTCGAGGGGGAAGAGTCCGTTGAAGAGACAGAGAAATAACTCTCGTGAGACTAATGGGAAAAAGAAAAATTGCTCTTCTTCGCTTGGTCCTCCCTCTTCTTTTCCTCTGCTGCTGTCCCACTCGCTTGCTCTCTCCGGACGTGAGCACAATAAAAAAAATTGGCCGGGTCACTTTCCTTGCCTCGTGGGAGCGACTAATCAAACCGGCAAAGCGGGAGTTCTTATCTCGCGTGGCGCGAGCGTTGTTTTTTGGGCTCTGAGTGACGCAAAGGAAAGTCTCCGCCAGATTTTTCCTCAGACGAGTGCTCTCCCGACTGGAAGAAAGATAGGCGGTGATTTTCGCTTGGATTAACTCCCCTATCGAATCCACCTTGTTTCCTCTTCGTCAAGGGAAATATACCTGCCTCTTCCAACCGTAATTTCTCCGGTCCTGAACAATATTTGTGTTCTCATTTACCCCTTTCTCCAGAAATTTTGATGTAGCTTCAGTTCATCTTGTATGGTGTGAGGCACGGTGTGGTGGAAATTCTTAATATTATGAAAGGTGGACATTGCAATATTTCCACTGAGTATCAAGTATCAAACGCTTGATAATGTTGTTTGTGACAATGAACCGCGTAGTGCCAAAAGAAAACTCAGTGGTAATATTGCAATATCCAATTTTAATAATGCTTCAGTTTATTTACGCAAATGATGTTGGATTGGATGTTACGGTGCTCGTATTCTCAAGATGATTTCCTGCTCTTTTACATGCATGCTATTTTGAATTCTGTCCTGAGGTCTTAAAAATAATTATATTTGTCCAGCTATTGTTCTTTTGTTTGGAGATGGGTAAACGAGAAGATTTCCAAGCATGTAAAATCAATTCATCAGAGCTTATTACGCAATGCCCCTAGCAATCTGTCTGTGACTTAGTTACATAAAAATTAACAAATCAGCAAGGTCTCCTTGGCTACAATATAAATGATGATGGCACCACTTACGGTCACCACATTTGTTATTTACAGGAGCAAAGAGTCATGCATAGAAGTACATTAGCGATTGATATTAATTGTTTTCATTCTGTGAAGTTTCCGATAGGCCTATTTTAATGATATTTTTCGTATTGACAATTCAAAACTCTTTGAAAGTAACATTACTTTTTTATAAGGAAAAAAGATTTTCCCGCTGAATTACATTCCCACTTTCCGTAACCAATAAAAAAATACCTTTAGACCTTGGAAAAAATGCGATGGAAATTTATTCCAACGGCCAGTGGAGCCTGTCGGATGGTTCCTGTATCTTTATTGGTGGTGATAAAAGGTAGGTGGTTTTCCAAACATCAACATTAATACAAACTAGAAATGGCCCGAGAAACGTTTTTGCATAACCTTTTTAAATTTGACTCTGCCATCAGCCTGTGATTTTTCAACCTTTTCCCTCCTCGCCATTTATATACTCTCAATTTTTAATTTATAGGGCTCTCTAAATTGGTCCGGTGTGCGTACCTGTCACAAAAATACTATATAATACCTTAGTGAGCTTAAATCACTCACTGGTGTCTTCGTGCCCAAGTACATCAGCTCATGTGAATAGTTGCTCTTATCTTTAACCTGTGCGTCTGTGCATTTTCTCCTTTAGTCCAGTCATTATTTACGATATTGCACTGCATCAAACAAAGTTATTTATATTTTTCAAAAGAGAGAATGACTAATGGTATCCTGATACACGTCATCGAAAATATGCAACATTTTTATTGCATCATCCACTGTAAAGTATGACAGGTTTTGTTTTATACGTGCCTTAGTTCACCTCTTGCAATTTATGGGCACTTTCACTCTTTTTCTGGTCAGAATGGCTGTACCACCGAGGGACAAGGGCACAGGAGTGAGGTCTCGACATGAGGAAAAAAGGGGCGAAAACTTCTGGTTTTGATAAATGGCGGAGTGACATCAATTCTACTTTGCCGCGCTGTCGCTCTTTTCCCGTCAAGTTGAATTTTCCTTCTCTCTCTTATCCTCTTAGCCCAAGTCAAATATTAGCTCTGCGGTAGGATTTCTCCTAGCATGTTCAGGTGACGCGAAACTTCCGCTGGAATTATTTCCACAATTTCGCTGTCGGAAAGATCCGTCTTTTCTCATGAATTCGGAAAAAAATGGGGGAAAGAAATTACGAAATGAAACATTAAAAGCTGAGGTGGTATGTATTGCCTATTGTTCAACGGTAGACAAAAAGGTACGCAAACCTCATTGTCGTCTGAATGCGGCCAGCTTAGGAACTATTTGAATAAGTCCGACTGCCAAAATTTTGGCCTCGTAATTTTATCTTACAACCGGAAATTTTAATGACTATACACACCTTGTACCGGAGGTATTAATCATATCCGTCTCAGTGTGACAACGCATAAAAGACCCAACTACTAATTCTTCCTCATATTCTGTCAAGTATGCTTCGCCCACGTCGCCTTGACTCCGATTTCGTTTCGACCCTGAGTTTAGCTCCCAGGGTTTAATTTTTTTCCTTTTCGTTTCCAAATTTCGCTCCCGGGAACGGAACTATTGAAATTTTACTGGTCTTGACTTTCATTTAGTTTCAATTGCCATCCCTGGGCAGAAGGTATCGCCCAGGATTGCTATATTATAATAAGTATTAAACGGCTTTAGTGGAACGTAAGAGATACACACTCATATCTGTATGTAATCTTGAGTTTGAAGTCAACTAGGATTCCAACAAAATCAAAATTGCGCTATACCAGGATTCACCCACTCAGCGATTCAAGCTGAAGGTTGGTTTGGATAGGTAACGGTAGAGCTCACCCCATACGAAGCTACAGGCGTATGAATATCACACATACAGTGTAGGGGGAGACAGTTCCTTTCCATGGGCCATATCTCCTTCTTTGAGTCCTTTGACTGCCCTCATTCTTCTCCGACAGTGACTTAGCAAGCAGGACCTCCGTCTCTGTGCCACAGTGTGGGCTTTAGACGTTAACACCTTGTTCGGTTCATTCAGTCTAAAATCAGCTTTGAAAGGCGATAGCTTGGTGATATAATTGGTGGCTTTCCCGCTGACTGGCTACCGGATTCGACTCCAGGGTGTGATAAATGATTTTTGCAGGGCGAATTTCATTCTTGGTGCATGTTCAAATACAAGTAATTTACACGTTGGCCTTCCTCTGGGGAATTTCCTTCAATTTCTTCGCATCATCATAGTTTCAAGCAGTGGCGTAACTCTGGGGGGGATAGATCGTAACTTTGGAGGGGGATAGATCCCCCTCCAAATCCTCATAGATATAAAAAAACTTGTTTAAAACTATTTTCTATTTTTGAAATTTAATATCTACATCGGCTTAAAGTTAAAATTTTAGTGCTGAAATAATGGAAAATTTATATCCAGGCATGTCATTTTTCAAATATTTTCCAGGACCCCCCTGGGAGAGGGGTCGCCACCCCAGGCCATCACATCCCCCTCTAAACATATTCCTAGTTACGCCACTAGTTTTAAGTAATTACTATAACCCATGACATTGCCTAGCTACCAGTTCCTTCTCAGGCACATGGCTTCCGTAACTCTCCCGCTAATTGGTAAGCCGTTTCTCACTCTGAGCGGTGTCGTTAGAGCGGCTTAGAGGGTGGTGTAGTCCTCCGCCGCAGTACCGCGTTAGACCCGATCAACAGTGGCCTATGATATCTGAGGGCAAATGGGCCCAAGACATAAAAAGCGGCGTTTTCCCTTGAGTACTGTGCACTTATGTTTCGGTGAGGCTCTCGTCAAGTGTTCGACTCTAAAAGAGCTGCTCCCGAGAGACGGACCCACAGCACCTTCTTGAAGAACACCGCTACCTCCGCAGCCAAGGTAATAAGGTACCCAAACTCTCTATCTTCCCTTATCTCTCGAGTCTGGTTGCTTTCCCTGAGTCGGTCACAATTCGGGAAAAGTTCATTAACAACCGTCTTTTTTTTTGCTATTAAATTGTGTTCGTTTTTTAATCGGTCTCTCTTTCTATCTTTTTAAACGGCTCCCCGCTCCTTGTGCCTTTATGCACGTTTCATTGGTGATTCTCGTTTCTAAGCCGATCTGACAATTTGGTTATCAGCACCCACCGTCGCAGCCACCAGGTCTTGAAGGGTTCGGTTCACTCCTGGTCAGGTTTCTCAATTGGCATGAAATATCTCCCAGGCGCATCGAGCCCCTCCCCCACCGAAAATAGCTGTACCCCGTGAATGCTACTTTCTCTCCTAAAGTGCTCGCCACAAGCTAAGTTGGTTCATTCATCATCATCACTGGCATTACTGCCATTGGCACCAACTCTTTATAGGTTTACCAGAACAGATGATTTCCAACCATCTGAAGAAAGTGGCAAAGTATGTCTTGATTCATATGCATTGGTTACGCTGGATTAGCACCAAAAATCTTTTATCGAAGGAATTTGAAGACGGCAAGATTGGATATTCTTTCGCACGGGATTTTACCTTCACTGATGGTGGAAATTTTCTTAAGGTTTTATTTTTGCCGAGTTTGCGAGCTGATATATCCGCCAATTCCTTTCCTTTTTACGGAGTAAAGATGGCGAAGTTAGGCAGATTCGGATTCAGCCTCAGAATAATTTCTCCGTAAACCCATATGATGAGGAATGAATAATTTCGAGCGTTGTAAATTCATGACCGTGACCTCAAGACTCCCCGCTTGCCCATGAATAAATCATTTCACTTGATCCCTTTGCGTTGGCCGTGACCGCTTCTGCCTCCAGTACTAAGTACTCGAAGCGATGACTATCGACTCTCTTGGAAGTCTATCATCCATTCGACCTAAAGGTGATTAATATTTAATCACTGCAAACACTATGGATGTACAACGAGAGATGTATCTCTCCTCCATACCTGCATCCAACGCCTACTTCCTCAAATCTTCTCCCGTTTCTTAGTTTCCTTGAAATTTCCGCCGAGCGGAAGTCGTTATCGGCATTCTAGATTCCACTCGAAGATGTATTGTGCATATTGTATAGACTCTGAGGTTCCTTATGTTCTCGGAACGGAACTCAGAAAGAAAAACAGTTGGAGAAGGGGGGGAAGGTGGTTGGGAAAGCTCAGGAATTTATTTATTTACTACATATTGCATACTACAAGTGTGCTACTGCCTGGTGGCAGTATGGGATTTAAATAAATGAATGAAATGTCTACCTATCTAAGAACAAAGTAAAGGAATAGGAAATACATCTATAATATTAAAAGAAATAAATTCCTTCGCAAGTTTCTCACTTGCTAACATCCTTTATGCGTTTGTGAAAATGATATGGTGACAATTTGTTAGGCCTGGTAAGTTTCCCTGTGATATCATTTGGAATATTTAAGGTAGGTTTTATCGGAAACTGTTCTTCGAAACTCAGTGTCGAATTCATGAAATGGGGTGAAGTCTTATGAATATATTTCTTCTGTGAGGGTAGGACCTTGTACGTAACTTTCTCGCTAGAAAAAACTTGCCATGAATTTTGGGCTGTCATTGTTCTTATCTGCTCATTAGCCTGTTATCTTAAACATGGAGATGGTTCTATGAAATATCTCGCCAAAGTTCTGAGTGAGCTTCAAATAAAGTGTATGCTTATGTAGGCAGTCGTATACGAAGTAGCAATAATATTCATTAAAATTTTAGCATTAGGAAATTAGATGGCAAAGTCTCCGTCTCAACTTGGGATCGTATAAAATTATGCGCATAGATATCGAAATGCCAGATTAATTTTAATTTCACAAACTCTACTACATGTGTTTCGACTGGTTTGTAGTCATCATCAGGTACTTACATATTTCAACTCCAGACAAGGATATATGTACCTATATATTCTCAAAGTAGTGGGAGAGGAAGGTTCAGAAATAAGAATAGGTGGGGGGGGGGGGAGAAGCAAGGATGCATAATCAAGAAAGCTTGCATCATGCAATAAAACAAAATTTCGGACTTGCGTGATGTCACTAGGTAAACATTTTCTGGGGAAGGAAGTGGGGTCGTAACGAAGTCTTCATCTAAGTTAGAGGAATGAGTTACGTTCTCATTTTCGTTTAATGAATCAAATTCATTCTTTTTCCTTTTTTTCTATTTCCCACTGCTCGGTTGCATCTTACCAATACCCTTTTTCTTAGTACCAAATAATGTTCACATCAAAATTGAAATAGTTTTTTTCCCCTCCATTGAGTGCTTGGAAAAGTACGTAATATTAAATTAGGAAATTAGAAGACAAAGGTTATAAGAGAATGTCTGAACCTTTTGTGTTGGGACATACGAGTCAAAAACTTCCTCCCAGTTTGTCCGATGTACACACTCCCACATAAGTCACATTTTAGTTCGTAAACACCAGATTGAAGCATGGGGTCGAGAGAGCCCTTGGTATCATTGAAGATCGTCGTTATCGCACATTACCATACATATGATCAGTCTTTAGTTAAATTTCTCAGTGAGACAGTCTTATAATCTTAAAGGCATATATTTAAAATTCAGGCTGATTTGTAGGGAAAGCACAATTCCTCATGGTATAGCTGTTTGTGCGTATTTTTTTATCTGCGTTGATATCAAAGTTAATCATGAATTTATGGAATGCCATGATCTATGTCCATCCATGCTCTTAGTTGTCATGTAATTTTCCCGTATTGAGGATTATAAGGCAAGGATTTTTATGGGAGAATACCGTGGGTCGTCTCTTTTATACTTTTCCTTGGGCTTTCAGCAGCATTCCCTGCATGATGCATTACACATCGATGAGTTCCAGCTGCAGGCTCTCATCACTGTAATGCATCACACAAAAGTGTGAAAAAGCATTGAAATATTGATGTCAGCAGCTGCATATGCAGTTTTGAATATCCCGCCATATGATCATCTATGTCTAATCTCTGTGCTGAGTAGTTACATGATTCAGGAAAATATGGAGTAACCTCGCATTTTAATTGTGAAACACTGTCAATATGACCACCCAAGAAGATCATAATGTTTTTGTGTGCAGTTGTTATTAGAGAAATTGCGTTGTGAGCTTTCATAAAGTTTTACACCGCAGTGTTTGAAATGATTCGGCGATGTTACCCATGTTTAGATAGGTACTTTAAGTATATGTACTTTAGTACGTTAAATTTTCATTTACATACAGTCGTTCAAATGAATGGCGTAAAATATCAATAATAATTTTTTATTTAAATTGATGTACATTCTTTTAATTTTTATAAACGTTTCCCTTTAAATGTAATGTTATTAAATGAATGGTGATAAAAGCTAATATTTTAATATTTAAAGCAATGATCTGTTTACATGAGCTTGGTCAAGCTTTCATATTTCAGTATTACTTTCTTCTAATCTACAATAGAACCGTTTTAGTGCGTACTAATGGTTTTATTGCTGAAATTCTTGTGATATACCTGGCGGCTTGTTAAATTCCAAAGAATTTTTTTATATTTTCATATAATATGTGAACTTTACAAAACTACCGTTCATTTTGATCCAGAGTCAACATGCAAGGCAGTTGCTTGTAAACCTTAAACTAGCCAATGTGAATTAAAATGTGGATTTTCAAATGCATATGCCAGAAGAATTGCTTATTTATATGACTCAGAGTGCGTAGTTTTGTGTCATCGACATTTGTGTCATTTTAAAGGTTATGAAATTAAAATTGACATGAGAGAGTCGAAATAATAGTCGGTAGTGGAGTTATATATTCAAGTGTGAAATTTACCATTGGTGTTTATATTTTATCATAAAATTATTATATGTATTTTAAAAATTACATAACATGTTTTTTCGTCATTTCTCGTTCAAACTTCCTAATCCATTTCTTGTTAAAGTAGGAATATCTTGTTTTCACTCTGTCACACGAAGGCATCGCAATGGAGTAGGTAGCTATCTTTCGGCCATCGATTGGTTGTGCGCTGCTGACTGTCGCTGCCGAGGATTATCTCTGTGGGGCCGGGGGAGGATTCGCATCCAATCTGCTGCGAACCTTAATTTCCGCACCTCGGCCCCTCCTCCTTTTATACTCTCCCTCCACCCCCTCCTAGCTCCCCACCACTTCCTAGCGCGGTTTCCATCCCTCCCATTGACTTTTTTTTCTCCCGCCCCTTCCCACCTTTTCCGCATCGGAGAAGAGTGAAGAATATATATTTTATTTTTTTCCACGACCAAAACCTGTCCGCAAGTCTTCGATATCATTTGAAGTTGGGAACCGGGAAACTAATTCCGTCCCTTTTTTATCATGGAAATATGAGAAGGTAGAGCGAACACAAGGATTTGAAGGCTGTATGCTCATTCTAAGTTCACCAACTTCGTATCTGGAGTATTGGTAACCTTGGTTAATCCCAAAGGGATCATGATCAGGATTTATAAACAAGCTAAATACTACAATATTCAAAGGAAACTTTATTTCACTCACCTGAAAGCTGCCGGTGGCGAAAAATCGCAGGGCAGTCAATAATTTTAATGTTGGTGGAACAGGCATTCTACGGTTGCTGGCATTTTGCAATCCTCTCATGGATAGCCGTACATAGATCACTGTTCTCTTCGAAAACCAATACCTGGTCATAATAGCCAATACCTGGCCCTTCCGAGTAATATTCTACTGGAATTTGTCTATCTCATGTATCGCCGAGGCATGTAGTTGTAAGGATGGTCGAAAATATATTCAATAAAATCATCGAGGTGTTCGTCTCTTTCAACCATTACCGCCATATTGATTGATATTTTTGGAGGCCTTCTCGTATTAGAGGCATAGCCCAGGGTCTGCTTCAATGGGAAGGCCACTCTCGCCTCTTATAGGAGGAGAGGAGCGTCTCCCAATATGAAATCTCTCGGGGAGGGTTAGGAGGAGAAGGTCGCTTGAAAGGAGCGACTAGCAATACGAGCCATAATTAATAGATCTGCAGTTGCGAAGTGGTCGATTATGGTAAATGTTAAACGTATTTATACTTCAGTTGCCGTGAAGTCTTTGATTCAGTGCGTGGATTGTATTGTGTGTAATGAAGTATGTGTAAATAATCGTAAATGCATATTTAATAATAGACTATTAAAGGCACAGAAACACATACAATAACTGACAGACGTTTCAACGGGTGGCGAAGGTGAACTTCAAGTTCACCTTCGGCACCGAAGATAGCGGGTTATCCTGTTGAATCGTCTGTCAGTTATTGTGTCTCTTTTGTATGTGTTTCTGTGTTTTTCATTGTCAATTTTGTCCGTTCTTTTCGTTCGGTTATGTACATGCATTATCGCGTATTTCGCATTTCTCTAGATTTTATATATATAATTATAATTTTATAAATGTTTGTATATGAGTCGAATATAATGAAATGAGAGCGTAAAGTAGTAAATCGTATTGAAACCAATGATTTTTTTTCGCTACCATTAAACTTGACTGCTTGAGGGCTATAAAAAATCCTGCCAGTGGAATCAAGTTAAAATTTTAATAAAGTAGATACTTGAAATTGGTATCGGATGAAAGCCTTTGATTACATTTTCATTAATATTACAATGAATTTCATGACAGAAAAAGATACTAACACCTACACCATGAAAATCATATTTTATACAAAAAATGTAAACGGTCAATAATATTTGGTGCGATATATTTAATGTCAAAAAGGACTTTTTCAACTTTAAAATTTTCTAAAGATCACGTTTAAAGCATATGAATGAAATGATTTTTTCTGCCATTTGATTTTAAAATTAATTTCAGCCGTAACATCTTTTTAATTTAAACTTATGTAAGACCCCTGATCACTCAAAAGGGGAATCAACACCGATTTGGCAGGGATTCTGTGAAGGAAACTCAGAGACACTCTTTACAGGTTTTTTATTGTGATCACTCTCAGCGACGATACATTAACTACTCCCACCGCCACGCGCTGTCTCCTCGCAGCTCTCTCTCGGCGCACCCCTCCCCCTGCCGCAGTGCTTGTCTTTGCAGTTCCCCATGGTAGGCTTCGCATGGGAGAGAGGAAAACAATGCGCTCCCGTGGAAATGAAGAATGTGATGATTCGGGGAAGGGGGTGAGGAAATAGAAGGAAGGAAGAGGTGTAGGTATCTGATATGCTTACTAGCTCAGATGCTAGAGGTGGAGTGGGTAATAGTTGGGATGGGGCGCAGGAAGGTGAAAACGGAAGCCGAGCTGGCAGAGGTGATCCTTACACTTAGGCCTTTCCTAGATCCACGTGCTGTAGATTGGCCACTTTGTGATTAATCAGAATGTGGTTAGCGTAAATTATCACGCCACCTGAGGTTAATATCTCAGTATCGGAATATCTCAAAGGAAGTAGACTCGCGGAGTTTGATTGGTTAGGGTGACGGTGAAATTAGATCTGTGATAATTATCAATATTGGAAATTATTTCTAAACTATTTGGATTAATGCCTCGAACCTCGTTTGAAAAAATTTCTATATTATGAAATCTTTGTAATGGAATTCTTAGGATTATTTTCATTAACGATTTCTTGTAGTAATATGATGCTCGTGGTGTTTTGTTAATCTCTAACCCAATATGTAGCCTCATTACCAAGGCTATAATCTCGTTGATGAGCACCCTAGGGTTGATGAAGGGATAATGAGATGCCAATTTTGGTGAAATTTTGGTGAATTTGGTGAAACCAATACTTTGGTGAAAGGAAAATGCATGTTTTGACGATTCCTGCAATGGTTTTTCCTGGAAACAAGGTCATTTAATCCTTTCTATAGCTGTAAAAGTTGTCTGCTATCTTCTTTCATAATTTTTCCTGATCAGTCAGTTCTCTCAATACTATGTTATTTTTCTTCCGAAATTAAATGGAAGATAGCCTTAGCATTCGCTACTTTGAAAAGGTTTTTTGAGTGTCTTTTATGTCGATTCTGTGATAATTCCACCAAATACGATGATTATTCTTTCCTTCAGAATCTGTAATCGTTCCCTGTATGCCGGGAACCAACCAGTTATCCTATCATTTTTTAACTTCTCGTCCTATTATTTAATGCAGCATATTTTAATCATAGTTAACCTCATGAAATAAAATTTTCCTCACTATCAGGATTATTAAATTTATGAAATTCAGCTGGCCTGCATAATCATAAATTTTTAAGCTGTAAAATGCTATTACAATGTCTTCATTTAAAATTAATTATGTGCGAAGGCTTAGAAGTAGTAATGTTAATTAGCCAAATCGTCTATTTAATTTGCCCAATCTGTATGAAAATGAATAAACTGAATTATTGGAGTCAAGCATCTTATAGTTACATAAAGGCGACAATTTCAATAATAAATTCTATCATTCATTAGTTAACATTTAGAAAATGTGTTTAGAGAAAAGTATTTTTAAATTAAATTTCCTTCGTCTTTAATTGGTGCCGCAAACTAAAAAAAAATGTAAAACAACTAAGCGACTTCCGTAATTATATTGTATATCCTATGCATTGTAAACGTTTGTCTACCATTTTCTAATATGTTTGAGTGGACGCTATCGAGGGGTTAGGTAGAACAGGGGACTTCATAGTCTCAACCTCGCCCGAATAAAGGCATTTTATTATTATTATTATTGATCCGACACTGGCCACCAGTAATCTATACGCAGCAAACGCGATATTTCGAAGTTTTGAACAATGCGGCAAAACACCCGTTTAGCGTGTAACTAAGGGTTAAATCTTTCTCTTACAAATCTTTCTCATGCGCTGGATATTATCTAACATTCGGTTCCGCCTCTCACGGCTTTCCCATTTTCCGTTCGTCACGCGCTCACCTCACAGGAGATCTCCCGCCGTGTTATGAGTGAGTTGGGAGGGAACTAGCAGTTCCGGAGTTGGAACACCCTTTTGCTCTAAAGCCCTCTCACCCATTGGTTTCGAATTTCTCCCCCGACCAAAGTACAGCATCGGTGTTCCCCGCTTATATGAGGGATTCCGAGGGGCATAACTCTCTCGGCCGGCCAAAGGGTGCAGCTACGAGCTTAATTAAAGGCCGCGCCTAGCTTCCCGCGCAGGTGAGAGCGAGTGGGATTTCTGCACAGAGCGTGTACCTTGTGAAAGGAATATGTGTATATGTATATTGAGGAGTGGAAGCGGAGAAAGGAGGAGTCGGCTCGCTGAATTCCCGTGCAGAGGATGAAAGTGGCGTATTCAACGCGTAAATCAGGCGGAATATAAATAATGCGGCATCGTGGCGTGAAATATTTTCTGACTCTTGTTCCATTAAATAATGCACCCTTTTCAGAGCTTATTTAAAAAAAACTATGGCTTTTTAAGCAGCAGAATGACTGAAGGTGGCAATTCAAAATATGAATCAGGCAACGTGGGTAAAGGGTATGGGTTCGGAAAATATTCATTAGGCATTTAAAAATGCGTTAACTTGAGTGCGTAAAATATTATCTCTCGAATCATGAATAACTCACGGCTACTTATTTAGTACAGAAGAAATTCTGCTTCGTAAGTGCGATAATTTAAGATTTATAATTGTTAAATGCAGGCTTAACTGTTCTAAATTTACCTCTTCATGGAGTAAAATAAAATCAGGGACTTTAAATTTCACTCACAAATTTCAATACATACCACCTGGGCTTCATACTTACAGCGGGCGACTCAGCTAAGTTGTGAAAGCAGGGTCGTGCCTATTAACGTTCTTAAGTAAAAATTTAAAGAAGCGTTAATATGTTATTATAAATACGTTTTCTCCTCATATTTAATACTTGAACTTGTGAAGTGGCCAATAGGGCAGACGTAGGAAATTTTTTAGCTGACGAAGGAAAATATTTTCATGTGTCCCTTTTAACGTGACGTCACCGGTTGAATGACCCTTTTAGCTTAAAAGTTTCTGCTTGGAGCATTTTTGCTACAAGTTTTCTTTTTTCAATTTTTTGTTCGCCCAATTCTCTTGCTTCATTTATCATTGTAAATTGTGTCAAAATGGATTTTTCTGATGTTTTTCACTGCATGAATATACTTTTTGGTCTAATTATTTGGTATAGACATACCCATTCGACAAAATGTCTCTCTAAATGCATATTTCTGTCGGGCATAGAAATATAGTGAAGTTCTAAAATGATGTTCTCCGCATCGCTCTGACAAATATTTTATTATCATTATTAGTCAAGCATTTTAAGTCAAGAACAAAGACTCCGAGTCTACAGCGACTCACATCCTAATTCGTGTAAAAGCTGTGTTCCCCAACTGTTCCCTCGCAGTATTTTATGAGGCATTACCTAATTTTTCTTTGAATTTTATTATGAACACTAATAAAGTCTTTCTGCGCTCAATCCCTATGGACCAAGGTGTGGAGAGGTCTTCACACGTCCTATCCGAAACCAACTCGCGGTTCAGTACGATGTCTTTTACTTAGTCTTTAGTGTACCTTAAAATAAGCCGTCATACTTTCCTTGTGAGGCTCCGAAACTGAGATGCAATGGAGAATTAGTGTTGCTGTTAGAAAGATAGACCTGGGTCTGGAGGGAGCCGTGGTTATGGGAAATGGGTCAGCAGTTTTTGACGCATCACACAATATTCCTTTGTGCTTTAGTAAGAACACGGATGAAGTCCTTCCGTTCTGGATCCTAACAAACCGGAGCGAGGCGGAGTAGCAAGTCTTTCCTAAATCAACTCATGATTAAATGATGTTTCTTTTGCTGAATTCGAGTGCACCTTTAAGTAAGCCAGCCCTCCTGCCTTGTGTGATTCCGAAACTGACAAAGGAATTCCCGGAAGTGTCACCATCAGATCTCGTTCAAATTTTGCTAAGTGATAGTAAATGGATTTTTACGATGTGCAATTTTTGTTTCAGCCGCCAATGCTTAATAATTTTCGAGATATTAGCCACGGAAGGTAACAGAATTGCGGCTGGATTTATGTAACCCGCATTATATCAATAGCCCCTTTACTCGGTTGCTAGGATGTAGAGCACTGACGGTGTATTTTTGTGATGTGGGTTGCATTCATTCACGAGTTTTTCCTGTTACATTCCGTCGCAAATGTATGAAAAAGTATTGAGCGTTTGTTGCCGATACAAAAATCATATCTGATGGGTATCCATGTCTCATCCATGTATTATCACCTAGCAAAATTTGAACTATATATGATGGTGACATTTGAGGGACTTCCCTAGTGAGATGCACTGAGAAATTAAGTAGTGTTGCTGTTGGTCGGATAGTTGGTGTGGCCCGGAGGGAGCCGAGGTTTAAGGGAGACGGCAGAGGGGGTGACCGGGGAGGAAGGAGGCCCCTTTGCCGATGGAGAAATCGAGAACGTCATCATCCTGTGGAACGTGACCCTTCGCCATCGTTATTCCGTCGCTTTAATAAGCGGAGGAAATATGAGGAGAAATGTTTCGTTAAATCACGAAGGCTATATTACGGAGAGGGAGGATGCGCAGACTAGAATTTGTCGTCGAAGGAGACGTGGTTTGCATGATATTGCGTGCCCCGGGGAAAATTTTCCGCAGGCGTCGCAACCGATTGATTGGAAACGTTTTTGCTTCATCATCGAGCGTGGAGACCATAGCTCGCTGTTAAGTTTTTTTTTAGAAATATAATACCCCTTGCGTTGGAACCTTTTTTTACTGCCGCTAATAATTTGGGCTACTAAGTTTGAAATTTAACATGATAATTACCTGTCCCCACTCATCTATTTCAACTGACTCAGGTTTCGGAAAATAATGCCATTTTCCAGCTGGCCGAGAAAATAGCATTATTATGATGTGCCGAAAGCTGAGTCGGTTGAAATAAATAAGTGTAGAGATGGACAAGTACATTTCATTTAATTAAATATCAAAGATTTACAGCGAGTTACGACGGAAACTAGATCTCTTATTTAATTTTTGAATTTATTTCACGTTTTAACATTTGATTTTTATAATTTTACATACAAAATAAATGCGTTTGCAAGAGTCAATACCTGATGTTAGCCTGCGACATATCGTGAAGTGCTCAAAATGGCCGAAGAATATTTTGTAGACCACTATTTAAACGTCCCGATGTAGTCACATCGCTCACCAGATTATCTCGGTGAATCATTCATTACCTTTTAAAAGTTTATCAAATTCATTTGAAAGAAGAACTATTTTGGAATTGTAAAGGCGTGGCACATCGTTTTTGTATGAATAACAAAGAGTGCTAAACACCAGTGTATGATGAGAGCATGAATGATTAGATTCATCTCAGCCGGCATTAACATTTTTCGAATAGGTGATTTTATAGTTGACATATGTTTAATTCGCTATTAAAATTCTTGATGCGATAATAATGCCAGAAATATAATTCCAAACTTTTTTTTTGGAACAATTCAATGCTGTTAATTAATACCTTAAGCACAGCATTTGGGAATCATGAGATTTTAGAAATATTCGTTGCGTAGCCAACATATGGAAATCCGTGGTCTTAAAATATCGTACCAGAAAATATGTGAAGCTGGGTCAATGATTTTTTTCGCCCCTAATTTATCAGACAAAATCAATTTTGCATTTAATTAACTTCTTATTAGAAATGGAGATTTTTTACTGCTAGTAAAATTCGATTGAGGATCGTATTTTATTAGCCGTACGAATATTATTTCTTAGAACTAACTGTATAGTTGAAATTGGGTTTTTATAACCTCTGAATAACGCAGAATACGAGATAAGCTTGATGTTCCTAGCAATAGGGCCTTGCCTTCGTCCAGTTAACTTTGACTTTCTGAGCTGATATATACAGTATTATTCGAGTGGAAGATAAAGTCTACTTCACTTGCGAATTTGAATCGATAGCTCCATGCATGGATTGCTTTTACAAAGAAAGCTCTTCTTTACTTCGATCATGTCCTGGTACTGAGTCCGACGATTTACTTTCACTTCCAACTTCTCAGAGAGGGCGTAAAAAAATAATGAACTTCCAAAATCGAGTGAAAGTATCCTTGGCGTAAAGAAGAACTTTGTCGTGAAGTTAAAAAACTTAAAGCTTTCCGGGATGGTTTTGGCCAGCGAAACCCAAGAAAAATAAAAGAAAGAATATATTACGTGTCGGTGAGAGAAAGGCACACTTTACTGCCCCGAATAGGTACTTAAATTTCTCCCTTAACTCACTAAGTCCTCACCTAACTTTCTTTAGTGTTCATCGAAATAAATTGGAAGCCTTGAGAAAGATCTTTGTGGAAAGGAAAGAGACGAAAATCTATGATGTGAATTATAGTTTCCAAATTTCTTACATTTTACGGACCACAGGTATATTTTTTGGATATAGTTTTACCTCTTAATACTCACGATCATTTCCATTATTATAATTCTCCTATTATATTTATCTGACTGATATACACTATGGACCACTGTTTATTCATCGCCCTCCATTAGATCTAAAACCACGATAAAGGCCCTCGTAGAGGGAGGACTTCTTCATTTTTAATTCGGCGTTTTACTGTATCAACATTAGAGCTTGTAGATTTTACCACATTCCTCTTAGTTCCACAGGCAGATATAAAGGCTCAAGCGTGGACCGGATTTTAAATCATAATAGGTTAATATATTTTATTTTATCCTTTTGTACTAGAATATAATGATCAACAAATAATTTATTTGAAGCAAAATAAAAAAAACATGATATCGGTATTTAAAATAGTAACTTCATATTGAGTTATTTCATGATAGGATAAAAAAAATATTAAATTTATGTTTATTCTTGTTTGTAATTAAAAATGTATTCTACTTTTCGCTAGTGCCACCAAATTTTGGCGGCACTTATTGTAAGATGGATAAGTACAATGAAAGAAGTAACCTCGTGAACCATCCTTTTGCTATATTTTCTTAATCATGATATGAAAATTACCACTCTTGTTAAAATCCCAGGTATGCAAAATTACAAATGAAAGGCTATAATACTATGCAGGTGGACGAATAATGTCCGAGAAGCTGAATTATGAGCAGATAGTTTATTCTACTTATGGGATTTTACTCAAAATAAGTTAGAATCTTTAAATGTATCAAAGGGGATTTTTTGGGGAGAATTATCTTATCATCAGTCATTTCTCCATGCTTTCTAAACGCTGAAAAATGGGAGATACCCGCGCCCTTGCAATCAATTGAAATTTTAAGAAATTCTTGAGGAGCTTTGATCCAAAATCTTTTGTATCTGCACTGATTGCCTTTAAGATCAAAGGTAGTATATGTTTATCGGTCTTTGCTAGTGAAGTTTCTTAATGAGTTTCCGGAGGAATAAGCCATTCCCCATGACGCGTCATGACAACCGTGCCAAGGAGTAAAAACATATTTTCTTTAGTATAACACAACAAAAATGTTATTTGAGTCGATTCAGAATAGAAATGGTTTTACCTTAGACGCGATGAAAAAAATCTCTTCTTGGATTTCGGCTTCAGGTAAAGGGGAAATTATGAGATTCGTTGGGAATGAACCCTCACTCTCTGTGGAAAAAAATAGCTAGTATTTCGCGTGAAGTCGAAATGAAGGAAAAGAGAAGAGAAGCGCAGGTGTGGGGAAAGGGGATTGGGTTCAAAGAAAAGGATGGAATGGACCGAGAGGAGAAGAAAGCGATGAAGAGGGAGAGTGAAACGTTATAACTTGGATGTGGTGTCCTTTTATTAAGGGTCCAAAGGTAATGAGATTTCCGAACGAAATGGGATTATCTGATTTATCTTTTTCGCTGATTATTATCCCCAGTGTTGCCTGTCTCCATGGTTATACGCATTGGGTGACCACGACACAAAAAAAGGCATCCAAACCTTTGCTCTGCCACTTCCACTATACTGCGGTCGAAATTTGATAAGGGAATTTTATTTTTTGCTTCAACCATCCCCAATAAGCCTTGAATTCTTAACCGAAAACTATGCTCTCTTGATTACTGCAACTAAAAATCGTTATCAAGAATACTTTTTTTGCATTTGAGCGTTTCACGCGCGAATAAGCACTTGGAATCACTTGCGTTTGCTCAAAAATTCACTGCCATTTATGTATCTCTTTTTTTGAAGTGTATATTTTATTTGTCATAGAAATTATTTGCATATTAGTTAAACGGTCATATCTATTAGAACTTTTCGTAAGAAAGCTGATTTAAGAAGTACTTTCACGGTAAAATTGAGTTTTACTCCCAATGAATTTATCTAGGTAAATGTTATTAACTATTTACATGTTTATTTCCATATCGCGATTCATTTTCAGGTTCCATTACCAAACACAGTCGTTGATATGCGCGTTAAAAATCCATATAATTTGAGGGAAGCAACATTGTGTGTCCTAGAATTTTGGACGTAAAAATCAGAAAATGAATACTACAAAGGTTTTTGGTGTACCCTTTGATATTTGAGAATCTCTCACTGCGTAAAGCTATCTGAAAACATATTTGGCTGTATAGTATTGTAGCATAAATGTGTCTTTCGCAACATCACTTCTTTATTATCGATAATCTGACACTGCCGGTAATACTGTCAATATATGAGATCTAAGCAAGTTTCAAGTACAGGGAATTTTAAGAAATCCTCATGGAGCTGTAGAGCCTAGTTCCAAAATATTTTGTACTTGCGATGATTGCTTTTATGATCAAAAATATTTTTAAAAATAACTCGAGATATAAATTAAGATTTAAGCTCGGATAATATCCTAGAGATAGCATAAACTAACAATACATAATCCAGTATCTTGGGCATTATTCATCGCCATGTATTGTTTCATAGCCTTTCATTTGTAGTTAGGGTTGGGCTTGGACCGAAAGTGATAACTTTCATTGCATGATTAAGAAAATATAACGTCAGATTGGTTCACGGAGTTACTTAGATATGTGATCGCTATCACTGTCTTATTGATGAGGATATTGATGGAGTGACTTATCTCAGCTTGATCTGATCCGTGCTCTCTCCCTCCAGTTGCTCGATAAGAAGCATCTTTCGATGGCAAATGACTCGATCCTGACACTACTGATTCTTGAATTTTTCTCCCCCAGTGCTTTCAATCTTGTTCTTCCTCCTCTCTCCTCTCGTTTTCGAACTCTTTTGCATGTGTCAAGGCCTGAAGACATATTCGTTTGCACCTGTTTTACCGCTCCATTAAAGGAGGCCCAAGAACATGGCGGTTAAGCGTTACATCTGTTGCCGTTTCGCGCGCTTTTTATTCTGCGACGCCGCTAGGATTGCTGTATCACGTTCAGTTTGACTTTCGCCATTAACCGTTGTTGAAGTGGTCTTTTTTTAGCTGAAAATCGTAACGCATGGTTTAAATATGTGGTTCATATAATTTATTGGCTCAGTTACGTATTGCTGCCGCGTATTTCCTCGTGAAAAGTAGAAATCGATGAGTGGTGGCGCAGCGAGTGGTGATTTTGAAATCTGATATTTATGCGTGCGGGCGACAACAATTCTAGAGGTGGAATTGAGGATTTTTTAATGTAGCATTCGTCACTTTTACCTTCGTTCCTCATCATTATTCTTTGCCCTTTGGCTTTATGCCGCAAAATATTTTTTGTACACGTGGTCGCAATGATTGGGTGCTTTCCAGTGAATAGACTGCGTGAAAATACCTCCGGACTGTTTCAGTGTCAAGAACTGAAATTCTTCCGAATTTTCGATGACCGACTCGGCCAGCGTCATCTGGGTTGATAGTAATAGCTTTGATGCCTGATCACTGTCAGCCCTGCCTATCTCAGAACATCATCTAATCGATATTAGCCTTAAAAACAAATGGTCGAGTCCGCCGCCGAAGCGTTGGCTGCATTCCAGTTTGTGGCTCTTTGGCAGTCCCTAATTAATAACCGATAAATGATATTTGAGCTTCATTAAATTAGAGTTTTGAGCACGTATTATACGGTTTCACCGATTTTGAGATTGTTTCAGAAAATGATAATCGCACATTTTCGCCCAGTCTTAATTACTTAAAGCACTGCAGGAACAAGTGACTTTGTACGCAGTCACGCGCACGGGTGCAAAGTTAAATACACCAAGGGATGAAGTTTGCCATAATCAAATATTTGACGTAGCCGGGATTCAAACCCGGATATCCCGATTGACGGTCAGGTGTGTTAGACAGTTACACTGTGTTATCATGGTACTGCAAAGTGCATCCGAAATCTTTTCGCGTTAATACAACTCAGTATATTAAGAGTCGCGAGCCCATATTTATAGGCCAAATAAATGCTTAAACCAGTCTTCCCTACCAACTCGTGAAGTATTGCATATTCTTCCCGAAACACCTTGTATAGGCAAAGAGCAATAGAAGATATCATTTGCTTCTCAAAGATCTTGGAATTTTCTCCCCATAATTATCTTTTAGAAGTTGACCGATATTTTAGAAGCCATAAATTCTGTTTCCCTTCCGCATCTGTTTAATACCTTAATCATATGTTGCGTAAGGCGATTTACACTATTTTGAGATACTGCTAGCCCACGATGTATAAATACCATAAACCTATGATGTCTGCACAGCTCCAGCTCACCCGATAAAAATGTGAGGAGATAGAACAGCGTTGTACTCTCTTGCTGAATGCCCCATTATCAGTTTCCTAACATGTTATCGGAAAACTTTTAATGAGGTAAGCGGTGAAGGAGAATAGAAAGTATAGGATTTAGAGGTAGCATGAAAGGGGATCAATCTCATTGTTATTTATAAAGAGATATCTGGATATAGAAGGGGGATGGGTCAAAATAATTTATACAATCCTACCTTAACCGATTATTATTAATATTATGGTATAGTAGCACTCTACCGATTAAGGTAGGTTTCCATGGAGTACTAAAGAAGTATTCTGGAAGCCTCCCTTTCCTTCCACCACTGCCTTCTACAATTCACTGTAAGGCCTACTCCCTTTGATCTATCTAAAAGTCCTATTCTCTTCCTTCCTCTCCCCCGTATACCCAACATTCTACCCTCTTAACATCGTTTTCAACATCCCCTCCCCGCTAAGTACTCGCTCCATCCAAACCTTTGTCTCCTCCGTATTTCATCTAAAAGTTGCCTCTCCTCACCCATCACGTCCAGCCCTTCGTCGTTTCTCCTCCTCTCTGTTCATTTCAGCCTCTCCACTCTTCTCCATACCCACATCTCGAATGCCTCCAATCTTCTCTCGTCCTCCATCCTCAGTGTCCACGTTTCCGCACCGTAGAGAGCTACACTCCAGATTAAACTCTCATCTAACCTTTTCTTTAAACTCTTGCACAACGATATTCTCAGAAGCTTCTTTCTGTTCATGAATGCCTCCTTTGATTTAGCTCAACATTAGCCGATAAGATACTTTAAATAGTAATCTTCCTTTTAATATGTTATCTTACTTGAATCCTGTGAAAAAAGCGTTAAAAATAAGTGACATTTATGGAAGCAATTACTTGTCTTGAGGCAGACTTCGTTTTCAGTAGAGGATAGAAGGAAATGTATCAATAAATGATCATTTTAATAAAACATTTCAGAATAGATTAATACAATTGCGTGATTTTGACGTTTTGCTGAAGCTGTATGGGAGGATTGTCCCTGACAGATGCCCCAAAGATGTAAAAAGAGCATTCCTATAAAATCCTCGCTGTCCTCAACGGATGCTGTAATATCTGGGGCGTTTGCGGAGAGGCGGTTGTCATATCCAGGCGGCAGTGGCGCCTCTGAGGTGACGCTGAAGAACGTAGAGTGCTCTCACGTGTCCCATCGAATTCTGCAATATCACGAGCGCAGCTTCTGATTAATATTTTATTCTCTCCCTTTGTGGCACGTGCTTTCCATCAATTTTCAAGCTGACTGCTCACGCTTAGAAATTTGTTTTTAAAACCGTAAAAAAAGCGCATACAATTGCTTCGCGTAGAAATATCGATATTCGCCATATTTCAGCCAGTGCAATAATAATATTTATCTCCCAATAGATAATTTTGTGGGTACCATCAATCTGGTCCATGCTGTATGCCAGCAGAAAGACTCCAATCCATTTTGTAATGCATGTCGATCGTTGATACAAGAATGGTATTATCGATACTTCCACTGCACAAACGCTCAACAATCGCCCACCGAATCAAATCCTCTCACATAGGACTACTAGGGCTACTAGACTGAGATGAGATAGGGCTACGAGAGAGCTACTAGGTGTTTAGCGTTTGTGCAGTGGAGGTATCGTTATTTTTGACGTGAAAGAGTTCACTACCATTGTTCCCAGGCATTCTTATCATTGTAAAATTTTCGTTGAATAGTTTAATTAAATTCATTAAAATTTGTTTTCCTGCAATTAAACTATTTAAATTAACCTATGACTAAAATTATGCCATCACTTTTTGTCGTTTTCATGGCAAGTGAAACATGCATAAGGTGCTTGCGTAGCTCCAGCGCGGTGAGGAAGGAGTCTCATGTTCATTATATTAGAACAGAACATAGTATTTTCAAGTCCTTACCACCTTCTTGGGAAGAAGCAATTTTCGTGCACGTCCTGTCTTTCAGGCGACTTTATTTCACGGCGACTTTTTTTTAAATTACGACATCATTTTGAAATTGTAAGGTTGCGTAAAGTTGAGCATTTTTAACATTTGTTTGCAACTTAAATTATATAATTCCATCTCCAAAATTTCTCCGTTGTAATTTAGCAACATTTGAGCCTTAGGGGGTCCATATACCCTATGTACAATTCAAGATGATAGCGTAAGATTTAAAAGAGCAATAGTAAAAAAGGACAAAATATATCCAATCGAAAGAGAGCAATGGACACTTAATTATTTTCATATTAAGCATGACTCAATATCTCCCAGTTTTTCATATGCATATTAGCACACATTATTAGTGGTGATACTCATTAATTTAGTTGATTATTTTATTATTTTAAAAACATAAATAGCATTAAAATGCAGCCCATAACGACTGTGAAACGCATTCATCAGTAATTTCCTAATTTCAGATCAGATAGTGTGTCAATCTTGAAATCGATTTATGGAGAAATTTAGATGTTTTATACGTTATTACCTACCATGGTGCTTTTCAGAAACGTGTGTATTTCTCAACAAATGATCATTCCAAATCGACTTTCGCCACTTCTTGTTGCTGTAAGCCAGTATATATCTTTTCAAGTTCTCAGTCCCGAGGTTACCACAAATTAAGTCTCGCTAAACTGTAGTGAAGGAGACTTAAGTCGTCGAAGGGCATCGTGACTTCGGTTTCATCACTAATGGTGAATCGCGTCGCAGCAAATCGTCGTCGTGTTTCTATGTTGCGAAAGCCAAAAGAACAATGCAAGAGTTTACTGGACTCGCTGTGTGACCATATGAGAAACTAATATGCTATATAAAACTTTTGTTCATGTAATCAATATATGTTATGCAGGGTGCTTCTATAGCGTAAAAATGTAAAGTAAATACAAGATAATGTAAAAACTAACATTTTTCATTACTTAATATGTAAATGAAAAGGATAAGTTATAAGATTCTAATAGGCTTACCTTGCCCGACTACTTCAGTCACTATACAAAATAAATTTTTATAAAAAAATAAATTTTTATCGAGACCTAAAAAGAATGCAATAAATGGCTTATGAGCCTGAAAGAGTCTCTAAAAATGTTGCTTCGTATACAACAGAAAACACGTAGGGTTCATGTTCCACTGTAACACTCAATTTATACCTAACATCGAAACATAATGAAACTACGAAGTGCAGTGAACTACTTTTAATTAGATTTTCATTGAATATTGCATTGTCGTCTGGTTTTGAGATATTCTGAAGATTTCAGATTGATAGCTAATAGGAAAGTATGTTGAAATTGAGAAGCAAGATTTGACTTGGACAAGATGGGAAACAACGAATGTGTGTGATCTGTAAGGTTATAGTAACGTTATCATAAAAAATATGCTATACTGCTAAAAACAAGAGTAGGCATCCTCTTTTCAAGTTTTAAACTCCTAGATCACGCCAAATTAAGTCACATTTAGTTGCACTAAACGACTAAAACGAAACTATTCTGACTTAATAATTAGGACAACACATGTTTCTGAGGTAATCGGGCAAGGGGAATTAGTTGAATACCGAGGTGTCTAGAAAGGTGAATCAGGAGACTTTTCAAGTTTTCAACTCCTAGGTTACGCCAAATTAAATCACGTTAAGTGAACTGAACGAGGGTTAAGTAGTCAAAGGGCTTCTCAATTTCACTAATACCGCTACTGGTGAATTTCGTCGCTCCAAATCGTCGTTTGACACTTGAATCGTTTCACTCCGCACAACCGATGGTGTAACAACCCCCTCGCGTCGAGTGCGGCATGTTTTTCTTCTTTTTTTGTTAACCCCCGATCGACAGCATCACGGGAGCATGAAATAAATATGTGGGCATGGAAAACCACCCGATATATTCGATCGATCGGTGGATGGGTGGTGAGAAAAGCGGAAAAAGGCCGGACGCAGGAAACGTATCCGATTAATGAACAAGTTGTGCTCTGGGGAAATGGCGTCCCTTTTTTTCCCTTTTCATTTTTAATCGCCTGTGTTAACGATTCCTTCGAGAATTTTACGCAAAGGGTTGAAAAGTTAAAAAGTAATAAAAAAAGGATCCTGGTAGATTAAATAAAAAATGCTGGGAGGTCCGGACGTGAGTTTAATTGGGAGGGAATCCCAAATTACTCGTGTTCTCTCTCGATAAATTCTCCTCTCCGCGAGTTACCGCGTGTGATCTGCGCTCCCGTGTGGCTGGCATGTTCTGCCTACAAATTTCAGCGTCCAATTGTGAAAATTAATTTTGCATGACACTCGCGACGATAATTTGGGTGTCTCTTTCTTTACCTAAGGTATTAAAATGTTAATCGAAGGTATGGCATGGCGCTCAGTAGCATATGACGAACGAAACTGCGTTTGATGCCGTGTAATTTCTTCAGTTATCAATAGGTACTTACTAAAATATAATTTCCAACGTATCCAGTATCACTTACGAATTGTATTAATCAGTTTTTGTAAATTCGAGGCTTCTGATTAAGATGGTGGTAGAGCGATAGAGATATTATAAGAAGAGATATGCCTGTATAGTTCAGCAAAATGCCTATTATGTAATGGATGTGAAATGGATCAATCTATCTAAATCGAACATAATTTGTCTTTCTTTTGAGCATTACTCGGATTAAAAAAAAAACACAACGTTCATGTACGGAGCCAAGAGTGGGGGCAAGAACTTTATCTGACCAAATGCACGGCCTTGCATTTCTTGAGAAGCTCCTCCAACTATCCCCATGCATATGTTGCGAATGGTGTCAGCACTAAGGCGACTGATGAAGTGGAGTATCACGTGTTACGATAAGCTCGAACTTATCCTAGGGAATATATTTAGAAATTTTTGCGGTGGAGCTACACCTTTAATATGCTTCGAGCACACGGAAATCGGCGCAGGTAGACTTAATTTTTGACCTTCATAAAATATTAAGGAAAGCAGCGAGATTCGTCAAAAACTACCGCGTGTGTACAGAAAGCGTTACACTACACAGATGCAAAATAAATGAAACAGGTAGCCGCTGAGGACTCGGATGCTGCGGGCTTGGCTTAGATTGCTCAAGCAATTGAGAATATGTATCTTTTAGAGCTATACGGAGGGCTTCATGTAAGAACACTACTATATTTCCAGGTCTGACAGAAACAATAGATGAATAGAGATATTTTTCAGAACGGATAGATATGGGAATTCGTTTTTCCACCGAAAAATAAAGGAATTCGTTAAATACTGGGCGGAACTTCGTTAGAATATTGCCTGCTTAATTTGTAAACGGCTGCTGCCCCAACACCCTCACCACATGCTAATTGAGTAGGATTGTTGGGTTGTAAGTGGATATATAAATGATCATCTTGAAATTTAGAATAAACTGTTTTTCAATATTTTTTTGTTAAAAAAAATGTAAATTGTGAACCAGAGAAAATGCTGGGGTAAAAGTATGAAATGCGAAGCACAAGTTAATCCTGGCAAGTGCCTATTACTAGTAACATGTAATTTTCAGAATGATGGAAAAGGTTCTGAGTCAATAATAGAAAAAATTCTGAGAAATGATTAGTCGCGCCGGAGGTATATTTTTTCTCTGCGAAGCATCCGAAGTGTAGAGGCATATGTCTTCATGCAGCTTTCAAGTAGAGTTTGGACTATCTCCAAAGCTATGGTATTTTTCCGCCGTTATGCCTTGCCTACGAGTCGAGTGAAGTTGACACCATTTTCCAGGTTTGTAAGCGTCCAAGAAGTAGAGGATCTAGTTCATCTGGCATATCCCCTCTCGGTCTGGTGTGTTCTTCGTAGACATCTCTATAATTTAAAATGTCCGAATTGTTTTGGTGTGCCTTCCTCTTCTGCTGTCTGCTTTCTCTCATGGAGTTATCATGGGATGCGTGTAGTCGTGCGTCCATGGATCGCTTTTATGCCGCATTGCGGCGCCGCAAGTTGAGCGCATAAAGGTATCGATGTTTCATTGAATCTCGAATGTGTATGTTGTGGGCAACCCACCCCTGACAACAGGCCACATGCTCAAATTGGCAAGATATTGAGGGCGCAAGTCTTTTTTTTCCACGCAAGGTAAACTCATTAATAAATAATTAATCCAATAAATAGCTAGTAGCTTGGTGGGTAGAGATTTTGGGATGCTTACCAAAGGATCCCTGATGGAGCCCACGGGCTCCCCACGCAAAATATTCTCGGCATGCGAGATTTACAGATGATAGAACAGGCCTCCCTACCCTGAACTTGGGTTATTCAAACAACTGTGACCTTATCCGAGGCGACCTCTACCCTCTTCTATCCATGCTAACATACAGGGTGAATCATTGACTGAGTTGGTAATATATTGAGAGCATACCCTCACTTCTCGTATCGCTCTCAACTTAATCCAAAATCTCAGTCGAGATGTCGTGAAAGTGATTCAATGCTCCACGTAAAATATAATTAAAAAAATCCCATTAGGACTGGTTTTGCTTGTCACAGCTTGTTCAGGTGCTGTGAAAGGTGCACAAATCTATTTACGTAATGCCTATTAAAAGTTAAGCCCCAGTTTTGAAGGTTAAAAAAGTGTAATTGTCCAAATGAAGTATTTTTACGATGTTCTAAATCCATACGGATATGTAATATCCGGCTTCCTTAATTTTAGAGGTTACCCGATGGATTTGGATATTAATAACAATCATGGACTGACCAAGTTTCCTACATATCTATATGTGATAAAGGTCTACGAGTCAAAAATGGTATTCAAATAATACTGCCCGATTTCAGCTTGAACTACTTAAAAAAATTAGTTTTAACATTCAGGAAAAATAAATACTTTTCTTCTATTTCTGAGATTTATTTATGCCTTGATGGGTGTTTCATCTCTCAAGTATTGGAGGTAGATAAATATCGTCATATTAGCACTCCAGATTAAAAATTTTACATTAACTTGATTTGGTACATTATTGCTAAAACTTTGGCGCAAGCTCTAAACAAACTTTATTGTCACATAGTTTCACTCACGCTAGAGATTTACCATTGAGAAATAATAAGTAATTGCTCGCTGTACAGTTTCCCGCACGGTACCAAAAAAGTCAATTTTTATTATTAACCAAACGAGATAGACGACTAAAAATCAAGATGAGTAAAGTATTTATCCGTGTTGTAAGGTTTGTTTATATAGTTTGATGATATTCCATGTATTTTCAAAACAATAAGGTTCCCTGCGGGACAGACCCTTGCCAAAGTTCTGCTTTGAAACTCCAATATTTTTATATGTTTACACATATTTTGTGTATCTTATTTGACCTTAGTGTGTATATTTCTTCCACGAAACTATATGTCAAACTTGCAAGATTCATCGAAAGTATTTTTTACAAAAGATGTCTTATAGATATAGATATAAAGAATAAAACCAAAAGAAATAAGTATTTCAGAAGCTCAAATTTGCTTGTGTGTGCCTCTATGCGTACAAAAAAAAGGAATGGCAAAGCACTTGAGGAGAAATGAGAGAATATGGGTAGATAGATCAAAAACCAAACTTGCTGAATAATATAACAATAGGTGGGACATTGCTCTTTCATATGCCTACGGGGGAAATTTATTCCAAAATATGGAGTCGAATAAGGAGTGCGAAAGAATTTGATCGATTTCAAAAATTTGAATCAGAGATTGCATGGCGCCTTTGCGTCGACTTAACACACAAAGGGCATCGAATTTCACTTAGTAATTCATGAAAAGCGGCTTCCATTTTGTATCATTTTTAGCTTTCATATCTTACTTAATAATGCAAATGGATTTTCCTCGGTACAGTCATGAGGAGTTTGCTCTAAACCTCGCTCGCCATACCTCTAAAGTCGCTCTGTGCTTGCGCAATTTGAAACAAATTTATCATGCATGGAATTCTCAAGTGAAGATATCCACCGTGTTACGCCAGTGGTCCAGCTTGATGACGTACCAACTGATTCAATGTTACAATGGGAAAAGGGGCATTTAAAATAAAATATGATTTCGGAATTTTTGCTATTTTTTTAAAGTATTGATTATCTGTTGGTGTATATATCAGTTTGCTTTTTTTGTGGTAAATGGTTTTTTATTTATATAATGGAAAGACCTCATTATAAAACGTAACCTTTCCTTTGTAGTAAAAATCGAGGTGCCTAATCAGTTTTTGTGCACATTTTTCCACCTATTTTTCCCCCTCGATTTATGTCTACATGCAGTGGCGCCGACTCCATGGGGCCTGAGGGGGCCCGAGCCCCCTCAAAGTGTCGTTAGGGGGGGCGGAGCCCCCTCAATAATTCATGATAATAATTAAGTTATATTATGCTTTGTGAAATCACAAAAATATATTGGTATTTTTTATTTCCCATGTTTGACGCTAGATACCTTTTAAAATACATTCAACAATGCGTTAAAACAAATAATTATAAGGTAGTAAGCAGGTTAACTGAAAACAAGTGGTGTGAATTATGATAGTGTTACGGTGCTGCGACACACTTTGAATTTAACCTCTTTCCGGGGCAAGAGCTCCGATATGGGCCCCCCCAATATTTTTTATGAGTCGGCGCCCCTGTCTACATGAGTCTATGATAGAAATTTCCGGATGAAGCCCGCCAACCGTCTGTTAGCATCCCCTAATACTGGTGCGGAGCTACATGCTGACAGGGTCGAAGGAGGTTTTGCAGTTGCCTGGCGTTGGCAGTCAGGGTGTAGCGAGACAGGAGGAAGCGACCGTTCTCCGGGAATTGTGCGTCTGGGCGAAAATTAACGAGGAAACTCGTGTGATGGAATATCGTGGGTGGCGGAAAAGGCCGAGGAAGAGGATGCTCTGGAAGATTGGATACTGGCTGGGAAACATTCATGCCATGCGTTGCCAGCAGCCGCGCCGCGCAGCATAAAAAAGCATACGTAGTTATGTTTAAACGGATAAATAAAAGAAATATACAAATTTACAGATAAATAGAGCATGTATTCATGGGTTTTGCTTATTACTTGAATTTGAAGACTTTAAACTGCTTTCTTTGCATTTTTTGTGATTATTTAAGTTTAGATATTCGAAATTCTTTCAATTTATGATCTTTTGTTCCTTACTGACTCATTGCATGTACTTGAGTGCAGTCATTTCCAAATTAAAACCCATAAAAACATGAAAACCTATGCAAGCTGCTTTGTCGTGAAATACAGTTCTTCATTTTTGCGTCTTACGAGCAATATAGTTGTTATCCTTCGCCTGTAATTCAGCCTAAAAACTGCATCGTACTTACAATCGCCGAGTTTTATACAACACAGGTATTTGTAAGCGCTTCTGCATACACATGTAGAACATCTTGATTTACACAATAGCAAAAATGGTAAAGGGTGATTCCACGCGTCACAGACTGACCGTCACAATGCGTTTTTGAACCTTTAAGGACACACCTAGAGTGAAGGAACCAGCATACTAAACTTTATCAACTTCCAAATTGCTAAAATAATTGTGAGACACATAACTTGGGTTGATACACTACTGTGTCTTGAAAATTACAGGACTTGCGTACGATAAAATTCACTGTCACGGACTGACAAAAATGAAACGAACATTCAGCTGAGAGTGAGACCTTTAAATTCTGCTATATAACAAAGGATTATTAAGAGTTAGGAATTCATAACTGCTATATAGAAAACATTTTTTTAATTATTCCCCTTTTAACACACGACTGATGTCATCTAACTGGGGCATTTGGGCACGCAATAGATATTTACTCGAGAATGCCATGCATGATATGGTTTTGGCTATCTGTTTCAACCCACCCTTTGTCATGGGAGTGTTGGGATGACAGTCACAAGACAAGTGCAATAGATTGCAGTAGCAGTTAGAGAATGCAGTCAATGAATGAGTCACGTCATGAATTCCTTTTATCTGCATTCTGCTCATGTACTTAATTTTTTTGCTATTTTTCAAACCTGTAGAATTAACGTCATTTCCCTGGACGTTTGAATTAAAATGCCAAGGGGACAGCGAAGGGGATAGGAGGCTTGATTCCACTCCATAGAAGGTTCATTTCTGTTACCACTTCGGTCTCATTTTAATCGGTTTTCAAAAATATTCGCGACACGGTGATGAGTGCAATGCGATCCACATGTTTACAATATTTGGCAGTATAATGTTTTTAATTGCGAGGTATAACAGTGAAAAGTTAAAAAAATTCGGCATGACATGATTATGCGTATGAATTTCGGTAAATATCCTAACTATACCATATTACTCCACAAACCACGGGTCAATTTTTCCATCAACGACACGAATGGTGCCTTTTGTAAACCCATTGAAATGCGCGGTTAGTGACAACACATTTAGAGGCCGACTTCAGAATCCTCCAATGCAATATTCGTAGAAAATGCTTCAGATCAATCTCGACCATTTCTGCCGAGGGAAGTGTCGTACATCCTGTGTCCGGCACAAAAATTTTCAGTAACTTGTGGATATCAAAGCTATATTGGGAGAAATTTCTGTTAAGCGTACATAACTGTAATCAAACTCGTTTCATGTATGAGAAATAATAATACTGTTGTGAAACTAAAACTTTTCTCGGTGTCGGACTTATACTGTTAATTTGCTACAATTTGAACTACTCTATCATGGAAACTAAGATGAATTTAATTTTTGAATTTCGTCAACTATTGGCTTGGCTAGTATATTTTTTTCAGAAAGCATATTATTTTGGATAATAAATATACTGAGCAATGACAAATAAAAAATATGCGGGGTCAAAAAAGCAAGAGAGGAGAAGTATGGGGGTTGGGTAACATAATTTTCCACTTATCTTTGGTTTGTTAAAAACTACTATTGTATGTATCATTGAAGAATTATATCGTCAAAAATCTTTATTTTAAATAGTTGCTTAATAGGAAGAGTTATTTCAGACTTCATCTCGTGAAATGCTTGCATATTTGTAAATTAAAGGTAATGGAAATTTTCCAAAAGTGATTTCGTGTAACTTTTAGACCGGTTTTGAACATTTTCAATTTTCATTAGCATCTTCAGACTGAGGATAGTTCTGATTTTCTTGAAAATTTGCGTGAAGATAAGACAAAATATATTGCAACTGGTTATGAAACAACATTTAAGTGCAGTGAAGTTTTCTCGGGTTTCACACCGGGTCAGGTCCTCCATTTCTCCTTCCAACGTTTCGATAAACAACTCGCCCATCGTCTTTAGGGATTCAGGAATCCAATCACTGAAGACGATGGGCGAGTTGTTCATCGAAACGTTGGAAGGAGAAATGGAGGACCTGACCCGGTGTAAAACCCGAAAAAACTTCACTGCAATTGTTCGCCGGGGAAAAACCAAAAAATAACATTTAAGTGTTAGGATAAAATTGCTTGTTATTAATGATATAGTAATTTGTCCATTTGAATAATATTCTCTTCACCCATCATAACCCACTGTTGCCTCTAAATAACATAAAAATGCACATAGTTACGGCTTTATTCAGGAAGTAATTAAGCTAAGCATTCTTTTGTGATGTAAAGTTTAATGGCGAAATATGTAGCTGCCACAATAATTATGATGGAGCAGAAAATTTTCACATAAAAAAAAATGAGAATTCTTGAAAATTAATTTCTCCTTGATACAGCTCTGGGATAGAAAAGGTTAAATCCTCTTCGAGCCGTTCTGCACTGGAGGTAGCGGACGGTTGTGATAGGATTTGCAGGTTCAAAGGAGTTGGATTAGTTCACCGGGATGTCTGAGTGAAGCTCTGTTCTAAAAGCCACGAGGACGAGCTAAGCAAGGTGAGGTGAAGCCACCACCTCAACCCGCACGCAATGGGACGAAGCGTGTACTCGTTACCTGCTCTGTCGGCCTATCTCCGTCCGGAAGCGCCTCTCTTGCGTTTACCCCGCCCCTGTCCGGAATGGAGCGCTGCAAAGAAAAATGTTCGACGCCTCGGTAACGAACCCTACCCCGCGTGTGATCATTACATGGACTGCAGTGGGCAGAGGGAGGGAGGCCTTTTGACTCTTTGCTGGGGGACGTCCCACAGATTAATCAGCGGTTAAAATCCCATTACAGGGACGAAGCGTTCTCTCGCTTCTCTTCCCTAAACTCCCTCCCCTGAGGGATTCGAGAGATGTCAAGTTACAAATTTGCCGTTTTTCTCCGGAGAGGAAAGAAAAAAAGACGGATAAATGAAGCAGATGCGATCGAGGGGATTTGCTCAGTGGTATTTTGTGATATGAATTTAAGAGAACCTCCCCTCTCGCTTCATTAGTCTTTTTTGGAGACGGAATGCAAGCTTAAAACTTGTGGTATCATCATAAAATAAAGGTTAGTGAAGTAAGCTCTTTCAATGTCTGCATGTCTAATTAGTACAAATAAATTACATCTAAGATGAAAATTCGTTAGAAATTTAAAAAAATTATTATTTCATGCACAGAGAAACGTTGAAAATAGTCCATTAGATATATATTTATTTAAGTATTCTTCCGTTTAAGGAAGGTTCCCACGAAGTGCTTTAAAAATATTCTGACCGTGTTCCCTCCCTTCATAAATTTCTGTCTTTACAACACAGTAAGGCCCACTCCCTTTCATTCTATCTACAAATCCTATTATCTTTTGTACCTCTCCCTCGTTTAGCCAGCATCATATTCTCGAACACTATTTTAATCATCCCTCCCCCGCTCAACACTCGCTCCATCCAAACTTTCTTACCCCTTTGTATCTCTCCTCACTCATCATGTCCAGCACTTCGTCGTTCCTCCTCCTCTCCGTCCACTTCACATTCTCCATTCATCTCAATACCCAGATCTCGGACGCCTCCAGTCTTTTCTCTTCCTCCTTTCTCAGTGTCCATGTCTCCGTATGTCAAGGAGAAAAAAAGGTACGGATGGAGAGAGTACCCAGCAGGGAGGGGGTGTTGAAAACAGCGTTAGAGGGTAGAATGCTGGGCAAACGAGGGAATACCCTGAATATTTTAATATGATAACATAAGTTACACAGAAATCCGTCACATAAAAAACCCACAGGCGAGATGGAGGTGGGAGGATCAGTTTTCATAACGTAACAGCATGTCAGTTCTGAGACACCCATTTGGAAAGGATAGTAGTCATCCCATAGGTTATATTTGGAGAAGACATCTTGGTTTTCCCCCCAAGTTCTGTGTGAGCTAAATGAAGACCGCACAGGGAATCAGTCTCGAAAGTTAGATTTCCGTGGAGATCAAAGTCTGTGGGCGCACCTGGCTCTCTCCGTGATTAGATATATCGATGGAAAGATCCTCGACCCTGGTGGAGAAAGTTGCGAACCTCTCCGCCTTGCTGTATAATCCCTTCAATGTGAAATTTGCACTAATGTTTTGTATTGCTTTTGAATAATCAAGTCCAGATTTTTGAACGCCTTTGAAATAAAGATCTTTTGTTTCTTACAGACTCATTGCAATTACTTGGTACCCATCATTAACAAAGTGAAACTAATTAAAACACAAATATATACGTATGAACATTTTTTGTCATGGAATTCAGTTCTTGATTTCAGTGTTTTATGGACAATAGAATTGTTACCCATCACCTGTTGTTCCAATGAAAAACTGCACCGTATTTATAATCGCCAAGTTATATAGAACATAGGTATCCATAAGTGTTTCTTCATTGTCAAGCGGAATATCTATATTTACAGCTATGAGGATTTGTGTAGTAGGCTGCTCTCGTCTCTGAAATTGAAAGAAATGTATGCAACTATGTTCTGTCATGACGTTTATATTTAGTCAGTTGTATGAGGTAGAATGTATGCATTTAAATCAACCTTTTCACACGATTCAAATAATATTTGCTTAACGATTTCATATCTTGAAAAGTTAGTAACCAGTATCACAAGGAATGAAAGAGCTTAGGTAATAGTTTCTTCGTAATCACCTTGCACAATATTGTGCTATAGGTATTTTCTCCTCCTACAAGAAGGCGACTTTATCTCAGAGTAGTGTTATCATAATATATACTCCGTCTTATCATTTTTATGATTTCCCATGTTTTTGTGTAACTTTCACGTCCGTAAAATGAAATTTCTACCGGCGTCAAATATTTTTATACGAGTGAAAGTTGTTCTTTCCCCCTTTTTTTGTTATTTTATCTACGAAATAGTCTAGTTTTTCACTTTATTTTGAGGCGCTGAACAGTTGCCAACATACCATTATTTGAAACTTAAATATGGACCTTTTAGCATTTAAACTCGTATTTTGAATGCCTTGCTGACAAGGATTTGCCTTAAGTCATATTAATGCAGTGCTTGTTGCCATGCATCTCCTAACTCTTGATCCTTCCGTTTCCTATCTTGCCATTATTTAATGAATACAGCTCAAGTGACTCTTAAATTAGATACAGCACATCAACCAGCGAAAGACCGAGCATATACTGTTTTAAGGACTTTTTGTATCCTCTGGGACGACAATTCGTTTCTACGCTCGCTTATCTTATCACTAAAATGACTTCTAGGCCTAGTAGTTACTCCTTTCATCTCACCGCACGATAGCGTACTAAAAGACTCTTCAAGACGGAAGACTAGAGTACAGTCATGGGTTTTATAAAAGTTGTGTGCTGGTCTCTTTACTTAAGCTCACAGAGTTGCGGTGCGAAATATGTATCAAATGTTTTTTTCCTTGCCTAACGGTAGTTTGCAAAATTATCATTTGAACCAGTTTCTGCTGCTTATTTGAGCATGTATCTTACGTTTAGTGAATTGGTATACTCTAATTTACTTAATTGGTAATTATTAGTCTATGAAAATCTAATTGACAGTTGGTGAAAGCTTGATAAGTGTTCTCTTAGATTGGAAGAGAACCGGAAGAATCGGAAGC